>NC_140166.1:55185729-55193229 GCF_963971535.1 Notolepis coatsorum | reverse complement strand
TCTCTCTCTCTCTCTCTGGGTGATCGAGGTGTACTCACAGCTCTCTCTCTCTCTCTCTCTCTGGGTGATCGAGGTGTACTCACAGCTCTCTCTCTCTCTCTGGGTGATCGAGGTGTACTCACAGCTCTCTCTCTCTCTCTGGGTGATCGAGGTGTACTCACAGCTCTCTCTCTCTCTCTCTCTCTGGGTGATCGAGGTGTACTCACAGCTCTCTCTCTCTCTCTCTGGGTGATCGAGGTGTACTCACAGCTCTCTCTCGCTCTCTCTGGGTGATCAAGGTGTACTCACAGCTCTCTCTCTCTCTCTCTCTCTGGGTGATCGAGGTGTACTCACAGCTCTCTCTCTCTCTCTGGGTGATCGAGGTGTACTCACAGCTCTCTCTCTCTCTCTCTCTCTGGGTGATCGAGGTGTACTCACAGCTCTCTCTCTCTCTCTCTCTGGGTGATCGAGGTGTACTCACAGCTCTCTCTCTCTCTCTCTCTCTCTCTGGGTGATCGAGGTGTAACTCACAGCTCTCTCTCTCTCTCTCTCTGGGTGATCGAGGTGTACTCACAGCTCTCTCTCTCTCTGGGTGATCGAGGTGTACTCACAGCTCTCTCTCTCTCTCTCTCTCTCTGGGTGATCGAGGTGTACTCACAGCTCTCTCTCTCTCTCTGGGTGTTCGAGGTGTACTCACAGCTCTCTCTCTCTCTCTCTCTCTCTCTGGGTGATCGAGGTGTACTCACAGCTCTCTCTCTCTCTGGGTGATCGAGGTGTACTCACAGCTCTCTCTCTCTCTCTCTGGGTGATCGAGGTGTACTCACAGCTCTCTCTCTCTCTCTCTCTCTCTGGGTGATCGAGGTGTACTCACAGCTCTCTCTCTCTCTCTCTCTCTCTCTCTCTCTCTGGGTGATCGAGGTGTACTCACAGCTCTCTCTCTCTCTCTCTCTCTCTCTCTCTCTGAGTGATCGAGGTGTACTCACAGCTCTCTCTCTCTCTCTCTCTCTCTCTCTCTGGGTGATTGAGGTGTACTCACAGCTCTCTCTCTCTCTCTGGGTGATCGAGGTGTACTCACAGGCTCTCTCTCTCTCTCTCTGGGTGATCGAGGTGTACTCACGAGCTCTCTCTCTCTCTCTGGGTGATCGAGGTGTACTCACAGCTCTCTCTCTCTCTCTCTCTGGGTGATCGAGGTGTCCTCACAGCTCTCTCTCTCTCTCCTCTCTCTCTGGGTGATCGAGGTGTACTCACAGCTCTCTCTCTCTCTCTCTCTCTGGGTGATCGAGGTGTACTCACAGCTCTCTCTCTCTCTCTGGGTGATCGAGGTGTACTCACAGCTCTCTCTCTCTCTGGGTGATCGAGGTGTACTCACAGCTCTCTCTCTCTCTCTCTGGGTGATCGAGGTGTACTCACAGCTCTCTCTCTCTCTCTCTCTGGGTGATCGAGGTGTACTCACAGCTCTCTCTCTCTGGGTGATCGAGGTGTACTCACAGCTCTCTCTCTCTCTCTCTCTCTCTCTCTGGGTGATCGAGGTGTACTCACAGCTCTCTCTCTCTCTGGGTGATCGAGGTGTACTCACAGCTCTCTCTCTCTCTCTCTCTGGGTGATCGAGGTGTACTCACAGCTCTCTCTCTGGATCGGGTACTCCTCTCTCTCTCTCTCTGGGTGATCGAGGTGTACTCACAGCTCTCTCTCTCTCTCTCTGGGTGATCGAGGTGTACTCACAGCTCTCTCTCTCTCTCATCTCTGGGTGATCGAGGTGTACTCACAGCTCTCTCTCTCTCTCTCTGGGTGATCGAGTGTACTCACAGCTCTCTCTCTCTCTCTCTCTCTGGGTGATCGAGGTGTACTCACAGCTCTCTCTCTCTCTCTCTGGGTGATCGAGGTGTACTCACAGCTCTCTCTCTCTCTCTGGGTGATCGAGGTGTACTCACAGCTCTCTCTCTCTCTGTGGTGATCGAGGTGTACTCACAGCTCTCTCTCTCTCTCTGGGTGATCGAGGTGTACTCACAGCTCTCGCTCTCTCTCTCTCTCTCTCTCTCTTCTCTCTCTCTAGGTGATCGAGGTGTACTCACAGCTCTCTCTCTCTCTCTGGGTGATCGAGGTGTACTCACAGCTCTCTCTCTCTCTCTCTCTCTGGGTGATCGAGGTGTACTCACAGCTCTCTCTCTCTCTCTCTGGGTGATCGAGGTGTACTCACAGCTCTCTCTCTCTCTCTCTCTCTGGGTGATCGAGGTGTACTCACAGCTCTCTCTCTCTCTCTGGGTGATCGAGGTGTACTCACAGCTCTCTCTCTCTCTCTCTACTCTCTCTGTGTGATCGAGGTGTACTCACAAGCTCTCTCTCTCTCTCTCTGGGTGATCGAGGTGTACTCACAGCTCTCTCTCTCTCTCTCTCTGGGTGATCGAGGTGTACTCACAGCTCTCTCTCTCTCTCTCTCTGGGTGATCGAGGTGTACTCACAGCTTGTTTTGGCAGTCTGAGAGCTGTATGTTGAGTTGTTTTTTTGTGGAGGACATCTTCGGTTTTGCAGGATTTTTGGAGAAGGCATGGCACCTGAGACAAAACACACTGTATCCTATATAATTGTATTTGAATTCACCTTGTTTTTCTGTTTTTTCTGTTTATTTACATTGAGTACAGCTTGTGTTATATTACGTTTTATTGTATTTTCTTGTATTTTTCTTTTTTTATGGCCATCTTGGTCTATGTAATTTGTTAAGTAATTGGTAAAGTATATTATTATATACTTATTGTTATGTGAAAAATATCAAATCAAATCAAATCAAATCACAGCTCTCGCTCTCTCTGGGTGATCGAGGTGTACTCACAACTCTCTCTCTCTCTCTCTCTCTCTCTGGGTGATCGAGGTGTACTCACAGCTCTCTCTCTCTCTCTCTCTCTGGGTGATCGAGGTGTACTCACAGCTCTCTCTCCTCTCTCTCTCTCTCTGGGTGATCGAGGTGTACTCACAGCTCTCTCTCTCTCTGGGTGATCGAGGTGTACTCACAACTCTCTCTCTCTCTCTCTCTCTCTCTCTGGGTGATCGAGGGGTACTCACAGCTCTCTCTCTCTCTCTCTCTCTCTCTCTGGGTGATCGAGGTGTACTCACAGCTCTCTCTCTCTCTCTCTCTCTCTGGGTGATCGAGTGTACTCACAGCTCTCTCTCTCTCTCTCTCTCTCTGGGTGATCGAGGTGTACTCACAGCTCTCTCTCTCTCTCCTCTCTGGGTGATCGAGGTGTACTCACAGCTCTCTCCTCTCTCTCTCTCTTCTTGATCGAGGTGTACTCACAGCTCTCTCTCTCTCTCTCTCTCTCTCTGGGTGATCGAGGTGTACTCACAGCTCTCTCTCTCTCTCTGGGTGATCGAGGTGTACTCACAGCTCTCTCTCTCTCTCTCTGGGTGATCGAGGTGTACTCACAGCTCTCTCTCTCTCTCTGGGTGATCGAGGTGTACTCACAGCTCTCTCTCTCTCTCTCTCTGGGTGATCGAGGTGTACTCACAGCTCTCTCTCTCTCTCTCTGGGTGATCGAGGTGTACTCACAGCTCTCTCTCTCTCTCTCTCTCTCTCTGGGTGATCGAGGTGTACTCACAGCTCTCTCTCTCTCTGGGTGATCGAGGTGTACTCACAACTCTCTCTCTCTCTCTCTCTCTGGGTGATCGAGGGGTACTCACAGCTCTCTCTCTCTCTCTCTCTCTCTCTCTCTCTCTCTGGGTGATCGAGGTGTACTCACAGCTCTCTCTCTCTCTCTCTCTCTGGGTGATCGAGGTGTACTCACAGCTCTCTCTCTCTCTCTCTCTCTCTCTGGGTGATCGAGGTGTACTCACAGCTCTCTCTCTCTCTCTCTCTGGGTGATCGAGGTGTACTCACAGCTCTCTCTCTCTCTCTCTCGCTCTCTCTGGGTGATCGAGGTGTACTCACAGCTCTCTCTCTCTCTCTCTCTCTCTGGGTGATCGAGGTGTACTCACAGCTCTCTCTCTCTCTCTGGGTGATCGAGGTGTACTCACAGCTCTCTCTCTCTCTCTCTGGGTGATCGAGGTGTACTCACAGCTCTCTCTCTCTCTCTGGGTGATCGAGGTGTACTCACAGCTTCTCTCTCTTCTCTCTCTGGGTGATCGAGGTGTACTCACAGCTCTCTCTCTCTCTCTCTCTGGGTGATCGAGGTGTACTCACAGCTCTCTCTCTCTCTCTCTCTCTCTCTGGGTGATCGAGGTGTACTCACAGCTCTCTCTCTCTCTCTGGGTGATCGAGGTGTACTCACAGCTCTCTCTCTCTCTGGGTGATCGAGGTGTACTCACAGCTCTCTCTCTCTCTCTCTCTGGGTGATCGAGGTGTACTCACAGCTCTCTCTCTCTGGGTGATCGAGGTGTACTCACAGCTCTCTCTCTCTCTCTCTCTCTGGGTGATCGAGGTGTACTCGCAGCTCTCTCTCTCTCTCTCTCTCTCTGGGTGATCGAGGTGTACTCACAGTCTCTCTCTCTCTCTCTCTCTCTCTCTCTGGGTGATCGAGGTGTACTCACAGCTCTCTCTCTCTCTGGGTGATCGAGGTGTACTCACAGCTCTCTCTCTCTCTCTCTCTCTCTGGGTGATCGAGGTGTACTCACAGCTCTCTCTCTCTCTCTCTGGGTGATCGAGGTGTACTCACAGCTCTCTCTCTCTCTCTCTCTGGGTGATCGAGGTGTACTCACAGCTCTCTCTCTCTCTCTGGGTGATCGAGGTGTACTCACAGCTCTCTCTCTCTCTCTCTGGGTGATCGAGGTGTACTCACAGCTCTCTCTCTCTCTCTCTCTCTGGGTGATCGAGGTGTACTCACAGCTCTCTCTCTCTCTCTCTGGGTGATCGAGGTGTACTTACAGCTCTCTCTCTCTCTCTGGGTGATCGAGGTGTACTCACAGCTCTCTCTCTCTCTGGGTGATCGAGGTGTACTCACAGCTCTCTCTCTCTCTCTCTCTCTCTCTCTCTCTCTCTCTAGGTGATCGAGGTGTACTCACAGCTTCTCTCTCTCTCTCTCTGGGTGATCGAGGTGTACTCACAGCTCTCTCTCTCTCTGGGTGATCGAGGTGTACTCACAGCTCTCTCTCTCTCTCTCTCTCTGGGTGATCGAGGTGTACTCACAGCTCTCTCTCTCTCTGGGTGATCGAGGTGTACTCACAGCTCTCTCTCTCTCTCTCTCTCTCTGGGTGATCGAGGTGTACTCACAGCTCTCTCTCTCTCTCTCTCTGGGTGATCGAGGTGTACTCACAGCTCTCTCTCTCTGGGTGATCGAGGTGTACTCACAGCTCTCTCTCTCTCTCTCTCTCTCTGGGTGATCGAGGTGTACTCACAGCTCTCTATCTCTCTCTGGGTGATCGAGGTGTACTCACAGCTCTCGCTCTCTCTGGGTGATCGAGGTGTACTCACAGCTCTCTCTCTCTCTGGGTGATCGAGGTGTACTCACAGCTCTCTCTCTCTCTCTCTGGGTGATCGAGGTGTACTCACAGCTCTCGCTCTCTCTGGGTGATCGAGGTGTACTCACAGCTCTCGCTCTCTCTGGGTGATCGAGGTGTACTCACAGCTCTCTCTCTCTCTCTCTCTCTGGGTGATCGAGGTGTACTCACAGCTCTCTCTCTCTCTCTCTCTCTCTCTCTCTCTCTCTCTCTCTCTAGGTGATCGAGGTGAACTCACAGCTCTTCTCTCTCTCTCTCTCTGGGTGATCGAGGTGTACTCACAGCTCTCTCTCTCTCTCTGGGTGATCGAGGTGTACTCACAGCTCTCTCTCCTCTCTCTCTCTGGGTGATCGAGGTGTACTCACAGCTCTCTCTCTCTCTGGGTGATCGAGGTGTACTCACAGCTCTCTCTCCTCTCTCTCTCTGGGTGATCGAGGTGTACTCACAGCTTTCCTTCTCTCCTCTCTCTCTCTCTCTCTCTGGGTGATCGAGGTGTACTCACAGCTCTCTCTCTCTCTCTCTCTCTGGTGATCGAGGTGTACTCACAGCTCTCTCTCTCTCTCTGGGTGATCGAGGTGTACTCACAGCTCTCTCTCTCTCTGGGTGATCGAGGTGTACTCACAGCTCTCTCTCTCTCTCTCTCTCTCTGGGTGATCGAGGTGTACTCACAGCTCTCTCTCTCTCTCTCTCTGGGTGATCGAGGTGTACTCACAGCTCTCGCTCTCTCTGGGTGATCGAGGTGTACTCACAGCTCTCTCTCTCTCTGGGTGATCGAGGTGTACTCACAGCCTCTCTCTCTCTCTCTCTCTCTGGGTGATCGAGGTGTACTCACAGCCTTTCTCTCTCTCTCTCTCTCTGGGTGATCGAGGTGTACTCACAGCTCTCGCTCTCTCTGGGTGATCGAGGTGTACTCACAGCTCTCTCTCTCTCTGGGTGATCGAGGTGTACTCACAGCTCTCTCTCTCTCTCTCTCTCTCTCTGGGTGATCGAGGTGTACTCACAGCTCTCTCTCTCTCTCTCTCTCTCTCTGGGTGATCGAGGTGTACTCACAGCTCTCTCTCTCTCTCTGGGTGATCGAGGTGTACTCACAGCTCTCACAGCTCTCTCTCTCTCTGGGTGATCGAGGTGTACTCACAGCTCTCTCTCTCTCTGGGTGATCGAGGTGTACTCACAGCTCTCTCTCTCTCTCTCTCTGGGTGATCGAGGTGTACTCACAGCTCTCGCTCTCTCTGGGTGATCGAGGTGTACTCACAGCTCTCTCTCTCTCTCTCTCTCTCTCTCTGGGTGATCGAGGTGTACTCACAGCTCTCTCTCTCTCTCTGGGTGATCGAGGTGTACTCACAGCTCTCTCTCTTCTCTCTGGGTGATCGAGGTGTACTCACAGCTCTCTCTCTCTCTCTCTCTCTGGGTGATCGAGGTGTACTCACAGCTCTCTCTCTCTCTCTCTCTGGGTGATCGAGGTGTACTCACAGCTCTCTCTCTCTCTGGGTGATCGAGGTGTACTCACAGCTCTCTCTCTCTCTCTCTCTCTTCTGGGTGATCGAGGTGTACTCACAGCTCTCTCTCTCTCTCTGGGTGATCGAGGTGTACTCACAGCTCTCTCTCTCTCTCCTGGGTGATCGAGGTGTACTCACAGCTCTCTCTCTCTCTCTCTCTCTGGGTGATCGAGGTGTACTCACAGCTCTCTCTCTCTCTCTCTCTGGGTGATCGAGGTGTACTCACAGCTCTCTCTCTCTCTCTGGTGATCGAGGTGTACTCACAGCTCTCTCTCTCTCTCTCTCTCTCTCTCTGGGTGATCGAGGTGTACTCACAGCTCTCGCTCTCTCTCTCTCTCTGGGTGATCGAGGTGTACTCACAGCTCTCTCTCTCTCTGGGTGATCGAGGTGTACTCACAGCTCTCTCTCTCTCTCTGGGTGATCGAGGTGTACTCACAGCTCTCTCTCTCTCTCTGGGTGATCGAGGTGTACTCACAGCTCTCTCTCTCTCTCTGGGTGATGGGTGATCGAGGTGTACTCACAGCTCTCTCTCTCTCTCTCTCTGGGTGATCGAGGTGTACTCACAGCTCTCTCTCTCTCTCTCTCTGGGTGATCGAGGTGT
>NC_140166.1:55171817-55185529 GCF_963971535.1 Notolepis coatsorum | reverse complement strand
GATCACTCGCTATAGGTCCCGGGACTCGAGCGCGACACAATGGATAGTGATCCGTTACCAATAACTCGATAAACAACATGATTTGGACGTATATACTATTATATAACCTGGAGATGGATCGCATATTTCAACATCCCATAATAGGAATATTTTTGCTCCACGCTCATCGCTACGAGGAAGCTGCGGTGAGTTTCAGCGTTTTTTTTTACCGTGTTCGATACAAACTGCTCTAATGATCATATCACCTACACTAGATGAATCATCTAACGTTGGCCACGGAATTATAAACGACCCCCCCCCCCCATCCGGTCAACATCAGATGATAAGTAGTAACTTCTGTCACTCCATGTTACCTGTTACCTGTTACTGCACAATGTTGTTTTCTTCTTTTGATTCTATTATATGTACCACTGTATTGCACATCGTTGCGGGCAAGACCACCCGCATTTCATTGTATACCTGTATGCCGTGACAATTAAAACTCTTGACTTGACTTGACTTGACTAGAAGCACGTCCATTTGAATTTTTTTATCATGCGCCGATCGCTATCAAACTGTATCTGATCATCAATATAATGCATTTAGGGCTATAAATCACGTTCTGCAGAATGCTGCAGAAAACAATAAAAACATATTTATACTTTAGACCGTATTTTAGTATGAATATGTGAATGAAAAAGTATAACGTTCCCACATCCTGAACGATAGATAATTGACGTTGAATGGGCCATAGTAATGTCAATTTAGCAATACAATTTAAAAAGTTATAGCCCTGCAAAGAAGGGGAACTTCTCCATAGACAAATAGAGCTGGCAGAGGATGGTATAATGATGTACATAAGCCTGGCGAAGAAAGTGTTAATATACTTTTTTTTTTGTATTTTTTTTTTTTTCGTATTTTTTTTTTTAAACAAACACATAAACAAACATGACAACACAAGATAAGATATACAAGCATTAATTAACAGTGCACATCCAATGAAATCACCATTTAGTTAAATGTTTTATACAGGATATACCCCTAATACCTGCTATCTAATACCCTACACACATATGCTCCAGCTCGTACCCCCCCCCCCCTCCCGGACCCCCCATTGGATAATCCATCCATTATCACTCGCTCCTAACCAGACACTACCATTATGCTAGATTATATTCTCTCCACCACTTCTAACCACATTGTCATTTTGGATTCATTGAGACCCAAAATTCTTGCTGTAGATATTTCTAGATAAATCACATCGAGATATGTAAGAATCCAGACCTTCCAGCAAATTTTTTCTGGTTGAAACCATCGTGATGCTAGCAGCTTTTTAGCCACTGTGATACCAGATAAAACCAATCTCTTTAGCTGTGTAGGTCAGCGTTTCCGTTAGCCGGTAATTACCGGTATTTGACCGGCAAAATCTGTTGAAGTCCGACATATTTAATCTCTCCGGTCATAGTGTCCGGTGAAAATAGTTCCCTCTGGGCACAGTTTGATTATTTGAATTGTATTTGGATGGGCTGGAGTTGGGTGGCCTATGCGATGAACGAAACAATCATTGCGTTTGTTGTCGTTGCTTCGCCAAGCAGCCGGTCTGGTAATGACGACGCTGTGTCAGCGAGAGCTTGCTGCTGGATTTGCGGAAGGCATGCAGCTGCAGACCCACAGAACCCACCAGCTTTGCTGGCACAGTGCGGTCCCCAGACCTGGAAAGCTGCTCTGCGGGTCTGCAGCTGGATGCTTCTTGCAAACTAACTGCGGCCGGCTCGCGCTGACAACAGCTTTCATTGTTGGACCGGCTGCTTGGTGGAGCAACGATGAAACGAATGTAATGAATCGTTCGTCGCATGGGCTATTTAATTTTGGCCTGTTTTGGTACGGTTCGGGTGGTCAAGTTGTGCTTGGAGGGAGTTGTTTTCACCGGACATTATGACCAGCACCAAGTCGTTGGGAGGTGGAGATATACATCACGCAAACCCACGATAATGTTGCCGTCTCTCTCTGCCAAATTTCTCAGTTCTTCGCTTGATATAATTAATACAAATGTCCAATATAACGGAATTCGTTAGCTCATAAAAATGTGATTATAACAGACTGCTGTTTAGTGTCGGACCGACTGCCCACATACGCGGTCTATTTTATTTCAAGTCAGCAGCAGCACGGAGTATCGAGGGACTTATTTTATTTGGAATATATTAATGACTGTATACGCAAAAGTAGCCTAGTTTTAAGTAATAATATTATAAATCTACATGCCTTGAGGATGACATTCTTTATATAGCCTGCCTATCAATTGTTTTAAAGCTCAATAAACTATGACCGGAATTAATCTCATTTGTCCGGTAGATTGAAATCTTGCAGGTCACGGAGACCGGCAACAATTTCTTCTAACGGAAACCCTGGTGTAGGTACTGCACACTCAAAAACATCATTCAGCATACTTTTCTTTTTTTTTATATTTTTATTTTTATTTAATTTATATATTATATTTATGATAATTATTATAATTATTATTATTAAATAGAATAATTTTATATAGACTTGCCGTGGTAGTCAGTGATACTGGTGTCATTCTGTGTTCAGGCATCCAGAGTAAATTAATTGCCTACTGCCCCTTTAACAACTTATAGGCTTGGTAAGTTTCAGTTTCACTTCTAGAGAGGATTTAACTGCACGAGACTGAATACTAGAGAACAGATGACATGTTACAACAATGGCAGAGGATTATTTGGATTTAAACACAATAGCAGTTCAACTGGAGAGGAGCTCAGATGATCAGTCCGAAGAAAGTATTTTTCCTTTTTTATTTGATCAGCGTGAGTCCGGCGGGGGAGAATGTTGTTGTTGTTCGTTGGCAACGTGTGTGTGTTGGCGATGCGCGGCGTGTGTGTGTTGGCGATGCGCGGCGTGTGTGTGTTGGCGATGCCAACACACACACACACACGTAGCCAACAAACAACAACAACATTCTCCCCCGCCGGATTCACGCTGATCAAATAAAAAAATTTCTTCGGACTGATCATCTGAGCTCCTCTCCAGTAGTACATGTAGGGGTTCCATTCCCTGTGTAGCTCCATGAGTAGAGCAAGGCACTAACACTACAGCCCAGCAGCAAACACTCCAGACCAGGACACACGCGTGTTCCAAACATGTAGCTTTATTGCAGCCAGTACAATCAGCCCCAGAGGCTCCGTGCAGTCTTCCAACACGCTCCGCCAAACCAAACCAACGCACCTATAATTTTTTTTTTTATTAATTAATTTTTTTATTATAAAAAAAAGACGTCTCTTACTTTAACAGAATGTTTAGGACGTCCTCCCATGTTGGAAGGGTTGCTCTGTACACAGTAGACCACTGTTCTACCTGTTCCGACGCTGCAGACCATTAGGCATTTTCGTTCGAAACGTGGTTACCAACGGTTACAGGCGGGCGGCCATGTTGGAAGAAAGTACTACAGAACACGAACATTCTGTGCGAGGCCTCAGTTGAGGAGCAGCTGATGACATCATCATATATTACCAATACATACGTATGACATCACAGACCTGTGGTGTGACCTCACAGACCTGTGGTGTGACCTCACAGACCTGTGGTGTGACCTCACAGACCTGTGGTGTGACCTCACAGACCTGTGGTGTGACCTCACAGACCTGTGGTAAGACCTCAAGGTGCTCCCATGGTCGAGCGGACTGTACGCGGACTGGACTCTTTGAGCGTTCGTAGTCGAGCGGACCTCAGCGGACCTCCGCGGACCAATTTCCTACATGTCTCGCGCCAGTTGACACAATTGTTCCCACGCTGTTCAACTTCTGTCATGTCGTCGTCATCCGATGTCAAAATAAAGAGTATGTTATCTCCGTTTCCAATATTTCGATAATAAAACAGTTTTACACACTTGAATAACAGGTATACAGGCAGCGAGGTGCAATGTACCGTATAGGCTCAACGAGGTGGACAGCGCGTGGTGCTGAAATGACAAACACACATTGCATGAAATAGAAAACACCAGTTTTATTTTTCGAAATATTGAAATATTTCGATAATAAAACTAGCAGTTTTACACACTTCATTTAGAAAAGAGTGAAAAAGCGAGTGGTCAGAGTAAAATGCAGATCGGCGTCACATTAAATGCAAGCCGAGCAGCGGTTTGTGTGACACCAAGTCAGCGGCGCGGACGTCCGCGCATTAGAAAATTGGACCTTTGCACTTGGAGTCCGCTTTGGGTCCGCGCGAGTCCGCTCCGTGTACGGTCCGCTCGACTATGGGATGACCTCACAGACCTGTGGGATGACCTCACAGACCTGTGGGATGACCTCACAGACCTGTGGGATGACATGGCAGACTGCTCTGTGCTTGCTGGGGGGACACAGCATGTGGTGATGACAGGCTGAGCTGATGTTTGTGTCGTGTAGCTCAACTGAGTTGATTATTAATAATGCAAATAGTTTCTGTTGCTTAACCGTTTCTGCGCCAAAAACGAGTTAACTCGTTATTGCCGTCCAATCGTTGAGTGCCAACAACGAGTCAACTTGTTGTTGTGATCGTTATTTCTTTTAATCGCTATTTCCATTCATAATTCATCCAGCAAGGCTCAGGGAAACTCTGGCACTCTGTCTGAGATCGCAACGGCCCGATACCGCCGCCTGGTGGTATTCGGCCGATGTTGCACTTACTTTCTGCAGGAAGCATGGCTCTGTGCGTCGTGAATGTCGTCCGGGTGCAGGTATCTTGTAACGTGGATCCAGATGAACAGTCGAGTGCATTGAATCGCCTTCGAGACGCAATAATCATTATGCTTTTGGAGTTTATGGCGTCGGCCAAATGGACATACGATCTAGCAGATGGCAATCAAATAATTGGAATATTTTTTCTGCAGTATCATCGGCCGGAGGTAAGAGCAATCTAACGTTAATTCCAGCTTGATTGTCCATTTCTTTCATTGCAATACATCTGATCAACGACCCCCCCCCCCTTTTCCTTCATGCATGATGGAGCATAATATATACCGATCATATGCATTTTAATTTTTAATTGTAGCGTGTATAGGGACGAAATGCCAATGGATATTAAGTATAATATGCGTCGGGGCCTATAACTAGCGTTCTGGGGGAAATACCCCAGACCGCTCTAAAACCATACTTATATTCACCACGGTATAAAACAACAATGTATGAATGGAAAAAGTATTACTTTCCCACATCTTGAACGATATATACTCGATGTCGAATGGGCCATAGTATATCAGATATAGCTATAATATTTAAATAGTTATAGCCCTGCAAACAAGGTGAGCGACTCCCATCGTTTACACAGCATGGCGGTAGAGCTATAAGATGCTGATATTGCGTGGCAGTTATTGTGTTAAGGGGTGAAAAGAATGAAGCGTTTGAATCCTGTGTTGACATTGAGGCCAGTCCACCGCAAGACCATAGAGCTAGAACAGTTAGAACTGTCTATCTCTGATCATTTATATTTAGTTCTCTCTCTCTCTCTCAGTTGGGGTTAAGTTCCATTTGACCCAATGGGTCTAAATCTGAGTGTAGTGATTGGTTGGTCTAAATCTGAGTGTAGTGATTGGTTGGTCTAAATCTGAGTGTAGTGATTGGTTGGTCTAAATCTGAGTGTAGTGATTGGTTGGTCTAAATCTGAGTGTAGCGATTGGTTGGTCTAAATCTGAGTGTAGCAATTGGTTGGTCTAAATCAGAGTGTAGTGATTGGTTGGTCTAAATCTGAGTGTAGTGATTGGTTGGTCTAAATCAGAGTGTAGTGATTGGTTGGTTTTGGCCTCATCTCTGCAACTAACAAGTGTTGTCTGTAAACATGGAACAATGTCCTCCATGACATCACCATGACATCACCACGGTGACCAACATTCTAAACATCAGCTGACAGAGAATCACCAGTTACTATAGCAACAACCACGGAGCAGGGAAGCCGTAATGTATGACATCACCATCCTATAACGTTGATTTGAATATTAAAGGCTGTTCCACTAATTCTAACTCTGAGACAATGACAATAACTAGGGCCCTCTGCTGACCAAAGGGAGTATTACATCTCTGAGTGGAACACAGTCAAGATTCAAGAGGTTTATTCGTCACATACACACCAGGGCATACAGTGAAATGCGGGAAACGTGTGTGTGTGGTCCTGATCACACCTGGCATTAAGATGCGTCTTGGGTGTAGGGCTGGGCGATATGGCCTAAAAAAAAGATAAAAAAAATTTTGTATCCGATTTACGATTTTAATCGATTTCTTTCTCTTGATCATCAAACAAGAATGAATTTCCCTATTGGATTAATAAAGTGCAAATCTAACTTTCACCAAACATCACTTTTTGTAAAATAAAAGGTGACTTAAAAAAAGTTTTTTTGTTTTGTTTTGAAAATCGATTTGAATTTTTGAAAATCGTCCTAAATCATTAATTCAAATTAATCGATATCGATTAATCGCCCAGCCCTACTTGGGTGATCCGGTCAGAGCGCACAGCTCTCAGTGCTTCAGATCACACCTGGCATTAAGATGCGTCTCCACCTGTGTCTCGACTGACTGCTTGTGATCAGATCATGTAGCTTAACAGAGGATTGTGATTACAAAGAAAATATTTACACCTGTGCAGCGCAGAGCCGTCAGGCTGTCATTCCTGTCTGCACCCAGCCGTAACAGAAGACAGTGCTGGTCTGCACCCAGCCGTAACAGAAGACAGTACTGGTCTGCTTTGGATGAAACATACATCGCACTGAATTCCAGAATATTTTTCAAATTGGTCAACGACAAGTATTTTAATTGAATTAATTTCCATCATTTCCCAGTGAAATCAATAATGATGGTAAACAAAAACAGCAGCCTCGTACTGTAGGTGACGCACTTTCCCAGTGATTCTCTTAGTAACTAAGAGGCCAAACCTAGGCCAAAGAGATGGCTGGTCTAAAGTATAGTATAGACAGGCAGGCCACACAGTAGCGGCAGGGCAAGACAGACAGTACAGACAGTAGGGGCAGGGCAGGGCAGACAGTAGGGGCAGGGCAGACAGGGCAGACAGTAGGGGCAAGACAGACAACAGATATCTCCTCACTACAGAATAACAACAGATATCTCCTCACTACAGAATAACAACTGGGCCCTATTCCCCGTACCTGGCTAACTGAGTTAGCCGGATCATTTTCAGCATAGCTTGACTTAAACCAGACCTTTCCGTTCCCCGACGTCGGATTTTCTAAGTCGCTATGGCAACAGATCGAAAAGTTTGAACCTGGTCCGGAGCAGGGTTAAGTTCAGTTAGCTGGATGAACCATGGCCACGCCCCCGCAAAGAAGTGCCAGCTCGCTTCCTGAAATAATTATCACAGTGTAGATCTGCATTATACCATTCTGAATTATGTTTTTGTGCTTCGTTTTCCTAGGGGGGGCTTTTGAAATGTAAAATAATAGACCTAAAATGCTGATACTAAATTTACTTTGTCCTAAATAATGCACGTTATATACGGCGCTCGGAGTCGCGATACACACTGCATGTGGATGTGGTTATTTTAATAACGGCGCATTGCAAATGTGAATCCCGCGGGGATATTTTTAATGAATGAAACCTATCGGGTGTTTGGCTCTGATTAGTTTCATATTCTCTGCTGTGGATGTATTTGCTTAACGGAGCGCCCGGATTGTGTTTCATTCAAGCATAAATTGAAGTGTCTGTATAGCGTGGACTGTGGATTATGAATTACGAGGAATCTGAATCTGTGGATTGTTGAATTGTATCACCGTCACTCACACGTTATTGTGATATTGTAACTGGGATTAAAATGTCTGATGAGATGCGCTGTTTAACGGATTTGAGAAATTGAATGAGCCGTTGACATTAATGCATTTGAGAAAATGCATTTATCTGTTCAAGGCTTCAAGCACTGTTATCTGATGATGAACATGTGTCACTGGTATAAACCAAAGGTTAATCAATTCAATGCATGTATGGATGATGTCCGAAGATTAAAACCTGATTAATAGTGAAACTGTATAGCCTCCAAGCCTCTCTGACACGTTATTTCGGGTTGCGCCTTGAAACTTTGGGAACCATGTATTTATATAGTACATGATACCTAAGCCGAGCACATACACTGTACAGATATCCTCATAAGTATCTATTAATTCGTAACAATTAGATACTCTTTGGGCTTGTTTGTATCTACTTATTCTGAAAGAGTTGAACTAATTATTTTCGCTAGCAATAGATCTCATTCGATTATTCATTCCCCTTGTGCATGCCTAACGATGGGGGAGCTCACTGGGCTTAAGAGAGGAAAAGATACATCATGTTTAAAGCCAAATAATTTTAACTGTTTACTATTTTTAAAACATTTTTTTACCCATGTTTAACATTCATAGCCTATTCTCAAGATATCTGTAAAAAATTACACATATTTTCAAATTTTAACCACTTAAATTAGTGTTTGTTTGATACCACGTCAGTTTTTATTGAAAAAACCCTGATAACCCGCCATATTCACCATATATCTATTATTTTTTTCCAATACTTTACAGCATATCAAAACGGGACAAAATACCTGTGAATAAGAATCTGCCATTATAAAAAAGAAAGGTAGACTATTTCGGTCAGAAATAGCAGTCAGAAATAGCCGAGAGTCTAACGTTAGAGAGGACCGGTTATAACTCATATTTTTAGCGGGGGTACAGTACTTATTTGCCGGTATATTTCTCAACACAAGAGCCCCTCCCATGGCAGAGCGAGCCCTCTCTCGTCTCACCAGTGAGCAGCCGGGAGCAGAGGGGCGTGACCAATCACAGTGAACTAGCTGGCTGGTGACAGAACTCACACAAGTGGGCTCGCTCTGTGAGCAAAGTATATTCGACCTGCATACAAATATTAATTTCTACATTTTATACATAATATCCCAGCGTTTCAACCAGCTGCACATTATACTCACATTATGTGCGTAACAGTAATAGTATAATCTCAATATATCTCTCAACATATTACTCATATTTATGAATTATAACCACTCAAACCTGTGTTTGTTTGATAAAACGTGTTTTTTCATCGAAAAAAACGGATAAATGTTGTTTTTGACCATATTTCCAATTTTTTTTTTTGATAAATACCAATTAGAAATATCTCGACGAATTACCTCTGAATACGAATCAAATTTTTTTTTAAAGATTCGATGACTAGTTCGGCCAGAAACGGCGTTGAGGCGAAACGTTACTAAGTTCGAAAAAAACGGATAAATGTTGTTTTTGACCATATTTCCCATATTTCTTTTTGATAAATACCAATTAGAAATATCTCGACGAATTACCTCTGAATACGAATCAAAAGAAATATTAAAGATTCGATGACTAGTTCGGCCAGAAACGGCGTTGAGGCGAAAAAAGAATTTACGCATATTGGTCTGGACATGGCGAAACGCACGTTTACAACATACTGAAGAAAAAAGACAAATAGATTTCTTTCTTTCATTTTATTTTACACGTGTTACAAACGCAATCACTGTGGTGTTTGCACACTGACTTAGTGCACATGTGACATTGCCTCTCCATTCGGGTTATTTTCCCACAGCGCCCGGCGCAGCAGCAGCAGCAGCGACCACCATCACCAGCTAAGCGCACGGCACGGTGGTGGTCTCGCCGCTGCTGCCGGTGCCCGCGGGGCAACCTCTCTCGGATTGCCACCTGCGGCATGAGAAGCTTGGTTGCCATCTCGTCGATAAATAGCCTCCGTCTGTACTTCCTCCCGACGTTCCAGCCTGGTTATATTGCAACAGCACCAATGCGTTGTAGAGGGACATGTCCACTCCAGCATGTTCGAGAAGAACTTCATCGGCCAGCGACGCGTCCCCCTCCGGCAACTGTAAACAACGGGCCACCTCACCGAACAATTGCTTTCATCAGTCGCACCTGCGTAAACAACCACTGCCTCCCGCGAATATTGTTTTGGCCCACTTTGCCGTACATGATTGAAGCTTCTGTGCATGACCTGTATCTGTATCTCACACACACGACCCCCCCCCCCCCCAATATTGTTTTGGCCCACTTCAGGGGAACGTGCTGCTCTTTCATCTGCACACACACACACACACACACACCCACACACCGGAGCAGTAGACTGTGGCTGCAGCAGCAGCCAGCAGCCACTTTCCCCCGGCCTCTTCCATGGTTAGTAGCCGGTGGTCTGCAGTGTTATTACGCCACCTTGTGTTCGAAATCGGCATCATGGGTCTTTGATTGATGGATTGGTCGAAAGCTTGCTCACTGACTGTGTTGTACAACACTGCATTTTATATTTATATCGAGAATTTAACGAATGAGAGCAGATTTAAAAATGCTTAAAAATGCCGTTTTAACGTTGAAGTGGATGGGAGTAGAAAAAGTAACTAGGGGTGAACGAGTCACTAAATCTGTAACTATTTTTCTAGAGTGTTTCATGTTATAAGCTTTTCACACAATGAACATATATGTAAAATTAAGATATTTACCCAATTTCATGAAATAATAATAAACACAGACACCGCTGTGCTCACACACACACTCAAAATATTTCAAAAAAGTAGAAAAAGACCCCAGGGGTGCACAAGGGATAAGCCTACTGCCAGCAGGCACACTTTAAGAAATATAATCTGATGGATTGGGGTAATGAGGGACTTAACATTAGCCTATAGATATGCATTTAACTTAGCATTAGCAAGGCTATTGAGCCGTACTGTATTGTACCCATTCTGCAATCTGTTAATAAAGTTTTAAATCAATCAATCAATCAATCAATCAATGCCGTTAGAAAATCAGGATTTCTGCGATCGACACCTGCTGTCTTTTCAGGTGAGGCGGCCGCGTGCAATTATCCTGAGTATCAAGTCTGGTTCGAATTAATATAAAGCCTGGATTCAAACATCCCGTTAATTGAATCTGGATAATGGGACTTTTGATCGACTTAGTTGAACCAGGTACGGGGAATAGGGCCCAGATCTCTCCTCACTACAGAATAACAACAGATCTCTCCTCACTACAGAATAACAACAGATCTCTCCTCACTACAGAATAACAACAGATCTCTCCTCACTACAGAATAACAACAGATCTCTCCTCACTACAGAATAACAACAGATCTCTCCTCACTACAGAATAACAACAGATCTCTCCTCACTACAGAATAACAACAGATCTCTCCTCACTACAGAATAACAACAGATCTCTCCTCACTACAGAATAACAACAGATCTCTCCTCACTACAGAACAACACCAGATCTCTCCTCACTACAGAACAACAACAGATCTCTCCTCACTACAGAATAACAACAGATCTCTCCTCACTACAGAACAACAACAGATCTCTCCTCACTACAGAATAACAACAGATCTCTCCTCACTACAGAACAACAACAGATCTCTCCTCACTACAGAATAACAACAGATCTCTCCTCACTACAGAACAACAACAGATCTCTCCTCACTACAGAATAACAACAGATCTCTCCTCACTACAGAATAACAACAGATCTCTCCTCACTACAGAACAACAGATCTCTCCTCACTACAGAACAACAACAGATCTCTCCTCACTACAGAATAACAACAGATCTCTCCTCAGATTGGGATCCCTGACCGTGACCCCTGACCTTGATCCTGGACACGGAAACGTTTGAGAACCACTGGACGAGGCGCTCCTTCAATGTGTCCCAGGATGCATCAGTGTACAGGCTGCTAACAGAATGTCCCAGGATGCATCAGTGTACAGGCTGCTAACAGAATGTCCCAGGATGCATCAGTGTACAGGCTGCTAACAGAATGTACCCAGGATGCATCAGTGTACAGGCTGCTAACAGAATGTCCCAGGATGCATCAGTGTACAGGCTGCTAACAGAATGTACCCAGGATGCATCAGTGTACAGGCTGCTAACAGAATGTGGCCACATGTGGTCGGAGTGGTGGGATCTGGTGGGATCTGGTGGGATCTGGTGGGATCTGGTGGGATCTCCACGCACCATCAGTGCCTTCACACCTGTACTGAGAGCTTTGCCATTTCTGATCGGATCACCCAAGATATTTAGTATTTTAGTAGTATTATAATGCCAGGTGTGTGTGTGTGTATACTGTATGTTTATGAGTGTGTATATATGTTTAGGTGTGTATATATACTGTATGTTTATGAGTGTGTATATATGTTTAGGTGTGTATATATACTGTATGTTTATGAGTGTGTATATATGTTTAGGTGTGTATATATACTGTATGTTTATGAGTGTGTATATATGTTTAGGTGTGTGTATATACTGTATGTTAAAGAGTATATATGTTTAGGAGTGTTTATGTATGTTTAAGAGTGTGTATATGTTTAGTGTAGGTGTGTGTATGTATGTTTAAGAGTGTGTCTGCATGTGTGTGTGTGTGTGTGTGTGTGTGTGTGTGTGTGTGTGTGTGTGTGTGTGTGTGTGTGTGTGTGTGTGTGTGTGTGTGTGAGTGTGTGTGTGTGTGTGTGTGTGTGTGTGTGTGTGGTCAGAAGGAGATGTCCTTCACTAGTTTGTACTGATGCTCTGTGTCACATGTAACAAACGACATGTTGGCTAAAGTTCTGGTCTGACTTAACAGCTCCCTATCACTACACACACACAGACACACGCACACGTACACGCACACACACGCACACACACACACACACACACACACACACACAGCAGGGGAAAGAGACAGAGGTGTAGAAAACAATAAAGAAATGTAATTAAAAGCGTGGAGGCCAGATGGATGGATGGATGGATGGATGGAGGGATGGATGGAGGGAGGGAGGGATGGCAGAAAGGATGGATGAAAGGAAGAGAGCAGAAGGGAGGGAGGGAGAGAGCGTGTCAATAAAACCCTGGTTCCGCCCAACACTGTCATGTGACCTCTGTCATCCAATCAGGACAGCATGCTCCCAGCTCAACTAGAAACCAGACTGGGATCAGGATTCTACACAGCTGCCGTCATGGTATTTACCACTTGGTAGTTTATCACTGGTATTTACCACTTGGTAGTTTATCACTGGTATTTACCACTTGGTAGTTTATCACTGGTATTTACCACTTGGTAGTTTATCACTGGTATTTACCACTTGGTAGTTTATCACTGGTATTTGTAAATGGAGTGCATTTATATAACTATTTTAAATCCAAAGCGCTTTACAACTTATGCCTCACATTCACACACTGTGCAAGGTGCCAACCTGTCTGTCACTGTATATTTAAATGACTATATTTGAGTGACTGTACATTTGAGTGACTGTATATTTGACTATATATTTGAGTGACTATATATTTGAGTGACTATATATTTGAGTGTATATTTGAGTGACTATATATTTGAGTGACTATATATTTGAGTGTATATTTAAGTGACTGTATATTTGAGTGACTGTACATTTGAGTGACTGTATATTTGACTATATATTTGAGTGACTATATATTTGAGTGTATATTTAAGTGACTGTATATTTGACTATATATTTGAGTGACTGTATATTTGAGTGTATATTTAAGTGACTGTATATTTTACTATATATTTGAGTGACTGTATATTTTAGTGTATATTTAAGTGACTGTATATTTTACTATATATTTGAGTGACTGTATATTTTAGTGTATATTTAAGTGACTGTATATTTTACTATATATTTGAGTGACTGTATATTTGAGTGTATATTTAAGTGACTGTATATTTGAGTGTATATTTAAGTGACTGTATATT
>NC_140166.1:55149317-55164317 GCF_963971535.1 Notolepis coatsorum | reverse complement strand
GTAAAATAGAAGTAAAAATAGAGGTCACAGTGTTCAGTATAGACATATCTACAATGTTCAATGCGGTATGGTAACTGAGTTACCATACAATATACAATATACTATGCAATGTACTAATATACAATACTATATAGTGCAAAGCAGAAATGGGATGAGATACAATTTAGGTACAATTTACAGTAAGGTGTACGAGTTGTAGTGCAAATCCTTTACCAATAAATATAAAGTGTGTTTAGGTGATCTAAAGTGTGGAGAGTGGGTGCTGCAGTGTGTTGTTTGTTTAAAGTGAGTGTGTGCGTGTGGATGTTTGTGCTGTGTGCATTTGATGGTTGTTGCATAGTGTTTATTGTTCGTTGAGCAGCCTGATGGCCTGGGGATAGAAGCTTCTTCTGAGTCTTTCTGTGCTCGCCTTGAGACTCCGGTATCGCTTGCCTGACCGCAGCAGTTCAAAGAGGCAGTTGTTCGGGTGGCTGGAGTCCTTGATGATTCTCTTAGCCTTACCCCTGCACCGCTTGTTGTAGAGGTGTAGTGTCTCCTATAGTTAAATCACCTCTAGTTGCTCTTGAGCCTTCATGAGAATCAGGTTGTTTTCTCACCTCTATCTGCTGTTGAGCCTTCATGAGAATCAGGTTGTTTTCTCACCTCTATCTGCTGTTGAGCCTTCATGAGAATCAGGTTGTTTTCTCCCCTCAGGTGTTGGTTCTCCTCCTGGAGCTTAATGATGTTGTTCTTAGCGATGGCCAACTATATATACACACACACACACAGAATCTTTTTTTTTTTTATCCACTTTTTCTCTTTTTCTCCCATCCCAATTCCTCTGTGCTAATTCTCCCCTCCCCTGTCTTGAACGTTGCTCGCATATGCCCCCCACTGGCCAGTTGTAGGGAGGATAGAAGCCTTGCATCACATGTCCCCTCCGGTACATGTGTAGGCAGCCAGTCACTTCTTTTCACCTGCCAGCGCGGACTCTCATTGGCGAGGTGTAACGTGTGGGAGGCTCACACTACCCCCACTACTTCCTGTCTCTGCTGTGCAGGCGTCCCCCAACCGACCTGTAGGAGTCGCTGTTCACAACGTCCAGACTACCACCCATCGACTTCCCACCCGCTAACTCTGCCAATTGAGTTAGTATGACGGCCGGCCCAAGCCGGAGGCAACGCCGACAGCCGGATTCGAACCCGGTGTCTCTAGCATTGGTGATCATATCATTCTAGATCGTATCATTCTAGATCCTCATCATATCATTCTAGATCCTCATTCTAGATCCTCATCATATCATTCTAGATCGTATCATTCTAGATCCTCATCATATCATTCTAGATCCTCATCATATCATTCTAGATCCTCATCATATCATTCTAGATCATATCATTCTAGATCCTCATCATATCATTCTAGATCATATAATTCTAGATCCTCATCATATTCTAGATCCTCATCGTATCATTCTAGATCCTCATCATATCATTCTAGATCATATCATTCTAGATCCTCATCATATCATTCTAGATCATCATCGTATCATTCTAGCTCCTCATCATATCATTCTAGATCCTCATCGTATCATTCTAGATCCCCATCATATCATTCTAGATCCTCATCATATCATTCTAGATCTTCATCATATCATTCTAGATCCTCATCATATCATTCTAGATCATATCATTCTAGATCCTCATCATATCATTCTAGATCCTCATCATATCATTCTAGATCATATAATTCTAGATCCTCATCATATCATTCTAGATCATATCATTCTAGATCCTCATCATATCATTCTAGATCCTCATCATATCATTCTAGATCCTCATCATATCATTCTAGATCATATCATTCTAGATCCTCATCATATCATTCTAGATCATATCATTCTGGATCCTCATCGTATCATTCTAGATCATATCATTCTAGATCATCATCGTATCATTCTAGATCATATCATTCTAGATCATCATCGTATCATTCTAGATCGTATCATTCTAGATCCTCATCATATCATTCTAGATCATATCATTCTAGATCGTATCATTCTAGAGCCTCATCACATAATTCTAGATCATATCATTCTAGATCCTCATCATATCATTCTAGATCCTCATCATATCATTCTAGATCCTCATCATTCTAGATCCTCATCACATCATTCTAGATCCTCATCACATCATGCAGAGTTCGGGAGTAAGTGCGGAAAAGTGACTATAGCTTGGCCGAGAAAGTTGTGTCGTTGGCAAACAAGAAATATTTTAACAGCTCGCTGGCTCTCTCGCTCTCTCTCTCTATGTTCAATGATTTAAAGTAGCCAAACGTTACACTATAAATACTAACTTAAATAAACATTTAATTTCATTATCTGACATATTAAAAAATCATTATGTCTGCTATAAGCCATTATCCCTTTGTGCGTGTGTGTATGCGTGTATCCCATGTTTTTGTTTTGTTTTGATAGTATTTACTGAGGATGGCCAGATAATGTTGATATTTAAACTTAAAAAATAATACTACCTGCAGTGGGAAACTAACAAAGTAGCAGGTACCAAAAGCGAGTCGAGTCAAGTGGGTACCATGCAGTGGAAAAGCGGCATAAGAGAATACTTCATAATGTTTCATGCAATTCAAAAGTAAATATATATATATTTAATACACATGATGCACACACACCTTTACAGTGTTATGTTTACCAGTAGTGTAACTGAGGGGTACAATTCCCTGACTGTATTGTTAAGTATGGTATTATTAAACCACTACCTCTTGTACTTTAACTTCTGGCCATCCAGTACATGATATAAATATGATGAACACTTTCCCACCTGATGAAACGAAGTCCACACAAATGTACAAATCGAATATTTAATATAGCAAAAGGTATATACAACGTTCACTTGTTTACACTTATGATTTGAAATGCACTTGTATGGCAAATGAGTATTCGTAGGTAAATCAACATTGAATGTCCAATCTCTGGTTACGCAGGGAGTAAGTATACAACCTGGTTCTTTAGGAAACTATAGCGATGGTACTTAAATGATTATAGCTGGATACACTAAGGGGGGGGGGGTCCCGCTGGTTGTAAGACAGTAGGAGGGGGGGGGTTAGAGAAGCCGCTGGCGGTATCCCATCTGGCCGACGATTTCTTGGGAGAATTCAAAGTCTTGAACACGGTGCCCACAGAACCTCGGTCCGCAGACGAATACAGCTGGACCCTCTGGTGGACGGTAGCTGCCGGTCCACAACGGAGAGACGCGAGGCGACCTCACTGGTGTAGAGCGCCGTCTCACCTGGACTCGTCTCCGGGGGGTAGTTCCAACACTCCGCAGTGTTGGCCGTTATCCATGGAATAATCAAAGCACCCAAAGCATAATCCAAGCCGTGGAAGGCTCGCCGTCGTCCGGGTAGAGTAATCCAATGTACAGGTCCAGTCGCCCTGGCCCGGAGCTCCTCGGATGCAAGCACCACTAGTGGTCTGCCCAGCCTGGTTAAGACTCCAGATAACGTCAGGAACGATGGGGGTACTGATAACTTTATAACTCTAACCGAACGATGCACCATACATAAATAGACTATTATTAGCTTAATAGAATACGTCCAACTCGACGGTATAGTGCCAAACTATGACAATTCAACTATTAATCCACACGATATCTCAATGCCTATTCTGAGGCCAAGTAGGCCTTACTGCACCACACGTGCGTCGTGGGTGAGGCTTCGCGTCTGTTACTCGGTTTTGGAGGGTAAAGAACTAATGGACTAAAAGAAAGTTCTACTTTACTTGCGCCATATATATATGCGCTGTGAACAAATAGTACCATTCGTATTTCGCCAGACGTATTCCTACGCGGAACCGGGCTTGCCACGACATGTTGGGCGGCACGATTGAACTTGAACCTAGGGGTATGGCTGCTGGCGCCAGGTTCTCGTCCAATGGTAGAATGAAACTATTATGGGCTGTTTAGTAGACTAAAGGGATATTCAGTGCATATTGTACAAGGAATATACAGGGGATATCAAACGATATACAAATACTATTTAAATATATATATATAAATAAATATATATATTCGGTTTAATCTGATCCTTCACAACAGCCGCCCCCTAATTAGTCCCACCTAATTAGCTAAGCAGAGACAGATTAACCGCACTGTCTACCACTCAAGGTCCGCTGTAAGGGTCAGTCAACTCACAAAGTCATGGGGTCATGGTCATCATCGATAGTATCTGGGAGTCGGGGCAGTTCTATTAGCCTCGCCACGGGTCGTGTGTAAGTGTGCCCTTGGACGAGTACTTCAGCTGCTCGGACCTTGCCGTCGGCACCGGTGATCACTTTGCTTACGCGGCCAGCCGGCCACATAGCTCTGGGTAGTGACTGGTCGATAATCATGACGACTGTTCCTTCTGTCAAATTGTCTCTCTCTTTTACCCACTTCTGGCGGGTCTGTAGAGACGGTAGGTAGTGGAGTAGGAAGCTGCTCCAAAACTTGTCAGCTAGTACTTGACTGTACCTCCACATTCTTCGGCCGTTCGCTTCTTCAGGCCTGTACATTGTCTGGGGTAGCGCGGGGTCCAGCCGCCCCATTAAGAGTGTGTTGGGGGTGACTGGGTCGACATCTGCTACATCACTGGAGACGTAACCGAGGGGCTTTGAGTTCAATACTCCCTCGATCTCCGTGAGGACTGTCATTAGGACTTCTTCCGCCACAGTCTGGGCCCCAAGCACGGCGTACAGGGCTGTCTTTATAGAACGTACTTCTCGTTCCCAGGTTCCACCGAAGTGGGGTGCGTTCGGGGGATTAAACTGGAAGTCAATCTGGGATGGAGCTAGGTGGGTCTTAAGTTCTGGGCCCATAGCTTGGAAGCTCTCTCTCAGCTCTCTTTCTCCGCCTTTGAAGTTTGTCCCGTGATCAGACAACAATGTAGACGGTTTTCCTTTCCGTGATGTGAATCTTCGGAAGGCCATAAGGAATGAGTCTGTGCTCATGGTCGGAAGGAGCTCGATATGTATCGCTCTGGTGGTCATGCATTTGAATACAATACCCCACCGCTTCTCGGTTCCTCTTCCTCTCTTTATATACAACGGGCCAAAACAGTCCATGCCTGTGGAGTGGAATGGCTTGTCGCTGAGTCGGAGGCGACAGGGGGGTAGGTCAGCCATCCGTGGTATGCTGGGCTGCGCGCGCCACTTTCGGCAGTCTAGACAGGTTCGCTGGAAGCGTCGCACCGCTTCTCTTCCTTGAAGTATCCAATAGCGACGTCTGATCTCCGCGAAGACTCTCTCTGCTCCTGCGTGGTGTACATCCTCGTCGTATTTCTTTATGATCAGCTCTGTGACCTTGTGTCGGCTGTTCAAGACTATCGGGTACTTAATGTCATCCGGTAGATCGGGGGCTCTCCGCAGGCGACCACCCACTCTGATGAGATTATGGGCGTCACTCTCGGGTGCCAGGTGGAGCAGTCTGCTGTCTGATGGGACGGGCTTTCCTCCCTGTAGACAGTCTAGCTCATCGGGGAACGAGTCTCTCTGGGCTCGTTGTAGTAGAAGAAGTTCTGCTTCTTCGTAGTCAGCTGCTGAAATGTCAGTGGTGGACTGAATCTCTGGGTGGTGCCACAGGAATGTCCTCTGCTGCGCACTCTCTAGGGTAATGCAGTCATCTATGTTGGGGTCTGTGGAGGCGACTGTGCTCAGTCCACAGAACATAGGTTTCTTGTTCTCAGCCTCCTCGTTACTTGCTTCCCGTGGGGTGGGCGTAGGCCACTCTTCTTCCGGGAGCTTGAGGAATTCTGGTCCGTCACTGTAGATGTTGCGACGGGTGAGGTCATCCAGAGACATTCCCCGGGTGATGACGTCAGCTGGGTTGTGTTTGGTGTCCACATACCGCCAGCTCGCTGCTTCTGTCAACTCTTGAATCTCGGTGACTCTGACTCCCACGAAGACTTTGTATCTGCATGAATCAGACTTGATCCATGTGAGTACTGTCGTGGAATCTGACCACAAGATTGTTCTGTGCACCGGAATGGTGAGTTCACGTTGGATTAACGTGGCTAGATGCGCTCCTGCTAGGGCTGCGCAGAGCTCCAGACGCGGGATAGATTGTTGCCTTCGTGGGGCTACTCCTGAGCGAGCCAGGATGAAAGCAGCGTGTATCTCTCCCTCCTTCTCTCGGGCACGCAAGTAGGCCACCGATCCACAGGCTACTTCGGAGGCGTCGCTGAAGACGTGCAGATCAATCCCGCACGTCTCCGGCCTCACTGTGGATGGGAAGCAGCCGCGGCGTATGCCGACGCCTGGGAGCGAGCGGAGCTCCGTCTCCCACTCTCTCCATGTTGAGGCAAGGTGTGCGGGTATTGGGCCGTCCCAGCCCTGGTCCTTGTCCCACAGTGCTCGTACAATCATCCTTGCCCTGGTGGTGTAAGGTAGAATACATCCCAACGGGTCATATTGTCTGGCGAGTGCTCTGTACACACTCCGTCTGGTGGTCGGTGTCGCCGTCGACCTTCCCTGCTCTGTCAGGGGTTTGTGTCTATAGTGGAGCGAGTCTGTTTTGAAGCGCCAGACTAGTCCTAGTGTCATTTCTTGGGCTTCTCCTGGGATGGTCGCCATCCAGGTCTCGCTGCTGGCAGCCTTGTCCGCGGGGGAGAGGCTGCGCAATACGTGCGGGTCACTGCTGGCCCACTGCCTGAGATCAAAGCCGCCTTTGATCAGGGAGGCGCGTAGCTTGATTAGGAGAGCCTCGGCTTCTTCTTGAGTCGAAACGCTTTGTAAACAGTTGTCCACGTAGAAACTGTTCTTCACACTGTGTCGGACCTCTTCATCTGCTGTTGGGTCCTCTGCGACGTGTTTCTGTAGTGCAAATGTAGCACAGCACGGGCTGCATGTGGTTCCGAAGGGGAGTACTTCCCACTGGTAGATGGCTGGGTTCTCATCTCCGATCCTCTCTTTCCATAGGAACCGCAGCAGGGGCTTGTCCTCCTCCACTAGTCTCACCTGCAGGAACATCCCTTTGATATCCCCGCTGATAGCCACCTTGTCCTGGCGGAAGCGCAGTAGCACGCCTAGTAGGGAGGGGCCGAGTGTGGGGCCGGGCAAGAGCTCTTTATTCAGATTTTGGGATCCGATCTGGTAGCTGCAGTTAAACACAATGCGATCCTTGCCGTTGTGGTGGACCTTGTGATGCGGCACGTACCATGATTCGGTCGTCTGATCGGCCTCTTTAATGTCAATCTTTGTTACGTGTCCCGCTGTGATTAGCTTCTCAATCTCAGCGCGGTACACACGCTCTTGAGCGGGGTCTTTGGCTAGGCGCCGCTCTGTGTTCAATAGATAGCGCTCCGTGGCGTCTTTCTTTGCGTGAAAGGTGGGCATTCCCTCTCGCCTCAGGAGTGGAGTTGCGTATCTCATCACTCCGCCGACTGTGACTCTCTTTGTCCCTTGCTCGAGTAGGTTGATGGCGTAAATGTCTTCTTTAGAATGAATATCTTTCTTTTCGTTCTTAAAGGGCATTGTCTCTAGTGTCCATAGCCTCTCGACATGCTGCAGGAGAGTGGTGTCTTCTTCTGTCGTTCTGGAGTGGAGGCAGCTAGTGGCTGCTGTTCGGTTGAGAGATTTAGCGAGGGGGCCTTGTAGGGTCCACCCTAGGCGGGTCTCGACTGCTGCAGGACAGCCTCGGGGTCCTGTATGGACCCGGTCAATCGGGACTATGAGTTCTGCATGGTCGGAGCCTATCAGCAGGGTCGGGGTAGCGCCGTCTATGAGCGGGATAGGTAGTTGTCGCAGGTGCACATATTTATCCATCAACTTGGCGATAGGGTAGGTGTACTGCGATAGTCCTATTTCTTGGCTGGTGAAAGCATTTGTAATCCTATACCGTCGCTCTGGCTGCCCGTTTGCTGCGATAGTGAAGGAGACATTCTCGCCCTTTATCGTCTTTAAATCTCTTCTTATTGTCCGAATCGTCATTTCGTTCTCGCTCCCCCGCAGTCCCAGCTGGGCCGCAGCGGACGCGAGCAGAAGGGTCTTCTCTGACCCGTCATCAAGGACGGCGTAAGTGTCCATGACCTTATCTTGGTAGCTCAATGTCACACGGACTACCTTTAAGAGCACTTTGGCGCCGCTGCTGCTGGCGGGGTCAATGTACATGACACTTGCCTTGGTGCCGCTCAATGGTGCAGGTGAACTCAACAGTGACAAGACTGAACTCCTCACCATCGGCACCAAAACCACCCTCACCAGATCCGGACCCATCACACTCACCATCAACGACTCCACCATCACCCCCTCCCCCCTAGTCCGCAACCTTGGTGTCCTCCTTGACCCCACCCTCTCACTTGACCCCCACGTCCGCTCCATCGTGAAAACATCCTACTTTCACCTCCGCAACATCGCAAAAATCCGTCACTGCCTCTCCCCCCCCGCTGCTGAATCCCTCATTCACGCCTTCATCTCCTCCCGCCTGGACTACTGCAACTCCCTCCTCACTGGTATCACCTCCCGCTCCCTCCATAAACTGCAAATGGTCCAAAATTCAGCCGCCCGCCTCCTCACTAACACCCGGTCCCGCGAACACATCACTCCTGTCCTCCACTCCCTCCACTGGCTCCCGATCAAACACCGCATTAACTTCAAAACACTACTCCTCACCTTCAAAGCCCTCCACAGCCTGGCCCCCCCCTACCTGACTGATCTCCTTCTCCCCTACCGCCCAACCCGTTCCCTCCGGTCCTCCTCCACTGCCTCCCTCACTGTCCCGACATCCAAGCTTAAAAACTTCGGAGATCGGGCCTTCTCTCGCACTGCACCCCGACTCTGGAACTCCCTCCCCCAGTCCATCAGAGACTCCCCTACACTCTCCACCTTCAAAGCTCGCCTCAAAACCCACCTGTTCTCCCTTGCCTTCAACCCCCCCCACCCCTAAACCCCCCCCTCCCCTCCAACCTGATCGATATGTCTCTAGTCTTTTTTTTGTGCCATCAGGCTGTCTCCCCCGTTCCCCCCATGGTCTCATGTTCCTTTGTTTTTGTTTCTTTGTTGTTTTGTTTTGTTTCTTTGCTTTCGTCTCTTTGTTTGTACCCCTGCTCCCGACTACTGTCAGCGACTTCGGGTTATTGAGAAGCGCTATATAAATTAAATGAATTATTATTATTATTAAGGCCGTCTTCTGTTACTTTCGTGTAGTATATCTAGATGGGCTCCGTCGCACCGACTGCACCTTTTCTTTAGGCGGCATTCGGCTGCCATGTGTGGTCGCGCACATCGGTAACAGCGCCTGTTGGACTTTATCCATTGACTCACTTCTTCTGCATTCATCTTTGTGAATAGGTCACATTGTGACAGCCAGTGTTCTTTCTCACAGTAGGGGCACGCCATCTTCCACTTCTCCTTTCTCGAGGGGGTACTGTGGCTCTTACTGCTCGGTACTGACTCTGATTGGTGCATGACAGTCACCGATCTTCTTCCATCATTTATTCTCCTGGGTCCCTCTCTGGAGCTTGGCGTGCTCCGCCCGAATGTATCCAGTCGTAAGCTGCTGACTTCTCTCGCCAGGAAGTCGGCTAGATCAAGGAGGGATGGTTCGGGGCCGTTAGGATCCCGGTAGTCTCTCTGCCGCCTAAAACGCTCTTGTCTTGCGGGTGGCAGCTTCTCCAAAATCCTCTCGACGTTAGAGTTGGCGTATAGCTCATGCATGCCCTTTTCCCGTTGCGCTCCCAGCATCCCTACCAGGGGCTGCACTTTGATTGACAGGTCGTCTAATGAGCGATTGTCTGTTGCTGGGGGTAGGCGATCAATATGCCTTATCTCTTGGATTACGTAATCCCATATACGTCCATATCTCTGGTCCAGCGCTGCCAGGGCCGCTGTGTATGGGGTCGTAGAGGTAGCATAGGCTAGCGCTATATTGTGCGCTCGCGGTACTTTCAGGTGCTTCAGTAATATTGCATACTTGTGGCGTTCATCAGCGACATCCACCATCATTGTCTCTAAGCACATCCGGAGCTCCGTGTACTGTGCTCGACTCTCATAGGCGAAGTCTGGAAACGACGGCGTGGCAATGTATGACGCCGTGGATGGCTGATACATCGGCGAGCGTTGGGGGAGAGACCTCCTAGGCGAGTCCCCTCTTGCGCCTCTCTGTGGGCTGGTACTGACAGGGTACCATGGCCCGCTGGTCCAGGTGCTATTCCTCTGGGCTGGTCGTGCGTCGTGCTCACCCGTGAATAGAGTCGGGGGTCTGTAGCGCAGCGCCGCGGGGGTATAGCCTGGGCTGTACTGGACCTCCTGGTCCGGTGGAGTACTGTGCTGTCGTCGGGCTTGGTTCTCCTCCTCTCCCTCTTCTTCCTCTATCAGGTCTTCCAGATCCTGTAATCGTTTATTTAGCTTCTCCGCAGTGTATGCCGCTCCTTCCTTGTAGCTGGGTCTCGCTTGGACCGGTCTGGGAAGGGGGTCTGCGGGGGGTATAGGCTCGGTCTGTTGGTCAAGTTCAGGGTCGCTTGCTCGGTTAGGAGACGCTGCCCTTGACTGTTGTCTCGACGAGTTCCTTGAACCCCTGGCGGAGGGAGAGGGTGTTGCCTTGCGGATCAGCTGCTCCATTAGCTGCGCTTGTAACTTGTCGCGCTCGACTTCGCGCTTGGTGAGATCTGCTTCTCTTTGGGCACCGGCAGCGGCGCGCTGGGCGTCGGCCCGGTCTCTTGCCATATTCTCTTCCGTCTGAAGGCGTCTCATCTCCAGGCGTGTGCGCTCTTCTTCGCTCCGTTGCTGTGCTTGGAGTCGGTCGCGTTCGCCCTGAAGTCGATCGCGTTCGGTAGAGGCTGTCAGGCTGACGAGGAACGCCTGTTGTAGCATCCTCTCCGCTTCGCTGGGGGAAGGCGGTTGTGGAGGTGAGCCGCTCCTGTGTGAGCCGCTCCTGGGTGTACTCGTTGGGGAGTCCTGGAGCTCTATTTCCTCGGCGCTCTCCTCCTCTTCTTCCGTGCAGAGTTCTCTCTCTGTAGGGTTGTCTTCCTCCCGGGGCTGGTCGGGGATTACTTCTTCGGTATTGGCGGGGGGTAAAGGCATGTCAGCTCCCTCCTGGTCCCCACCGTGAGCTTGGTCAGTTACATTAGGACCTACTAGGGCCTCTGTGGTCGGGGAAACCTGGTCGTTAAGGTCAGACATAATTTTACTTTCTACTTTTACCGCGTTTACCGTTTGTCAAAGGCTAGGTAGTTGACTGACAGCGTAATCCTCTAAGTACTGAGGTGGCTGTCGTCTGCGCCGCGGGCGTTCTACGTTAGGAGGACCGTTTCGTGGAGTGTTCATCATAGGCCATTTTAATATTAATAACACTATATTAATATTACACTAGTTACCCTCCGGCTCGAAGGACCAATTGTAACTGAGGGGTACAATTCCCTGACTGTATTGTTAAGTATGGTATTATTAAACCACTACCTCTTGTACTTTAACTTCTGGCCATCCAGTACATGATATAAATATGATGAACACTTTCCCACCTGATGAAACGAAGTCCACACAAATGTACAAATCGAATATTTAATATAGCAAAAGGTATATACAACGTTCACTTGTTTACACTTATGATTTGAAATGCACTTGTATGGCAAATGAGTATTCGTAGGTAAATCAACATTGAATGTCCAATCTCTGGTTACGCAGGGAGTAAGTATACAACCTGGTTCTTTAGGAAACTATAGCGATGGTACTTAAATGATTATAGCTGGATACACTAAGGGGGGGGGGGGGGTCCCGCTGGTTGTAAGACAGTAGGAGGGGGGGGGTTAGAGAAGCCGCTGGCGGTATCCCATCTGGCCGACGATTTCTTGGGAGAATTCAAAGTCTTGAACACGGTGCCCACAGAACCTCGGTCCGCAGACGAATACAGCTGGACCCTCTGGTGGACGGTAGCTGCCGGTCCACAACGGAGAGACGCGAGGCGACCTCACTGGTGTAGAGCGCCGTCTCACCTGGACTCGTCTCCGGGGGGTAGTTCCAACACTCCGCAGTGTTGGCCGTTATCCATGGAATAATCAAAGCACCCAAAGCATAATCCAAGCCGTGGAAGGCTCGCCGTCGTCCGGGTAGAGTAATCCAATGTACAGGTCCAGTCGCCCTGGCCCGGAGCTCCTCGGATGCAAGCACCACTAGTGGTCTGCCCAGCCTGGTTAAGACTCCAGATAACGTCAGGAACGATGGGGGTACTGATAACTTTATAACTCTAACCGAACGATGCACCATACATAAATAGACTATTATTAGCTTAATAGAATACGTCCAACTCGACGGTATAGTGCCAAACTATGACAATTCAACTATTAATCCACACGATATCTCAATGCCTATTCTGAGGCCAAGTAGGCCTTACTGCACCACACGTGCGTCGTGGGTGAGGCTTCGCGTCTACTCGGTTGGAGGGTAAAGAACTAATGGACTAAAAGAAAGTTCTACTTTACTTGCGCCATATATATATGCGCTGTGAACAAATAGTACCATTCGTATTTCGCCAGACGTATTCCTACGCGGAACCGGGCTTGCCACGACATGTTGGGCGGCACGATTGAACTTGAACCTAGGGGTATGGCTGCTGGCGCCAGGTTCTCGTCCAATGGTAGAATGAAACTATTATGGGCTGTTTAGTAGACTAAAGGGATATTCAGTGCATATTGTACAAGGAATATACAGGGGATATCAAACGATATACAAATACTATTTAAATATATATATATAAATAAATATATATATTCGGTTTAATCTGATCCTTCACAACAAGTAGGATGTTATAACATAGCTGATAATAAAAATGATTATTATTTTCTCACAGTAGTGTGTCTATATATAGTTTAGATGTTTACGTTCCTTAACAGGCTGCAGTTAGTTACCCACCTCTTCTATCAGCTTAGTGTTCGACTTCTCCAGAGAATCCACTCTGCCCTGCAGACCATGCACTGTAGAGCTGGAGAGAGAGGGAGAGAGAGGGAGAGATAGAGACAGAGACAGAGAGGGAGAGAGAGAGAGAGAGAGAGAGAGAGAGAGAGGGAGAGAGAGAGAAGAGAGAGAGAGAGACAGACAGACAGAGAGAGACGGACAGAGAGATAGACAGATGTATGCATTTATAAAACATCATCTACAAGGCCCCCATCTAGCATTACAACAGACTATAGGAGACAGAAAGACAGATGTTCTATTGGCCTTTCCCAGGTGAGAAGAGCAAAGAATATATTCTATTTGGTATATTCAGTGAGTACACATTCTATTTGGTATATTCAGTGAGTACATATTCTATTTGGTATATTCAGTGAGTACATATTCTATTTGGTGTATTCAGTGAGTACATTGCTTGCTGATTTCCCTCTTCCTATACTCTAAGCTCTTTGCCCCAATCTAGACCAAAGATTGAAATATGATTGGTCCAGGAGACGATCCAATCAGCCCTAAATAAATAAACAAAATTAAATATAGCACAATAGAATATAGTACAATTATAAGTAAAAAATTTAAATAGGAGTAGGGCATGGCAGACAGATGCAATGACGAGAGATAGTGACAAAAACAAAGGATGCAATGTGTCATGAAAATACAAATTAAGCAAGATCTATACATTACGAAGTAAACAAAATGCAATACGAAATAAACGTTATATTAAAGGTGAAAAATACTGTTATGTCTATGCCTTATTTCTGGTTTATTTCCCCCCTTCCTGATATTTGCCAACAGCGCTGTCAGGTGCAGACTGCTCCGCGAGCAAACTGCACTGGAGCAAATCAAGAGAAGATTGCACACCTGGGCATGGGCGTGTTTGCGCTAGTATCTCATCCTCGCAATATCTTTAGTGAATAGCGCGCAAAAGACGGAGCAGATACCATGTGCAAATCGCTCGCAGTTAAGGGTGCAATTAGCACCGTGCAATCCATCCTTTGTGAATTCGCCCCCCATGTTTCAACCACCTCCTATAATAGTGGGGGTCGCGGCTCTCTGACACCGTTATTTCTGGAGTCGCGGCCTGAAAACATTGGGAACCCCTGCACTGATGATGTCATCATCCTCGTCTGTTTAAAGGAACACTCCAACATTTTGGGAAATTAGCTTATTTAACATCTTCCCTGGAGTTAGACAAGAAGATACATACCTTTGTCGTCTCTGTGCGTGCGCTAGGCATCTGGAACGCCTGCACCGTTAGCCTAGCCTTAGCGTCATTCACTGGCATCTGGCATCACCTCCCGCATCACCTCCCGCTCCCTCCATAAACTGCAGATGGTCCAAAACTCAGACGCCCGCCTCCTCACTAACACCCGGTCCCGCGAACACATCACTCCTGTCCTCCACTCTCTCCACTGGCTCCCGATCAAACACAGCATAAACTTTAAAACACTACTCCTCACCTTCAAAGCCCTCCACAGCCTGGCTCCCCCCTACCTGACTGATCTCCTTCTTCCCTACCGCCCCACCCGTTCCCTCCGGTCCTCCTCCACTGCCTCCCTCACTGTCCCGACATCCAAACTCAAAAACGTTGGAGATCGGGCCTTCTCTCGCACTGCACCCCGACTCTGGAACTCGCTCCCTCAGTCCATCAGAGACTCCCCTACACTCTCCACCTTCAAAGCTCGCCTCAAAACCCACCTGTTCTCCCTTGCCTTCAACCCCCCCCCACCCATAACCCCCCCCCCCCCCCCCTCCAACCCGATTGATGTCTGTCTCCTGTCGCTCTGTCTTTTTGTGCTATCATGCTGTCTTCCCTGTTCCCCCCATGGTCTCATGTTCCTTTTGTTTTTGTTTCTTTGTTTTTACTTTGTTCCCAACTACTGTCAGCGACTTCGGGTCATTGAGAAGCGCTATATAAATAAAATGAATTATAATTATAATTATAATTATAATTATAATTATTATTATTATTATTATTATTATTATTATTATTATTATTATTATTATTATTATTATTATTATTATTATTATTATTATTATTATTAAATAGGTTACACATTTAGCCTAGTTCCCAACAGTCACGACAGTCATTTATT
>NC_140166.1:55136817-55146817 GCF_963971535.1 Notolepis coatsorum | reverse complement strand
ACTTTCGTCTTGTTTACATCAATGTCCCCCATTTTTGACATACACAACATACAGATATAAGAATCTAATCTAATCATCTAAACGAATCTAATCATGACATTTAAGACATGCATGACATACAGATATATATATATCTCTGAGCGCCTGAAGACTGTGCTATTAAACCAGGAAGTGCAGCACTGTTGATAAGGCTGTAGCCTCCACTACTGTAGTGCCCTGCGCTGCAACACAACTAACACAAGAGTGAACAAAAAACGCTCAACTCTGTCGTCAACTGAGTTGTGTTGTCGCTGTGTGTCAGACTCTGGATTCTTTCGAACACCCGCCCACCTCTACCACTGATTGGCTTACCATGACATTTTACTCAACCTCAGCCAATCGCGCACTGCCCACTAACCAAGGAAAAAAAGTATTGCTTCTCGGCGCAGAGATCTGTCTGATGAAAAAAAACAGCTTCAATCATAGTAACACGCCGCATTTTTTGGCAGTAACGGTAACGGCGTTATTAAGATTGGAAGAGTAATCCGTTAGATTACTCGTTACTGAAAAAACTAATGCTGTTAGTAACGCCGTTATTTATAACGCTGTTATTCCCATCACTGGGTGTGAGTAGTATAGTTAGTGTAACTGAGGGGTACAATTCCCTGACTGTATTGATAAGTATGGTATCATTAAACCACTACCGCTTTATGTACTTTAACTACTGGCCACACAGTACACGATATAGATATGATGAACACTTTCCCACCATGAAACCAAGTCCACACAAATGTATAAATCGAATATTTAATATATAGCAAAGGGTATATACAACGTTCACTTAATGACATTTATGATTTGAATGCACTTGTAAGGCAAATGAGTATTCGTAGGCAAATCAACATTGAATGTCCAATCTCTGGTTACGCAGGAAGCAAGTATACAACCTGGTTCTTTAGGGAACTATAGCGATGGTACTTAATGATTATAGCTGGATATACTAAAGGGGGGTCCTGCTGGTTGTAAGTCAGTAGGGGGGGGGGGGTTAGGAGAGCCGCCGGCGATATCCCATCTGGCCAACGATTTCTTGGGAGAATTCAGAGTGCTGAACACGGTGCCCACAGAACCTTGGTCCACAGATGAATACCGTTGGGCCCTCTTGTAGACGGTAGCTGCCGGTCCACAACGAAGAGACGTGAGGCGACCTCACTCGGGTTAGAGCGCCGTCTCACCTGGACTCCTCTCGGGGGTAGTTCCAACACTTACCAGTGTTGGCTGTTATCCATGGCATAAATCAAAGCACCCAAAGCAAGTAGATAATCCAAGCCGTGTAGGGCTCGCCGTCGTCCGGGTAAGGTAATCCAATGTGCAGGTCCACTCGTCCTAGCCCAGAACTCCTCGGATGAAAGCACCACACGTGGTCTGCCCAGCCTGGTTAAGACTCTAGATAACGCGAGGAAACGATGGGGGTACTACTCACTGTATAACTCTAACCGAACGATGCACCATACATAATAGACTATTATTAACTTAATAGAAATACGTCCCACTCGACGGTATAATGCCAAACTATGACAATTCAACTATTAATCCACACGATGTCTCAATGCCATTCTGAGGCCAAGTTGACCATACTGCACCACACGTGTATCGTGGGTGAGGCTTAACGTCTTGCCACTAGGTTGGAGGGTAAAGAACTAAGGGCTAAGGGACTAAAAGAAAGTTCTACTTTACTTGCGCCATATATATGCGCTGTGAACAAATAGTACCATTCGTATTTCGCCAGACGTATTCCTACGCGGAACCGGGCTAGTAACGACATGTTCGTCGGCACGATTGAACTTGAACCAAGGGGCTTGGCTGCTGGCGCCAAGTTCTTGTCCAATGAGAGAATGAAACTATTATGGGCTGTTAGTAGACTAAAGGGATATTCAGTGTATATGTACAAGGAATATACAAGGGATATCAAACGATATACAAATACTATTAAATATATATCCATAAATAAATATATATATTCGGTTTAATCTGATCCTTCACAACAGCCGCCCCCTAATTAGTCCCACCTAATTAGCTAAGCAGAGACAGATTAACCGCACTGTCTACCACTCAAGGTCCGCTGTAAGGGTCAGTCAACTCACAAAGTCGTGGGGTCATGGTCGTCATCGATAGTGTCTGGGAGTCTGGGCAGTTCTATTAGCCTCGCCACGGGTCGTGTGTAAGTTCGCCCTTGGACGAGCACCTCAGCTGCTCGGACCTTGCCATCGGCACCGGTGATCACTTTGCTTACGCGGCCAGCCGGCCACATAGCTCTGGGTAGTGACTGGTCGATAATCATGACGACTGTTCCTTCTGTCAAATTGTCTCTCTCTTTTACCCACTTCTGGCGGGTCTGTAGAGACGGTAGGTAGTGGAGTAGAAAGCTGTTCCAAAACTTGTCAGCTAGTACTTGACTGTACCTCCACATTCTTCGGCCGTTCGCTTCTTCAGGCCTGTACATTGTCTGGGGTAGCGCGGGGTCCAGCCGCCCGATCAAGAGTGTGTTGGGGGTGACTGGGTCGACATCTGCTATATCACTGGAGACGTAGCCGAGGGGCTTGGAGTTCAATACTCCCTCGATCTCCGTGAGGACTGTCATTAGGACTTCTTCCGCTACAGTCTGGGCCCCAAGCACGGCGTACAGGGCTGTCTTTATAGAACGTACTTCTCGTTCCCAGGTTCCACCGAAGTGGGGTGCGTTCGGGGGATTAAACTGGAAGTCAATCTGGGATGGAGCGAGGTGGGTCTTAAGTTCTGGGCCCATAGCTTGGAAGCTCTCTCTCAGCTCTCTTTCTCCGCCTTTGAAGTTTGTCCCGTGATCAGACAACAATGTAGACGGTTTTCCTTTCCGTGATGTGAATCTTCGGAAGGCCATAAGGAATGAGTCTGTGCTCATGGTTGGAAGGAGTTCGATATGTATCGCTCTGGTGGTCATGCATTTGAATACAATACCCCACCGCTTCTCGGTTCCTCTTCCTTTCTTTATATACAACGGGCCAAAACAGTCCATGCCTGTGGAGTGGAATGGCTTGTCGCCGAGTCGGAGGCGACAGGGAGGTAGGTCAGCCATCCGGGGTATGCTGGGCTGCGCGCGCCACTTTCGGCAGTCTAGACAGGTTCGCTGGAAGCGTCGCACTGCTTCTCTCCCTTGAAGTATCCAATAGCGACGTCTGATCTCCGCGAAGACTCTCTCTGCTCCTGCGTGGTGTACATCCTCGTCGTATTTCTTTATGATCAGCTCTGTGACCTTGTGTCGGCTGTTCAAGACTATCGGGTACTTAACGTCATCCGGTAGATTGGGGGCCCTCCGCAGACGACCACCCACTCTGATGAGATTATGGGCGTCGCTCTCGGGTGCCAGGTGGAGCAATCTGCTGTCTGATGGGACGGGCTTTCCTCCCTGTAGACAGTCTAGCTCGTCGGGGAACGAGTCTCTCTGGGCTCGTGGTAGTAGAAGAAGTTCTGCTTCTTCGTAGTCAGCTGCTGAAATGTCGGCAGTGGGCTGAATCTCTGGGTGGTGCCACAGGAATGTCTTTAGCTGCGCACTCTGTAGGGTAATGCAATCATCTATGTTGGGGTCTGTGGAGGCGACTGTGCTCAGTCCACAGAACATAGGTTTCTTGTTCTCAGCCTCCTCTTTACTCGCCTCCCGTGGGGTGGGCGTAGGCCACTCTCCTTCCGGGAGCTTGAGGAACTCTGGTCCGTCACTGTAGATGTTGTGACGGGTGAGGTCATCTAGGGACATTCCCCGGGTGATGACGTCAGCTGGGTTGTGTTTGGTGTCCACATACCGCCAGCTCACTGCTTCTGTTAACTCTTGAATCTCTGTGACTCTGACTCCCACGAAGACCTTGTATCTGCATGAATCAGACTTGATCCATGTGAGTACTGTCGTGGAATCTGACCACAAGATTGTTCTGTGCACCGGAATGGTGAGTTCACGTTGGATTAACGTGGCTAGATGCGCTCCTGCTAGGGCTGCGCAGAGCTCTAGACGCGGGATAGATTGTTGCTTTCGTGGGGCTATTCTTGAGCGAGCCAGGATGAAGGCGGTGTGTATCTCTCCTCCCTTCTCTTGGGCACGCAAGTAGGCCACTGATCCATAGGCTACTTCGGAGGCGTCGCTGAAGACGTGTAGATCCATCTTGCATGTCTCTGGCCTCACTGTGGGTGGGAAGTAGCTGCGGAGTATATTGACGCCTGGGAGTGAGCGGAGTTCCGTCTCCCACTCTCTCCATGTGGAGGCAAGGGGTGCGGGTATTGGGTCGTCCCAGCCCTGGTCCTTGTCCCATAGTGCTCGTACAATCATCTTTGCCCTGGTGGTGTAAGGTAGAATACATCCCAACGGGTCATATTGTCTGGCGAGTGTTCTGTACACACTCCGTCTGGTGGTCGGTATCGCCGTCGACCTTCCCTGCTCCGTGGTCAGGGGTTTGTGTCTATAGTGGAGCGAGTCTGTTTTGAAGCGCCAGACTAGTCCTAGTGTCATTTCTTGGGCTTCTCCTGGGATTGTCGCCATCCAGGTCTCGCTGCTGGCAGCCTTGTCTGCGGGGGAGAGGCTGCGCAATACGTGCGGGTCGCTGCTGGCCCACTGCCTGAGATCAAAGCCGCCTTTGATCAGGGAGGCGCGTAGCTTGAGTAGGAGAACCTCGGCTTCTTCTTGAGTCGAAACGCTTTGTAAACAGTTGTCCACGTAGAAACTGTTCTTCACACTGTGTCGGACCTCTTCATCTGCTGCTGGGTCCTCTGCGACGTGTTTCTGTAGTGCAAATGTAGCACAGCACGGGCTGCATGTGGTTCCGAAGGGGAGGACTTCCCATTGGTAGATGGCTGGGTGCTCATCTCCGGTCCTCTCTCTCCATAGGAACCGCAGTAGGGGCTTATCCTCCTCCACTAGTCTCACCTGCAGGAACATCCCTTTGATATGCCCGCTGATAGCCACCTTGTCCTGGCGGAAGCGTAGTAGCACGCCTAGTAGAGAGGGGCCGAGTGTGGGGCCGGGCAAGAGCTCTTTATTCAGATTTTGGGATCCGATCTGGTAGCTGCAGTTAAACACAATGCGATCCTTGCCGTTGTGGTGGACCTTGTGGTGCGGCACGTACCATGATTCGGTCGTCTGATCGGCCTCTTTAATGTCAATCTTTGTCACATGTCCCGCTGTGATTAGCTTCTCAATCTCAGCGCGGTACACACTCTCTTGAGCGGGGTCTTTGGCTAGGCGCCGCTCTGTGTTCAATAGATACCGCTCCGTAGCTTCTTTCTTTGCGTGAAAGGTGGGCATTCCCTCTCGCCTCAGGAGTGGAGTTGCGTATCTCATCACTCCGCTGACTGTGACTCTCTTTGTCCCTTGCTCGAGGAGGTTTATGGCGTAAATGTCTTCTTTAGAACGAATGTCTTTCTTTTCGTTCTTAAAGGGCATTGTCTCTAGTGTCCATAGCCTCTCGACATGCTGCAGGAGAGTGGTGTCTTCTTCTGTCACTCTGGAGTGGAGGCAGCTAGTGACTGCTGTTCGGTTAAGAGATTTAGCGAGGGGACCTTGTAGTGTCCATCCTAGGCGGGTCTCGACTGCTGCAGGACAGCCTCTGGGTCCTGTATGGACCCGGTCTATCGGGACTATGAGGTCTGCATGGTCGGAGCCTATCAGCAGGGTCGGGGTGGCGCCGTCTATGAGCGGGATAGGTAGTTGACGCAGGTGCACATATTTATCCATCAGCTTGGCGATGGGGTAGGTGTACTGTGATAGTCCTATTTCTTGGCTGGTGAAAGCATTTGTAATCCTATACCGTCGCTCTGGCTGCCCGCTTGCTGCGATAGTGAAGGAGACATTCTCGCCTTTTATCGTCTTTAAATCTCTTCTTATTGTCCGAATCGTCATTTGGTTCTCGCTCCCCCGCAGTCCCAGCTGGGCCGCAGCGGACGCGAGCAGAAGGGTCTTCTCTGACCCGTCATCAAGGACGGCGTAAGTGTCCATGACTTTATCTTGGTAGCTCAATGTTACACGGACTACCTTTAAGAGCACTTGGGCGCCGCTGCTGCTGGCGGGGTCAATGTACATGACACTTGCCTTGGTGCTGCTCGATGGTGCAGGTGCAGGCTTTCTTCTGTTACTGTCGTGTAGGACATCTAGGTGGGCTCCGTCACACCGACTGCACCTCTTCTTTAGGCGGCACTCGGCTGCCATGTGACTGCGCGCACATCGGTAACAGCGCCTGTTGGACTTTATCCATTGACTCACTTCTTCTGCATTCATCTTTGTGAACAGGTCACATTGTGACAGCCAGTGTTCCTTCTCGCAGTACGGGCACACCATCTTCCACTTCTCTTTTCTCGAGGGGGTACTGTGGTTCTTACTGCTCGGTACTGATTCTGATTGGTGCATGACAGTCACCGATCTTCTTCCATCGTTTATTCTCCTGGGTCCCTCTCTGGAGCTTGGTGTGCTCCGCACGAACGTATCCAGTCGTAGGCTGCTGACTTCTCTCGCCAGGAAGTCGGCTAGATCGAGGAGGGATGGTTCGGGACCGTTAGGATCACGGTGGTCTCTCTGCCGCCTGAAGCGCTCCTGTCTGGCGGGTGGCAGCTTCTCTAAAATCCTCTCGACGTTAGAGTTGGCGTATAGCTCGTGCATATCTCGTTGCGCTCCCAGCATCCCTACCAGGGACTGCACTTTTATAGACAGGTCGTCTAATGAGCGATTGTCTGTTGCTGGGGGTAGGCGGTCAATATGCCTTATCTCTTGGATTACGTAATCCCATATACGTCCATATCTCTGGTCCAGCGCTGCTAGAGCCGCGGTGTATGGGGTCGTAGAGGTTGCATAGGCTAGCGCTATATTGTGCGCTCGGGGTACTTTCAGGTGCTTCAGTAATATTGCATACTTGTGACGTTCATCAACGACATCCACCATCATTGTCTCTAAGCACATTCGGAGCTCCGTGTACTGTGCCCGATTCTCATGGGTGAAGTCTGGGATGGTCGGTGTGGCAATGTATGACGGCGTGGATGGCTGATACATCGGCGAGCGTTGGGGGAGAGGCCTCCTAGGCGAGTCTCCTCTTGCGCCTCTCTGTGGGCTGGTACCGGCAGGGTACCATGGCCCGCTGGTCCAGGTGCTATTCCTCGGGGCTGGTCGTGCGTCGTGCTCACCCGTGAATAGAGTCGGGGGTCTGTAGCGCAGCGCCGCGGGGGTATAGCCTGGGCTGTACTGGACCTCCTGGTCCGGTGGAGTACTGTGCTGTCGTCGGGCTTGGTTCTCCTCCTCTCCCTCTTCTTCTTCTATCAGGTCCTCTAGATCCTGTAGTCGTTTATTTAGCTTCTCCGCAGTGTATGCTGCTCCTTCCTTGTAGCTGGGTCTCGCTTGGACCGGTCGGGGAAGGGGGTCTGCGGGGGGTATAGGCTTGGTCTGTTGGTCAAGTTCAGGGTCGCTTGCTCGGTTAGGAGACGCTGCCCTTGACTGTTGTCTCGACGAGTTCCTTGAACCCCTGGCGGAGGGAGAGGGTGTTGCCTTGAGGATCAGCTGCTCCATTAGTTGCGCTTGTAGCTTGTCGCGCTCGGCTTGTAGTCTGTCGCGCTCGGTTTCGTGCTGGATGAGAGCGAGGTCGCGCTCTGCTTCTCTTTGGGCACCGGCAGCGGCACGCTGGGTGTCTGCTCGGTCTCTTGCCATATTCTCTTCCGTCTGAAGGCGTCTCATCTCCAGGCGTATGCGCTCTTCTTCGCTCCGTTGCTGTGTCTGGAGTCGATCGCGTTCACCCTGAAGTCGATCGTGTTCACCCTGGAGTCGATCGCGTTCGGTAGAGGCTGTCAGGCTGACGAGGAACGCCTGTGATAGCATCCTCTCCGCTTCGCTGGGGGAAGACGGTTGTAGAGGTGAGCCGCTCCTGGCGGTACTCGTTGGGGAGTCCTGGAGCTCTATTTCCTCGGCGCTCTCCTCCTCTTCTTCCGTGCAGAGTTCTCTCTCTGTAGGGTCGTCTTCCTCCCAGGGCTGGTCGGGGACTACTTCTTCGGTATTGGCGGGGGGTAAAGGCATGTCAGCTCCCTCCTGGTCCCCACCGTGAGCTTGGTCAGTTACATTAGAACCCACTAGGGCCTCTGTGGTCGGGGTAACCTGGTCGTTAAGGTCAGACATAATTTTACTTTCTACTTTTACCGCGTTTACCGTTTGTAGAAGGCTAGGTAGTTGACTGACAGCGTAATCCTCTAAGTAGGGAGGTGGCTGTCGTCTGCGCCGCGGGCGTTCTACGTTAGGAGGACCGTTTCGTGGAGTGTTCATCATAGGCCATTTCAATATTAATAACACTATATTAATATTACACTAGTTACCCTCCGGCTCGAAGGACCAATTGTAACTGAGGGGTACAATTCCCTGACTGTATTGATAAGTATGGTATCATTAAACCACTACCGCTTTATGTACTTTAACTACTGGCCACACAGTACATGATATAGATATGATGAACACTTTCCCACCTGATGAAACCAAGTCCACACAAATGTATCCGTCGAATCTTTAATATATAGCAAAGGGTATATACAACGTTCACGTAATGACATTTATGATTTGAATGCACTTGTAAGGCAAATGAGTATTCGTAGGCAAATCAACATTGAATGTCCAATCTCTGGTTACGCAGGAAGCAAGTATACAACCTGGTTCTTTAGGGAACTATAGCGATGGTACTTAATGATTATAGCTGGATACACTAAAGGGGGTCCCGCTGGTTGTAAGTCAGTAGGGGGGGGGGGGGGGGTTAGGAGAGCCGCTGGCGATATCCCATCTGGCCAACGATTTCTTGGGAGAATTCAGAGTGCTGAACACGGTGCCCACAGAACCTTGGTCCACAGATGAATACAGTTGGGCCCTCTTGTAGATGGTAGCTGCCGGTCCACAACGAAGAGACGTGAGGCGACCTCACTCGGGTTAGAGCGCCGTCTCACCTGGACTCCTCTCGGGGGTAGTTCCAACACTTACCAGTGTTGGCTGTTATCCATAGAATAATCAAAGCACCCAAAGCAAGTAGATAATCCAAGCCGTGTAGGGCTCGCCGTCGTCCGGGTAAGGTAATCCAATGTGCAGGTCCACTCGTCCTGGCCCAGAACTCCTCGGATGAAAGCACCACACGTGGTCTGCCCAGCCTGGTTAAGACTCTAGATAACGCGAGGAAAACGATGGGGGTACTGCTCACTTTATAACTCTAACCGAACGATGCACCATACATAATAGACTATTATTAACTTAATAGAAATACGTCCCACTCGACGGTATAGTGCCAAACTATGACAATTCAACTATTAATCCACACGATGTCTCAATGCCATTCTGAGGCCAAGTTGACCATACTGCACCACACGTGTATCGTGGGTGAGGCTTAACGTCTTGCCACTAGGTTGGAGGGTAAAGAACTAAGGGCTAAGGGAAGTTCTACTTTACTTGCGCCATATATATATGCGCTGTGAACAAATAGTACCATTCGTATTTCGGCAGACGTATTCCTACGCGGAACCGGGGCTAGTAACGACATGTTCGTCGGCACGATTGAACTTGAACCAAGGGGCTTGGCTGCTGGCGCCAAGTTCTTGTCCAATGAGAGAATGAAACTATTATGGGCTGTTAGTAGACCAAAGGGATATTCAGTGTATATGTACAAGGAATATACAAGGGATATCAAACGATATACAAATACTATTAAATATATATCCATAAATAAATATATATATTCGGTTTAATCTGATCCTTCACAACAAGAATCATTACGCACGTAGACTATACAGTACGCGCACGTGTGTGTGTGTGTGTGTGTGCGCGCGCGCTGCGGCAGGTGGCCAGGAGCGTGCAACAAGATGCTATAAATATGGAATATTAATACAGTCTATTCCAGTATAGGTGTGCTGTGTGATGACAATACATTTGAATCTAATCACATTTTGATCCATCGCGAAGCACTTCCTCACTACCTGTTGAATACAGGGCAATGCCGACCCTCTT
>NC_140166.1:55085922-55136617 GCF_963971535.1 Notolepis coatsorum | reverse complement strand
AGGGGGCAGAGAGAGGAGAAGAGGGGGCAGGGAGAGAGGAGAAGAGGGGGCAGAGAGAGAGGAGAAGAGGGGGCAGGGAGAGAGGAGAAGAGGGGGCAGGGAGAGGAGAAGAGGGGGCAGGGAGAGAGGAGAAGAGGGGGCAGAGAGAGAGGAGAAGAGGAGCAGAGAGAGGAGAAGAGGGGGCAGGGAGAGAGGAGAAGAGGGGGCAGAGAGAGAGGAGAAGAGGGGGCAGGGAGAGAGGAGAAGAGGGGGCAGGGAGAGCGGAGAAGAGGGGTCAGAGAGAGAGGAGAAGAGGGGGCAGGGAGAGGAGAAGAGGGGGCAGGGAGAGAGGAGAAGAGGGGGCAGAGAGAGAGGAGAAGAGGGGGCAGAGAGAGAGGAGAAGAGGGGGCAGGGAGAGGAGAAGAGGGGGCAGAGAGAGAGGAGAAGAGGGGCAGGGAAGAGGAGAAGAGGGGGCAGGGAGAGAGGAGAAGAGGGGGCAGGGAGAGAGGAGAAGAGGGGGCAGAGAGAGAGGAGAAGAGGGGGCAGGGAGAGAGGAGAAGAGGGGGCAGAGAGAGAGGAGAAGAGGGGGCAGGGAGAGAGGAGAAGAGGGGGCAGGAGAGAGGAGAAGAGGGGGCAGGGAGAGGAGAAGAGGGGGCAGGGAGAGGAGAAGAGGGGGCAGAGAGAGGAGAAGAGGAGGCAGGAGAGAGGAGAATAGGGGGCAGAGAGAGAGGAGAAGAGGGGGCAGAGAGAGAGGAGAAGAGGGGGCAGAGAGAGAGGAGAAGAGGGGGCCAGGAGAGAGGAGAAGAGGGGGCAGAGAGAGAGGAGAAGAGGGGGCAGGGAGAGGAGAAGAGGGGGCAGGGAGAGAGGAGAAGAGGGGGCAGGGAGAGAGGAGAAGAGGGGGCAGAGAGAGAGGAGAAGAGGGGCAGAGAGAGAGGAGAAGAGGGGGCAGAGAGAGAGGAGAAGAGGGGGCAGGGAGAGGAGAAGAGGGGGCAGGGAGAGAAGAAGAGGGGGCAGGGAGAGGAGAAGAGGGGGCAGAGAGAGAGGAGAAGAGGGGGGCAGAGAGAGAGGAGAAGAGGGGGCAGGGAGAGAGGAGAAGAGGGGCAGGGAGAGAGGAGAAGAGGGGACAGGGAGAGAGGAGAAGAGGGGGCAGGGAGAGGAGAAGTGGAGGCAGAGAGAGGAGAAGAGGGGGCAGGGAGAGAGGAGAAGAGGGGGCAGAGAGAGAGGAGAAGAGGGGGCAGAGAGAGAGGAGAAGAGGGGGCAGAGAGAGAGGAGAAGAGGGGGCAGGGAGAGGAGAAGAGGGGGCAGAGAGAGAGAAGAAGAGGGGGCAGGGAGAGGAGAAGAGGGGGCAGGGAGAGAGGAGAAGAGGGGGCAGGGAGAGAGGAGAAGAGGGGGCAGAGAGAGAGGAGAAGAGGGGGCAGAGAGAGAGGAGAAGAGGGGGCAGAGAGAGAGGAGAAGAGGGGGCAGGGAGAGGAGAAGAGGGGGCAGGGAGAGAAGAAGAGGGGGCAGGGAGAGGAGAAGAGGGGGCAGAGAGAGAGGAGAAGAGGGGGCAGGGAGAGAGGAGAAGAGGGGGCAGGAGAGAGGAGAAGAGGGGGCAGGGAGAGAGGAGAAGAGGGGACAGGGAGAGAGGAGAAGAGGGGGCATGGAGAGGAGAAGTGGAGGCAGAGAGAGGAGAAGAGGGGGCAGGGAGAGAGGAGAAGAGGGGGCAGGGATAGAGGAGAAGAGGGGGCAGGGAGAGAGGAGAAGAGGGGGCAGGGAGAGGAGAAGAGGGGGCAGGGAGAGAGGAGAAGAGGGGGCAGGGAGAGGAGAAGAGGGGGCAGAGAGAGAGAGGAGAAGAGGGGGCAGGGAGAGGAGAAGAGGGGGCAGAGATAGGAGAAGAGGGGGCAGAGAGAGAGGAGAAGAGGGGGCAGGGAGAGAGGAGAAGTGGGTGCAGGGAGAGGAGAAGAGGGGGCAGGGAGAGAGGAGAAGAGGGGGCAGAGAGAGGAGAAGAGGGGCAGAGAGAGAGGAGAAGAGGGGGCAGAGAGAGAGGAGAAGAGGGGGCAGAGAGAGAGGAGAAGGGGGGGCAGAGAGAGAGGAGAAGAGGAGGCAGAGAGAGAGGAGAAGAGGGGGCAGAGAGAGAGGAGAAGAGGGGGCAGGGAGAGGGGAGAAGAGGGGGCAGGGAGAGAGGAGAAGAGGGGGCAGAGAGAGAGGAGAAGAGGGGGCAGGGAGAGGGGAGAAGAGGGGGCAGGGAGAGGGGAGAGAAGAGGGGCAGGGAGAGAGGAGAAGAGGGGGCAGAGAGAGAGGAGAAGAGGGGGCAGGGAGAGAGGAGAAGAGGGGGCAGAGAGTGAGGAGAAGAGGGGGCAGAGAGATAGGAGAAGAGGGGGCAGAGAGAGAGGAGAAGAGGGGGCAGGGAGAGGAGAAGAGGGGGCAGGGAGAGAGGAGAAGAGGAGGCAGAGAGAGAGGAGAAGAGGGGGCAGGGAGAGAGGAGAAGAGGGGGCAGGGAGAGGAGAAGAGGGGGCAGAGAGAGAGGAGAAGAGGGGGCAGAGAGAGAGGAGAAGGGGGGCAGGGAGAGAGGAGAAGAGGGGGCAGGGAGAGGAGAAGAGGGGGCAGGGAGAGGAGAAGAGGGGGCAGAGAGAGGAGAAGAGGGGGCAGAGAGAGAGGAGAAGAGGGGGCAGAGAGAGAGGAGAAGAGGGGGGCAGAGAGAGGAGAAGAGGGGGCAGAGAGAGGAGAAGAGGGGGCAGGGAGAGGAGAAGAGGGGGCAGAGAGAGGAGAAGAGGGGGCAGAGAGAGAGGAGAAGAGGGGGCAGGGAGAGAGGAGAAGAGGGGGCAGGGAGAGGAGAAGAGGGGGCAGGGAGAGGGGAGAAGAGGGGGCAGGGAGAGAGGAGAAGAGGGGGCAGGGAGAGAGGAGAAGAGGGGGCAGAGAGAGAGGAGAAGAGGGGGCAGAGAGAGAGGAGAAGAGGAGGCAGGGAGAGGAGAAGAGGGGGCAGAGAGAGAGGAGAAGAGGAGGCAGGGAGAGGAGAAGAGGGGGCAGGGAGAGGAGAAGAGGGGCAGGGAGAGGGGAGAAGAGGGGGAAGGGAGAGAGGAGAAGAGGGGGCAGGGAGAGAGGAGAAGAGGGGGCAGGGAGAGAGGAGAAGAGGGGGCAGGGAGAGAGGAGAAGAGGGGGCAGAGAGAGGAGAAGAGGGGGCAGAGAGAGGAGAAGAGGGGGCAGAGAGAGAGGAGAAGAGGGGGCAGAGAGAGAGGAGAAGAGGGGGCAGGGAGAGGAGAAGAGGGGGCAGGGAGAGAGGAGAAGAGGGGGCAGGGAGAGAGGAGAAGAGGGGGCAGAGAGAGAGGAGAAGAGGGGGCAGGGAGAGAGGAGAAGAGGGGGCAGGGAGAGAGGAGAAGAGGGGGCAGAGAGAGGAGAAGAGGGGCAGAGAGAGAGGAGAAGAGGGGGCAGAGAGAGAGGAGAAGAGGGGGCAGGGAGAGGAGAAGAGGGGGCAGGGAGAGGAGAAGAGGGGGCAGAGAGAGAGAGGAGAAGAGGGGGCAGAGAGAGAGGAGAAGAGGGGGCAGATAGAGAGGAGAAGAGGGGGCAGCGAGAGAGGAGAAGAGGGGGCAGGGAGAGAGGAGAAGAGGGGGCAGAGAGAGAGGAGAAGAGGGGGCAGGGAGAGAGGAGAAGAGGGGGCAGGGAGAGAGGAGAAGAGGGGGCAGGGAGAGAGGAGAAGAGGGGGCAGGGAGAGAGGAGAAGAGGGGGCAGGGAGAGGAGAAGAGGGGGCAGAGAGAGAGGAGAAGAGGAGGCAGAGGGAGAGGAGAAGAGGAGGCAGAGAGAGGAGAAGAGGGGGCAGAGAGAGAGGAGAAGAGGGGGCAGGGAGAGGAGAAGAGGGGGCAGAGAGAGAGGAGAAGAGGGGGCAGAGAGAGAGGAGAAGAGGGGGCAGGGAGAGAGGAGAAGAGGGGGCAGGGAGAGAGGAGAAGAGGGGCAGAGAGAGAGGAGAAGAGGGGGCAGGGAGAGGAGAAGAGGGGGCAGGGAGAGGAGAAGAGGAGGCAGAGAGAGAGGAGAAGAGGGGGCAGGGAGAGAGGAGAAGAGGGGGCAGGGAGAGAGGAGAAGAGGGGGCAGAGAGAGAGGAGAAGAGGGGGCAGGGAGAGGTGAAGAGGGGGCAGGGAGAGGAGAAGAGGGGGCAGGGAGAGAGGAGAAGAGGGGGCAGGGAGAGAGGAGAAGAGGGGGCAGAGAGAGGAGAATAGGGGGCAGAGAGAGAGGAGAAGAGGGGGCAGAGAGAGGAGAAGAGGGGGCAGAGAGAGAGGAGAAGAGGGGGCAGAGAGAGAGGAGAAGAGGGGGCAGGGAGAGAGGAGAAGAGGGGGCAGGGAGAGAGGAGAAGAGGGGGCAGAGAGAGAGGAGAAGAGGGGGCAGGGAGAGAGGAGAAGAGGGGGCAGAGAGAGAGGAGAAGAGGAGGCAGAGAGAGGAGAAGAGGGGGCAGAGAGAGAGGAGAAGAGGGGGCAGGGAGAGAGGAGAAGAGGGGGCAGGGAGAGAGGAGAAGAGGGGGCAGAGAGAGAGGAGAAGAGGGGCAGGGAGAGGAGAAGAGGGGGCAGAGAGAGAGGAGAAGAGGGGGCAGGGAGAGAGGAGAATAGGGGGCAGAGAGAGAGGAGAAGAGGGGGCAGAGAGAGAGGAGAAGAGGGGGCAGGGAGAGAGGAGAAGAGGGGCAGGGAGAGAGGAGAAGAGGGGGCAGAGAGAGAGGAGAAGAGGGGCAGAGAGAGAGGAGAAGAGGGGGCAGGGAGAGAGGAGAAGAGGGGGCAGAGAGAGGAGAAGAGGGGGCAGGGAGAGAGGAGAAGAGGGGGCAGAGAGAGAGGAGAAGATGGGGCAGGGAGAGAGGAGAAGAGGGGGCAGGGAGAGGAGAAGAGGGGGCAGGGAGAGAGGAGAAGAGGGGGCAGAGAGAGAGGAGAAGAGGAGGCAGAGAGAGGAGAAGAGGGGGCAGGGAGAGAGGAGAAGAGGGGGCAGAGAGAGAGGAGAAGAGGGGGCAGGGAGAGAGGAGAAGAGGGGGCAGGGAGAGAGGAGAAGAGGGGGCAGGGAGAGGAGAAGAGGGGGCAGAGAGAGAGGAGAAGAGGGGGCAGAGAGAGAGGAGAAGAGGGGGCAGAGAGAGAGGAGAAGAGGGGGCAGGGAGAGAGGAGAAGAGGGGGCAGAGAGAGAGGAGAAGAGGGGGCAGGAGAGAGGAGAAGAGGGGGCAGGGAGAGAGGAGAAGAGGGGGCAGGGAGAGAGGAGAAGAGGGGGCAGAGAGAGAGGAGAAGAGGGGGCAGGGAGAGAGGAGAAGAGGGGGCAGAGAGAGGAGAAGAGGGGGCAGGGAGAGAGGAGAAGAGGGGGCAGGGAGAGAGGAGAAGAGGAGGCAGAGAGAGGAGAAGAGGGGGCAGAGAGAGGAGAAGAGGGGGCAGGGAGAGAGGAGAAGAGGGGGCAGGGAGAGAGGAGAAGAGGGGGCAGAGAGAGAGGAGAAGAGGGGGCAGAGAGAGAGGAGAAGAGGGGGCAGGAGAGAGGAGAAGAGGGGGCAGGGAGAGAGGAGAAGAGGGGGCAGGGAGAGGAGAAGAGGGGGCAGGGAGAGAGGAGAAGAGGGGGCAGGGAGAGAGGAGAAGAGGGGGCAGAGAGAGAGGAGAAGAGGGGGCAGGGAGAGAGGAGAAGAGGGGGCAGGGAGAGAGGAGAAGAGGGGGCAGAGAGAGGAGAAGAGGGGGCAGAGAGAGAGGAGAAGAGGGGGCAGAGAGAGAGGAGAAGAGGGGGCAGGGAGAGGAGAAGAGGGGGCAGGGAGAGGAGAAGAGGGGGCAGAGAGAGGAGAAGAGGGGGCAGAGAGAGAGAGGAGAAGAGGGGGCAGAGAGAGAGGAGAAGAGGGGGCAGAGAGAGAGGAGAAGAGGGGGCAGCGAGAGAGGAGAAGAGGGGGCAGGGAGAGAGGAGAAGAGGGGGCAGAGAGAGAGGAGAAGAGGGGGCAGGGAGAGAGGAGAAGAGGGGGCAGGGAGAGAGGAGAAGAGGGGGCAGGAGAGAGGAGAAGAGGGGGCAGGGAGAGAGGAGAAGAGGGGGCAGGGAGAGGAGAAGAGGGGGCAGAGAGAGAGGAGAAGAGGAGGCAGAGGGAGAGGAGAAGAGGAGGCAGAGAGAGGAGAAGAGGGGGCAGAGAGAGAGGAGAAGAGGGGGCAGGGAGAGGAGAAGAGGGGGCAGAGAGAGAGGAGAAGAGGGGGCAGAGAGAGAGGAGAAGAGGGGGCAGGGAGAGAGGAGAAGAGGGGGCAGGGAGATAGGAGAAGAGGGGGCAGAGAGAGAGGAGAAGAGGGGGCAGGGAGAGGAGAAGAGGGGGCAGGGAGAGGAGAAGAGGAGGCAGAGAGAGAGGAGAAGAGGGGGCAGGGAGAGAGGAGAAGAGGGGGCAGGGAGAGAGGAGAAGAGGGGGCAGAGAGAGAGGAGAAGAGGGGGCAGGGAGAGGTGAAGAGGGGGCAGGGAGAGGAGAAGAGGGGGCAGGGAGAGAGGAGAAGAGGGGGCAGGGAGAGAGGAGAAGAGGGGGCAGAGAGAGGAGAATAGGGGGCAGAGAGAGAGGAGAAGAGGGGGCAGAGAGAGGAGAAGAGGGGGCAGAGAGAGAGGAGAAGAGGGGGCAGAGAGAGAGGAGAAGAGGGTGCAGGGAGAGAGGAGAAGAGGGGGCAGGGAGAGAGGAGAAGAGGGGGCAGAGAGAGAGGAGAAGAGGGGGCAGGGAGAGAGGAGAAGAGGGGGCAGAGAGAGAGGAGAAGAGGAGGCAGAGAGAGGAGAAGAGGGGGCAGAGAGAGAGGAGAAGAGGGGGCAGGGAGAGAGGAGAAGAGGGGGCAGGGAGAGAGGAGAAGAGGGGGCAGAGAGAGAGGAGAAGAGGGGGCAGAGAGAGGAGAAGAGGGGGCAGAGAGAGAGGAGAAGAGGGGGCAGGGAGAGAGGAGAAGAGGGGGCAGGGAGAGAGGAGAAGAGGGGGCAGAGAGAGAGGAGAAGAGGGGGCAGGGAGAGAGGAGAAGAGGGGGCAGGGAGAGAGGAGAAGAGGGGGCAGGGAGAGAGGAGAAGAGGGGGCAGGGAGAGAGGAGAAGAGGGGGCAGGGAGAGGAGAAGAGGGGGCAGAGAGAGAGGAGAAGAGGAGGCAGAGGGAGAGGAGAAGAGGAGGCAGAGAGAGGAGAAGAGGGGGCAGAGAGAGAGGAGAAGAGGAGGCAGAGAGAGGAGAAGAGGGGCAGGGAGAGAGGAGAAGAGGGGGCAGAGAGAGAGGAGAAGAGGGGGCAGGGAGAGAGGAGAAGAGGGGGCAGGGAGAGAGGAGAAGAGGGGGCAGGGAGAGGAGAAGAGGGGGCAGAGAGAGAGGAGAAGAGGGGGCAGAGAGAGAGGAGAAGAGGGGGCAGAGAGAGAGGAGAAGAGGGGGCAGGGAGAGAGGAGAAGAGGGGGCAGAGAGAGAGGAGAAGAGGGGGCAGGGAGAGAGGAGAAGAGGGGGCAGGGAGAGAGGAGAAGAGGGGGCAGGGAGAGAGGAGAAGAGGGGGCAGAGAGAGAGGAGAAGAGGGGGCAGGGAGAGAGGAGAAGAGGGGGCAGAGAGAGGAGAAGAGGGGGCAGGGAGAGAGGAGAAGAGGAGGCAGAGAGAGGAGAAGAGGGGGCAGAGAGAGAGGAGAAGAGGGGGCAGGGAGAGAGGAGAAGAGGGGGCAGGGAGAGAGGAGAAGAGGGGGCAGAGAGAGAGGAGAAGAGGGGGCAGGGAGAGGAGAAGAGGGGGCAGAGAGAGAGGAGAAGAGGGGGCAGGGAGAGAGGAGAATAGGGGGCAGAGAGAGAGGAGAAGAGGGGGCAGAGAGAGAGGAGAAGAGGGGGCAGGGAGAGAGGAGAAGAGGGGGCAGGGAGAGAGGAGAAGAGGGGGCAGAGAGAGAGGAGAAGAGGGGGCAGAGAGAGAGGAGAAGAGGGGGCAGGGAGAGAGGAGAAGAGGGGGCAGAGAGAGGAGAAGAGGGGGCAGGGAGAGAGGAGAAGAGGGGGCAGAGAGAGAGGAGAAGATGGGGCAGGGAGAGAGGAGAAGAGGGGGCAGGGAGAGGAGAAGAGGGGGCAGGGAGAGAGGAGAAGAGGGGGCAGAGAGAGAGGAGAAGAGGAGGCAGAGAGAGGAGAAGAGGGGCAGGGAGAGAGGAGAAGAGGGGGCAGAGAGAGAGGAGAAGAGGGGGCAGGGAGAGAGGAGAAGAGGGGGCAGGGAGAGAGGAGAAGAGGGGGCAGGGAGAGGAGAAGAGGGGGCAGAGAGAGAGGAGAAGAGGGGGCAGAGAGAGAGGAGAAGAGGGGGCAGAGAGAGAGGAGAAGAGGGGGCAGGGAGAGAGGAGAAGAGGGGGCAGAGAGAGAGGAGAAGAGGGGGCAGGAGAGAGGAGAAGAGGGGGCAGGGAGAGAGGAGAAGAGGGGGCAGGGAGAGAGGAGAAGAGGGGGCAGAGAGAGAGGAGAAGAGGGGGCAGGGAGAGAGGAGAAGAGGGGGCAGAGAGAGGAGAAGAGGGGGCAGGGAGAGAGGAGAAGAGGGGGCAGGGAGAGAGGAGAAGAGGAGGCAGAGAGAGGAGAAGAGGGGGCAGAGAGAGGAGAAGAGGGGGCAGGGAGAGAGGAGAAGAGGGGGCAGGGAGAGGAGAAGAGGGGGCAGAGAGAGAGGAGAAGAGGGGGCAGAGAGAGAGGAGAAGAGGGGGCAGGGAGAGGAGAAGAGGGGGCAGGGAGAGAGGAGAAGAGGGGGCAGGGAGAGGAGAAGAGGGGGCAGGGAGAGAGGAGAAGAGGGGGCAGGGAGAGAGGAGAAGAGGGGGCAGAGAGAGAGGAGAAGAGGGGGCAGGGAGAGAGGAGAAGAGGGGGCAGGGAGAGAGGAGAAGAGGGGGCAGAGAGAGGAGAAGAGGGGGCAGAGAGAGAGGAGAAGAGGGGGCAGAGAGAGAGGAGAAGAGGGGGCAGGGAGAGGAGAAGAGGGGGCAGAGAGAGGAGAAGAGGGGGCAGAGAGAGAGAGGAGAAGAGGGGGCAGAGAGAGAGGAGAAGAGGGGGCAGAGAGAGAGGAGAAGAGGGGGCAGCGAGAGAGGAGAAGAGGGGGCAGGGAGAGAGGAGAAGAGGGGGCAGAGAGAGAGGAGAAGAGGGGGCAGGGAGAGAGGAGAAGAGGGGGCAGGGAGAGAGGAGAAGAGGGGGCAGGGAGAGAGGAGAAGAGGGGGCAGGGAGAGAGGAGAAGAGGGGGCAGGGAGAGGAGAAGAGGGGGCAGAGAGAGAGGAGAAGAGGAGGCAGAGGGAGAGGAGAAGAGGAGGCAGAGAGAGGAGAAGAGGGGGCAGAGAGAGAGGAGAAGAGGGGGCAGGGAGAGGAGAAGAGGGGGCAGAGAGAGAGGAGAAGAGGGGGCAGAGAGAGAGGAGAAGAGGGGGCAGGGAGAGAGGAGAAGAGGGGGCAGGGAGAGAGGAGAAGAGGGGGCAGAGAGAGAGGAGAAGAGGGGGCAGGGAGAGGAGAAGAGGGGGCAGGGAGAGGAGAAGAGGAGGCAGAGAGAGAGGAGAAGAGGGGGCAGGGAGAGAGGAGAAGAGGGGGCAGGGAGAGAGGAGAAGAGGGGGCAGAGAGAGAGGAGAAGAGGGGGCAGGGAGAGGTGAAGAGGGGGCAGGGAGAGGAGAAGAGGGGGCAGGGAGAGAGGAGAAGAGGGGGCAGGGAGAGAGGAGAAGAGGGGGCAGAGAGAGGAGAATAGGGGGCAGAGAGAGAGGAGAAGAGGGGGCAGAGAGAGGAGAAGAGGGGGCAGAGAGAGAGGAGAAGAGGGGGCAGGGAGAGAGGAGAAGAGGGGGCAGGGAGAGAGGAGAAGAGGGGGCAGAGAGAGAGGAGAAGAGGGGGCAGGGAGAGAGGAGAAGAGGGGGCAGAGAGAGAGGAGAAGAGGAGGCAGAGAGAGGAGAAGAGGGGGCAGAGAGAGAGGAGAAGAGGGGGCAGGGAGAGAGGAGAAGAGGGGGCAGGGAGAGAGGAGAAGAGGGGGCAGAGAGAGAGGAGAAGAGGGGGCAGAGAGAGGAGAAGAGGGGGCAGAGAGAGAGGAGAAGAGGGGGCAGGGTTAGAGGAGAATAGGGGGCAGAGAGAGAGGAGAAGAGGGGGCAGAGAGAGAGGAGAAGAGGGGGCAGGGAGAGAGGAGAAGAGGGGGCAGGGAGAGAGGAGAAGAGGGGGCAGAGAGAGAGGAGAAGAGGGGGCAGAGAGAGAGGAGAAGAGGGGGCAGGGAGAGAGGAGAAGAGGGGGCAGAGAGAGGAGAAGAGGGGGCAGGGAGAGAGGAGAAGAGGGGGCAGAGAGAGAGGAGAAGAGGGGGCAGGGAGAGAGGAGAAGAGGGGGCAGGGATAGGAGAAGAGGGGGCAGGGAGAGGAGAAGAGGGGGCAGGGAGAGGAGAAGAGGAGGCAGAGAGAGAGGAGAAGAGGGGGCAGGGAGAGAGGAGAAGAGGGGGCAGGGAGAGAGGAGAAGAGGGGGCAGAGAGAGAGGAGAAGAGGGGGCAGGGAGAGGTGAAGAGGGGGCAGGGAGAGGAGAAGAGGGGGCAGGGAGAGAGGAGAAGAGGGGGCAGGGAGAGAGGAGAAGAGGGGGCAGAGAGAGGAGAATAGGGGGCAGAGAGAGAGGAGAAGAGGGGGCAGAGAGAGGAGAAGAGGGGGCAGAGAGAGAGGAGAAGAGGGGGCAGGGAGAGAGGAGAAGAGGGGGCAGGGAGAGAGGAGAAGAGGGGGCAGAGAGAGAGGAGAAGAGGGGGCAGGGAGAGAGGAGAAGAGGGGGCAGAGAGAGAGGAGAAGAGGAGGCAGAGAGAGGAGAAGAGGGGGCAGAGAGAGAGGAGAAGAGGGGGCAGGGAGAGAGGAGAAGAGGGGGCAGGGAGAGAGGAGAAGAGGGGGCAGAGAGAGAGGAGAAGAGGGGGCAGAGAGAGGAGAAGAGGGGGCAGAGAGAGAGGAGAAGAGGGGGCAGGGTTAGAGGAGAATAGGGGGCAGAGAGAGAGGAGAAGAGGGGGCAGAGAGAGAGGAGAAGAGGGGGCAGGGAGAGAGGAGAAGAGGGGGCAGGGAGAGAGGAGAAGAGGGGGCAGAGAGAGAGGAGAAGAGGGGGCAGAGAGAGAGGAGAAGAGGGGGCAGGGAGAGAGGAGAAGAGGGGGCAGAGAGAGGAGAAGAGGGGGCAGGGAGAGAGGAGAAGAGGGGGCAGAGAGAGAGGAGAAGAGGGGGCAGGGAGAGAGGAGAAGAGGGGGCAGGGATAGGAGAAGAGGGGGCAGGGAGAGAGGAGAAGAGGGGGCAGAGAGAGAGGAGAAGAGGAGGCAGAGAGAGGAGAAGAGGGGCAGGGAGAGAGGAGAAGAGGGGACAGAGAGAGAGGAGAAGAGGGGGCAGGGAGAGAGGAGAAGAGGGGGCAGGGAGAGAGGAGAAGAGGGGGCAGGGAGAGGAGAAGAGGGGGCAGAGAGAGAGGAGAAGAGGGGGCAGAGAGAGAGGAGAAGAGGGGGCAGAGAGAGAGGAGAAGAGGGGGCAGGGAGAGAGGAGAAGAGGGGGCAGAGAGAGAGGAGAAGAGGGGGCAGGGAGAGAGGAGAAGAGGGGGCAGGGAGAGAGGAGAAGAGGGGGCAGAGAGAGAGGAGAAGAGGGGGCAGGGAGAGAGGAGAAGAGGGGGCAGAGAGAGAGGAGAAGAGGGGGCAGGAGAGAGGAGAAGAGGGGGCAGGGAGAGAGGAGAAGAGGGGGCAGGGAGAGAGGAGAAGAGGGGGCAGAGAGAGAGGAGAAGAGGGGGCAGGGAGAGAGGAGAAGAGGGGGCAGAGAGAGGAGAAGAGGGGGCAGGGAGAGGAGAAGAGGGGGCAGAGAGAGAGGAGAAGAGGGGGCAGAGAGAGAGGAGAAGAGGGGGCAGGGAGAGGAGAAGAGGGGGCAGGGAGAGAGGAGAAGAGGGGGCAGGGAGAGGAGAAGAGGGGGCAGAGAGAGAGGAGAAAAGGGGGCAGGGAGAGAGGAGAAGAGGGGGCAGGGAGAGGAGAAGAGGGGGCAGAGAGAGGAGAAGAGGGGGCAGGGAGAGAGGAGAAGAGGGGGCAGGGAGATCTAATGTCTTAAGAGAGACTCTGAGTCTAATGTCTTAAGAGAGACTCTGAGTCTAATGTCTTAAGAGAGGCTCTGAGTCTAATGTCTTACGAGAGACTCTGAGTCTAATGTCTTAAGAGAGACTCTGAGTCTAATGTCTTAAGAGAGACTCTGAGTCTAATGTCTTAAGAGAGACTCTGAGTCTAATGTCTTAAGAGAGATTCTGAGTCTAATGTCTTAAGAGAGACTCTGAGTCTAATGTCTTAAGAGAGACTCTGAGTCTAATGTCTTAAGAGAGACTCTGAGTCTAATGTCTTACGAGAGACTCTGAGTCTAATGTCTTAAGAGAGACTCTGAGTCTAATGTCTTAAGAGAGACTCTGAGTCTAATGTCTTAAGAGAGGCTCTGAGTCTAATGTCTTAAGAGAGGCTCTGAGTCTAATGTCTTAAGAGAGGCTCTGAGTCTAATGTCTTAAGAGAGACTCTGAGTCTAATGTCTTAAGAGAGACTCTGAGTCTAATGTCTTAAGAGAGACTCTGAGTCTAATGTCTTAAGAGAGATTCTGAGTCTAATGTCTTAAGAGAGACTCTGAGTCTAATGTCTTAAGAGAGACTCTGAGTCTAATGTCTTAAGAGAGACTCTGAGTCTAATGTCTTACGAGAGACTCTGAGTCTAATGTCTTAAGAGATACTCTGAGTCTAATGTCTTAAGAGAGACTCTGAGTCTAATGTCTTAAGAGATGCTCTGACTCTAATGTCTTAAGAGAGGCTCTGAGTCTAATGTCTTAAGAGAGGCTCTGAGTCTAATGTCTTAAAAGAGACTCTGAGTCTAATGTCTTAAGAGAGACTCTGAGTCTAATGTCTTAAGAGAGACTCTGAGTCTAATGTCTTAAGAGAGACTCTGAGTCTAATGTCTTAAGAGAGATTCTGAGTCTAATGTCTTAAGAGAGACTCTGAGTCTAATGTCTTAAGAGAGACTCTGAGTCTAATGTCTTAAGAGAGACTCTGAGTATAATGTCTTAAGAGAGACTCTGAGTCTAATGTCTTAAGAGAGATTCTGAGTCTAATGTCTTAAGAGAGACTCTGAGTCTAATGTCTTAAGAGAGACTCTGAGTCTAATGTCTTAAGAGAGGCTCTGAGTCTAATGTCTTAAGAGAGACTCTGAGTCTAATGTCTTAAGAGAGACTCTAAGTCTAATGTCTTAAGAGAGGCTCTGAGTCTAATGTCTTAAGAGAGACTCTGAGTCTAATGTCTTAAGAGAGGCTCTGAGTCTAATGTCTTAAGAGAGACTCTGAGTCTAATGTCTTAAGAGAGGCTCTGAGTCTAATGTCTTAAGAGAGACTCTGAGTCTAATGTCTTAAGAGAGACTCTGAGACTAATGTCTTAAGAGAGGCTCTGAGTCTAATGTCTTAAGAGAGGCTCTGAGTCTAATGCCTTAAGTGAGACTCTTAGTCTAATGTCTTAAGAGAGACTCTGAGTCTAATGTCTTAAGAGAGGCGCTGAGTCTAATGTCTTACGAGAGACTCTGAGTCTAATGTCTTAAGAGAGACTCTGAGTCTAATGTCTTAAGAGAGACTCTGAGTCTAATGTCTTAAGAGAGGCTCTGAGTCTAATGTCTTAAGAGAGGCTCTGAGTCTAATGTCTTACGAGAGACTCTGAGTCTAATGTCTTAAGAGAGACTCTGAGTCTAATGTCTTAAGAGAGACTCTGAGTCTAATGTCTTAAGAGAGACTCTGAGTCTAATGTCTTAAGAGAGACTCTGAGTCTAATGTCTTAAGAGAGGCTCTGAGTCTAATGTCTTACAAGAGACTCTGAGTCTAATGTCTTAAGAGAGGCTCTGAGTCTAATGTCTTAAGAGAGACTCTGAGTCTAATGTCTTAAGAGAGACTCTGAGTCTAATGTCTTACGAGAGACTCTGAGACTAATGTCTTAAGAGAGGCTCTGAGTCTAATGTCTTAAGAGAGACTCTGAGTCTAATGTCTTAAGAGAGACTCTGAGTCTAATGTCTTAAGAGAGACTCTGAGTCTAATGTCTTACGAGAGACTCTGAGTCTAATGTCTTAAGAGATACTCTGAGTCTAATGTCTTACGAGAGACTCTGAGTCTAATGTCTTAAGAGAGGCTCTGAGTCTAATGTCTTAAGAGAGACTCTGAGTCTAATGTCTTAAGAGAGACTCTGAGTCTAATGTCTTAAGAGAGACTCTGAGTCTAATGTCTTAAGAGAGGCTCTGAGTCGAATGTCTTAAGAGAGGCTCTGAGTCTAATGTCTTAAGAGAGACTCTGAGTCTAATGTCTGCCAGCTGCCCTGGAGAAGAGCAGCTCTGGTGAATTCATCCTGGAGAAGAGCAGCTCTGGTGAATTCATCTTCTCAGAGTCTCTTACTATTAATGTTCAATAGGTAGAGCAAGGCACTAACACTGCCAGGGTTAGGGGGTTCCATTCCCTGTGTAGCTCAATAGGTAGAGCAAGGCACTAACACTGCCAGGGTTAGGGGTTCTATTTTTGGTTGGACTATCCCTTTAACCCTTCATCTACTTCTGCTTTCAACCTCAACCTTAAACAACACTCACTCACTCACACACTGTCTCTAACACACACACGCACACACACACACACACGCACACACACATACAAACACACACGGCAGAATATGGGCGCATGGGAGTGCTGCAGACCGAGGCTCCTGATTGGATCGCCGGAGAAGGTGATGGAACTCTGTGGCAGGTACCCAGCTGTGATGTCACAGCTATGACAAGCACTGATTGGCCGGCAGCCCAATGCTTGTCATACTGGTCTCCTGGTTATTCTCTCTCTCTATCTCTCTTGGTTTCTCTCTCTCTCTTTCTCTCCCTCTCTCTCTCTCTCTCTCTCTCTCTCTCTCTCCCCTTATCTCTCTCTCTTTCTCTCCCTCTCTCTCTTCCCTCTCTCTCTCTTTCTCTCCCTCTCTCTCTCTCTCTCTCTCTCTCTCTCTCTCTCTCTCTCTCTCTCTCTCTCTCTCTCTCTCTCTGCTCCAACAGAACGACAGCCAGGAGAGCTGTGGTGCACTTAATTTGATTTGATAGTTTATTTGATAGGGACAGCACATGTTAAGCAGGAGACAGCAAAAATCTTTCAAATAATTAGCCTGTTGTAAAAGCATTGTGACAATCAATGATAAAAACAAGAAACAAGTTACATAAACTAAATCAGATAAAAAATGATCACAGTTCTGGTTTGCCTTAAGATGCAGTTTAAGATGGGTCTTGAACATGGGGTATGTAGGGCACTCTCTAATCACAAGGCTATTCCAGTAGTTACCACCTTTTACAGAGAACACAGTTTTTGAAAAAGGTAGTAGACCGAAAAGGGACCTCACAGTAATACACATGCCGACCAAAGAAAGACTTGTTGAGGGGTTAGGCCCATCTGGACCCTTAGTAAGTCAAAACAAACAGCAAGCTATTGGTACGTTCAACATTTAATACAGCCTTTTGCTGCACATGCTCAATACTGCCCCCTAGAGGAACAGAAAAACTGCCGTTTGTGCTCTAGGGGGCAGCATTGAGCAGGTGCAGCGAAATACTAGAAACGTTTCGGAGAGGCAGGATTACTTTTCATCAAAGTAACTAATGGGGTTCAACTTGTGACAGTCCTCTGTCTCCATCTCTCTAGTTCACTGTCTGTCTCCCATGAGGACCAGTGTTAGTTCTGTCTCCAAGCATGCACCAGTCCTGTGTCTCCATCTCTCTAGTTCTCTGTCTGTCTCCCGTGAGGACCAGTGTTAGTTCTGTCTCCCAGCATGCACCAGTCCTGTGTCTCCATCTCTCTGGTTCTCTGTCTGTCTCCCATGAGGACCAGTGTTAGTTCTGTCTCCCAGCATGCACCAGTCCTCTGTCTCCATCTCTGATTGATTGATTGATTGAAAACTTTATTAACAGATTGCAGAATGGGTACAATATAGTACAGCTCAATACACACAATTGTTAAGGGGATGCAGACCAGAGAAAGACTTTCGTCTTGTTTACATCAGGGTCCCCCATTTTCAATTCATCAGGACATATATGACATACATGACATACAGATATTCAGTACTGCTACATCTATACATTTATGACATACCAGATTTGCAAATACAGTACTGTTTGTGATACAGAAGGGGTCAAGAAAAGGGAGTATATACATTTGACGTAGAAACTGTACATTGGAGGAGGTTGGGTGGGGTTGTGTGGGGGGGGTTGGGTACATTGGGATATTGTCAACCATACTGGGTAATTTACATTGGAGGTGGTTGGGGGGGGGGGGAGAAACACTGTATAAACAAGCAAAACTGTACATTGAGGGGGGGGGGGGGGGGGAGACACTGTACAAACAAGCAAAATTGTACATTGGACTATTGACAAAACCATACTAGGTAAATGACTGTACATTGGAGGGGGTTGGGTTAGGACATTTACAGGGGCCAGTTTTGAATTGCAGTCTCCCGTAGGTGTCCCTTGAGAGTGGTTTTGAAAGTGGGTAGTGATCCACATTCCTTTACAGCTTTGGGTAGGGCGTTCCACATTGATGTGGCATAATTGCGAAACGTGTTTAGTCCCTTATTTGAGCCGAATCTGGGTTTAACATGATTTGTGGCGCTCCCTCTGGTGTTGTGATCGTGGTATTCACTGACCTTTGGGAAGTATTTTGACATGTACATGGGTACCTTGGTCGTGTAGTGTATCTTGTAGACCAGGCCCATTGCAAGTTGCTGTACTCTGTCGTCTACTCTAAGCCATCCTAGGTTGTCAAAGTGGGCAGGGGTGAGGTGGGTTCTAGGAGTAAGGTCAAGCAGTAGTCTGACCAGTTTGTTTTGAGATGTTTGTAATTTTGTTTTTAGCGCCTTTGAGGTGCTTTGGTACCATGAGGTGCAAGCATAGTCGTAGTACCCTTGAATGAGTGCTCCTGCCAGAGTCTTCAGGGTATTCTTGTTTACCAGAGAGGAGATCCGGTACAAGAATCGAGTTCGTTGGTTGACTTTTTTTATTACACTGGATGCCATTTTGTCACAGGAGAGATTAGCCTCTAGGATGGAACCCAGGTAGGTAATTTCATCTTTCCTTGTGACAATATTGTCACCCACTGTAACTGAGAAGTCGTCGGTCTTGCTGAGTTTGTTATTTGAACCGAAGAGAATGGACTCTGTTTTGCCCATGTGTAATGATAGTTTGTTATCCGCGAGCCATATGCAGATTTTGCCTAGTTCCGAGCTGAGGGTTTTTTCAACCTGTAACTTGTTCTTGTCAGAGACCAGCAGGGCTGAGTCGTCCGCAAACAGGAACAAGTTGCAGTCACAAGCTGACGACATGTCATTTGCATAAATTAGGAACAGTAGCGGTCCTAGTATGCTTCCTTGTGGAACACCACAGCTCACTGTGAGGGGGGGGGATAGGGTACCGTTTACCTCCACCATCTGTTCCCTCCCCTCAAGGTAGGATTGCATCCAGCTCACTGATTACTATCAAACTATCAAAACCAATTGCTTTTAGCTTGTCAATCAGAATGGAGTGATTGACAGTGTCGAAGGCCTTTTGTAGGTCCAGCATGACCATGCCGCAGTATTTGCCTGCGTCCACCTCTTGTTTGATGTGGTCATTCAAATAGAGAAGGCATGTGTCAGTGGAGTGGGATGTTCTGAAGCCAGATTGGAATTCGTAGATTAGATTTTCTTCCGCTAGGTACTTTTCGACCTGTTCGTAGACTATTTTTTCCATGACTTTCGAGATGGAGGTGAGAATAGAAACAGGGCGGTAGTTGCCTGGGTCTAATTTGCTGCCCTTTTTGTGCAGAGGGGTCACCCTCTCAATTTTGAAGTCCTTGGGGACGTGTCCCTGTTTTATGGAGAGGTTTATTATGTGTGTGATGACTGGGGTGATGGCGGCTGCTGAGTCTCTGAGGAATTTGGAGGGGATGTTGTCATGGCCAGTGGCCTTGTTAGGTTGGAGGGCGCTCAGTTTATTGAGTACCTCATCTGTTGTTACCATTTCCAGCTTGAAGTCGTTTTTGTAGTAAGCTACTATGTGTTCTACCCCATAAAGCCCTGAGTGGGAGGGTAGTTTGTTTACCAGTGTTGTGGCTATGTTTGTGAAGAAAATGTTTAAGTAATTGGCTACATCCAGCTTGTCTGTGATGAGCGTGTTGTCCGTTTTTATGTTTATGTTTGAGAATCTGGTTTTAAGTTTTTTACTGCATCCTAGTTGATTATTGAGTAATTTCCAAAGTTCACATGGTTTGTTTTTGTTTTCCTCAGTTTTGTCATTGATGAAATTCTTTTTTGCAGTTTTGATCATGGAGTTTACGTCGTTTCTTAGTCTGTTTCTTTCTAGTTTGAGTTCAGTTACGTGGGCTTGGAGTTCACTGCTCGTGCTTTTGGTAAGCTTTGACTGACTTTTTCGAAACTCAGAGCATTTTTTGTCTCTGGTTTTCATAGCGGCCAGTATTTCGGAGTGCATCCACGGCTCAGCGCGATTTTTTACCCTGGTGGTTCTTAGGGGGGCCATGTCGTTTAGTATTGTTGAAAATTTGGTTTTGAAACCAAGCCATGTTTCTTCAACCAGTGTACCATTGAGTTCATCTGACCAGTCCAGACTCTCCAGTTCAAGGTTAAAGGCCTCGCTAGAGTAGGTTTTGAGGTCTCTAGATGTGACTGTTTTGTGGCAGCCTGCCTCTCTGGTTCTCTGTCTGTCTCCCATGAGGACCAGTGTTAGTTCTGTCTCCCAGCATGCACCAGTCCTCTGTCTCCATCTCTCTGGTTCTCTGTCTGTCTCCCATGAGGACCAGTGTTAGTTCTGTCTCCCAGCATGCACCAGTCCTCTGTCTCCATCTCTCTGGTTCTCTGTCTGTCTCCCATGAGGACCAGTGTTAGAGGGTAACCCTAACCCTAACCCCAGGGGTCAACATGGCTGCACTGACTGGCCTAGGGGTCAACATGGCTGCACTGACTGGCCTAGGGGTCAACATGGCTGCTGGCCTAGGGGTCAACATGGCTGCACTGACTGGCCTAGGGGTCAACATGGCTGCACTGACTGGCCTAGGGGTCAACATGGCTGCACTGACTGGCCTAGGGGTCAACATGGCTGCACTGACTGGCCTAGGGGTCAACATGGCTGCACTGACTGACCTAGGGGTCAACATGGCTGCACTGACTGGCCTAGGGGTCAACATGGCTGCACTGACTGGCCTAGGGGTCAAAATGGCTGCTGGCCTAGGGGTCAACATGGCTGCTGGCCTAGGGGTCAACATGGCTGCTGACCTAGGGGTGCAACATGGCTGCTGGCCTAGGGGTCAACATGGCTGCTGGCCTAGGGGTCAACATGGCTGCTGGCCTAGGGGTCAACATGGCTGCACTGACTGACCTAGGGGTCAAAATGGCTGCTGGCCTAGGGGTCAACATGGCTGCTGGCCTAGGGGTCAACATGGCTGCTGGCCTAGGGGTGCAACATGGGTGCTGGCCTAGGGGTGCAACATGGCTGCTGGCCTAGGGGTCAACATGGCTGCTGGCCTAGGGGTCAACATGGCTGCTGGCCTAGGGGTCAACATGGCTGCACTGACTGGCCTAGGGGTCAACATGGCTGCACTGACTGGCCTAGGGGTCAACATGGCTGCTGGCCTAGGGGTCAACATGGCTGCTGGCCTAGGGGTCAACATGGCTGCTGGCCTAGGGGTCAACATGGCTGCTGGCCTAGGGGTCAACATGGCTGCACTGACTGGCCTAGGGGTCAACATAGCTGCTGGCCTAGGGGTCAACATGGCTGCACTGACTGGCCTAGGGGTCAACATGGCTGCACTGACTGGCCTAGGGGTCAACATGGCTGCACTGACTGGCCTAGGGGTCAACATGGCTGCACTGACTGTCCTAGGGGTCAACATGGCTGCACTGACTGGCCTAGGGGTCAACATGGCTGCACTGACTGGCCTAGGGGTCAACATGGCTGCTGGCCTGGGCCTTCTCCTTTCATACCCCATAGGCCACGCCCTCCTTGGGTGCAGCCAACCAACTGAAGGTCCAGTAACACTGGTGCATGCTGGGAGACAGAACTAGAGAAGGTCCAGTAACAAGTTCAAGTTTCTTTAATAGTTGTCATACAGAAGTACAGAATACTTTTATACAAAATGCTTCTTTCTGTTACGCTCCAGAGACTGTGCAAGACAAAAGGATAAGTATAAAATAAAATAAGTATAGCAAGTATAAAATAGAAGTCACGTACGTAGATAGTGTTCAGTATGTACATATGTACAATGTTCAATGCAGAGTAGAAGTAACGTTAGGTTATGACTATAACCAAGTTCTGTTAGTTAGGGGCGATGCTTGGCATCACTACTGCACTATCTCGCGTACGTGCACGCGTACTGAATAAACCACAAATGTACCTCTAATACCAGTATTAGTCTGACCACACCCCTCATCAGCTTACCTTCATAAGCAGGTGTGTGGTCACCTGCTCTCCTCCTTCCCAAGCTTTCACCACAAGGTGAGGACAAGGGCTGCAGCGGCCGTCTGATGCCAAGCATCGCCCCTAACTAACAGAACTTGGTTATAGTCATAACCTAACGTTCTGTATCGTTAGTGGCTTAGCTTGGCATCACTACTGCACAAGGGAGGCCAAGCGGAGCCACTTGGCTGACAAATACACCCCGCTGACAGCCCCCCAAAACCATCAGAACAGGGAGGGCCGAGCCCCCCCGACCCCCCCTAATGGAGGGTAGCCCCCCTATTAGGGACGTCACGGGAGGGCGACGGGCCCGACCGTGCGAAGAGGCACTCAAGCAACTCAACGCACAGGGTGAGCAGACCGTGGCTTGACCCCACGACTACACACACGCACAACCCGCATGCCACCCGGGAACGAACGGAGGAACAACCTCGTTACTGCCCCCAGAATCACGGGGTCAAGGGCAAACCCAACCCCGTGGCAAGGCCGTAGCAGCGGAGCACGAAGGAAGACCCAGACCCACCAAAAGGACTGGACTCCCTAGAATGGGGGCCCGGAGAAGTCCATGATGCCAGCATCAAGACCCCACCAGGTGGGCACGTAGTGCCCCGCCCCCCACATCGCCAGCGTATTCGGACAAAGGCCCCTCAGTTACTGCACCTGGTATTCCCAGGCGGAACCAACCAGGCCAGAACCTGCCCAGCTTCCGAGATCGGGCGTGTTCAGGTCGGTATGGCCGCAAGCTGAGCGGGCCCCGTCCCCCCAATAGTACACCGCCTGGCACACTGACCCTGCAGAACAGGCAGTCAGCATGGCCGTAAGCACACAAAAAAGGTTAACCAACGGAAGCAGGCAGCGCACCGGGGAAAAACCAGGCAACAGGCTGTTAACCCTAGCCTGGAGACTGCGGACGAGACAGGCGCCAGAGGGGACAGCTGAACACAGCCGCCCCGGCGGAAGGAGCGTAAGCTGGCGGTGTTGCATGACCAAGCCTCCATTTAACAACCCCCACCCAGAGGGGTCGAGGCAGAGAAGGCTGACACGATTGGCAGACGTCATGAACGTGCAGGGGCACCCTCAAACGGTGAACCCGGGAGTTGACACTGCTCCAACACACCAGGGAATCAACCACCTCGGTGTTACCCAATGCGGTGGTTGTTCCTATAACCCCTCAAGAAAAAACTCCAAAACACACCTGCGGGTATACACCGGCTATACCGCAGTACAAGTGTTTCAGTTTCCAAAAAGGGTTAACCCAGGCCTACGGGTCGCAAACATCACTTCGGACCGGGCCTGGCGGTACGGGAAGCACAGGGTCACCAGAGGAGGTCAAAAAACCACCCCCACAGGCCCCTCTTTGCCATGCGTGAGAGAGGAGCGAAAAATAATGGAGAACCAGCCCCTAAGCACACCGTACCTGGTATTCCCCGGCGGTCTCCCAACCAAGTACTAACCAGGACCAACCTGTGTAGCGGCCGAGATCCGACGAGATCGAGCGCGTACAGAATGGCATGGCTGTAAGCCATGACGACAGTGCTGAGTAAAAACATACCCAACCAGGGTCTCCATAGCGCTTAACCCTGTGACACCCAGACCGACCTGGCATTTTTCCCCCTGAAAAAAGCCCAAGTCCCTCAGGGTACCAGAACAGCAGATCTGCATCCCCGGCGGACAACGGGTTCAACTGATCTGGACCAGCGTGACCAGAACCAGTCCCGTGCCCTAACCACGCCGACATGCCTACTCCAGGAGAAGGGCAGATATGCGTGTCGATCTTAACATGAAAAGAAGGCGCCACCCAGACGTTCGGACGAACCGCGCCTGGTGGCCCACCCCAAGGGCGTGAGACCCCACTACATATGTTCAGATCCATCCCGTCATCATCCCCCAGACATGAACGAGAATCCGTCGACAACCCACCCAGGTCATGGGATGTGGTCGTCGGAAGAGGAAAAACCCCCATCTCAGTTGCTTTATAAAAACGCTGTTTCAACCACAAGCAACCAAGGCGTGCCAGTCAATCGCCTGTTTACAGCGAGCTAGCACTATACGTGCGTCGGGACACACCCCCATCAATGAACAGGCTATTTAGACCTGTCATTGAATCCCCAAGGCGCCCAGGGGAACGACAAGAGGGGTGTGACACTCCCTAACTCCAACACTTCTGGAATAGAAAGAAGGAAGCATCAACAGTATGTATCCCAGTCTACACAGCCGGGGTAAAAAATGTTCACATTTTTACATCCCACCACCCTCCCATAGGAAAGAGACGGGGATCCCCAGAGAGACTTCCCACGCGAGCTGTACAGATTGAAAATAATATATTGCACATTGAGCCATGTAAAAAACTGGTTTTAGGGCCTCCGGGGAAGAGGCACTGAACCCATACACACTCAATAAACGAATTGAATCGAATATACATACAATAGAAAAGGACCCTTCTAGAGGGTCCACTCACTTTGACAATCTGAGGAGGAAGGCTCTGTACTCTGATGGAGGCTTCCTCACATGGAAGAAGGAGTCCGAACTCACAGAAGGCCTGAATAGGCGCTTGGTGAGGAGGAGCCCTGACCACCCCCCCTGAAAACAGATCCATCACATGGACCTGAACAGCACACGGAAGTCCTACCAACAGAGACGCGCACGGTGACGTACTCTATGGCGGGGGAATTCCTGCGGTGCACACGCCCAATATACCAGGCCGTGAGACCAGGAACTCCCTCCCCCCCCCCCCCCCCCCCCCCCCCGTAACGTGCCGAACCGCCACGTGACGGGAACCTTGAAGGACAGGGGGTGTACCCCTGACCGACAGAACAATGGGGAGAGGAAAGGTTACCAGTTCACCCCTTTACGACCCCACACCCATGATACGACGTAACGACAAAAAGAGAATATGACACAGTCATAGTCAGCTCTATGAAGCGTTTCACAGCTCCACACAGCGCATGAGCTAACCTGCTATCTGATTTTTACTAAGGAAAAACACAGAATAGAGAGGGCTCTAAGAACCCCGGTCCAACATACACATGTGCTTCTGTGGCCAGTACAACCCAGTTGTAGGTCACATGACACACACAACCCATCATCACCTACAAAAAATGGCAAAAACACTCAACAGAGGAACGCCGTTTTTTTCACAATGAGAGAATACATCATTCTTGATTAGTATCGACCACAGGCCTTGCTAAGCACACATGACAGCAACCAAACCAATTTCCCTTTAGGAAATAAGTTTCTCCAGCAGATTTAGCACAACCTCAGCAATCAAGCTAAGAGTTACATCGTATCCCTACCACACAAAAGACACAATTAATGCACAACATGTCTGATAGGAGGTGATAAAGTCCCCAGGGAACCGGGGGGGAAAACACAATCCTCCTATTTTACCCTCAATACGGCCAGTTAAAACAGGAAAACCTGTTAATGTGTGAACTCACTGTTCATTGTCATTACAGTCTGAGAAAGAACATTCTTTTACTCACTTGTCACCAAGCATAGCTTCATAGGTTAGTTGCCTTAGTAGTGAGTACACGGTACACATAAACACCATGATGTTTCTCACACAACAACCAGATCAATACATCACGATCTGCACGGAGAAGCTAACTGCCAGTGACAAAAACAGCTCACACACAACCCGCAACGTATCCCAAATGCATTGCAACAACACACGTTTTGGGAAAAAACACCGTTATTCACAATACATTTAGCAAAGTAAAACCAGAAGACGTGTTATGAGGTCTGGCCAACCCCGTACCTACCCGGAACGCAGATCAGCGAAGTGCAGTCACAAGACACCGTAGAACACAGCCGTCCTGTGTTGTTCGATCCGGGCAGCGTCGCCGCTCCAACCAGTCGCTACAGTCCTCTTTGTTGACGCAATCCCCGTCCAGGTTCAGGGCAGGGTCGACGAACATCCCCTGTCAAGGATGACGTCGTGGTCAAGAGTGTAAAACATGTTAAAATCAAAGCACGTTCAACAGAATAGCATCAAGCTAACGGCTGCTCCAACCGTTCGGGTGCTATTGCTTCCGCTCGCGAGACGCCGATCTAACGACGCACGCGATCAGAAGCGAGCTCCCGGCGGCGCGCGAGAAGCTAAGCTACCCCGCGCCAGGCCACTGACCGGCTAACCGTAAGCTATGAACATGTAAACAATGACATAACACTCACCCAGACAGGCCGCCGTTCTGAACCCCTCCTCACTTTTTAAGAGAAAAGAGAAAACAAGACGTCAACACCGCTTCACAACGGTGACATTACCACGTCCGGCGGAATCAGCACAGTACCAACTGGCCTGTATAGCTGACTTTGAACATGAATCTGCCGCTATCGCACATTACATGCACATATCCCCTCGTGAAGGAATACTCTCATTTGGATATGAAAGATGGGGTCTTAACACGGTGACAGAGAGAATCCACTCGTCCAGAACACACAGGGATCACCAGTGTTAATGGTCGCGGCCCACTAGTTAAAACTATAATGGTCTTCAGACCAAGGTCTTCTGTCGCCTAGGAGGCTGAACAAAGGACCCTAGCCTGGGGCCGGTTTCCATAAACTTTGTCAAGTAGCCCCCATAGCACTAACAGACAAGTGGAGCCCGCCAGCAAACACTACTCACCCAACCTGGAACGCACCGCTCCTCACAACAGCGGCATGTCCGACAGTTCAGCTGTGGCCTGACAGGTTTCACCCCAACAAACACAGCAAGGAACTGCAGTTGAGAAGCATGCAGCGGCGTGCTCCCAATACGAAAACCGGTGGAGGGTTTTTAGAATGATCATCATCTTCTAGACACTCCAGTACGAAGACAATATCGCCGTATTTTCTCGAAAATAGTGAGAGAGAAAATAAAGATATGATGTCAACGTATCCTTGTTTCCCAAGCTGTTCCTAATCCAATTTCTTCCATCATGGTGTCAAGTGTGGGGATCTACCGAGGCACTTCTTCCTTGTGGTGAAAGCGAGAAGGAGGAGAGCAGGTGACCACACACCTGCTTATGAAGGTAAGCTGATGAGGGGTGTGGTCAGACTAATACTGGTATTAGAGGTACATTTGTGGTTTATTCAGTACGCGTGCACGTACGCGAGATAGTGCAGTAGTGATGCCAAGCTAAGCCACTAACGATACAGAACTGAGTTACCATACAATATACTATACAATATACGAATTACAATATACTATATAGTGCAACGCAGAAATGGGATGAGGTACAATTTAGGTACAATTTACAGTAAGGTGTACTGAGGTATGGGTTGTAGTGCAAATTCTTTGCCAATAAATATAAAGTGTGTTTGTGTGATCTAAAGTGTGGAGAGTGGGTGCTGCAGTGAGTTGTATGTTTAAAGTGAGTGTGTGCGTGTGGATGTGTGTGCTGTGTGCATTTGATGGTTGTTGCATAGTGTTTATTGTTCTGTTATTGTTATTGCACTGGTGCATGCTGGGAGACAGAACTAGTGAAGGTCCAGTAACACTGGTGCATGCTGGGAGACAGAACTAACACTGGTGCATGCTGGGAGACAGAACTAGTGAGATGGAGTCAGAGATCCATCATAAGATAAATAAATATAATGTATTGTTAAATGTAGTGAAGGTATACATGGAAATACAGCTGTAAATAAGTGCAGTTGTCCTGGCCGCCTCCTCCTCCTCTCCGGATGCTCCTCCCACCCGTCTGTGCGCTGTGTTACGCTGTATTCTGTCCCCCACAGACCCTCCAGACGGAGCGCCCTCCTGTGGCGTGGAGGCTGCGGGGAACCACTCCTCCCTGATGCTCCGCTGCTCCTGGTCGGGGGGGCAGCCGGCTCCCTTCCTGCGCTGGAGCTCCGGCCTGCTGGCTCTGGGACAAGGTCACTGACACACCCCTTGACCTATGACCTCTATCAGATCAGTGTTTATCTCCTCTATCAGATCAGTGTGTATCTCCTCTATCAGATCAGTGTTTATCTCCTCTATCAGATCAGTGTTTATCTCCTCTATCAGATCAGTGTTTATCTCCTCTATCAGATCAGTGTTTATCTCCTCTATCAGATCAATGTTTATCTCCTCTATCAGATCAGTGTTTATCTCCTCTATCAGATCAGTGTTTATCTCCTCTATCAGATCAGTGTTTATCTCCTATCAGATCAATGTTCATCTCCTCTATCAGATCAGTGTTTATCTCTATCAGATCAGTGTTTATCTCTATCAGATCAGTGTTTATCTCTATCAGATCAGTGTTTATCTCCTCTATCAGATCAGTGTTTATCTCCTCTATCAGATCAGTGTTTATCTCTATCAGATCAGTGTTTATCTCCTCTATCAGATCAATGTTTATCTCCTCTATCAGATCAGTGTTTATCTCCTCTATCAGATCAATGTTCATCTCCTATCAGATCAGTGTTTATCTCCTCTATCAGATCAGTGTGTATCTCTATCAGATCAGTGTTTATCTCCTCTATCAGATCAGTGTTTATCTCTATCAGATCAGTGTTTATCTCTATCAGATCAGTGTTTATCTCCTCTATCAGATCAGTGTTTATCTCCTCTATCAGATCAGTGTTTATCTCTATCAGATCAGTGTTTATCTCTATCAGATCAGTGTTTATCTCTATCAGATCAGTGTTTATCTCCTCTATCAGATCAATGTGTATCTCCTCTATCAGATCAGTGTTTATCTCCTCTATCAGATCAATGTTTATCTCCTCTATCAGATCAATGTTTATTCCTATCAGATCAGTGTGTATCTCCTCTATCAGATCAGTGTTTATCTCCTCTATCAGATCAGTGTTTATCTCCTCTATCAGATCAGTGTTTATCTCCTATCAGATCAGTGTTTATCTCCTCTATCAGATCAGTGTTTATCTCCTCTATCAGATCAATGTTTATCTCCTCTATCAGATCAGTGTTTATCTCCTCTATCAGATCAATGTTTATCTCTATCAGATCAATGTTTATCTCTATCAGATCAGTGTTTATCTCCTCTATCAGATCAGTGTTTATCTCCTATCAGATCAATGTTTATCTCCTCTATCAGATAAGTGTTTATCTCCTATCAGATCAATGTTTATCTCCTATCAGATCAATGTTTATCTCCTCTATCAGATCAGTGTTTATCTCCTCTATCAGATCAGTGTTTATCTCCTCTATCAGATCAATGTTTATCTCCTCTATCAGATCAGTGTTTATCTCCTCTATCAGATCAATGTTTATCTCTATCAGATCAATGTTTATCTCTATCAGATCAGTGTTTATCTCCTCTATCAGATCAGTGTTTATCTCCTATCAGATCAATGTTTATTTCCTATCAGATCAGTGTTTATCTCCTCTATCAGATCAGTGTTTATCTCTTCTATCAGATCAGTGTTTATCTCCTCTATCAGATCAGTGTTTATCTCCTCTATCAGATCAGTGTTTATCTCCTCTATCAGATCAGTGTTTATCTCCTCTATCAGATCAATGTTTATCTCCTCTATCAGATCAGTGTTTATCTCCTCTATCAGATCAGTGTTTATCTCTATCAGATCAATGTTTATCTCTATCAGATCAGTGTTTATCTCCTCTATCAGATCAGTGTTTATCTCCTATCAGATCAATGTTTATCTCCTCTATCAGATCAGTGTTTAACTCCTATCAGATCAATGTTTATCTCCTATCAGATCAGTGTTTATCTCCTCTATCAGATCAGTGTTTATCTCTATCAGATCAGTGTTTATCTCCTCTATCAGATCAGTGTTTATCTCCTATCAGATCAGTGTTTATCTCCTCTATCAGATCAGTGTTTATCTCCTCTATCAGATCAGTGTTTATCTCCTCTATCAGATCAGTGTTTATCTCCTCTATCAGATCAGTGTTTATCTCTATCAGATCAGTGTTTATCTCCTCTATCAGATCAGTGTTTATCTCCTCTATCAGATCAGTGTTTATCTCTATCAGATCAATGTTTATCTCCTCTATCAGATCAGTGTTTATCTCCTCTATCAGATCAGTGTTTATCTCTATCAGATCAGTGTTTATCTCCTATCAGATCAGTGTTTATCTCCTCTATCAGATCAATGTTTATCTCCTCTATCAGATCAGTGTTTATCTCTATCAGATCAGTGTTTATCTCCTATCAGATCAGTGTTTATCCCCTCTATCAGATCAGTGTTTATCTCCTCTATCAGATCAATGTTTATCTCCTCTATCAGATCAGTGTTTATCTCCTCTATCAGATCAGTGTTTATCTCTATCAGATCAGTGTTTATCTCCTATCAGACCAGTGTGTATCTCCTCTATCAGATCAATGTTTATCTCCTCTATCAGATCAGTGTTTATCTCCTGTATCAGATCAATGTTTATCTCTATCAGATCAGTGTTTATCTCCTCTATCAGATCAGTGTTTATCTCCTATCAGATCAGTGTGTATCTCCTCTATCAGATCAATGTTTATCTCCTCTATCAGATCAATGTTTATCTCTATCAGATCAGTATTTATCTCCTCTATCAGATCAGTGTTTATCTCCTCTATCAGATCAATGTTTATCTCCTCTATCAGATCAGTGTTTATCTCCTCTATCAGATCAGTGTGTATCTCCTCTATCAGATCAGTGTTTATCTCCTCTATCAGATCAATGTTTATCTCTATCAGATCAGTGTTTATCTCCTCTATCAGACCAGTGTTTATCTCCTCTATCTTATTATATTGATTGTATATTTATTGCACACTCTGGACATCATAGTTACTAATCTATGCAGAGACACTGGACCTGCTGTGCCCTCTGTGTCCTCAGCTCTGGGTCAGGGAGACACTGAACCTGCCAACAACGCCAGCCTGCTGCTCCGTGGCTCTCAGACGTTCAACAACAGCATGTTCACCTGCCAGGGCTCCCACCCTGCACTGAACCACAGCACCTACTGCAGCACCCGCACCTGTGAGTCCAGCCTGGCAGGAGGACGTACGCAAGCTAGCACCCCAAGCTAGCACCCCAAGCTAGTACTCCAAGCTAGCACTCCAAGCTAGCACTCCAAGCTAGCACTCCAAGCTAGTACTCCAAGCTAGCACTCCAAGCTAGCACTCCAAGTTAGCACCCCAAGCTAGCACCCCAAGTTAGCACTCCAAGCTAGCACTCCAAGTTAGCACTCCAAGCTAGCACTCCAAGTTAGCACTCCAAGCTAGCACTCCAAGTTAGCACCCCAAGCTAGCACTCCAAGTTAGCACTCCAAGCTAGCACTCCAAGTTAGCACTCCAAGCTAGCACTCCAAGTTAGCACCCCAAGCTAGCACTCCAAGCTAGCACCCCAAGTTAGCACCCCAAGCTATCACTCCAAGCTAGCACCCCAAGCTAGCACCCCAAGCTAGCACTCCAAGTTAGCACTCCAAGCTAGCACTCCAAGCTAGCACTCCAAGTTAGCACTTCAAGCTAGCACTCCAAGCTAGCACTCCAAGTTAGCACCCCAAGTTAGCACCCCAAGCTAGCACTCCAAGCTAGCACTCCAAGCTAGCACTCCAAGTTAGCACCCCAAGCTAGCACCCCAAGCTAGCACTCCAAAGCTAGCACCCCAAGTTAGCACTCCAAGCTAGCACTCCAAGTTAGCACCCCAAGCTAGCACCCCAAGCTAGCACTCCAAGCTAGCACCCCCAAGTTAGCACTCCAAGTTAGCACTCCAAGCTAGCACTCCAAGTTAGCACCCCAAGCTAGCACTCCAAGTTAGCACTCCAAGCTAGCACTCCAAGTTAGCACCCCAAGCTAGCACCCCAAGCTAGCACTCCAAGCTAGCACCCCAAGTTAGCACCCCAAGCTAGCACTCCAAGTTAGCACTCCAAGCTAGCACTCCAAGTTAGCACTCTATTGGGTTTGGAAGCAGCACATGGACAAATAAACACATAGCTTGCTGGTGAAAATGGTCACCAATAAAGGTCCATTTGGCTTACCATGGTGATGGTGTTGGTGTTGGTATCTAGTTACCATGGTGATGTGTTGGTATCTTGTTACCATGGTGATGGTGTTGGTGTTGGTATCTAGTTACCATGGTGATGGTGTTGGTGTTGGTATCTAGTTACCATGGTGATGGTGTTGGTGTTGGTATCTAGTTACCATGGTGATGTGTTGGTGTTGGTATCTTGTTACCATGGTGATGTGTTGGTGTAAACTGAGTGCAAGCTCATGGTGCAAGCTAGTCTCACTGTTAGGGTGGTGACAGTGGTAATAATAATAATAATAATAATAATAATAATAATAATAATAATAATAATAATAATAATAATAATAATAATAATAATAATAATAATAATAATAATAATAATAATAATAATAATAACTTAGTTTTATATAGACCCAAGGTCGCTTTACCTTTCCTCCTCTCCCCTCCTCCTCTCCTCTCCCTCCTCTCCTCCTCCCCTCCCCCTCCTCCTCTCCCCCTCCTCTCCTTCTCTCCTCTCCCTCCTCTCTTCCTCTCCTCTCCTCCCCTCCTCCTCTCCTCTCCTCCCCCTCCTCCTCTCCTCTCCCCCTCCTCTCCTTCTCTCCTCTCCCTCCTCTCTTCCTCTCCTCTCCTCCTCTTCCTCTCCTCTCCTCCCCTCCTCCTCTCCCCTCCTCCTCTCCTCTCCCTCCTCCTCTCCCCCCTTCCTCTCCCCCTCCTCTCCTTCTCTCCTCTCCCTCCTCTCTTCCTCTCCTCTCCTCCCCTCCTCCTCTCCTCTCCTCCCCCTCCTCCTCTCCTCCCCCTCCTCCTCTCCTCCCCTCCTCTCCACCTCTCCCTCTCCTCTCCTCCCCCTCCTCCTCTCCTCCTCCTCTCCCCCTCCTCTCCTCCTATCCTCCCCTCCCCCTCCTCCTCCCCCTCCTCCTCTCCTCCCCCTCCTCTCCTCCTCTCCCCCTCCTCTCCTCCCTCTCCTCTCTACCTCCTCTCTCCTCCTCCTCTCCTCTCTTCCTCTCCTCTCCTCCCCTCCTCTCCCCCTCTCCTCTCCCCCTCCTCTCCTCCTCCTCTCCCCCCCCTCTCCTCCCCCTCTTCCTCTCCTCCCCCTCCTCCTCTGCTTTCCTCCTCTCTTCCTCTCCTCTCCTCCCCATCCTCCTCTCCTCCCCCTCCTCCTCTCCTTCTCTCCTCTCCTCTTCCTCTCCTCCTCTCTTCCCCTCCTCCTCTCCCCCTCCTCTCTTCCTCTCCTCTTCCTCTCCTTTCCTCCTCTCTTCCTCTCCTCTCCTCCCCCTCCTCCTCTCCTCCCCCTCCTCCTCTACTCCTCTCCCCCTCCTCCTCTCCCCCCCCTCTCCTCCCCCTCCTCCTCTCCTCCCCCTCCTCCTCTCCTTCTCTCCTCTCCTCTTCCTCTCCTCCTCTCTTCCCCTCCTCCTCTCCCCCTCCTCTCTTCCTCTCCTCTTCCTCTCCTTTCCTCCTCTCTTCCTCTCCTCTCCTCCCCCTCCTCCTCTCCTCCCCCTCCTCCTCTCCTCCCCTCCCCCTCCTCCTCTCCCCCCCTCTCCTCCCCCTCCTCCTCTCTTCCTCTCCCCCTCCTCTCCTCCTCCCCCCCCCTCTCCTCTCCTCCTCCTCTCCTCCCCTCCTCCTCTCCTCCCCCCCCCTCTCCTCCCCCTCCTCCTCTCTTCCTCTCCTCCTCCTCTCCTCCCCCCCCTCTCCTCCCCCTCCTCCTCTCTCCCCCTCCTCTCCTCCTCTCCCCCCCCTCTCCTCTCCCCCTCCTCTCCTCCCCCTCCCCCTCTCCTCCCCAGGGTCGCCCCCTGTGGAGCCGGTGTGTTTTGCCTATGTCACCAGAAAGGACCAGTACCTGATGCTGTCCTGCTCCTGGAGCGGGGGGGCACCCCGGGCCCTGCTGTGGTGGGAGGGGCCAGGTGGCCAGCGCCAATCCACGGAGGAGAACTCCAACATCCTGGTCCTTCGCTATGGCTCCGCCCACAGTGGGCAGGCGTACACCTGCCATGCTAAACACCCACTAGAGGCCCAGACCAAGACCTGCAAGATCACCCTGGGTAGGTCCACCTTAAAAACAGAAAGAACAAGTCCACCTTAAAATACACAGTGACAAAGACATTGAATGAATGAAAACGTTTATTTTTGAACATGTATTCTCCATATTCCTCCAAACAAGTCACAGTATCTCCATCACTGCCCAATACTGCCCCCTGCTGTTTGTTTGTCTGTTATCTTAACTTCACTGTTTGTCATACTTGTTGTTGTTTATCTTATTCTTTTCTTAACCTTGTCTTCTAACTGCCTTGCTCACTGGGTGGGCATACTCACTATAACTGCACCCTGTGTGCCACTGTTTCATATTTCATACGTTTACATTGTTTGTAAACTCCACTGACACTTTTGCCAAGATCGTTGTTTTAATCTGGACTGTTCTGTTTTTATGCCCTGTAAGGTGACCCTGGGTGTTTAGAAAGGCACCTCCAAATAAAATGTATTATTATTATTATTATTATTATTATTATTATTATTATTATTTATTATTATCTAGCTCCTTCAAACAAAACAATCATAATAAAAAAAAGAAATTATAAACAAAAAGTCAAGAGCAATGTATTTAGTTAGTTAACATGTTCAAAAAAGGAGTAGAGGGAAGCTACGCTTATTGATCCCTACCCCCTGACATTACTTATTGATCCCTACCCCCTTACATTACTTATTGATCCCTACCCCCTTACATTACTTATTGATCCCTACCCCCTTACATTACTTATTGATCCCTACCCCCTGACATTACTTATTGATCCCTACCCCCTGACATTACTTATTGATCCCGACCCCCTGACATTACTTATTGATCCCGACCCCCTGACATTACTTATTGATCCCTAACCCCTTACATTACTTATTGATCCCTACCCCCTGACATTACTTATTGATCCCTACCCCCTGACATTACTTATTGATCCCGACCCCCTGACATTACTTATTGATCCCTACCCCCTTACATTACTTATTGATCCTTATCACCTGACATTACTTATTGATCCCTACCCCCTTACATTACTTATTGATCCCGACCCCCTTACATTACTTATTGATCCCTACCCCCTGACATTACTTATTGATCCCTACCCCCTTACATTACTTATTGATCCCTACCCCCTGACATTACTTATTGATCCCTACCCCCTGACATTACTTATTGATCCCGACCCCCTTACATTACTTATTGATCCCGACCCCCTTACATTACTTATTGATCCCGACCCCCTTACATTACTTATTGATCCCTACCCCCTGACATTACTTATTGATCCCGACCCCCTTACATTACTTATTGATCCCGACCCCCTGACATTACTTATTGATCCCTACCCCCTGACATTACTTATTGATCCCGACCCCCTTACATTACTTATTGATCCCGACCCCCTGACATTACTTATTGATCCCGACCCCCTGACATTACTTATTGATCCCTACCCCCTTACATTACTTATTGATCCCGACCCCCTTACATTACTTATTGATCCCTACCCCCTGACATTACTTATTGATCCCTACCCCCTTACATTACTTATTGATCCCGACCCCCTTACATTACTTATTGATCCCTACCCCCTGACATTACTTATTGATCCCGACCCCCTTACATTACTTATTGATCCCTACCCCCTTACATTACTTATTGATCCCGACCCCCTTACATTACTTATTGATCCCGACCCCCTTACATTACTTATTGATCCCTACCCCCTTACATTACTTATTGATCCCTACCCCCTGACATTACTTATTGATCCCGACCCCCTTACATTACTTATTGATCCCGACCCCCTGACATTACTTATTGATCCCTACCCCCTGACATTACTTATTGATCCCGACCCCCTTACATTACTTATTGATCCCGACCCCCTGACATTACTTATTGATCCCGACCCCCTGACATTACTTATTGATCCCTACCCCCTTACATTACTTATTGATCCCGACCCCCTTACATTACTTATTGATCCCGACCCCCTTACATTACTTATTGATCCCGACCCCCTGACATTACTTATTGATCCCTACCCCCTGACATTACTTATTGATCCCGACCCCCTTACATTACTTATTGATCCCTACCCCCTGACATTACTTATTGATCCCGACCCCCTTACATTACTTATTGATCCCGACCCCCTTACATTACTTATTGATCCCTACCCCCTGACATTACTTATTGATCCCTACCCCCTTACATTACTTATTGATCCCGACCCCCTTACATTACTTATTGATCCCGACCCCCTGACATTACTTATTGATCCCTACCCCCTTACATTACTTATTGATCCCGACCCCCTGACATTACTTATTGATCCCTACCCCCTGACATTACTTATTGATCCCGACCCCCTGACATTACTTATTGATCCCTACCCCCTGACATTACTTATTGATCCCTACCCCCTTACATTACTTATTGATCCTGACCCCCTGACATTACTTATTGATCCCGACCCCCTTACATTACTTATTGATCCCGACCCCCTTACATTACTTATTGATCCCTACCCCCTTACATTACTTATTGATCCCGACCCCCTTACATTACTTATTGATCCCGACCCCCTGACATCTACATTTGTTCTTCCATTAATTTGACTAGATATAACATAATTTAGTATAATACATTATAGAATATACTTTTACTTATAATACAAAAAGAAAAAACTTGATTCGCTTGACAGCAGTAAATACAATAACACTACACAACACAATATAAAGAAATAATAATAAAAAAATTATAATAATAATAATAATAATATATATATATAGATTATCCTGGTTCTGATGTTCTGTCTCCTGGTTCTCTGATGTTCTGTCTCCTGGTTCTGATGTTCTGTCTCCTGGTTCTGATGTTCTGTCTCCTGGTTCTGATGTTCTGTCTCCTGGTTCTCTGATGTTCTGTCTCCTGGTTCTGATGTTCTGTCTCCTGGTTCTGATGTTCTGTCTCCTGGTTCTGATGTTCTGTCTCCTGGTTCTGATGTTCTGTCTCCTGGTTCTCTGATGTTCTGTCTCCTGGTTCTGATGTTCTGTCTCCTGGTTCTGATGTTCTGTCTCCTGGTTCTGATGTTCTGTCTCCTGGTTCTGATGTTCTGTCTCCTGGTTCTCTGATGTTCTGTCTCCTGGTTCTGATGTTCTGTCTCCTGGTTCTGATGTTCTGTCTCCTGGTTCTCTGATGTTCTGTCTCCTGGTTCTCTGATGTTCTGTCTCCTGGTTCTCTGATGTTCTGTCTCCTGGTCCTGATGTTCTGTCTCCTGGTTCTGATGTTCTGTCTCCTGGTTCTCTGATGTTCTGTCTCCTGGTTCTGATGTTCTGTCTCCTGGTTCTCTGATGTTCTGTCTCCTGGTTCTGATGTTCTGTCCTCTGGTTCTCTGATGTTCTGTCTCCTGGTTCTGATGTTCTGTCTCCTGGTTCTGATGTTCTGTCTCCTGGTTCTGATGTTCTGTCTCCTGGTTCTGATGTTCTGTCTCCTGGTTCTGATGTTCTGTCTCCTGGTTCTCTGATGTTCTGTCTCCTGGTTCTGATGTTCTGTCTCCTGGTTCTGATGTTCTGTCTCCTGGTTCTGATGTTCTGTCTCCTGGTTCTGATGTTCTGTCTCCTGGTTCTCTGATGTTCTGTCTCCTGGTTCTGATGTTCTGTCTCCTGGTTCTGATGTTCTGTCTCCTGGTTCTGATGTTCTGTCTCCTGGTTCTGATGTTCTGTCTCCTGGTTCTCTGATGTTCTGTCTCCTGGTTCTGATGTTCTGTCTCCTGGTTCTGATGTTCTGTCTCCTGGTTCTCTGATGTTCTGTCTCCTGGTTCTCTGATGTTCTGTCTCCTGGTTCTCTGATGTTCTGTCTCCTGGTCCTGATGTTCTGTCTCCTGGTTCTGATGTTCTGTCTCCTGGTTCTCTGATGTTCTGTCTCCTGGTTCTGATGTTCTGTCTCCTGGTTCTCTGATGTTCTGTCTCCTGGTTCTGATGTTCTGTCCTCTGGTTCTCTGATGTTCTGTCTCCTGGTTCTGATGTTCTGTCTCCTGGTTCTGATGTTCTGTCTCCTGGTTCTGATGTTCTGTCCCCTGGTTCTCTGATGTTCTGTCTCCTGGTTCTGATGTTCTGTCTCCTGGTTCTGATGTTCTGTCTCCTGGTTCTCTGATGTTCTGTCTCCTGGTTCTGATGTTCTGTCTCCTGGTTCTGATGTTCTGTCTCCTGGTTCTGATGTTCTGTCTCCTGGTTCTCTGATGTTCTGTCTCCTGGTTCTGATGTTCTGTCTCCTGGTTCTGATGTTCTGTCTCCTGGTTCTCTGATGTTCTGTCTCCTGGTTCTCTGATGTTCTGTCTCCTGGTTCTCTGATGTTCTCTCTCCTGGTTCTCTGATGTTCTCTCTCCTGGTTCTCTGATGTTCTCTCTCCTGGTTCTCTGATGTTCTGTCCTCTGGTTCTCTGATGTTCTGATGTTCTCTCTCCTGGTTCTCTGATGTTCTCTGATGTTCTCTCTCCTGGTTCTCTGATGTTCTCTGATGTTCTCTCCCCTGGTTCTCTGATGTTCTGTCCTCTGGTTCTCTGATGTTCTGTCTCCTGGTTCTCTGATGTTCTGTCTCCTGGTTCTCTGATGTTCTGTCCTCTGGTTCTCTGATGTTCTCTCTCCTTTTTCTCTCTCTAGAGGCCCCGGTCCTCGTCACGCAGCGCAGTCTGGTGTCTGTCTACGAAGGCAGCGACGTCCAGCTCTCCTGCATCCTCACTGCCAACTACCCTCCAGCCAATCAGATCACCTGGTTCAACAACCGCAGACAGGAAGTGTGGGCCAGCCCCAGGAAGTACCTGCTGCAGCGGGCGGCCGCCTGGGCCAATCTGACGGTGAGGGAGACGGACGAGACGCAGGACAGCGGCCAATACTGGTGCTCCACCTCCAACGCAGTGGGAGGGGCCGAGATCCCTGTCACCCTAGTGGTCAAGAGTAAGAACCGCCTACTTCCTGTTTAGTGGTAGTAGTAGTTTATTCAGTCATCATCTCACACAATACAATATGCACAATCATTTAACAATATTTGATTTTACAGTGACTGAAAAGGTACAGACTGAAGCATAATGCTTTAATACATGCCTGTCCTATATTCTTAACAAAATTAAGACTCCAAAACAGTATTCCAAAAGAAAATAGCAAAAAACAGTATTATTCACCTTTGTAGTTTTCAAAAATAGCTTTACAAACCATTTATTTTAAAACCAAAAGCGAATGACTCATTCTTAACTGTATATCAGCATTGTTCCACAAGTTAACCCCAATAATAGAAATACACCTCCTTTTAATCCCTTTCTTAGCTTTTTGAACAGTACATTTACAAATATCTCTCAAATCATATTTTCTTTCATGTATATTGAAAAAAAACCTTTGCACCCTGTCCGGGAGTAACTTTGCTTTAGCTCTGTACATTATTTGCATAATTTTATAATACACCAAATCATTAAATTTCATAACATGAGACTTTATAAACAATGGATTTGTGTGGTTTACATACGAGTAGGATATGATGAGAATGAAACACAGCCTCTGGAAGACTGCTACTTCTGATATAGTGCTGATATACTGTAGTTATGAAGACACTGTTACTGCTGATATACTGTAGTTATGAAGACACTGTTACTGCTGATATACTGTAGTTATGAAGACACTGTTACTGCTGATATACTGTAGTTATGAAGACACTGTTACTGCTGATATACTGTAGTTATGAAGACAATGTTACTTCTGATATACTGTAGTTATGAAGACACTGTTACTGCTGATATACTGTAGTTATGAAGACACTGTTACTTCTGATATACTGTAGTTATGAAGACACTGTTACTGCTGATATACTGTAGTTATGAAGACACTGTTACTTCTGATATACTGTAGTTATGAAGACACTGTTACTGCTGATATACTGTAGTTATGAAGACAATGTTACTTCTGATATACTGTAGTTATGAGGACACTGTTACTGCTGATATACTGTAGTTATGAAGACAATGTTACTTCTGATATACTGTAGTTATGAAGACACTGTTACTTCTGATATACTGTAGTTATGAATACACTGTTACTGCTGATATACTGTAGTTATGAAGACAATGTTACTTCTGATATACTGTAGTTATGAAGACACTGTTACTGCTGATATACTGTAGTTATGAAGACACTGTTACTTCTGATATACTGTAGTTATGAGGACACTGTTACTGCTGATATACTGTAGTTATGAAGACACTGTTACTTCTGATATACTGTAGTTATGAAGACACTGTTACTGCTGATATACTGTAGTTATGAAGACACTGTTACTGCTGATATACTGTAGTTATGAAGACAATGTTACTGCTGATATACTGTAGTTATGAGGACACTGTTACTGCTGATATACTGTAGTTATGAAGACACTGTTACTGCTGATATACTGTAGTTATGAAGACAATGTTACTTCTGATATACTGTAGTTATGAAGACAATGTTACTTCTGATATACTGTAGTTATGAAGACAATGTTACTTCTGATATACTGTAGTTATGAAGACAATGTTACTTCTGATATACTGTAGTTATGAGGACACTGTTACTTCTGATATACTGTAGTTATGAGGACACTGTTACTGCTGATATACTGTAGTTATGAAGACACTGTTACTGCTGATATACTGTAGTTATGAAGACACTGTTACTGCTGATATACTGTAGTTATGAAGACACTGTTACTGCTGATATACTGTAGTTATGAAGACACTGTTACTGCTGATATACTGTAGTTATGAAGACAATGTTACTGCTGATATACTGTAGTTATGAAGACAATGTTACTGCTGATATACTGTAGTTATGAGGACACTGTTACTTCTGATAAACTGTAGTTATGAAGACACTGTTACTGCTGATATACTGTAGTTATGAAGACAATGTTACTTCTGATATACTGTAGTTATGAGGACACTGTTACTGCTGATATACTGTCGTTATGAAGACACTGTTACTTCTGATATACTGTAGTTATGAGGACACTGTTACTGCTGATATACTGTAGTTATGAAGACAATGTTACTTCTGATATTGTAAAGGCCGAATGAGTGTTTTTTGTTATGGATTATTATTATTATTATTACTATTATTATTATCATTATTATTATTATTATTACCAATAGAAGGTTACGATTTATGGGAATGTTATGATTTATCTGTATAGCAATTGAATGTTCTCAGTTGTATTGTGGTGGTTCACATGACAGGTGAATCGCCACGGCACAGCTGATGGCATAAATGGGTGATAGGAATCAGCTGTGGGTTGGTAGCCGACGGGGAAAGCATATAATTTTCTGACCGCTTCAGGATGCTTCGGGAATGCTTTAGATTAGTCTTATTTTAGGAAACACTTTGAACTTGAACAATTAGAACCACGGTTATAGGACGCTTAGGATCGCTTTGATCACCTCTCCCATGTAACCTACCTTTTCTAATTAAATCGGATATCACGTTCGGTATCTGATAACGGAACTCAAGGTGTGGAGACTATTTCTTTGGATGAAGCGCGTATGGAATCACTCCCCGACTGCCACAGGAAGCGGACACAGGCATGTTGCCGCTACATTAAGTCAGAAAATTGCTTTTATTGAAGCCAGACGAGCTTCAATAAAGTGAAAGAGGACTCGCGCAGATTATTGAAAGCGACCCAAGGCAGAGGCGCGCGTCAATAAAGTGACAACTGACGAGAGAGGACTGCAAGAGGACCGACGGCATCACAGCCCGAGGACATCGCTGTTATCAGCAGGAAGGAATCGATCAACCACAGCCACACAGTGAATGATCACAACCGAGGACATCGCTGTGATCAGCAGGAATTGATTGATCAACGCCAATCACAGCGAATGGAGCCCCTCCCTCCCGAGGACAGCAGATGGAATGTGCGTAAGTAGAATTTATGAATGGAATAGAGACTACTACGTACGTGGCACGCGCACACGGCGCTGTGGAATATAAGATAATTATAAAGCTGTCTTAAAAATTGGTGGATAAATATAGACAAGATGTCATATATTGAAACGGATAACATGGATTTGACACAAGCGGAAATTGAGCTGAAACAATTAATGGCATCACGTAAAGCCAGGCTTGCAGCATGCACCCGCAAGAAAAATGAGATTATTCTGATGATGAAATCAAATGATGAACAAGGAGTAAGAACGGACATGGCATTGTTCAATAAGACACTCAGTGCTTTTAAGATCGCAATTGAGTCTGTACAGCCGTATTTACAGGATGACGATGATGATGAAACACAACGGTATAAACCAAGAATAGATGAATTCAATGCATTTATTAATGTGATGGAAAAATGGTTGATGGAAGGGAATAAGGAAAGGCAAACTCCAGCCCAAAGTCCAACTGAGTCTGTGATCCAAGAGTCTCCAGTAGAGACTCAAGATAAGCTGGAAAGGGACCTTCAGGCTACAATAGGCCCAGAGGATAGCATTTCCAGGGCCCCATCAAAATCATCCAAATCATCAAAATCATCAGGTGGAAGCCAATCATCCAGGTTATCTGCCGCCCGTCGAAGGGCTGAAAACGAGAGGGCCACCATTCAGGCAAAAGCCGCTGCACTTTCAGCCAGACAATCTCTAAGCCTAAAGGAAGCTGAATTAGAGGCTGAATTAAATCTAAACAAGGCTAAAAGACAAGCTGAATTAAAGGCTGAATTAAGTCTGCAGGAGGCTAAAGCCAGGGCTAAATTAAAGGCTGAGAAGGATAAAATTGACTTTGACACAGACATGGCTGTATCAACGGCCAAACTCAAGATACTGGATGATTATGAGACATCATCACAAACCAACTCATCCAGAACCATGAGGTATCCATCTCAAATTAACCAGCCATCCTCTCAAGAGGACGGATATGTGTACAAGATGCAACCTAGGGATGGTATGAATGATTATGTTGACCAAGCACATGCTCTAGACACCTCAGAAGGACTACCGATATTGCAATCACCGGTAGAATATGCATCCATAAATGCTGTTCCAAAAACCCCTGTGCAAAGACAGCTCTTGGACCAGTATGCATGGGCGCACACACCACAACAACAGCAGCCACAACTACAACAACAACAGCAACATCAACAACAACAGCAACAACCACAGCAACAACAACAGCAACAACCACAGCAACAACAACAGCAACAACAGCAACAACAACAGCAACAACCACAGCAACAACAACAGCAACAACAGCAACAACAGCAACAGCAACAACAGCAACAACAGCAACGACAACAACAACAACAACAACAGCAGCAACAGCAACAACAACAACAGAGGCCTCCACAAGCAGTGAGACCCAAACAGCCATATATACAGCCACTACCACCTGTACAGTATCGACTACCACCATATGTGCTACCTCAGCCACAACCTTGGCAACAACCACATGCATGCACCATATCAGCATCAGCACCCTGTGCAGCTTCAGCTACAACCATCTGGAGCTACAGCAGGACAACAGGGTCAAACCCAAACAGACCAGGTTCTATTAAATGTCATGGCAAGACAGAATGACATTACAGACATACTTGTCACACAGCAGAATCTGGCGCTACTCCCAACCAGGGAGATTCCCATGTTTAACGGAGATCCTATGAACTTTAGGTCATTCATGCAAGCCTTCGAGTACGGCATAGAAAATAGAACCACCAGCGAGCAAGATAGACTCTACTTTTTGGAACAATACACCACAGGGCAACCTAAAGATCTTGTGAGGAGCTGCCTACACATGCATCCACAGGATGGATATGTGGAAGCCAAAAGACTACTTAAAGAGAATTTCGGTGATGAAATAAGAATAACAAATGCTTATATAAAGAAGGCCTTGGACTGGTCCAGCATCAAACCGGAGGACAGTCAAGCTTTGCGCACCTACACCCTCTACCTGAGAGGATGCAGTAATGCAATGCAGGAGCTTCACTATATGGATGAGCTGGACAATCCATCTAACCTACGACTGATCTTATCCAAGATACCCTTTAGGATCAGAGAAAGGTGGGGGTCAACGGCCTACGACATCCAGGAGCGCACTGGGCAAAGAGCCAAATTCAAGGATCTTGTGGCTTATCTGGAGAAACAAGCCAAAATCGCCTCCGACCCATTGTGGGGCAATATTCAGGATTACAGTCCTGACGGAGCTGCCCCAAGGTACCTCAAGACTGCAGCCTCTGTATGGCAAACAAGAGCAGGAACAGCGGCTGCACCGGTTAAAGAGAGAAGCAGCTTCGTCACGACAGTGACACCAGTCACAAACATACCGTCAACCGTCGGTAATGTAGGATCCAAGGCAGATGGCTCTGTAGCTTTTAGAACTCCTTGCTTGTACTGTGCAGGCGATCACTCACTTGAAGCCTGCAGGAGGATAAGAGCTCAGAAACATCTGAACAAAATAGAGTTCTTAAAGGTGAAAGGACTTTGTTTCGGTTGTCTCACCAAGGGACATCTCAGTAGGCACTGTAGCCAGCGGATGAGGTGTCAGCATTGCCAGAAAGAACACCTGACTCTGCTACATATAGAAACAAACGACCAAGAAGGACCGGACGAGCAAAAAGGAACAGTCGGGTCAATGGAATGGAAATCACCTCAACAGGAGAGGACACCACCCCTGACCAAGAAGACTGTGGGTAGTGCTCTGGTGAGGCTTGGTGAAGATAATGGGGCCGGTAAGGTCTGTGCTTTACCCATCGTGCCAGTGAAGGTGAAACAGGCTGACGGAAGTGGGTATGTAACGACATATGCTTTCTTGGACCATGGCAGCTCGGCATCCTTTTGCACAGCCTCATGAGGAAGCTGAACGCTAAGGGCCGGCAAACATCAATTCTCCTTAAGACAATGGCACAAGAGAAACATGTCCCAGCATATGAGATCTCAGGCCTGGAGGTAGGCAACATCAATGATGACACATTTATTGCACTGCCTACGCTATACACTCAACCAGCAATCCCAGTGTCAAAGGAAAACATCCTTACTCAGGAGGAACTGAAAAAATGGCCCTACCTGAAGGATGTTCACATCACTTACATTGACTCAGATGTGGAGCTTCTGATTGGAGTCAATACTCCGAGAGCCATGGAGCCTCGGCAGATAGTGAACAGCCAGCATGACGGACCATATGCTGTAAGGTCACTCTTGGGATGGGCGGTCTATGGTCCACTGAACGTCAACGCGGTGGATGTGACAAGAAGACCCAAAGCCATCACCAACAGTTCGATAAGCTTAAAAGATGGTCAGTATAACTTGCCACTCTCCTTTCGGAAAGGAGATGTGATGACGCCCAACAACAGACAGGTGGCGACACGAGCCATGCACCTGCAAAAGAAGAGGAAGGATGAGGGGTACCATGCAGAGTACAGACAGGTGGCAACACAACGAGCCATGAGCCTGCAAAAGAAAACAGGAAGATCTAAGAGCAGAGAGAAGACTGTAAGATCGACGAGGAAAGAGGATGGAATATCTAAGACCACAGAGAAGGTACCTCTTCAAGAACCAAGGAAAGATGGCTGTGTCTGGTACATACCCCATCACAGGGTGTATCACAAAAGAAAGAAAGAAAGTGGAAAGAACATGAGTGGTGTTTGATTCACATCGTCATTCCAATGCATGGCAAACTCTGGAGTGAAGTGGATTGTGGATCAACTTGAAGATTTTTTATTTTGTGATGTGGAATGTTCTCAGTTGTATTGTGGTGATTCACGTGACAGGTGAATCTGCCATGGCACAGCTGATAACATAAATAGCCAAAGAGAACTTCGCCCCTGGTGACTTGGTGGTCATAGTGGACGACAGCGCACAGGAATTCCTGGCCGCTTGGACGGATCCTGGAAACCTTTCCGGATAACAAGGGCCTGGTACGAAGTGTCAGGGTGAAGACCAAGACCAATGTGCTACAGAGGCCAATCACGAAGCTTTGCCTGCTACTGGAGTCAAAGGAGGATTGCCAGCTGTAATGAACACTCGCCCGACCATATTTTGTAATTGTGTAGGCACAATTAGGGGCCGGTGTAAAGGCCGAATGAGTGTTTTTTGTTATGGATTATTATTATTATTATTACTATTATTATTATCATTATTATTATTATTATTACCAATAGAAGGTTACGATTTATGGGAATGTTATGATTTATCTGTATAGCAATTGAATGTTCTCAGTTGTATTGTGGTGGTTCACGTGACAGGTGAATCGCCACGGCACAGCTGATGGCATAAATGGGTGATAGGAATCAGCTGTGGGTTGGTAGCCGACGGGGGAAGCATATAATTTTCTGACCGCTTCAGGACGCTTCGGGAATGCTTTAGATTAGTCTTATTTTAGGAAACACTTTGAACTTGAACAATTAGAACCACGGTTATAGGACGCTTAGGATCGCTTTGATCACCTCTCCCATGTAACCTACCTTTTCTAATTAAATCGGATATCACGTTCGGTATCTGATAACGGAACTCAAGGTGTGGAGACTATTTCTTTGGATGAAGCGCGTATGGAATCACTCCCCGACTGCTACAGGAAGCGGACACAGGCATGTTGCCGCTACAGATATACTGTAGTTATGAAGACACTGTTACTGCTGATATACTGTAGTTATGAAGACAATGTTACTGCTGATATACTGTAGTTATGAGGACACTGTTACTTCTGATATACTGTAGTTATGAGGACAATGTTACTGCTGATATACTGTAGTTATGAGGACAATGTTACTGCTGATATACTGTAGTTATGAGGACACTGTTACTGCTGATATACTGTAGTTATGAGGACACTGTTACTGCTGATATACTGTAGTTATGAAGACACTGTTACTGCTGATATACTGTAGTTATGAAGACAATGTTACTGCTGATATACTGTAGTTATGAAGACACTGTTACTGCTGATATACTGTAGTTATGAAGACAATGTTACTTCTGATATACTGTAGTTATGAAGACACTGTTACTTCTGATATACTGTAGTTATGAGGACAATGTTACTTCTGATATACTGTAGTTATGAGGACACTGTTACTTCTGATATACTGTAGTTATGAAGACAATGTTACTTCTGATATACTGTAGTTATGAATACACTGTTACTGCTGATATACTGTAGTTATGAGACACTGTTACTGCTGATATACTGTAGTTATGAAGACACTGTTACTGCTGATATACTGTAGTTATGAGACACTGTTACTTCTGATATACTGTAGTTATGAAGACACTGTTACTGCTGATATACTCTAGTTATGAGACACTGTTACTTCTGATATACTGTAGTTATGAAGACAATGTTACTTCTGATATACTGTAGTTATGAAGACAATGTTACTTCTGATATACTGTAGTTATGAAGACAATGTTACTTCTGATATACTGTAGTTATGAAGACAATGTTACTTCTGATATACTGTAGTTATGAAGACAATGTTACTTCTGATATACTGTAGTTATGAAGACAATGTTACTTCTGATATACTGTAGTTATGAAGACAATGTTACTTCTGATATACTGTAGTTATGAAGACAATGTTACTTCTGATATACTGTAGTTATGAATACAATGTTACTTCTGATATACTGTAGTTATGAAGACACTGTTACTGCTGATATACTGTAGTTATGAAGACACTGTTACTTCTGATATACTGTAGTTATGAGGACATTTACATTTACATTTAGTAATTTAGCTGACGCTTTTATCCAAAGCGACTTACAAGTTCTGTACGACAAGTCATCAGGAAGGGAACAACTATCAGCTGAGTAACAATGTTCATCAAAGTGTTGAGTGCTACAGTGTGGGTTAGTTTATTAGGACAAGTGCATGACAGTAAAATTAGTTCGTTCGTTTTATTTTCTTTTTTTCTTTTTTTTTAATTCAGATAATGGTTGAAGAAGTGCGTCTTTAGTCGATGGCGAAAGATTGGACATGTTTCGGCTGTCCTAACTGGGGTGGGTAGTTCATTCCACCATTGTGGGGCAAGGACTGAGAATAGGCGGCTTCTCTTTGATGACCCTCCCGGAGCTTGGATAGGAGTAGGTCTGAGGCGGCCAGAAGATGCAGAGCGTAGGGGTCTTGAGGGTGTGTAGTTAGAGACCATTGACCGGAGGTAGGCGGGAGCGGTTCCCTTTGCCGCACGGTATGCCAGGTCGAGGGCCTTGAAGCGGATTCGTGAGCAATGGGGAGCCAGTGCAGGTCCCTAAGAAGTGGGGTGACATGGGCCGACTTCGGTAGGTTTGAGATCAGGCGGGCGGCTGCGTTCTGAATGAGTTGAAGAGGCTTAGTGGCAGTGGCCGGGAGGCCAGCGAGCAGTGCGTTGCAGTAGTCGAGGCGGGAGATGACTGTTGATTGGACGAGGAGTTGGGTGGCTTCTTTTGTCAGGAAGGGGCGGATCCTTCTGACGTTTCTCAGGAGGAATCGGCAGGTTCTGGTTGTCGCTGCGATGTGAGCAGAGAAGTTCAACTGGTCGTCGAGGACAACACCAAGGTTCTTGGCGGTCGGGGACGCGGTCACAGCTGCATTCTCGACTGTGATGGAAAGGTCGGTCAGGGCGGAGGATTTGGCCGGCAGGTGGAGCAATTCTGTTTTGCTTAGGTTCAGTTTGAGGTGGTTGGTCGTCATCCAGGCGGAGATGTCGGACAGACAGGCCGAGATCCGCTCAGAGACGTGGATATCTGAGGGAGGGAAGGAGAGGAAGAGTTGAGTATCGTCAGCATAACAATGGTAGGAGAAGCCATGAGACGTGATAATGTTACCCAGTGATTTAGTGTAGAGAGAGAAGAGAAGGGGTCCTAAAACCGAGCCCTGGGGGACACCCGTCCACAGGGGGCGGGTGGCCGACAGGGTCCCTCTCCATGACACTGTTACTTCTGATATACTGTAGTTATGAGGCACTGGCCTCCCAGTCGTCATTTTCATTTCATTTCATTTCAAACTCGAGTTTGACACCAAGGTTGAGGTGACACTGAACTCTCCACACACAAGCACACATGAGCACACACACAACACACACACTGTATACGCTCACACACTAACAGTCACTTTAGCATGAACACACACACACACATGCTGCACACGCTCACACTCAACGGTCACTTTACACAATGAAAAGGTCACCAAATAAAAGAACAAAAAGAACGGGAGTTCCGCATTTCACTGTATGCTTGTATGCCGTGACAAATAAAACTCTTGACTGTGAATGAGGTTACCCTCATTTACAGTGACGAAGAGCTTACAACACAAGTAAACATAGTTTATCAGCAATTTCATACATATAGACACAATAAATAAGAAGAAACAATAAAGAAAAGTCTGCTCAGACAGTTGGTCACAGTGGTCAGAGATCATACTTTTAAACGCAGCAAGAGAATTAGGAAGAACCTTCAGCTTCAGAGTCAGTTGGAAGCATCAAAGGAAAAAGCAGTTTGTTGGTTTTTGGTAGGCCTGCTTGCTGCTATTGTGAGAGGAAGGAGGGATGTTTAAGGCCTCCTAAGAGAATCTCCAAAAACCAAGGACAGTTCAGCTGCAGTCTGTGTTTACAGTCCATTAGCACCAACGTAAATGTACAGGCCTACCAGACCATGCAGCCCTGCTCTTTAGAGCCAGTAGTGTCCAACCACACTCAATCCTTTGAGTGTCCAGAAGGAGATCAGTCCTGGGTTGATCCACATCTTAAAAATGGAAAATAACTAAAGTAATCCACTGGGGAAACACCGACTGCAGCTGAACTGTCCTTAGTTTTTGGAGAATATATTAGGAGGCCTGAACCATCCCTCCTTCCTCTCACAATAGCAGCAAGCAAACAAATCTCCATGAGGCACAGATTCAAGATGACCCCCTGATGGTTAGGACCGCCCCTAACCACACCCATACTTGGAATCTTAAAGGTCAAGTGACCCATATATGCTGACAAGAAAACAGCTTCAACAATCCTCCTCTTTCTACTGATCACAGAAAGCTGGATCTATTTCTGTACAGGAAGCCAGTTTTCTGTTGCAGCTTTGAAGCAAGAATATCCACATGGAACTTAACAGAAAAACTTCTCATTGAGCCACAAGCCAAGATATTGACCGTATTGTGGACATTGTGTCTGATGTGGTACGGAACATAGCACCATCTAGTGCAGCAATGTACAAACATGCCAGAGTGAAACCAGAGTGGTTTGGTCTTACCAATGATGTTTTTGCTAACATACCAAATACACCGGACATTGTTTTTGTTGACACCAGCCACAGGGAGGTGCTGGTCATAGAAGTAGGCTGTACCTTTGATCTGTACATGGACCAGGCCTTCCGGGACAAGTATATCAAATACCAACCACTGCTCAGTGTGATGGCTGACCTTGGGTATAGGTGTATATACAGTGTACTTGTGTTTGGAAGTCTTGGCCATGTACACAAATGCACCATGACCGGTCTGAGAATTGCTGCAATGTCTAAAAGAAAGCCAAACAAATTGTCAAATATTGCTCTGTCTCAGCTATTATTGGCAGCTTAGACGCGTGGAGAAGGAGGTGCTATGTGTCCCTTAAGTGTTCAGTGCTGCTTGGCCCCGATACATTTGATTCCCTGTTTATGTAATATAATTTGTGGAACCAAATAAAGTATTAAAATGTGTGTGTGTGTGTGTGTGTTGTGTGTGTGTCTCTCTCTCTCTCTCTCTCTCTCTCTCTCTCACTCTATCTCTCTCTCTCTCTCTCCCTCCCTCCCTCCCTCCCTCTCTCTCTCTCTCTCTCTCTCTCTCTCTCTCTCTCTCTCTCTCTCTCTCTCTCTCTCTCTCTCTCCTCCCTCCCTCCCTCCCTCCCTCAGGGTACCCCTTCCCCCCTAACGTGACCCTGTTACGGTCCGGTACAGCAGCCGACAGCGCAGTGAGGTGGAGGTGGAGTGGGAGACAGAAGACAGATCAGGAGAGAGGCTGACCGGATTCATTCTGGAACATAGACTGGTACAACTACCTGGCAGGAGGAATAGAGAGGAGAGGGAGGAGGAGAGGGAGGAGGAGGAGAGAGTGGAGAAAGAGAGGGAGAAGGGGAGAGAGGAGGAGGGAAGGGAGGAGGTGGAAGAGGAGGGGGAGAGAGTGGAGAAAGAGAGGGAGAACGGGAGAGAGGAGGAGGGAAGGGAGGAGGTGAAAGAGGAGGAGGAGAGAGTGGAGAAAGAGAGGAGAACGGGAGAGAGGAGGAGGGAAGGGAGGAGAGAGGGACGAGGAGGAGAGAGTGGAGAAAGAGAGGGAGAAGGGGAGAGAGGAAGAGGGAAGGGAGGAGGTGGAAGAGGAGGAGGAGAGAGTGGAGAAAGAGAGGGAGAAGGGGAGAGAGGAGGAGGGAAGGGAGGAGGTGAAAGAGGAGGAGGAGAGAGTGGAGAAAGAGAGGGAGAAGGGGAGAGAGGAGGAGGGAAGGGAGAAAGTGGAGGATGGGAAAGCAGAGAAAGAAAGGGAGGAGAGGGAGATGGAGAGAGAGGAGAGAAGTAAGAAGGAGAGTGGTGAGGAGGAGAGTGAGGAGGAGGACGAGGAGGATGAGGAGAGAAATGAGGAGGAGATGACAGGGAAAGAAGAGAAGGTTAGGAGAGAGGAGAGTGAGAAGAAGGAGGAGAAGGAGAGTGAGGAGAAGGAGAGGGCAGGGAGAGGGGAGAAGGTTAGGAGAGAGGAGAGTGAGGAGAAGGAGAGGGCAGGGAGAGGGGAGAAGGTTAGGAGAGAGGAGAGAGGAGAAGGAGGAGAAGGAGAGTGAGGAGAAGGAGAGGGCAGGGAGAGGGGAGAAGGTTAGGAGAGAAGAGAAGGAGCAGGAGGAGCAGGAGGAGAGGGAGGAGAAGGAGGAGAGGGCAGGAGAGGGGAGAAGGTTAGGAGAGAAGAGAAGGAGGAGAGGGAGCAGGAGGAGCAGGAGGAGAAGGAGGAGAGGGCAGGGAGAGGGGAGAGGTGGCAGAAAGTGGTCCTGCAGGGGGCAGCAGTGAGGAGTCACACCCTGGGCAGCCTGACGCCGACAGCCTCCTACCAGCTACGCATCACCGCTGTCAACCACAGGACCATCGGACACCCTTCAGACACCAAGAGCCCAGGTGAGAGAGAGAGAGAGGGAGAGAGAGAGAGAGAGAGAGAGAGAGAGAGGGAAGGGAGGAGGTGGAAGAGGAGGAGGAGAGAGTGGAGAAAGAGAGGGAGAAGGGGAGAGAGGAGGAGGGAAGGGAGGAGGTGAAAGAGGAGGAGGAGAGAGTGGAGAAAGAGAGGGAGAAGGGGAGAGAGGAGGAGGGAAGGGAGAAAGTGGAGGATGGGACGGCCTAACATCAGTGCTACAGGGAACTTCAATCAAGCTGTGAACGACCTGAGAGACAAAGCAAGAAGGGCTTTCTATGCCATAAAAAGGAACATCATATTAGACATTCCAGTCAAAATCTGGCTCAAAATATTAGACTCCGTCATAGAACCGATTTCCCTATATGGTTGTGAAGTCTGGGGCCCACTTGCAAACCAAGACT
>NC_140166.1:54876778-55081778 GCF_963971535.1 Notolepis coatsorum | reverse complement strand
GTCGACTCTACTGAGATATATGTGCTGATTAGTAAACAAGCTTGATAGAGGTCGACTCTACTGAGATATATGTGCTGATTAGTAAACAAGCTTGATAGAGGTCGACTCTACTGAGATATATGTGCTGATTAGTAAACAAGCTTGATAGAGGTCGACTCTACTGAGATATATGTGCTGATTAGTAAACAAGCTTGATAGGTCGACTCTACTGAGATATATGTGCTGATTAGTAAACAAGCTTGATAGAGGTCGACTCTACTGAGATATATGTGCTGATTAGTAAACAAGCTTGATAGAGGTCGACCCTACTGAGATATATGTGCTGATTAGTAAACAAGCTTGATAGAGGTCGACTCTACTGAGATATATGTGCTGATTAGTAAACAAGCTTGATAGAGGTCGACTCTACTGAGATATATGTGCTGATTAGTAAACAAGCTTGATAGAGGTCGACCCTACTGAGATATATGTGCTGATTAGTAAACAAGCTTGATAGAGGTCGACTCTACTGAGATATATGTGCTGATTAGTAAACAAGCTTGATAGAGGTCGACCCTACTGAGATATATGTGCTGATTAGTAAACAAGCTTGATAGAGGTCGACTCTACTGAGATATATGTGCTGATTAGTAAACAAGCTTGATAGAGGTCGACTCTACTGAGATATATGTGCTGATTAGTAAACAAGCTTGATAGAGGTCGACTCTACTGAGATATATGTGCTGATTAGTAAACAAGCTTGATAGAGGTCGACTCTACTGAGATATATGTGCTGATTAGTAAACAAGCTTGATAGAGGTCGACTCTACTGAGATATATGTGCTGATTAGTAAACAAGCTTGATAGAGGTCGACTCTACTGAGATATATGTGCTGATTAGTAAACAAGCTTGATAGAGGTCGACTCTACTGAGATATATGTGCTGATTAGTAAACAAGCTTGATAGAGGTCGACCCTACTGAGATATATGTGCTGATTAGTAAACAAGCTTGATAGAGGTCGACTCTACTGAGATATATGTGCTGATTAGTAAACAAGCTTGATAGAGGTCGAATCTACTGAGATATATGTGCTGATTAGTAAACAAGCTTGATAGAGGTCGACTCTACTGAGATATATGTGCTGATTAGTAAACAAGCTTGATAGAGGTCGACCCTACTGAGATATATGTGCTGATTAGTAAACAAGCTTGATAGAGGTCGACTCTACTGAGATATATGTGCTGATTAGTAAACAAGCTTGATAGAGGTCGACCCTACTGAGATATATGTGCTGATTAGTAAACAAGCTTGATAGAGGTCGACTCTACTGAGATATATGTGCTGATTAGTAAACAAGCTTGATAGAGGTCGACTCTACTGAGATATATGTGCTGATTAGTAAACAAGCTTGATAGAGGTCGACTCTACTGAGATATATGTGCTGATTAGTAAACAAGCTTGATAGAGGTCGACTCTACTGAGATATATGTGCTGATTAGTAAACAAGCTTGATAGAGGTCGACTCTACTGAGATATATGTGCTGATTAGTAAACAAGCTTGATAGAGGTCGACTCTACTGAGATATATGTGCTGATTAGTAAACAAGCTTGATAGAGGTCGACTCTACTGAGATATATGTGCTGATTAGTAAACAAGCTTGATAGAGGTCGACCCTACTGAGATATATGTGCTGATTAGTAAACAAGCTTGATAGAGGTCGACTCTACTGAGATATATGTGCTGATTAGTAAACAAGCTTGATAGAGGTCGAATCTACTGAGATATATGTGCTGATTAGTAAACAAGCTTGATAGAGGTCGACTCTACTGAGATATATGTGCTGATTAGTAAACAAGCTTGATAGAGGTCGACTCTACTGAGTGCATTCTTCTGTTTTTCATTAGGATCACTGAACGGGCCTTTAAAGGTTAAAGGTTAAATAATGTTTCTGTAAATGATCTCTTCCAGGTCCGTCCACGCCCTCTCCCAGAGCCGCCTCCCCCAGAGCCACCTCCCCCAGCGCTGGACAAGCTCCACCCACTGGACAAGCTCCACCCCCTGGACAAGCCCCACCCCCTGGACAAGCCCCACCCCCTGGACAATCCGCGCCCCCGGGACAAGCCCCGCCCCCTGGAGACGAGAATGAGCCTGTCAACGTCACCATCACTGTCATGGCAACGGGCTCCTAATCAGCTCAATGTCGGCCGAACTAAAAGTGTCCACAGTTGGCACCAATGTGCGTTCACACGCTAGACAGTGACGTGACGACCCTTCCTTCTTTTATAGTTTCCTTGATCGGCGTGAGGAAACCCTTTATGGCTGCGTTCATCGTTGTTTCAAGGACAGTGAATAAACAACAGACACCGTGAAGTTAAATTATTTAATTAACTCTTTTCAACTAATTTTCGGTTCTTATTTATAAAAGATACAAAAAGGATATGGAGGGAACAATAATATAATATTATTTATTCAATATATTAACACATTAACTGCCACGCTTATATCCATCAATGTATGATCACTGCCACCAGTCTAAGCCTATGGAGATGTTCACCTTCTTTGCAGGGCTATAACTTTTTAAATATTGCTAAATTGACATTACTATGGCCCATTCAACATCGATTAGCTATCGTTCAGGATGTAGGAACGTTATACTTTTTCATTCATATATTCATACGAAAATACCGTCTAGAATATAAGTATGTTTTTATCGTTTTCTGCAGTAATTCCTAGAACGCTAGTTATAGGCCTAAACGCATAATATAGATTATCGATTGCAGTTTATTTGAGATACACGCTATATAAAAAAATCCAACTGAATACGATCCTAAACGTTATGACTCATCATGCGAAAGGGAGGGGGGGTCGTTTATAATTCCGTGATCGTCAGTAAATGCTAATATGGGTGATATATTGATCAGAGCGGTTTGCATTAATAATAATAAACAATCGCAAACAACGTTACTATCCTCTTACCGTTCGCCGATGAGACTGGAGGAAAAAGATCCCACTTATTTGACGTCGATCGACTAGATCCATTTCCGGTTTGTATGGCGCAATAAACGCCCAAATCATATCGATTATTGATTTATGGCAGCGATCCATATACACGGATGTGTGTCTAGAGTCCCGCAACAATATGTGACTGCCGGACGCATTTCCCAGATGCACGGAGATCACCAGAGATCCATTTCCGGTTGTAACTCGCCCGATCATCAACCAGGTGGCGGTATTGAAGCGTTGCACGGTTTTGCCGAGTCCCACTGTCTCAGCCGAGGCTGGGTGAGCGAATTATGAATACCATGGCAAAAAAATGAAATATGATCTCAATAACGTCGTACGACGTGGATTGGCGGAATTCGCATGACCTTGAAACCCGTCGTACAACGTGATTGGCGGTGGATGTGTTAAGGGACAATAATATGAGGTAAAGCACTGGTTAGTGGACTTCCTCTTTGGGCAGAGATGATTGACAGTAGAACGTTGTGTGGTTAGTATCATAATACATGTACTCCATGGGAGATGGAGATATGATGGTTGCTATGGGAGATGGTTGCTATGGGAGATGGTTGCTAAGGGAGATGGAGATATGAGGTCACAGATGCTGTGGATGTTTTTGAACCACTGAAATTAGCTAAATTGTAGCAAACTGGTTTCATAACTTGTTTGTGCACTAGAATAGATAACTGATATCCTTTACAACTACTGACAACTGACAGACTGATTGATGGACAAATCAGGGTAACAGAGTAGATTTTGAATTATCTTCAAGGAAGCAGATTAGATATGAAATGGTTTGATTGTGTTGACATCCAGGGGGTAGAGATCAAAGGGCTTCAGTCGTAACATCAACACACCTACTGTAAAGGTTCTGAGAGACATCAACACACCTTCTGTAAAGGTTCTGAGAGACATCAACACACCTTCTGTAAAGGTTCTGACTGAGAGACATCAACACACCTTCTGTAAAGGTTCTGACTGCAGAGACATCAACACACCTTCTGTAAAGGTTCTGAGAGACATCAACACACCTTCTGTAAAGGTTCTGACTGCAGAGACATCAACACACCTTCTGTAAAGGTTCTGAGAGACATCAACACACCTTCTGTAAAGGTTCTGACTGCAGAGACATCAACACACCTTCTGTAAAGGTTCTGACTGCAGAGACATCAACACACCTTCTGTAAAGGTTCTGACTGAGAGACATCATCACACCTTCTGTAAAGGTTCTGAGAGACATCAACACACCTTCTGTAAAGGTTCTGACTGAGAGACATCAACACACCTTAATGGTTCTGACTGACATCAACACACCTTCTGTAAAGGTTCTGACTGCAGAGACATCAACACACCTTCTGTAAAGGTTCTGACTGCAGATCAACTCTTGAGGCACAAGTTGTAAAGCGTTTTGAATAAAAAGCATTAGATAAATGCAGTTTTTCACCTTTACAACCAAAAACATGAAAAACACATATTACTGAACCTTCAAACAACAGTTTCTACATCCGTTTAAATATCCCATGTCAAAAGCTGCTGTTTTAATAAAGTTGTAAATGGTATTTTACTGTGTTCTTGTGTGGTATGTCTAGGGAGTGAATTCCATTCATGCATAACTAATTAAACATAACTGTTCATTTGATGTTGGTAATATAAAGCTTCCACCTGTTGAGTATTCATCATTCATTCACAGTCTATCTAAACGGTGTCATGAACCGTGCTCAGGGTACAGACACAACCAGGGAGACCACACAAGTACTTGAGGACTTTAAAGAAAAGTAATTTAATTAACCTATGAAACTATTTACAAAAAAGGAATTAAAGAACGAGTGGATCAGTAATATCAGTGATGTAGTGAGTGCATGGATGAGTCAGTGTGTGTTGTGTGCAAGTGATAAGATGAGAATCAAACAAATCAAACAAAACAAAAGCTCATGACCAGCGTGGAGGAGAGAGGCAGACAAAATGGAGTAGCCAGTCCATATAGCCTTTGAGCTCCGGTGTGACTCCTCCTCCTGACACACCTGAATGTCTGATTGATTGATTGATTGATTGAAAATTGTATTAACAAATTGCAGAATGGGTACAATACAATACGGCTCAATACACACAATTGTTAAGGGGATGCAGACCAGAGAAAGACTTTCGTCTTGTTTACATCAGGGTCCCCCATTTTCAATTCATCATGACATTTATGACATACACAACATACAGATATACAGATATATATCATGACATTTATGACATACATGACAGTGTATCTTGTAGACTAGGCCCATTACAAGCTGCTGTACTCTGTCGTCTACTCTAAGCCATCCTAGGTTGTCAAAGTGGGCAGGGGTGAGGTAGGTTCTAGGAGTAAGGTCAAGCAGTAGTCTGACCAGTTTGTTTTGTGATGTTTGTAATTTTGTTTTTAGTGCCTTTGAGGTGCTTTGGTACCATGAGGTGCAAGCATAGTCGTAGTACCCTTGAATGAGTGCTCCTGCCAGAGTCTTCAGGGTATTCTTGTTTACCAGTGAGAAGATCCGGTACAAGAATCTTGTTCGTTGGTTGACTTTTTTTATTACATTGGATGAAATTTTGTCACAGGAAAGATTTGCCTCTAGGATGGAACCCAGGTATGTAATTTCATCTTTCCTTGTGACAATATTGTCACCCACTCTAACAGAGAATGGACTCTGTTTTACCCAGGTGTAATGATAGTTTGTTATCAGCGAGCCAGGTGCAGATTCTGCTGAGTTCAGAGCTGAGGGCTTTTTCAACCTGCCACTTGTTCTTGTCAGAGACCAGCAGGGCTGAGTCGTCCGCGAACAGGAACAAGTTGCAGTCACAAGCTGACGACATGTCATTTGCATAAATTAGGAACAGGTATCTTCTTGTCTAACTCCAGGGTAGATGGCAAATAAGCTAATTTCCCAAACGGTTGGTCTGTTCCTTTAAGAAGAATTTGTAACTTTTTCATAAGTGCGTTTGTGAATGGGGTCCACTGTCTCCTTTCAACAGAATTCACTGTTTTAGGAATAACAATAGTTCAAATGGACGTAGTTCCCCTTTAACTGAACCCTAAATGCATAGGAACTCAGTAATGGTAAAAGTACTAAATGATATAGATATAGTATACAGTATTACTATAATGATATAGTTACATCAGATAGGATGTTTCCAGGCCCTTCTAGCGTCAGAGCCTGGCAGCTGACTGTTATCAACAACACACAGTACCAGCTTCCGGCCGCACACCCTAACCCTAACCCTAACCCGACCCCCCTAGCGCGACCCCGGTCAGTCGCCTTTGGTTTAGCTCCGCGACGATTGTGCACATTTTTAGCTATTATGTTTGTTTTTTCTACTTTTTTTATTAAAACATCACTGGCGGGTATGTCATACGACCGCCAGACACTTATGGACCTAAACTCCGGACTCAAAGAGGAGTTTGGAGACACTTTATGCCCAGAATGGCTAACAGAAATCAAGCGGGAGAACGGCAACAAAGGAAACGGCAGAAAGAGGCATAGAGGAAGACGAGGAGGTATCAGACTTAGATTAAAAAGATCTGCTTACCTTCCAGCAATTCCATCCATCTTTCTGGCGAATGCACGTTCGTTGGAGGGAAGGATGGACGACTTGAGAGCGAGGGTCCGATTCCAACGGGAGATGAGAGACGTTAACATCATGTGTTTCACGGAGACATGGCTCAAGCCAGCGACGCCGGACAACAGCGTCTCTCCATCGGACAACTTCACCGTCCTGAGAGCAGATCGCACGGCAGCCTCTGGGAAGAGCATCGGAGGTGGGGTCTGCATCCTCACGAACAATCTCTGGGTTAATCCCAAAGAAGTACATGTCCTCTCAAGTTCATACTCCCCAGATATGGAACATCTCTCAATCCTGTGCCGTCCGTTCCACCTACCCCGTGAGTTCACCGCGGTCATCATGTCCGTCGTATATATCCACCCACAGGCAAATACTGGCAAAGCGCTGGTGGAATTACACGACCACCTCAACAAACAACAGATCAAGCATCCGGAAGCCGCGATGATAGTGGCTGGTGACTTCAACCAGGCGAATCTGAAAAAAGTGATGCCGTCCTTTTTTCAGCACATCGCCTGCTCCACAAGAGGGGGAAACACACTCGACCACTGTTACACCCCGTTCAGAGCCGGCTAAAAGGCTGTAGCGGCTCCGCCACTGATGGGTGCTGCAAGCGCGAGCGATCACGACTCCATTTTTTTAATCCCTGCATACAAACAAAGATCGCGTGACGTCGTCGTGTCACGTGAGACAAAAAAGTGGTCTGACGAATCAGAGGCCACGCTCCGGGATGCGTTCGAAGACACAGACTGGGACATGTTTAAAGGAAGCGCCAGTGACGTCAGCGAGTACGCTGATACCGTTGTGAGTTACATAACAACAGTAGCTGATGGTATTGTCCTCACAAAGAAGGCGCAGGTTTTCCCAAACCAGAAACCTTGGGTGGACAGCACTATTAGAGCAGCCCTGAACTCACGCACCACGGCTTATAACCTGGGCAGAGAGTCAGGAAATATGAAAGAGTACAAGGCTTCAGTCTACACTCTGCGCAAGGCTGTTAAACTTGCTAAGAGGACATATGCTGAGAAACTGGAGACACAAATGGCACAAAACGACACAAGAGGCTTGTGGAGGGGACTGAAGACAATAACTGACTACAAAGTCAGCGCCCCCTCAATGGAGAGCGACGACGCCTCTCTCGCGGACAAACTCAACTCCTTCTACGCTCGGTTCGGTGTAGACAGTGTCGCCGCTAGCCCTCTGGCTAGTGACGTCACTGGCGCACCGGCTGTTGTGGAGGGGGGGGGGCAACCGCGGGGGGGCGAGGGCGCTCTCTCGTTGTCGGAACACAGTGTGAGAAGAGCATTTATGCAGGTGAACACCAGGAAGGCTGCTGGCCCAGATGGTATAACAGGACGCATACTTAAGTCCTGTGCAAACCAGCTTGCCCCGGTGTTCACCGCCATATTTAATCAATCCCTGGCGGAGTCAGTGGTCCCTGCCTGCTTCAAGATGTCTACCATCATCCCTGTACCGAAGAAACCCTCCCCAACATGTCCAAATGACTACATACCGGTGGCACTCACCTCTGTGGTCATGAAATGTTTCGAGAGGCTGGTCAAGTACCACATTTGTGCCTCCCTCCCCAGTGATATGGACCCTATGCAATTTGCATACAGGACAAACAGCTCCACTGACGACGCGGTCTCCCAGGTACTGCACAGCACTCTCTCCCACCTTGACCGTCAGAAGGGGGGCTATGTGAGACTGTTGTTCATTGACTACAGCTCAGCGTTCAACACCATAGTCCCCACCAGACTGGTGGACAAGCTGATCGAGCTAGGTCTGAGCTCCGCCCTGAGCGCCTGGGTACTGGACTTTCTGAGTGAAAGACCCCAGGCGGTCAGGGTGGGGGGTCAGACCTCCAACACCATCACCCTGAGCATCGGGTCCCCCCAGGGCTGTGTTCTAAGCCCCCTGCTGTACTCACTCTACACACACGATTGTGTGGCCAAGTTCAGCTCCAACTCCATAGTGAAGTTCGCAGACGACACGGTGGTGGTGGGGCTGATCTCGGACAACGACGAGAAGGCCTACCGGGAGGAGGTTGAGGTACTGGAACGTTGGTGCCAGGACAACAGCCTGCTCCTGAACATTGGTAAAACCAAGGAGCTGATCGTGGATTATAGGAGAGGACAGCAGGAGACACACACACCACTGATGATTAACGGGGCTACCGTGGACAGGGTGAGCAGCTTCAAGTACCTGGGGGTCCACATCTCAGAGGATCTGACATGGTCAACACACATAGACACAGTAGTAAAGAAAGCGAAGCAGCGCCTCTACCACCTGAGACAGTTAAGGAAGTTCAGAGTATCGGGGAAGATACTCCAGTCCTTCTACTCAGGAGCTGTAGAGAGCATCTTGACCGGAAACATCACTGCCTGGTATGGAAACAGCACGGCACAGGACAAGAAGGCCCTACAGAGAGTGGTGCGCTCAGCCGAGCGTACCACGGGTATTGCGCTACCTACCCTGCAGGTTCTATACAACAAGAGGTGCAAATCCAGAGCCTGCAGAATAATGAAAGACCCCCACCACCCCAATAACAGCCTGTTCCAGCTGCTGAGGTCAGGCAGACGCCTGCGAACCCCAGCTACTAGGACGGAGAGGCTTAGGCTCAGCTTCTTCCCCCAGGCCATCAGAGCCTTGAACAATGAATTTTGAGAGCCACAGAAACTGAACTATCCACACACAAGCACACACAAGCACACACACGACACGCACGCTGAGCACGCTCACACACTAGCAGCCACTTTAACACTCATGTCGCACACACGCACACTTATGGCCAAGAGGAAAGGCCACTTTAAATTAGTATAACAACAGGAACAGTGTATTGCACTACTAAAGTTACCTAGCATGTCCTATATGCTCTGTAAATACTATGTACAGATACCGAGATGTCACACCATGTTACCTGTTTATTGCACTGTTGTTTTTATTGGATTCTATTATATGTTGTACCACTGTATTTTTATGGGATTCTATTATATGTTGTACCACTGTATTGCACATCGTCGCGGGCAAGACCACCCGCATTTCATTGTATACCTGTATGCCGTGACAATTAAAACTCTTGACTTGACTTGACTTGAACCCTTCTAGCATCAGAGCCTGGCAGCTGACTGTTATCAACAACACAAAGTACCAGCTTCCGGCCGCACACCCTAACCCTAACCCTAACCCTAACCCTTCTAGCGTCAGAGCCTGGCAGCTGACTGTTATCAACAACACACAGTACCAGCTTCCGGCCGCACACCCTAACCCTAACCCTAACCCTAACCCTTCTAGCGTCAGAGCCTGGCAGCTGACTGTTATCAACAACACAAAGTACCAGCTTCCGGCCGCACACCCTAACCCTAACCCTAACCCTAACCCTTCTAGCGTCAGAGCCTGGCAGCTGACTGTTATCAACAACACAAAGCACCAGCTTCCGGCCGCACACCCTAACCCTAACCCTAACCCTAACCCTTCTAGCGTCAGAGCCTGGCAGCTGACTGTTATCAACAACACAAAGCACCAGCTTCCGGCCGCAGAGCCTCGACAAGGTGACGGGTGTAGAAGCACTCGTAGGAAAGTCTTCAAATAAACATGAAATTATTCTGGTACGTCAACGATGAATCTCTAAATATGTGACTAGACTTCTTGTTTAATTGTAGATTAAGGGCGGCGCACCACGTACAGCACTGCGGTGCAACACGGCCGTCCCGGGTTCGACTCCCGGACGCGGCAACCTTTGCCGAATGTCTTCCCCCGTCTATCTCCCATACTTCCACTCTCTCTCTACCGGACTGCCCGGAAAAACCAATACAAATATCTACCAAAAACATTAAAACATTGGGGGGAAAAAAACTACATACCTCAAACTATAGTATACCCATAACTCTGTATGATAACTTGTACAATAATGTACAAGTTATCTGTACTAATAATAATGTAAAAATATATATATATTTACCGTACATATATATCCATATCTGTCTGAATATACCTGCATATAATCCTTTCTATATACCTATTTATACACCTGCATATAACTCTGTATGATAGCATGTACAATAATGTTGTATATACTGTATATATATATTTATATTTACTGTGTCCACATTTGTCTGTACATACCTACATATAATCCTGTTAACATATCTGTTGTGTTGATACTATATCTATATCTGTACATATCTCTTACCTACTCTTCCTAGTTACTATATCTATATCTGTACATATCTCTTACCTACTCTTACTAGTTACACTGCTGGTCAGTTTGACTTACTACCATAGTGTCTTTATACCTGTATCACTGTACATATTAATACTATATCTATATCTGTACATATCTCTTACCTACTCTTCCTAGTTACACTGCTGGTCTTTATACCTGTATCACTGTACATGTTAATACTACAACTCTGTACATACATCTTAATATACACTGTACATTGTATATTACAATTGCACTTTACTGTTACATTTGCATTCTGGTTGGACGCCAAACTAATTTTTGTTGTAGTGTACTTGTGTTGTATGATGACAATACATTTTAATCTAATCTAATTTAATCTAATCTAATCTGATAGAGATGTTCTACCTACTTTTCTCTCTCTGTGTCAAACCAACATCAGCTTCACCTCTATACATGTAAAGATTATTAAACCAACATCAGCTTCACCTCTATACATGTAAAGATTATTAAACCAACATCAGCTTCACCTCTATACATGTAAAGATTATTAAACCAACATCAGCTTCACCTCTATACATGTAAAGATTATTAAACCAACATCAGCTTCACCTCTATACATGTAAAGATTATTAAACCAACATCAGCTTCACCTCTATACATGTAAAGATTATTAAACCAACATCAGCTTCACCTCTATACATGTAAAGATTATTAAACCAACATCAGCTTCACCTCTATACATGTAAAGATTATTCGCTGCTGCCTGTCTTGACCAGGATACTCTTGAAGGGGATATTTTAATCTTTCTTTCTGGTTAAATACCATTTACATTTTTATTAAAACACAACACGACTTAGTAGCCTGTTATCTGTAATAACATTAGACTTTGTAGGCCTATGCTGATTATAACACTATGGTGATATGGCGTCGACCAGGGCCCCGTTCCCCGTACCTGGTTCAACTAAGTCGATCAAGATGTCATTATCCAGATTCAGTTAACCCGATGTTTGAAGCCGGGATTTTCCTGTTCCTCGAAGGTGGATTCAGTCTCGTTAACTCAAGCCAGACTTGAGACCCAGGATAAGTGCGCGCGGCCGCTCCAGTTGAAAAGCCAGCACGTATCGATAGCAGAGATCCTGATTCTCTAGCGGCATTGATTGATTAATTGATTTAAAACTTTATTAACATATTGCAGTACGGCTCAATCGCCTCGCCGACAAGTTAAATGCGTTATCTATAGGCTAATTTTAAGTCCCTCATTACCTCAATCAATCAGATTATATTTCTTTAAACTTGCCTGCTGGATTGAATAATCAAATGAGATCTTGCTAGCGAAAATAATTAGTTAAACTGTTATACAAAATAACGATACGGCTCTCTTCCCATTGATTGATGTATGGTCGATCTTTTACTTATCTCCACTGTGGTGTAACGGGTTCTTCTTTTGACTTTCACGCAGACGACCGGGGTTCGAAACCTAGTCTTTCCCTTCTTTTTGCGATGTAGGAATAATTCAATTTGGTGCACGTTGAGAGCTATATAAAGAATGACATCCTCAATGCATGTAGATTTATAATATTTTAACTTGAAACTAGGCTACTTTGGCGTATAATCATTAATATTATATTCCAAAAAATTATATTGGAAACACAGGGTTTCGAACACCGGTCACTGGGTTGCCAGGATTGAGCACTACCGCTGCGCCACTGTGCCAGATGGGATAAATTCATTGTTTATACATTAATGAACGAGACAAGATCCACAATCCACGCATAGACACTTCAATTTTATGCTTGAATGAAACACAATCCAGGCGCTCCATTAAACATCCACAGCGGAGAATATGAAAGGAATCAGAGCCAAACGAGCGATAGGTTTCAATCATTAAAAATATCCCCGCGGGATTCACATTTGCAATGCTGCGCGTTGTTAAAATAACCACATAATGTGTACATCGCACCGAGCGAGCGCCACGGTATATATAACGTGCATTATTTAGGACAAAGTGAGTTTAGTATCAGCATTTTGGGTCTATTTTACATTTCAAAAGCCCCCTCTGGAAGAATGGAGCACAAAAACGTAATTCAGAATGGTATAAAGCAGATCCTAGACTGTGGGAATAATTTCAGGAAACGCGCTGTCACTTTCTTTGCGGGGGCGTGGCTGTGCTTCATCCGGCTAACTTGAACTTAAACCCTGCTTTCGACCAGGCTCAAACTTTTGGATCTGTTGTCATGGTGATTTGGACAATCCAGGTACGGGGAACCGGAAAGTCCGGCTTAAGTCAGACTTAACCTAAAGTTATCCGGCTAACTCAGTTATCCAGGTACGGGGAACGGGGCCCAGCCCAACAGGACAGGACAGACAATGTATTCCAAAGCACAGAGTGAATAATTTGATTCCAAAGCACAGAGTGAATAGTGGAGATTTAGGAGACAACAGTGGACTCTCGGTCTCTGGCTCCACCTAGTGGAAGAAAGCAGAAACCACAGGACAAGACTGGAATTTGTGATGTCATCGAGATGCTGTGGAACTGATCAAATAAACCAGCCAGACTGATTAGAGATAGACAGCCTGGTTAACAGACTGATTAGAGACAGACAGCCTGGTTAACAGACTGAGTAGAGACAGACAGCCTGGTTAACAGACTGATTAGAGACAGAGAGCCTGGTTAACAGACTGATTAGAGACAGACAGCCTGGTTAACAGACTGATTAGAGACAGACAGCCTGGTTAACAGACTGAGTAGAGACAGACAGCCTGGTTAACAGACTGATTAGAGACAGACAGCCTGGTTAACAGACTGATTAGAGACAGACAGCCTGGTTAACAGACTGATTAGAGACAGACAGCCTGGTTAACAGACTGATTAGAGACAGACAGCCTGGTTAACAGACTGATTAGAGACAGACAGCCTGGTTAACAGACTGATTAGAGACAGACAGCCTGGTTAACAGACTCAGCAGCTCGCCTAGTAAACGAGTCAGGAGTCCTCCGGACTTTAAACACTTCTTCTTTTCTTCCCTTCTAAATGTTTTGTAATAATGATGTTTCCAAAACATGTGTTGCTGCAATATAGGATTACGACGCGTGTTGTGTGTGAATTGTCTTGTCACTGGTATAGCTTTTCTCTCTGTAGTAGTAAAAAAAAAATAGTGTGAACGGCCAGCCAAGCTGGTGACAACCCCGGAGCTGTGAGCTGGATTCGAACAGGCGAATCCAGCCGCTCCGGGGTTTGGTGACAAACGCAACCTCTGTTACGCCACCTGACCGCCCGAAGACGACTTATTCTAATAAAAAAAATTACATTATCTATTTGTCCCACTTTGTCACACCAAAATCTTACTGTTGTCCTGCTTTTGGACTTTTTGCATCTGGTCACCCTAGGGGTGTAGTGGTTTGTTCTCCTTCCTCTCACGCAGAGGCCAGCCGTGTATAGGTGTGTAACAGACTGACAGCCAATGAAATGGGTGCATTTGTCACGCTCAGGGGCGGACCTAGCACATTTGGCGCCCTAGGCGAGATTCACCACTGCGTATTTTTTTTTTTATTTTTTTTTTATGGCTTTTGCCTCTTCATAGTTCTCTAACGTTAGTCTTTCTTTCCTCAATGCTCAATTCTATAAACACTTGACCACAGCGCTCTAGCATGTTCTGACTGTGAACACCTAAAGCTGAGGCTCAGGTCGCTTTCACACAGGGGCTGTTTGGTCCGGACTTTCGGACCAGAATTCGATAGTCCGGTTTTTCGGGTCTGTGTGAATGCGCGTCGAACTCGGTCCGCGGACCAAGCAGGCGAACTCTAGTCCGCCTGAAAACGTAGGTCTCGGTTCGGCTTCAGCGGACCAAACGCGGACCAAATATAGGAAGTGATTATTATTACCACTGCTTGCAGCACTCACTGCAAAACAAGCACACTGCATCTAATCTCTCTATCTATCTATATATCTATTATATATATCTAACTGTGCATCTTGGGAAGAAGGAAGAAACACGCGGCTTATTATTATTACCGAGGCGCACGGCATTAATAATGGATCAATGCCACGTCAATACTATTATTATTATTATTATTATTATTATATTATTATTATTGGTCTACAAGTTGTTTAGCGAGAGGATGGTGGTAATGTGCTTCAATAGAACAATGGATCAATGCCATATCAAAACTCGCTCCGCTGATCTGGACGGCTCGCAGACAGCACACACAGACACACACACACGCGCGCGCGCACACACAGGCTTGCAGCCACACACACATTTCCACTGTCCAATAGACAAGCGCCCTTTTCGACCGCGTGACATTGTTCAGAAGGTCTCGGTCCGCTGACAGATTTCTCTATGTGAACGCAGGCGAACCAAATGAAGAATGCAACAATGTTGCAACTTCACCCCCAGAACCGCACCGAGTCCACCAAAACTATATGTGAAAGCGACCTCAGACCGACCGACCGTTTTAGATTTTTGGCTAATTTTCCCTTATGTTAGAATTTTTTTTATGTACAAATAATGGTTGCCGATAGAGGGGGGCGCCAAAACTGCAAAAAAAAAAAAAAAAAAAATTTTGGTGCCCCCCTCTGGGTGGCGCTCTAGGCGACCGCCTATATCGCCTGTAGGAAGGTCCGCCCCTGGTCACGCTGTCCAAGGAGCTGAACTGCTCTCGTGCAGCCGTGTTCGAACGCCGGTCGCGTGTATCCTTTCCGCAACGGAATTCGGTTTCCGGGTTCCTCTGATTGGCCGCGACCCCCACGTGACCCGCCCCCCCTATCCACCGCTCTGCCGCTGCCAGAGCAAGCGGCCGCAGACTCGCTCGCTTCCTCAATTTATATGCATGGAAGTATTGACTGAATGAATGAATGAATGAAAACTTTATTTAACAGATTGCAGAATGGGTACAATACAGTACGGCTCAATACACACAATTGTTAAGGGGATGCAGACCTGAGAAAGACGTTTGTCTTGTTTACATCAGGGTCCCCCATTTTCAATTCATATAGAACGACTACGCCGTAACAAATCATTAAAAAAAGATACCGTTAACTGGAATATGTTGTGCCTTTACACATATGTTGGATTATGTAATTGGTTTGTCATGACAAACAAATAAAAAAAATCGCGATTTACCCGCTGGCTACAACAACACTCAGTGACTGCATGTAGTCAGAGCCAGAGCTCAGCGATGCCGCTCGCGGCAGCACATTCTCGCCGCGGGCTGAGCTCTGGTGTCCGCTGGAGCAAGCCAGAGACAGCCGGCGATGCGATATTTTATTTGTTTGTCTTGACAAACCAATTACATAATCCAACATATGTGTAAAGGCACAACATATTCCAGTTAACGGTATCTTTTTTTAATGATTTGTTACGGCGCAATCAATACTTCCATGCATTCGGGACCTCCATGTTTTGGGGGTATTCATCAGACAAATCGGATGCAGGGATTCGGCTCCCATCAGTCGGGCAAGAACTGCAGGTTTTCAGCCTCTCTCCTCTCTCGCGGAACTTAAGGGGGAGCTTAGTATTCCTGCCTCTGAGGAGGTGGCTACAACATCAACACACAGTGACTACATGATGATGGTGATAGAAACCGCTGTGGCCCATACTGTTGAATGCTGGTATTACACTCACTGAGGGACACGAAGAAGTCAAGTCCGATGGGATTTGGGAATCTCAAATACAAATCGGGATTGGAATAAAAAATGCATTTATATTAAACAATACAGAATATACAGCACTTCTTGGGGTCTGTAGGGTAAGCACTTATTCCCTCCTCCCTGAACATTAATGGAGATGTATGGGCCTTTTAAGTCAGTGATAAAAGTGTCTTTCAAGGATAAGTGAGCTCCTGCACTGATTATTATAGTTCAATATTCAATATTTGATCACCAAAACGCCCCAAAAAGCATAAAAAGGGGGCCCTCCGCCCGAAAAGGGCCCTTAAAAATCGAGCTTGCGCGCTACACGCGCTCGGTTAATATATACAACAAGATACAAGATACAAGATACTTTAATGCCACACAACGATGGTTGGTGGTAATTGATTTCGGTACAGATGTTGAGCACTGGTTATATCAAACATAAAACAGACATCAAACATCAAAAACATCAAAACATATATACATAAATACATATAGGACAGTTACGGTAACAATGTCAGTCGGCAGGGCCGTTTGTGCAAAGGGGGGCGGGCCAGGGTGTTCAGTGTTCGGACTGCTGTGGGGAAAAAACTGTTTGTGAAACGTGTGTGTCTGGTTAGGATGGACCTGTAGCGACCTGAGGGCATGTGCTGGAATAAGTGGTGTGCTGGGTGAGAGGGGTCGTTGACTATTTTAACAGAGCGGGTGACTGTGCGTGCCCAGTGCCCTTTTCAGCCTTTGAGCACCTGCCCCTCTAAAGTCCTGTGCACGTCCCTGCTGCCAGGTACCTACAGAGGTCTTCGAGCTCTTTAAACCCCCGGCAGTTACATGTTCCATTTTATTTAGTTATTTAATTGTAATTATGCCTATGCTTACGATGTGTCAGAATTGTTTTATGTGTAGTGCGTTCATCTCTATGTTGCTATGTTTTACTTCTGTGAAGCACTTTGTGATTTTATCTGAGAAAGGTGCTATACAAATAAAGTTTACTTACTTACTTACTTACTTACTTACTTACTTACTTACTTACTTACTTACTTACTTACTTACTTACTTACTTACTTACTTACTTACTTACTTACTTACTTACTTACTTACTTACTTACTTACTTACTTACTTACTTACTTACTTACTTACTTACTTACTGATAAGTGCCCACGCTAGGTCTTAGGTCAGATCGATAACTTCATAACTCATTGGTCTGCTCATCTTGACATCAAGCAGCGTCCTGCGAAGTGGTTGACATGCAGAACCCAATGAGTCTACAAAATGTTGTTGTTACACCCGACCGACAGACCCAGCGAATGCACCGTTCCGACCCCACCAGTCATCGACCTTAGGTCGAGTGATTGGAGTTGCGGAATCTTTTATTTTATTTGCACTGGGAAGGACACTCTTTATTCAGATGATGTCCATTTCCCTTATCCGTCACACGTAGTATCACTGTAGCTTTACTTGATAATGTGTGGATAAAGGCCCACTCCTATAGTTTTACATCATAAATCAGGAACATTACGGGACCGTGTTGTTGCCGACTGGTTAAAGACACACTTCTAAAGTTTTTACATCATAAATCATGAACATCACTAAGCCGTGCTCCCTCAAGGTTAAACAATGGGTAAAGTTACAATGCAAAAACATTTCAATGCTTACCCGTCTGGTCAGAAGAATGGATACAAAAAGATATATTATAAAAAGCTGTTTTATTTAGAAAAAGCAAGTTACAGAAGAGACTTCATTGGAAATGTCCAACTCAGTTAAAAGAAGTATAAAACAAAAACATCAAAGGCCTAACACGGCTTGTGCCTGGTGTCTGCAAGCAAAATCTTCAAATTCTGGCCTCTTGAAGGAAGAACAGTCATTTTTATATCGATCCGGTATCACATTGCTATTCGCCCAAAAACAGTTGTGATGTCATTTCACTAGCCAACCAACGTACACTACATAGTAAGGATGGACTCCTCCCCTTCTAGTCATTACATCTCCTGGAGAAGTAACAGATTACCTTGTGTTGGAAATTACCTATCTGTTACTAGCAGAGGCCAGAGTGGAAAGTCCCTTCTGGAGCAGAGAGGCCCCTTACATTCCTCTGGGCTCCAGTCATTATTGAGAGGGAATAACTGGCCTGTGTTCCTACAATACACAATATGCCTGTACTATATACAACATACAATATATATTGTATATTGCATTGTATATATTGTATATATATATATAAATATACAATACACCTGTACCAATCATTGGTTTTATTCTATGCAGACAGGACAGGGTTAAACTGTGCCGACTTGCTCTCAGCTCTGGCCTGCTCTTCACTCAAGGCCACAGATAGAGGGAAGCACATTCCCCCCCCTCTAACAGAGACTGCACTTCTGCCTCCATTCCGACTGCACATTAACTGTAACATAGTTTTAAAGTGTATAAAGAATATACAGGTCACATACATAGCTCCAATCATACACAACAAACACAAGAACACTATACAAAGTGTCACTCGTTGACTTGTGGCACTTAACATGTGTTTACACATAACGTGTTTCTACTCAATTCCTTTCTGACTGGGCGTTTACCAGCCAGAATGCATATCACATCTATACACCTATAGTAACATATGCCTAGATTTAAAACAAATATATACAATAAACCTATTGTATTGATTCCATTGATTCCATTGTCCAGGAAGAATCTACAGACATTCCCCATAATCATATATAAGAGCAGGATGTCATACTAACCAGTGTCACTTAGTTGGCTGTGACACTTTACACCCCCTCTGTCATCCTGGTCGGTCATTTTCCATTGTCTTAATAGCGTCTGTACTGGGGGACGAGATGGCGATTGCGGGGTCACGTGGCCGTGACTCTCCACACTTACTTACTTACTTACTTACTTACTTACTTACTTACTTACTTACTTACTTACTTACTTACTTACTTACTTACTTACTTACTTACTTACTTACTTACTTACTTACTTACTTACTTACTTACTTACTTACTTACTTACTTACTTACTTACTTACTTACTTACTTACTCTCTGCACGGACGGAGTCCTCTGTGTTTCTTTAGTGTTCTTGTTATGTCAACTCAGAGTCAGAGTCAGACACAGAATATCTACTTTTCTCCCATTTTCTACTCGTGCTACTCTCGTCTACTTTCGAGGCGAGCCCAAATCAATCTCGAACACGCCTAGAAATGCAGGTTTTGACGCCACGCCGGTAGATAATAATAATAATACTTAGAATAATAATACTTAGACAAACGCACGCAATTGTAAATTGTAAATGCAAAAGTGTAAATGATACATTCGTCACTCAGTTGTAACATCCACGCACTTAGCTCAACTCGTTCGCCAGCTCGCTGTCGAGCCTATGGTCACAAGTTTGAATCACTTCAATTTTTTTTTTTACGTTTCATTAATTTATCATCTCTTTATATTAACGTAACTAGCTATTCATATCAATCGAAATAACCTTCATCTCTGTGAGCCTTCAGAGCTGCTCTTATTTGTAAATAGAAGAAAACAGAGTTTTTCATTGTTCAAGAGTGGATATATGTTGCAGATGAAGCTCCGCCCTCTGATGGAACAGTCGTCCAGACTCCATGGGCACTCTGCGGAATAGGTGCTTTAAAATGGGCTTTTTCTCTGCCGATTTAGTTCTGATCGATTAGGAATGGGTCGCGCCGTGTTCAGGAGATTGAGGCGCATAAACGTATATTGGATCATGTCTCCAGCACCCCCACAGCCGTATCTGCAACCACTTACATCACGGCTCTCATCCACATTCATTCATTTGCCCCCCCGCTCTCTCCTCCCCGATTTCAATGTAACGCGGAAGTGTAGTGGCAAGGCTTCGTCCACATTAAAAACAGCGTTCGAGACAGGGGAGGGGAGAATAGGAAGATACGAAATTGGGAAAAATAGAAAATGGGAGAAAAAGTAGATACAAAAAAAAATCTATCTGCTTCACAAGTTTTTGATGCAGAGAGCTGGGCTCCAACCCAGCATCTCCTGCATTGGTGGTGCTCGCCTTGCCCACTGGACCAGCTAGTGGCCCTAGGTATGTTATTTTCATAATGGTGTTTTGTTTACATTTTCAATCAAATATTGAAATATACATTATTGACCGCCAGAATGGCTTACGACGTGTTTGCTGGCCATGCTCATTTGGTCTGCCAGACCTCCAACTAGGAACCTATAGCACCTTATGTGAATACTGTATACTTTATCAGATCATATAGCATTTAGCATTTATAGATGATATATTATATTAGATTTACACCAAAACAACAAAAACAACATCAAAAAACACTTTACAATTATTATATACAATTATTATATACTGTATGTATTTCTTACATAATACAGCTGCAGGAACCTCCCTCCCTGGGCAGACTGGTCTGTTCTCCCAACAAACCCACTGGTTCTACTTTAACAACTAACCAGTTTAGCAAAAGCCAAGCAGGAGGGGGAGGGCCCCAATCAGGAGGGGGAGGGCCCCAAGCAGGAGGGGGAGGGAGGGGGAGGGCCCCAAGCAGGAGGGGGAGGGCCCCAAGCAGGAGGGGGAGGGCCCCAAGCAGGAGGGGGAGGGCCCCAAGCAGGAGGGGGAGGGCCCCAAGCAGGAGGGGCAGGGCCCCAAGCGGGAGGTGCTGCAGTTCGTGCCCATGGAGGAGCTGCTCAGAGGCCCCCTGCTGCAGTTCCTGTGGCCCTGAACTCTGCCATCCTCCGCCACCGCCCCCCCCCACCCTTCCTACACACCCCACCCACCCAACCACCTCCTATGTACAGTTCCCCCCACCCCACCTCATCCAATGTACAGTTTCTTCATCAAATGTATATATACTCTCTTTTTTAGACTCTTTTTGTATCACAAACAGTACTGTATTTGTAAATCTGGTATGTCATAAATGTATAGATGTAGCAGTACTGTCTATCTGTATGTCATGTATGTCATATATGTTATGACGAATTGAAAATGGGGGACCCTGATGTAAACGAGACGAAAGTCTTTCTCTGGTCTGTATCCCCTTAACAATTGTGTGTATTGAGCTATACTGTATTGTACCCATTCTGCAATCTGTTAATAACATTTTCAAACAATCAATCAATCAATCACATTGCTCTGTGTGTGCTTTACTGCTGTGAAGCACTTTGAGCTGCAATTATTGTATGAAAGGTGCTATAGAAATAAAGTTTATTATTATTATTATTAGTCATCCATCTCTTTGTCCCCAGTCATTCTTTATGTGTGTGTGTGTGTGGTGTTTTATGATGGATCAGTAGCGCCTCCTTGCTGTGCAAAATGCTTACTGCACCTGGTATTCCCAGGCGGTCTCCCATCCAAGTACTAACCAGGCCCGAACCCCGCGCGGGCGGCCAGCCGTGTATAGGTGTAACAGACTGACAGCCAATGAAATGGGTGCATTTGTCACGCTGTCCAAGGAGCTGAACTGCCGTGTTCGAATCCCGGTCGGGGCAAAAGCCTGTCATACATTATCAAAGATAAACAGCTATGTTGAATCAATAAACATGAATATCACTAAATAAACATGAATATTGCACAGATTTAGATTATAATAGTAAAGCTATTATAATAGTTCAATGGTTGTGATGGCAAAGTTTGCGTCAGGTTCCTTACTGTATATTTGCATATCGTATGTCACAAATGTAACAGTACTATATACCTGTATGTCATGTATGTCCCTGTCATAAATGTCATGTATGTCATAAATGTCACTATGAATTGAAAATGGCAGACCCTGATGTAAACAAGACAAATGTCTTTCTCTGCTCTGCATCCCCTTAAACATTTTGTGTATTGAGCCGTACTGTATTGTACCCATTCTGCAATCTGTTAAATAAAGTTTTCATTCATTAATTCTGTCCCCGTCTCTCCTTGTTGCACATATTTAGATTATCATTAGATTGTAGCGGCAGAGGTTTTAGTCAACTTAAATCATGTTTCTTCCCTGCGCGCTCGAGCCTGGAGTAGTTGGCCTTAACGTCCATCCACTCGCGCCTTAACAACGATCCATTCCCTTAACCACCATCCACTCCCTGTTTACAAAACCATGTATTATTTTGGCCATATGTGGCGCTGTTGCGAGTTTGTGGATGCTGCGCTGCTGTATCCACATTTAGGAGAAGAAGAACAGAAGAAGAGATCCGTTTTGCAGAGCTGGAGAAAGTAGCGTTTTTTTTCCAACCTGTTAACGTTTGAAGGTGAGTTTAAACTACTAAATAAGATCCGATTCCTAAACACTGTCACAACAGCAGTCATATATGTATATTTTCAACAATACGTTTGTTTACCAATAGGTTATTGGGTTTGTGTTGCCGCTGTTTAAAGAGACTCCAATTGAATTGATTTACCGAGTGACTAAGTTCGTTTTTTTTTCAAATGTAAACTACAGTATAAGATCCCAACAATGTCACTCACAACAGCAGTCATACTGTATATTTTCAACAATACGTTTGTTTACCAATAGGTTAAACTATTTTTGGGTTTGTGTTGGCAGTTTCAACAGTTGGATGTACTCCGTGAAGCTGACTGAGTCGTGTTTTGTTTCTGCACAGCAGATCTATAATAACGATAATACATTGTGTCCTATCTATCTATCTCACTATCTATCTGCAATGCTTTTATTTTTTACTCCGTTTATTTGATCAGGGACAGTGCATATCAATCAACAGTTATACATTTATAAATGAATACAAATTAAAAACTGTAAATATGCCAACATTAGCAGGGTTGCTAGTTTTCAGTTGTAGTCCCTGGGCTAGATGTTTAAAGCCCAACCTCCAGGTTAAACCCTACTGATCAATTATGGGTAGTTTACATCATTGGTATATAATTATATATATATCTGTACATATCTCTTACCTACTCTTACTAGTTACACTGCTGGTCAGAATGACTTACTACCATAGTGTCTTTATACCTGTATCACTGTACATATTAATACTATATCTAAATCTGTACATATCTCTTACCTACTCTTACTAGTTACACTGCTGGCCAGTATGACTTACTACCATAGTGTATTTATACCTGTATCACTGTACATATTAATACTATATCTATATCTGTACATATCTCTTACCTACTCTTACTAGTTACACTGCTGGCCAGTATGACTTACTACCATAGTGTCTTTATACCTGTATCACTGTACATATTAATACTATATCTATATCTGTACATATCTCTTACCTACTCTTACTAGTTACACTGCTGGTCAGAATGACTTACTACCATAGTGTCTTTATACCTGTATCACTGTACATATTAATACTATATCTAAATCTGTACATATCTCTTACCTACTCTTACTAGTTACACTGCTGGCCAGTATGACTTACTACCATAGTGTCTTTATACCTGTATCACTGTACATATTAATACTATATCTAAATCTGTACATATCTCTTACCTACTCTTACTAGTTACACTGCTGGCCAGTATGACTTACTACCATAGTGTCTTTATACCTGTATGACTGTACATATTAATACTATATCTATATCTGTACATATCTCTTACCTACTCTTACTAGTTACACTGCTGGTCAGAATGACTTACTACCATAGTGTCTTTATACCTGTATCACTGTACATATTAATACTATATATAAATCTGTACATATCTCTTACCTACTCTTACTAGTTACACTGCTGGCCAGTATGACTTACTATCATAGTGTCTTTATACCTGTATCACTGTACATATTAATACTATATCTAAATCTGTACATATCTCTTACCTACTCTTACTAGTTACACTGCTGGCCAGTATGACTTACTACCATAGTGTCTTTATACCTGTATCACTGTACATATTAATACTATATCTATATCTGTACATATCTCTTACCTACTCTTACTAGTTACACTGCTGGCTAGTATGACTTATACCATAGTGTCTTTATACCTGTATCACTGTACATATTAATACTACAACTCTGTACATACATGTAGTACTCATAGTACTAATTTATATATGTTATACCCAGTTTAACCACCTGTACAGTGTATATTACTATTTCACGTTACTGCTACATAGTCACTCTGGTTGGATGCCAAACCTCTTTTAGTTGTACTGTACTTGTGCTGCATGATGACAATACATTACAATCTGCACTGAATTAGTCACAGAATGTTTTGGGACTAGAAGGTTTACAGGGTTAACCGGCTGTCGTGTGGCAGTGAAAGGGTTAACCTTCTGTGTATTGTTGAAGGTTTAGTCCACATTGTTTATTGAACAAAAATACAACATGAAGGTTGGCCTTTAAGCCAGAAACAATAGTACTGTTACATTTGTGACATACGATATGCAAATATACAGTAAGGAACCTGACGCAAACTTTGCCATCACAACCATTGAACTATTATAATAGTTAGGATCTATGGGTAACAGTACTGTATATTTGCATATCGTATATGTCACAAATGTAACAGTACTATATACCTGTATGTCATGTATGTCCCTATGTCATAGATGTCATGATGTCATGTATGTTGTGTGTGTCATAAATGTCACTATGAATTGAAAATAGGGGACCCTGATGTAAACAAGACAAACGTCTTTCTCTGGTCTGCATCCCCTTAACAATTGTGTGTATTGAGCCGTACTGTATTGTACCCATTCTGCAATCTGTTAAATAAAGTTTTCATTCATTCATTCAGTGAGATGCTGGAGAAGCAGCAGCAACAACAACAGCGGCTCCCCAAGAGGACACACAACTGCCTCGCCTGTGGTCAGCCAAAGTCCCGGTTCCTCAGAGATGGCTCCACCATCCACTTTTTTTTTTATCAGACTGGAGCGGTGAGATACTGTACTTCTACTGCTCCACTAAGGTCTTCCAGACCTATGCAGCAGAAGGACTCACCAATCCCAGGATGCCATTCCAGGACTTTGTTGAGACAGAGTTTTTTCAGAGGGAGTTGGAGGCCTGGAGGGATGTCTTTATTCTCCTTTATTTTATATATCAGAGGATTTTATAGTATGTCTGCACTTTATGTGCTCATTTCATCATTCATGTATTTTACATTCTACTAAAACTGAATCAAACCATGAACAAGGTGGCCCTAAAGGATGTTAGATCCTAATGTGAAAAACTGTGATTTTATATGTCTGCTCATTTGACTTATTTCTACTTTTATCTTTACGCCCCACTATCTGCTGGGTGCATACTATAACCTTATCATGTTTTGTAACAGATTACAGAAGCATATTGGAATGTGAGGTTCTGATATGAATGGATTAATATATCTGCATTATTTTATCCCACTTTATGCTTTGCTGCTTGTTTTACACTGATTTTATGTTTTATTTCTTACTGATGTAAAGCACTTTGAACTGCAATCCCCTGTATGAAAGGTGCTATACAAATAAAGTTATTATTATTATTATTATTATTATTACTGAGACACAGTTCTTTCAGATAGATAGTTTTTAAACCAGCTCAAAGCCGGTTTACCAAGACCTATATGCAGCCAAGCCTCTGCAGTAATGCGTGATCCACAGAGTCAAACGCTTTAGACAGATCAACAAACAATGCTGCACAGTGTTTTTTCTTGTCTAGTGTTTCAATTATGTCATTTGAGACTAGCATAGTCGCTGAAGTACTATGGATCTGAAGCCTGACTGAGACTTGTTAAGAATATTATGGTCAGCTAGAAACTCTTTCAGTTTGTTTACAAGAGATTCAAAGACTTTGGCCATTACAGACAATCTGGAAATAGGGCGATAATTATTTAGGTCAGAGGGGTCTCCACTCTCCGCCCTTTAACAAGGGGAGAACCATGGCCGACTTCCATGAGCTAGGTAATTCACCAGATATTATATGAACATTTCCTGATGACGCTGCCATTTTAGCTCTAATTAAGAATGACAGTGACCTAGCTGACTATTATTTGGAAATCCAGTGGTTTGTAAACTGGTGCGACAATAACTGTCTGGTTTTAAATGTTAAGAAGACTGAGGAGATGGTGTTTGACCCCAGAGGTGTTGGGGACCACAGGCCTGTGGTCATCCACACACAGTCCTGTGCATAAATTAAGAAACATGATTTAAGTTGACAAAAACCTCTGCCGCTACAATCTAATGATAATCTAAATATGTGCAACAAGGAGAGACGGGGACAGAATTAATGAATGAAAACTTTATTTAACAGATTGCAGAATGGGTACAATACAGTACGGCTCAATACACAAAATGTTTAAGGGGATGCAGAGCAGAGAAAGACATTTGTCTTGTTTACATCAGGGTCTGCCATTTTCAATTCATAGTGACATTTATGACATACATGACATTTATGACAGGGCCATACATGACATACAGGTATATAGTACTGTTACATTTGTGACATACGATATGCAAATATACAGTAAGGAACCTGACGCAAACTTTGCCATCACAACCATTGAACTATTATAATAGCTTTACTATTATAATCTAAATCTGTGCAATATTCATGTTTATTTAGTGATATTCATGTTTATTGATTCAACATAGCTGTTTATCTTTGATAATGTATGACAGGCTTTTGCCCCGACCGGGATTCGAACACGGCTGCACGAGAGCAGTTCAGCTCCTGGACAGCGTGACAAATGCACCCATTTCATTGGCTGTCAGTCTGTTACACCTATACACGGCTGGCCCGCGGGTTCTTTTAACAACCGAGATTCAGTCAGGACCTCGGTTTAGTGTCTCATCCAAAGGACTTACACACCGGGGAGCCCACTGCATTGATGTCTCGTTGACAACACACAGGCAACTGTAGCTGTATGGACGGAGCTGGCGGCTTGAGGAAACCGTTAAGATGTGGTTGTGCCTCAGGCCACGTTGCAATAACAGGAAGGAAGAACATCTTGTGGTTTAGAAATCTAGAAATAAAAAAAACACACACATCACACACACACACCATTATATTCATTGATCCATCCACGATATAGTCAGAGTATGTCACACTGAGACCCAGCATCTCTTTTTCAAGTCATCCCTGGCCAAGATAAGCAGGATACAAAAGGTTCTGTATAAAATGCACGACAACGACAACATAGATAGAACGTCCATGAATAAACACATGAAACAAATGAGAGAGAGAGAGAGAGAGAGAGAGAGAGAAATCGAAATATTTAAAACTTTTAATAGATTTACCCTATCTACTATCATTCACAATTAATTTAACCCTTTCACTACCACACTACCAAAAGGTTAACCCTTTCACTGCGACAATACAGAGAGGGTTAACCCTTTCACTGCCACATGACACAGGGTTAACCCTTTCACTACCACACTACAGAAGGTTAACCCTTTCACTACCACACTACAGTATGTGTGTGTGTGTGTGTGTGTGTGTGTGTGTGTGTGTGTGTGTGTGTGTGTGTGTGTGTATAAACATGTAGTTTATGTAGTTATAGTGATATAATGACAATAAACGTTTGGTGTGTTCTGTTAGCAGCAGCCGTGTGGCTAGTCTATATATCCTGAATCTAAGGATATATACAGTAGTATACACAGGACAGGCACGTGCACACATAGAGGCCAAGGGGTGCTTGAGCACCTGCCTTTTTGAGCCACATCAAAAAAGTGCCCTTTTTGGGGGGGGGGGGGGGGGGAGGAATATATATATATTATTATTATTTTATTTTTTTACCGTTACGCATATAGACTGCCCTTCCAACTGAAAAATGTCAGGATAGAATAAAAATATTAGGTAGAGAGAGATGCCCCATATTCCATTGCAGTTTGCACGGCCTCCTCAGTGTGCCTCTCCGCGGACCTAAGAGAGCGATAAGGGGAGCGGGGAGGTGATATGTGGGTATACTTGTGGAGAAAAAGAACTAAAAATAATTGATGGCAATGAAAACCTGACTTGTGTACTGTAAAACCCAATGAAAATATTGTAACAAAAAATTAAAAAAAGTACATGATCCATGAGAAACGATCTACTTTAAAGAATTAATTAATAAAAGATTGTGCATTCTTATGTGGAGAAGTGATGAGAGAAAATGTATTGGGGAAATAAAAATGCAACAAAACCGGAGGGGGGGGTGCTAAATAAATGTCCAAACATGAGACAATTCAAACTGATGTATAAGGAAATGATGTTCACAAGGTACAGGGATGAGGAAGGGACTTGATATTCACAGGTGTTTACATTTTTATTTTATTTCTTTCATGTTTTACATATAGTTTTTGTTTTTTTGTTTTGCATATATATATATATATATTTTTTAAATAGTACACTCATTTGAGTAGTGGAAAAGGGGTAGGATTAAATAAGTGTATACTTCTTCCTACTCCTTTTCGAACATGTAGATTGAGTTGTGTTTTGCTTTTGTTATTGTTTGTTTGTATTCATTGCATGTTCGAAATAAAGATTTCAAATAAAAAAAAGTCAAGTCAAGAGTTTTATTTGATTTGAAATCTTAATTTTTTCTTATTTGAAATCTTTATTTCGAACATGTAAACGAATACAAACAAAATAAATAACTAAACAAAATCCAAACATAACTCAAACAAAATAAATAACTAAACAAATGCAAAACATAACTCAATTTACATGTTCGAAAAGGAGTAGGAAGAAGTATACACTTATTTAATCCTACCCCTTTTCCACTACTCACTACTCAGTGTACTAATTGAAAACATTTCAAAACAAATATATGCGAAACAAAAAAAAACATTTGTCACGGCATACAAGCAGTGAAATGCGGGTGGTCATGCCCGCAGCAATTGTGCAATAAAACAAGTAATAAGAATAAGAATAAGACATAGAATAAGACATAACAGGTATAATGTACATAAAGTTTACAAAAAGCATGGTAAGACATGCTAAGGTCCTGCGATAATGCAATACAGTGTTAGCTACGGATGAGGCACTGGGTATTATACACTACTATACAATACTATACAATATACAGTTATACTACTGTATATATCCTTATGCTATCTTGCTATATCCATCTATTTACTATACAAGAACCACTCCCGTTCTTTTTTTAAAGTGACCTTTTCATTGTGTAAAGTGACCGTTGTGTGCAGCATGTGTGTTCGTGCTAAAGTGTCTGTTATCAGCTAGTATCTGTTGCTGCATCTCTTTCATTGTAATATAATTTATTTGCACCGCCACGTCTACAAGTGCCCTCTCCTGCTGCACAGAGAGAAGACGGCCACGTCCTCCCCTTGGTGGTGCTCAATAACAATTACAAAAATAATTCACACCCACACTTTGAAATATACTGTAACAGACAGTTACTGTACATTACACATATTGACTTACCGATTATCTCGAATTCTTATAATGGATGCCACCGTTGACCTGTTCAGGTTTGGCTGCACCACCCTGCCAGCTTCAGCCAGTGCTCGACCTCGGTTTATTATGTGGTCAACAATCGTGGCTCTAATTTCTCTTGAGACCGATGTTCTTCTGTCTCCTTGGCCATGGCCATGACCATGACCATGACCATGGCCATAACCCTGTCCTTCGTTGCCAACCTCAGCCTTTTATGTAGTGGTGAAGAGATTATCAATTGTGTTGCAATGCTACTCACCTGGGCAAGGTTGTTGAAGGTACACAAGACATTAGTACAAACACCTGTTGAATTGATTTAGTGATCTGCATTTGTAGTAATAAGCAATTGAACATTGTTGTAATATTAGGTGGCTGTATTCTGAGAATGGAGCATATTATTTAGAGTTTGGCACTTTGTATTAACAGTTTTGCACTTTGAATTTCAGCATAGGATGTAATGTCTTTAAAGCGCCCAGAGGAACCCTCTCCTGGAGACGCTCTGGGTGGGCGACCCGTTGTTTGTCGTAGTCCGACATGCAATGCCAGAGGTTTGTTTCCAAAGAATAATGTTTTAAGATATTTATTTTAAGCAGTGACTAGCGTTCAGTTTGGTCAGACAGAAACCGATTTGAGAAAGTTCCATGTTTTGTCCTGTCCTGGTGAATATTCAATACACTTTTGTTGAGACGCACCAACTAGAGTCTGACAATCCTTCTCTTCTTCAAATGGGATATCCTACAACTTCAAGAGTGGAAAATAACAAATCTCAGGGCAGATTGCAATTTATCGCGCAAATTATGGGAGGATAGAAGAGCTGCTCTAGCAGTATGGAGTGGCTGTATGAAGGTAGGGTACGTTTGTCCCCTCGCATTGTCAGCACGGCAGTCTGGGAACTTTTGATTAAAGTGGAATGTTTTAAGGCCCACTTTGCATGGCTTATCAAAGGGCGAGATTTGGGCTTTGAATCAGCAGTCCACCTAAGGCAAAAATACTTAAAACGCCACCCATTTTAATTAAGCTGTAGCCCTATTTTCAGAAGTTCCGCCTAAAGGTACATGCCCAAGTAAATGGAAGATTGCTCCACTTCTACAAGGTCAATTAGCATGTTCTTGGTATCTAGGAACATCTAGGGACCTGGGGGTATGTATTCCCAGTGTCATAAATATTGTGTCTGTTACTAGGCTTGAGTAAATTGTGATGAAACAAAGCAGAATATAAATTATGATTCTTTTTTTGCATCTTTGCCAGTGAATAACACCATGAAAACATTCAGGTGCTTTTGATTTCGCTCACTGAGCTCATTCAGCACCTTCTTGAGATCAAGTGTACAAAAGATCTAAGCAAATGAATAAAGGGAAGATGATTAAACAGAAGGATTTGTAGCTACTGTAATAAATTATAATTCATTTTAATTATAAATTCATATTTGATTTTGAACTTGACCTTGACCTTATTATGGCCAAATCATACATCTATGGATAGGGAAAAGGCTCCTCTTTCCAATGGCAGTGTTAAATCTGGATTTAGTCATTTCCTTTTTAACGAGAGATAGAATTAGCCTTTTTCCGATAAATTCTTATTTTCTGTAAATCTTAAAAGCATCGGTAAAATAACGTAGTGCTGAAAATATACACTTTGACTGCTGTTTTGATAGGGTTAAGGTCTTTACTCTTGGCTACATTTGAAAAAGAAACACAACATTAATTAATACGTCTGTATTGATCGATTTATGATCAAAACAGCAGGGTCCCCCAATTGGGGGACCCTACAGCTTCAACGCCACCCATTTTACGAATCTACAAGTTCATTCCTTTGCCCCAGGAAAGTTCAGTCAGTATTTGTGAACATTTGTGAAACTGGTGCTAATGGATGTCTTCAACCTTCAACCTGACTCTTCCCAGTCTGCCAGAGTGGTCTCTCTCACAGCAAGACAAGGGTAGACAAAAGCAAGGTAAAACCAATTCAAATACATACAACATGTTTGACAAAGGTTGGAGATCAAGGTCTTAAACTCGGCAAGAGAGAGGGGAGAATCTCAAGCTTTAAGGACTGTTGGAGTTCATTCCATGAGCTATAGGGGCATCATAGCGAAATGCAGATTTACATTGTTCCAAGCTAACTCAGGGGACCTTATGAGCCAGCCAGTCACTAGAATTGGTTCCATAGGTTCCAAAATTGCATTCCAATAATGATGCAGTATAAGACGGTAGGCGGTAGCTTACCAGTAAGGGCGTTAAACATTTACAAATATCAGTTCGTCAGAGAGGGCCAACCAACCTTCTCATAAAGGACACAGTGATGAGCGTCATATCTGCACCATTGATGAATCTGAGGCCAGAGTGAGTCCAAGGATGTACTGTAAGTGTTGTGAAGGATCAGATTAAACCGAATATATATATTTATTTATGGATATATATTTAATAGTATTTGTATATCGTTTGATATCCCTTGTATATTCTTTGTACATATACACTGAATATCCCTTTAGTCTACTACAGCTCATAATAGTTCATTCTCTCATTGGACAAGAACCTGGCGCCAGCAGACAAGCCCCTTGAGTCAAGTTCAATGGTGCCGACGAACATGTCCCAACTAGCCCCGGTTCCGCGTAGGAATACGGCTACCGAAATACGAATGGTACTATTTGTTCACCGTGCATATAAATATGGCGCAAGTAAAGTAGAACTTTCTTTTAGTCCATTAGTCCTTTACCCTCCAACCTAGTAACAGACGTGAAGCCTCACCCACGACCCACGTGTGGTGCAGTATGGCCTATTTGGCCCCAGAATAGGCATTGAGACCTCGTGTAAATTCATAGCTGAATTGTCATAGTTTGGCACTGTACCGTCGAGTGGGACGTATTTATATTAAGTTAATAATAGTCTATTATGTATGGTGCATCGTTCGGTTAGAGTTCTAAAGTGAGCAGCACCCCCATCGTTTCCTCGCGTTATCTAGAGTCTTAACCAGGCTGGGCAGACCACGCGTGGTGCTTTCATCCGAGGAGTTCTGGGCGAGGACGAGTGGACCTGCACATTGGATTACCTACCCGGACGACTGCTGAGCCTATACGGCATGGAATATCTATTTGCTTTGGGTGCTTTGATTTGTGGAGCGGATAACAGCCAACGCCGGTGAGTGTTGGAATTACCCCCGAGAGGAGCCCAGGTGAGACGGCGCTCAACCCAGACCGAGGCCGCCTCGCTTCTCCTTCGTTGTGGACCTACAGCCTACAGCTACCGTCTACAAGAGGGCCCAAGTGTATTCATCTGTGGATCAAGATCCTGCGGGCACTGTGTTCTGTACCTGAATTCTCCCCAGGAATCGTTGGCCAGATGGGATGCAGCTGACGGCTCTCCAAACCCCCCCCCCCCCCCTTACTGACTTACAACCAGCAGGACCCCTTTAGTATCCCGCTATAATCCTTAAGTACCATCGCTATAGTTCCCTAAAGAACCAGGTTGTATACTTGCTTCCTGCGTAACCAGAGATTGGACATTCAGTGTTGATTTGCCTACGAATACTCATTTGCCTTACAAGTGCATTCAAATCATAAATGTAATTAAGTGAATGTTGTATATACCTTTTGCTATATTAAACCTTCGACTGTTATATTTGTGTGGACCTGATTTCATATGTGGGAAAGTGTTCATCATACTTAGATATTGTGTACTGTATGGCCAGAAGTTAAAGTACATCAAGCGGTAGTGGTTTAATGATACCATACTTATCAATACAGTCAGGGAATTGTACCCCTCAGTTACAGTAAGGGTTGAGGCTGCAGATAAATTACATCACTATCCATTTTCTAGGCCTATTGCCTAGAATCACATTTATAGAACCAGTAGTGCCACAGTCATCACAATCTTTTATGGCTGTGGGTAGGGCATTCCACATTGTTGTGGCATAATTGCGAAACGTGTTTAGTCCCTTGTTTGAGCCGAATCTGGGTTGAACATGATTTGTGGAACTCCCTCTGTTGTTGTGGTTTTGGTATTCACTGACCTTTGGTAGCACCCAACCTAGGGCTACGCAGGCTCAATGGCTTTCATACACTGGCACCCGGCACACATCACACTACACAAAGGCTGAACGGCTCAGGAGACAGGGATTGATATCAGCCAATTAAGGGGGGGAGGGATGATTAGGTGGCCTTGATGTCAGAGACCTGATTGGGAATTTGGCATCTCTTTTTGATAGGCGTCCTGGGTTCTTTTAACAACCGAGATTCAGTCAGGACCTCGGTTTAGTGTCTCATCCAAAGGACTTACACACCGGGGAGCCCACTGCATTGATGTCTCGTTGACAACACACAGGCAACTGTAGCTGTATGGACGGAGCTGGCGGCTTGAGGAAACCGTTAAGATGTGGTTGTGCCTCAGGCCACGTTGCAATAACAGGAAGGAAGAACATCTTGTGGTTTAGAAATCTAGAAATAAAAAAAAAAACACACACATCACACACACACCATTATATTCATTGATCCATCCACGATATAGTCAGAGTATGTCACACTGAGACCCAGCATCTCTTTTTCAAGTCATCCCTGGCCAAGATAAGCAGGATACAAAAGGTTCTGTATAAAATGCACGACAACGACAACATAGATAGAACGTCCATGAATAAACACATGAAACAAATGAGAGAGAGAGAGAGAGAGAGAGAGAGAGAGAGAGAGAGAGAGAGAGAGAAATCGAAATATTTAAAACTTTTAATAGATTTACCCTATCTACTATCATTCACAATTAATTTAACCCTTTCACTACCACACTACCAAAAGGTTAACCCTTTCACTGCGACAATACAGAGAGGGTTAACCCTTTCACTGCCACATGACACAGGGTTAACCCTTTCACTACCACACTACAGAAGGTTAACCCTTTCACTACCACACTACAGACGGTGTGTGTGTGTATGTGTGTGTGTGTATGTGTATGTGTGTGTGTGTGTGTGTGTGTGTGTGTGTGTGTGTGTGTGTGTGTGTGTGTGTGTGTGTGTGTGTGTGTGTGTGTGTGTGTGTGTGTGTGTATAAACATGTAGTTTATGTAGTTATAGTGATATAATGACAATAAACGTTTGGTGTGTTCTGTTAGCAGCAGCCGTGTGGCTAGTCTATATATCCTGAATCTAAGGATATATACAGTAGTATACACAGGACAGGCACGTGCACACATAGAGGCCAAGGGGTGCTTGAGCACCTGCCTTTTTGAGCCACATCAAAAAAGTGCCCTTTTTGGGGGGGGGGGGGGGGGGGAATATATATATATATATTATTATTATTTTATTTTTTTACCGTTACGCATATAGACTGCCCTTCCAACTGAAAAATGTCAGGATAGAATAAAAATATTAGGTAGAGAGAGATGCCCCATATTCCATTGCAGTTTGCACGGCCTCCTCAGTGTGCCTCTCCGCGGACCTAAGAGAGAGATAAGGGGAGCGGGGAGGTGATATGTGGGTATACTTGTGGAGAAAAAGAACTAAAAATAATTGATGGCAATGAAAACCTGACTTGTGTACTGTAAAACCCAATGAAAATATTGTAACAAAAAATTAAAAAAAGTGCATGATCCATGAGAAACGATCTACTTTAAAGAATTAATTAATAAAAGATTGTGCATTTTTATGTGGAGAAGTGATGAGAGAAAATGTATTGGGGAAATAAAAATGCAACAAAACCGGAGGGGGGGGGGGGGTGCTAAATAAATGTCCAAACATGAGACAATTCAAACTGATGTATAAGGAAATGATGTTCACAAGGTACAGGGATGAGGAAGGGACTTGATATTCACGGGTGTTTACATTTTTATTTTATTTCTTTCATGTTTTACATATAGTTTTTGTTTTTTTGTTTTGCATATATATATTTTTAATAGATATTTATAGATTTATTTATAGATTTTTTTTAATAGTACACTCATTTGAGTAGTGGAAAAGGGGTAGGATTAAATAAGTGTATACTTCTTCCTACTCCTTTTCGAACATGTAGATTGAGTTGTGTTTTGCTTTTGTTATTGTTTGTTTGTATTCATTGCATGTTCGAAATAAAGATTTCAAATAAAAAAAAGTCAAGTCAAGAGTTTTATTTGATTTGAAATCTTAATTTTTTTTTATTTGAAATCTTTATTTCGAACATGTAAACGAATACAAACAAAATAAATAACTAAACAAAATCCAAACATAACTCAAACAAAATAAATAACTAAACAAATGCAAAACATAACTCAATTTACATGTTCGAAAAGGAGTAGGAAGAAGTATACACTTATTTAATCCTACCCCTTCTACTCACTACTCAGTGTACTAATTGAAAACATTTCAAAACAAATATATGCGAAACAAAAAAAAACATTTGTCACGGCATACAAGCAGTGAAATGCGGGTGGTCATGCCCGCAGCAATTGTGCAATAAAACAAGTAATAAGAATAAGAATAAGACATAGAATAAGACATAACAGGTATAATGTACATAAAGTTTACAAAAAGCATGGTAAGACATGCTAAGGTCCTGCGATAATGCAATACAGTGTTAGCTACGGATGAGGCACTGGGTATTATACACTACTATACAATACTATACAATATACAGTTATACTACTGTATATATCCTTATGCTATCTTGCTATATCCATCTATTTACTATACAAGAACCACTCCTGTTCTTTTTTTAAAGTGACCTTTTCATTGTGTAAAGTGACCGTTGAGTGTGTGCAGCATGTGTGTGTTCGTGCTAAAGTGTCTGTTATCAGCTAGTATCTGTTGCTGCATCTCTTTCATTGTAATATAATTTATTTGCACCGCCACGTCTACAAGTGCCCTCTCCTGCTGCACAGAGAGAAGACGGCCACGTCCTCCCCTTGGTGGTGCTCAATAACAATTACAAAAATAATTCACACCCACACTTTGAAATATACTGTAACAGACAGTTACTGTACATTACACATATTGACTTACCGATTATCTCTCTTAAGAATTCTTATAATGGATGCCACCGTTGACCTGTTCAGGTTTGGCTGCACCACCCTGCCAGCTTCAGCCAGTGCTCGACCTCGGTTTATTATGTGGTCAACAATCGTGGCTCTAATTTCTCTTGAGACCGATGTTCTTCTGTCTCCTTGGCCATGGCCATGACCATGACCATGACCATGGCCACAACCCTGTCCTTCGTTGCCAACCTCAGCCTTTTATGTAGTGGTGAAGAGATTATCAATTGTGTTGCAATGCTACTCACCTGGGCAAGGTTGTTGAAGGTACACAAGACATTAGTACAAACACCTGTTGAATTGATTTAGTGATCTGCATTTGTAGTAATAAGCAATTGAACATTGTTGTAATATTAGGTGGCTGTATTCTGAGAATGGAGCATATTATTTAGAGTTTGGCACTTTGTATTAACAGTTTTGCACTTTGAATTTCAGCATAGGATGTAATGTCTTTAAAGCGCCCAGAGGAACCCTCTCCTGGAGACGCTCTGGGTGGGCGACCCGTTGTTTGTCGTAGTCTGACATGCGATGCCAGAGGTTTGTTTCCAAAGAATAATGTTTTAAGATATTTATTTTAAGCAGTGACTAGCGTTCAGTTTGGTCAGACAGAAACCGATTTGAGAAAGTTCCATGTTTTGTCCTGTCCTGGTGAATATTCAATACACTTTTGTTGAGACGCACCAACTGGAGTCTGACAATCCTTCTCTTCTTCAAATGGGATATCCTACAACTTCAAGAGTGGAAAATAACAAATCTCAGGGCAGATTGCAATTTATCGCGCAAATTATGGGAGGATAGAAGAGCTGCTCTAGCAGTATGGAGTGGCTGTATGAAGGTAGGGTACGTTTGTCCCCTCGCATTGTCAGCACGGCAGTCTGGGAACTTTTGATTAAAGTGGAATGTTTTAAGGCCCACTTTGCATGGCTTATCAAAGGGCGAGATTTGGGCTTTGAATCAGCAGTCCACCTAAGGCAAAAATACTTAAAACGCCACCCATTTTAATTAAGCTGTAGCCCTATTTTCAGAAATTCCGCCTAAAGGTACATGCCCAAGTAAATGGAAGATTGCTCCACTTCTACAAGGTCAATTAGCATGTTCTTGGTATCTAGGAACATCTAGGGACCTGGGGGTATATATTCCCAGTGTCATAAATATTGTGTCTGTTACTAGGCTTGAGTAAATTGTGATGAAACAAAGCAGAATATAAATTATGATTCTTTTTTTGCATCTTTGCCAGTGAATAACACCATGAAAACATTCAGGTGCTTTTGATTTCGCTCACTGAGCTCATTCAGCACCTTCTTGAGATCAAGTGTACAAAAGATCTAAGCAAATGAATAAAGGGAAGATGATTAAACAGAAGGATTTGTAGCTACTGTAATAAATTATAATTCATTTTAATTATAAATTCATATTTGATTTTGAACTTGACCTTGACCTTATTATGGCCAAATCATACATCTATGGATAGGGAAAAGGCTCCTCTTTCCAATGGCAGTGTTAAATCTGGATTTAGTCATTTCCTTTTTAACGAGAGATAGAATTAGCCTTTTTCCGATAAATTCTTATTTTCTGTAAATCTTAAAAGCATCGGTAAAATAACGTAGTGCTGAAAATATACACTTTGACTGCTGTTTTGATAGGGTTAAGGTCTTTACTCTTGGCTACATTTGAAAAAGAAACACAACATTAATTAATACGTCTGTATTGATCGATTTATGATCAAAACAGCAGGGTCCCCAAATTGGGGGACCCTACAGCTTCAACGCCACCCATTTTACGAATCTACAAGTTCATTCCTTTGCCCCAGGAAAGTTCAGTCAGTATTTGTGAACATTTGTGAAACTGGTGCTAATGGATGTCTTCAACCTTCAACCTGACTCTTCCCAGTCTGCCAGAGTGGTCTCTCTCACAGCAAGACAAGGGTAGACAAAAGCAAGGTAAAACCAATTCAAATACATACAACGTGTTTGACAAAGGTTGGAGATCAAGGTCTTAAACTCGGCAAGAGAGAGGGGAGAATCTCAAGCTTTAAGGACTGTTGGAGTTCATTCCATGAGCTATAGGGGCATCATAGCGAAATGCAGATTTACATTGTTCCAAGCTAACTCAAGGGACCTTATGAGCCAGCCAGTCACTAGAATGGGTTCCATAGGTTCCAAAATTGCATTCCAATAATGATGCAGTATAAGACGGTAGCTTACCAGTAAGGGCGTTAAACATTTACAAATATCAGTTTGTCAGAGAGGGCCAACCAACCTTCTCATAAAGGACACAGTGATGAGCGTCATATCTGCACCATTGATGAATCTGAGGCCAGAGTGAGTCCAAGGATGTACTGTAAGTGTTGAGGCTGCAGCATGCATATAATTACATCACTATCCATTTTCTAGGCCTATTGCCTAGAATCACATTTATAGAACCAGTAGTGCCACAGTCATCACAATCTTTTATGGCTGTGGGTAGGGCATTCCACATTGTTGTGGCATAATTGCGAAACGTGTTTAGTCCCTTGTTTGAGCCGAATCTGGGTTGAACATGATTTGTGGAACTCCCTCTGTTGTTGTGGTTTTGGTATTCACTGACCTTTGGTAGCACCCAACCTAGGGCTATGCAGGCTCAATGGCTTTCATACACTGGCACCCGGCACACATCACACTACACAAAGGCTGAACGGCTCAGGAGACAGGGATTGATATCAGCCAATTAAGGGGGGGAGGGATGATTAGGTGGCCTTGATGTCAGAGACCTGATTGGGAATTTGGCATCTCTTTTTGATAGGCGTCCTGGGTTCTTTTAACAACCGAGATTCAGTCAGGACCTCGGTTTAGTGTCTCATCCAAAGGACTTACACACCGGGGAGTCCACTGCATTGATGTCTCGTTGACAACACACAGGCAACTGTAGCTGTATGGACGGAGCTGGCGGCTTGAGGAAACCGTTAAGATGTGGTTGTGCCTCAGGCCACGTTGCAATAACAGGAAGGAAGAACATCTTGTGGTTTAGAAATCTAGAAATAAAAAAAACACACACATCACACACACACCATTATATTCATTGATCCATCCACGATATAGTCAGAGTATGTCACACTGAGACCCAGCATCTCTTTTTCAAGTCATCCCTGGCCAAGATAAGCAGGATACAAAAGGTTCTGTATAAAATGCACGACAACGACAACATAAATAGAACGTCCATGAATAAACAACAAATGAGAGAGAGAGAGAGAGAGAGAGAGAAATCGAAATATTTAAAACTTTTAATAGATTTACCCTATCTACTATCATTCACAATTAATTTAACCCTTTCACTACCACACTACCAAAAGGTTAACCCTTTCACTGCGACAATACAGAGAGGGTTAACCCTTTCACTGCCACATGACACAGGGTTAACCCTTTCACTACCACACTACAGAAGGTTAACCCTTTCACTACCACACTACAGACGGTGTGTGTGTGTATGTGTATGTGTATGTATATGTGTATGTGTATGTGTGTGTGTGTGTGTGTGTGTGTGTGTGTGTGTGTGTGTGTGTGTGTGTGTGTGTGTGTGTGTGTGTGTGTGTGTGTGTATAAACATGTAGTTTATGTAGTTATAGTGATATAATGACAATAAACGTTTTGTGTGTTCTGTTAGCAGCAGCCGTGTGGCTAGTCTATATATCCTGAATCTAAGGATATATACAGTAGTATACACAGGACAGGCACGTGCACACATAGAGGCCAAGGGGTGCTTGAGCACCTGCCTTTTTGAGCCACATCAAAAAAGTGCCCTTTTTGGGGGGGGGGGGGAATATATATATTATTATTATTAAATCGTTTTACCGTTACGCATATAGACTGCCCTTCCAACTGAAAAATGTCAGGATAGAATAAAAATATTAGGTAGAGAGAGATGCCCCATATTCCATTGCAGTTTGCACGGCCTCCTCAGTGTGCCTCTCCGCGGACCTAAGAGAGAGATAAGGGGAGCGGGGAGGTGATATGTGGGTATACTTGTGGAGAAAAAGAACTAAAAATAATTGATGGCAATGAAAACCTGTGATGATCCATGAGAAACGATCTACTTTAAAGAATTAATTAATAAAAGATTGTGCATTTTTATGTGGAGAAGTGATGAGAGAAAATGTATTGGGGAAATAAAAATGCAACAAAACCGGAGGGGGGGGGGGGGGGGGGGGAGAGAAAAGTGCACTGAACGTTGCCATGACAACCTGCGTAACTTCATAGCTGTCAACATTGGGATTTGAAAAAACTGGAGATTTCGCCCCGCCCCCTCCCAATGTAGTCTCCTCCCCCTCGTATGTATATATTTTCTGTTAGGATGTTTGTTGACAGCTGCTCTCTGCTGAGCTGCCTCGTCGCTGCCATCTGCTGGTCAAAACTCTCTGCTGGTTCGACTCCCGAACTCGTCGTTATTTGCAGAATGTCTTCCCCCCACTCTGTCTCCCATTCCTCCTCTATCTCTATCTACTGGACTGCCCAGTAGAAAATAAAGCTATAAAACGCCAAAAAATAAACCTAAAAAAGAAAAAAAAAAAACTGTATGTACCCAAGGACTGGGTGAACTACTAATTGCTACATTAAATTAATCAGATACCTGGTTGAAAGTGAAATGCTGTGTACATCCCTGCATTAAATGAATGGAAGTGTCAGTGTTTCTGTAGAGGAGATGGAACGCCTGCTCTTGTCGGCACTGCACAGCCGTGGAATCAATCGCAAGGGCATAGATTTAGAATAGATAGAAAGGGCACATTGTGGTGTATCATAATTAATTTGTTGAATACAATAGGATTTTTATAACGTTGACACAAATTAAGGAATATTTACACTAAGTTCTCTTTTACCTCTTATTTAATTCATTCATTAATGGTAGATACTGTTTATATTGTACATAGTCCTGTGTGTTGTATATTATAATTCCCTTTGATTGTGGTTTCACCAATGAGGGTTGACCACTTATTATGTTACATTAGGCTGTGTAACTGAGGGGTACAATTCCCTGACTGTATTGTTAAGTATGGTAATATTAAACCACTACCTCTTGTACTTTAACTTCTGGCCATCCAGTACATGATATAGATATGATGAACACTTTCCCACCTGATGAAACGAAGTCCACACAAATGTACAAATCGAATATTTAATATAGCAAAAGGTATATACAACGTTCACTTGTTTACACTTATGATTTGAAATGCACTTGTATGGCAAATGAGTATTCGTAGGTAAATCAACATTGAATGTCCAATCTCTGGTTACGCAGGGAGTAAGTATACAACCTGGTTCTTTAGGGAACTATAGCGATGGTACTTAAATGATTATAGCTGGATACACTAAAGGGGGGGGGGGGTCCCGCTGGTTGTAAGACAGTAGGAGGGGGGGGTTAGTGAAGCCGCTGGCGGTATCCCATCTGGCCGACGATTTCTTGGGAGAATTCAAAGTCTTGAACACGGTGCCCACAGAACCTCGGTCCGCAGACGAATACAGCTGGACCCTCTGGTGGATGGTAGCTGCCGGTCCACAACGGAGAGACGTGAGGCGACCTCACTGGTGTAGAGCGCCGTCTCACCTGGACTCCTCTCCGGGGGGTAGTTCCAACACTCAGCAGTGTTGGCCGTTATCCATGGAATAATCAAAGCACCCAAAGCATAATCCAAGCCGTGGAAGGCTCGCTGTCGTCCGGGTAGAGTAATCCAATGTACAGGTCCAGTCGCCCTGGCCCGGAGCTCCTCGGATGCAAGCACCACTAGTGGTCTGCCCAGCCTGGTTAAGACTCCAGATAACGTCAGGAACGATGGGGGTACTGATAACTTTATAACTCTAACCGAACGATGCACCATACATAATAGACTATTATTAGCTTAATAGAAATACGTCCAACTCGACGGTATAGTGCCAAACTATGACAATTCAACTATTAATCCACACGATATCTCAATGCCTATTCTGAGGCCAAGTAGGCCTTACTGCACCACACGTGCGTCGTGGGTGAGGCTTCGCGTCTGTTACTCGGTTGGAGGGTAAAGAACTAATGGACTAAAAGAAAGTTCTACTTTACTTGCGCCATATATATATGCGCTGTGAACAAATAGTACCATTCGTATTTCGCCAGACGTATTCCTACGCGGAACCGGGCTTGCCACGACATGTTGGGCGGCACGATTGAACTTGAACCTAGGGGTATGGCTGCTGGCGCCAGGTTCTCGTCCAATGGTAGAATGAAACTATTATGGGCTGTTTAGTAGACTAAAGGGATATTCAGTGCATATTGTACAAGGAATATACAGGGGATATCAAACGATATACAAATACTATTAAATATATATATATAAATAAATATATATATTCGGTTTAATCTGATCCTTCACAACAGCCGCCCCCTAATTAGTCCCACCTAATTAGCTAAGCAGAGACAGATTAACCGCACTGTCTACCACTCAAGGTCCGCTGTAAGGGTCAGTCAACTCACAAAGTCATGGGGTCATGGTCATCATCGATAGTGTCTGGGAGTCGGGGCAGTTCTATTAGCCTCGCCACGGGTCGTGTGTAAGTGCGCCCTTGGACGAGTACTTCAGCTGCTCGGACCTTGCCATCGGCACCGGTGATCACTTTGCTTACGCGGCCAGCCGGCCACATAGCTCTGGGTAGTGACTGGTCGATAATCATGACGACTGTTCCTTCTGTCAAATTGTCTCTCTCTTTTACCCACTTCTGGCGGGTCTGTAGAGACGGTAGGTAGTGGAGTAGGAAGCTGCTCCAAAACTTGTCAGCTAGTACTTGACTGTACCTCCACATTCTTCGGCCGTTCGCTTCTTCAGGCCTGTACATTGTCTGGGGTAGCGCGGGGTCCAGCCGCCCCATTAAGAGTGTGTTGGGGGTGACTGGGTCGACATCTGCTACATCACTGGAGACGTAACCGAGGGGCTTTGAGTTCAATACTCCCTCGATCTCCGTGAGGACTGTCATTAGGACTTCCTCCGCCACAGTCTGGGCCCCAAGCACGGCGTACAGGGCTGTCTTTATAGAACGTACTTCTCGTTCCCAGGTTCCACCGAAGTGGGGTGCGTTCGGGGGATTAAACTGGAAGTCAATCTGGGATGGAGCGAGGTGGGTCTTAAGTTCTGGGCCCATAGCTTGGAAGCTCTCTCTCAGCTCTCTTTCTCCGCCTTTGAAGTTTGTCCCGTGATCAGACAACAATGTAGACGGTTTTCCTTTCCGTGATGTGAATCTTCGGAAGGCCATAAGGAATGAGTCTGTGCTCATGGTCGGAAGGAGCTCGATTTGTATCGCTCTGGTGGTCATGCATTTGAATACAATACCCCACCGCTTCTCGGTTCCTCTTCCTCTCTTTATATACAACGGGCCAAAACAGTCCATGCCTGTGGAGTGGAATGGCTTGTCGCCGAGTCGGAGGCGACAGGGGGGTAAGTCAGCCATCCGTGGTATGCTGGGCTGCGCGCGCCACTTTCGGCAGTCTAGACAGGTTCGCTGGAAGCGTCGCACCGCTTCTCTTCCTTGAAGTATCCAATAGCGACGTCTGATCTCCGCGAAGACTCTCTCTGCTCCTGCGTGGTGTACATCCTCGTCGTATTTCTTTATGATCAGCTCTGTGACCTTGTGTCGGCTGTTCAAGACTATCGGGTACTTAATGTCATCCGGTAGATCGGGGGCTCTCCGCAGGCGACCACCCACTCTGATGAGATTATGGGCGTCACTCTCGGGTGCCAGGTGGAGCAGTCTGCTGTCTGATGGGACGGGCTTTCCTCCCTGTAGGCAGTCTAGCTCATCGGGGAACGAGTCTCTCTGGGCTCGTTGTAGTAGAAGAAGTTCTGCTTCTTCGTAGTCAGCTGCTGAAATGTCAGTGGTGGACTGAATCTCTGGGTGGTGCCACAGGAATGTCCTCTGCTGCGCACTCTCTAGGGTAATGCAGTCATCTATGTTGGGGTCTGTGGAGGCGACTGTGCTCAGTCCACAGAACATAGGTTTCTTGTTCTCAGCCTCCTCGTTACTTGCTTCCCGTGGGGTGGGCGTAGGCCACTCTTCTTCCGGGAGCTTGAGGAATTCTGGTCCGTCACTGTAGATGTTGCGACGGGTGAGGTCATCCAGAGACATTCCCCGGGTGATGACGTCAGCTGGGTTGTGTTTGGTGTCACAATACCGCCAGCTCGCTGCTTCTGTTAACTCTTGAATCTCGGTGACTCTGACTCCCACGAAGACTTTGTATCTGCATGAATCAGACTTGATCCATGTGAGTACTGTCGTGGAATCTGACCACAAGATTGTTCTGTGCACCGGAATGGTGAGTTCACGTTGGATTAACGTGGCTAGATGCGCTCCTGCTAGGGCTGCGCAGAGCTCTAGACGCGGGATAGATTGTTGCTTTCGTGGGGCTATTCTTGAGCGAGCCAGGATGAAAGCAGTGTGTATCTTTCCTCCCTTCTCTTGGGCACGCAAGTAGGCCACCGATCCATAGGCTACTTCGGAGGCGTCGCTGAAGACGTGTAGATCAATCTTGCATGTCTCTGGCCTCACTGTGGATGGGAAGTAGCTGCGGCGTATATTGACGCCTGGGAGTGAGCGGAGTTCCGTCTCCCACTCTCTCCATGTTGAGGCAAGGTGTGCGGGTATTGGGTCGTCCCAGCCCTGGTCCTTGTCCCATAGTGCTCGTACAATCATCTTTGCCCTGGTGGTGTAAGGTAGAATACATCCCAACGGGTCATATTGTCTGGCGAGTGTTCTGTACACACTCCGTCTGGTGGTCGGTGTCGCCGTCGACCTTCCCTGCTCTGGAGTCAAGGGTTTGTGTCTATAGTGGAGCGAGTCTGTTTTGAAGCGCCAGACTAGTCCTAGTGTCATTTCTTGGGCTTCTCCTGGGATGGTTGCCATCCAGGTCTCGCTGCTGGCAGCCTTGTCCGCGGGGGAGAGGCTGCGCAATACGTGCGGGTCACTGCTGGCCCACTGCCTGAGATCAAAGCCGCCTTTGATCAGGGAGGCGCGTAGCTTGATTAGGAGAGCCTCGGCTTCTTCTTGAGTCGAAACGCTTTGTAAACAGTTGTCCACGTAGAAACTGTTCTTCACACTGTGTCGGACCTCTTCATCTGCTGTTGGGTCCTCTGCGACGTGTTTCTGTAGTGCAAATGTAGCACAGCACGGGCTGCATGTGGTTCCGAAGGGGAGTACTTCCCACTGGTAGATGGCTGGGTTCTCATCTCCGATCCTCTCTCTCCATAGGAACCGCAGCAGGGGCTTGTCCTCCTCCACTAGTCTCACCTGCAGGAACATCCCTTTGATATCCCCGCTGATAGCCACCTTGTCCTGGCGGAAGCGCAGTAGCACGCCTAGTAGGGAGGGGCCGAGTGTGGGGCCGGGCAAGAGCTCTTTATTCAGATTTTGGGATCCGATCTGGTAGCTGCAGTTAAACACAATGCGATCCTTGCCGTTGTGGTGGACCTTGTGATGCGGCACGTACCATGATTCGGTCGTCTGATCGGCCTCTTTAATGTCAATCTTTGTCACGTGTCCCGCTGTGATTAGCTTCTCAATCTCAGCGCGGTACACACTCTCTTGAGCGGGGTCTTTGGCTAGGCGCCGCTCCGTGTTCAATAGATAGCGCTCCGTGGCGTCTTTCTTTGCGTGAAAGGTGGGCATTCCCTCTCGCCTCAGGAGTGGAGTTGCGTATCTCATCACTCCGCCGACTGTGACTCTCTTTGTCCCTTGCTCGAGTAGGTTGATGGCGTAAATGTCTTCTTTAGAACGAATATCTTTCTTTTCGTTCTTAAAGGGCATTGTCTCTAGTGTCCATAGCCTCTCGACATGCTGCAGGAGAGTGGTGTCTTCTTCTGTCGTTCTGGAGTGGAGGCAGCTAGTGGCTGCTGTTCGGTTGAGAGATTTAGCGAGGGGGCCTTGTAGTGTCCACCCTAGGCGGGTCTCGACTGCTGCAGGACAGCCTCGGGGTCCTGTATGGACCCGGTCAATCGGGACTATGAGTTCTGCATGGTCGGAGCCTATCAGCAGGGTCGGGGTAGCGCCGTCTATGAGCGGGATGGGTAGTTGTCGCAGGTGCACATATTTATCCATCAACTTGGCGATAGGGTAGGTGTACTGCGATAGTCCTATTTCTTGGCTGGTGAAAGCATTTGTAATCCTATACCGTCGCTCTGGCTGCCCGTTTGCTGCGATAGTGAAGGAGACATTCTCGCCCTTTATCGTCTTTAAATCTCTTCTTATTGTCCGAATCGTCATTTCGTTCTCGCTCCCCCGCAGTCCCAGCTGGGTCGCAGCGGACGCGAGCAGAAGGGTCTTCTCTGACCCGTCATCAAGGACGGCGTAAGTGTCCATGACTTTATCTTGGTAGCTCAATGTCACACGGACTACCTTTAAGAGCACTTGGGCGCCGCTGCTGCTGGCGGGGTCAATGTACATGACACTTGCCTTGGTGCCGCTTGATGGTGCAGGTGAAGGCCGTCTTCTGTTACTGTCGTGTAGTATATCTAGATGGGCTCCGTCGCACCGACTGCACCTTTTCTTTAGGCGGCATTCGGCTGCCATGTGGCTGCGCGCACATCGGTAACAGCGCCTGTTGGACTTTATCCATTGACTCACTTCTTCTGCATTCATCTTTGTGAACAGGTCACATTGTGACAGCCAGTGTTCTTTCTCACAGTAGGGGCACGCCACCTTCCACTTCTCTTTTCTCGAGGGGGTACTGTGGCTCTTACTGCTCGGTACTGACTCTGATTGGTGCATGACAGTCACCGATCTTCTTCCATCATTTATTCTCCTGGGTCCCTCTCTGGAGCTTGGCGTGCTCCGCCCGAACGTATCCAGTCGTAAGCTGCTGACTTCTCTCGCCAGGAAGTCGGCTAGATCAAGGAGGGATGGTTCGGGGCCGTTAGGATCCCGGTAGTCTCTCTGCCGCCTAAAACGCTCTTGTCTTGCGGGTGGCAGCTTCTCCAAAATCCTCTCGACGTTAGAGTTGGCGTATAGCTCATGCATGCCCTTTTCCCGTTGCGCTCCCAGCATCCCTACCAGGGACTGCACTTTGATTGACAGGTCGTCTAATGAGCGATTGTCTGTTGCTGGGGGTAGGCGATCAATATGCCTTATCTCTTGGATTACGTAATCCCATATACGTCCATATCTCTGGTCCAGCGCTGCTAGGGCCGCTGTGTATGGTGTCGTAGAGGTGGCATAGGCTAGCGCTATATTGTGCGCTCGCGGTACTTTCAGGTGCTTCAGTAATATTGCATACTTGTGGCGTTCATCAGCGACATCCCCCATCATTGTCTCTAAGCACATCCGGAGCTCCGTGTACTGTGCTCGATTCTCATAGGTGAAATCTGGAAACGACGGCGTGGCAATGTATGACGCCGTGGATGGCTGATACATCGGCGAGCGTTGGGGGAGAGACCTCCTGGGTGAGTCCCCTCTTGCGCCTCTCTGAGGGCTGGTACCGACAGGGTACCATGGCCCGCTGGTCCAGGTGCTATTCCTCGGGGCTGGTCGTGCGTCGTGCTCACCCGTGAATAGAGTCGGGGGTCTGTAGCGCAGCGCCGCGGGGGTATAGCCTGGGCTGTACTGGACCTCCTGGTCCGGTGGAGTACTGTGCTGTCGTCGGGCTTGGTTCTCCTCCTCTCCCTCTTCTTCCTCTATCAGGTCTTCCAGATCCTGTAATCGTTGATTTAGCTTCTCCGCAGTGTATGCCGCTCCTTCCTTGTAGCTGGGTCTCGCTTCGACCGGTCTGGGAAGGGGGTCTGCGGGGGGTATAGGCTTGGTCTGTTGGTCAAGTTCAGGGTCGCTTGCTCGGTTAGGAGACGCTGCCCTTGACTGTTGTCTCGACGAGTTCCTTGAACCCCTGGCGGAGGGAGAGGGTGTTGCCTTGCGGATCAGCTGCTCCATTAGCTGCGCTTGTAGCTTGTCGCGCTCGACTTCGCGCTTGGTGAGATCTGCTTCTCTTTGGGCACCGGCAGCGGCGCGCTGGGCGTCGGCCCGGTCTCTTGCCATATTCTCTTCCGTCTGAAGGCGTCTCATCTCCAGGCGTGTGCGCTCTTCTTCACTCCGCTGCTGTGCTTGGAGTCGATCGCGTTCGCCCTGAAGTCGATCACGTTCGGTAGAGGCTGTCAGGCTGACGAGGAACGCCTGTTGTAGCATCCTCTCCGCTTCGCTGGGGGAAGGCGGTTGTGGAGGTGAGCCGCTCCTGTGTGAGCCGCTCCTGGGTGTACTCGTTGGGGAGTCCTGGAGCTCTATTTCCTCGGCGCTCTCCTCCTCTTCTTCCGTGCAGAGTTCTCTCTCTGTAGGGTTGTCTTCCTCCCGGGGCTGGTCGGGGACTACTTCTTCGGTATTGGCGGGGGGTAAAGGCATGTCAGCTCCCTCCTGGTCCCCACCGTGAGCTTGGTCAGTTACATTAGAACCTACTAGGGCCTCTGTGGTCGGGGAAACCTGGTCGTTAAGTTCAGACATAATTTTACTTTCTACTTTTACCGCGTTTACCGTTTGTCGAAGGCTAGGTAGTTGACTGACAGCGTAATCCTCTAAGTACTGAGGTGGCTGTCGTCTGCGCCGCGGGCGTTCTAGGTTAGGAGGACCGTTTCGTGGAGTGTTCATCATAGGCCATTTTAATATTAATAACACTATATTAATATTACACTAGTTACCCTCCGGCTCGAAGGACCAATTGTAACTGAGGGGTACAATTCCCTGACTGTATTGTTAAGTATGGTAATATTAAACCACTACCTCTTGTACTTTAACTTCTGGCCATCCAGTACATGATATAGATATGATGAACACTTTCCCACCTGATGAAACGAAGTCCACACAAATGTACAAATCGAATATTTAATATAGCAAAAGGTATATACAACGTTCACTTTACACTTATGATTTGAAATGCACTTGTATGGCAAATGAGTATTCGTAGGTAAATCAACATTGAATGTCCAATCTCTGGTTACTCAGGGAGTAAGTATACAACCTGGTTCTTTAGGGAACTATAGCGATGGTACTTAAATGATTATAGCTGGATACACTAAAGGGGGGGGGGGGTCCCGCTGGTTGTAAGACAGTAGGAGGGGGGGGGTTAGAGAAGCCGCTGGCGGTATCCCATCTGGCCGACGATTTCTTGGGAGAATTCAAAGTCTTGAACACGGTGCCCACAGAACCTCGGTCCGCAGACGAATACAGCTGGACCCTCTGGTGGACGGTAGCTGCCGGTCCACAACGGAGAGACGTGAGGCGACCTCACTGGTGTAGAGCGCCGTCTCACCTGGACTCCTCTCCGGGGGGTAGTTCCAACACTCAGCAGTGTTGGCCGTTATCCATGGAATAATCAAAGCACCCAAAGCATAATCCAAGCCGTGGAAGGCTCGCCGTCGTCCGGGTAGAGTAATCCAATGTACAGGTCCAGTCGCCCTGGCCCGGAGCTCCTCGGATGCAAGCACCACTAGTGGTCTGCCCAGCCTGGTTAAGACTCCAGATAACGTCAGGAACGATGGGGGTACTGATAACTTTATAACTCTAACCGAACGATGCACCATACATAATAGACTATTATTAGCTTAATAGAAATACGTCCAACTCGACGGTATAGTGCCAAACTATGACAATTTAACTATTAATCCACGCGATATCTCAATGCCTATTCTGAGGCCAAGTAGGCCTTACTGCACCACATGTGCGTCGTGGGTGAGGCTTCGCGTCTGTTACTCGGTTGGAGGGTAAAGAACTAATGGACTAAAAGAAAGTTCTACTTTACTTGCGCCATATATATATGCGCTGTGAACAAATAGTACCATTCGCCAGACGTATTCCTACGCGGAACCGGGCTTGCCACGACATGTTGGGCGGCACGATTGAACTTGAACCTAGGGGTATGGCTGCTGGCGCCAGGTTCTCGTCCAATGGTAGAATGAAACTATTATGGGCTGTTTAGTAGACTAAAGGGATATTCAGTGCATAATTTGTACAAGGAATATACAGGGGATATCAAACGATATACAAATACTATTAAATATATATATATAAATAAATATATATATTCGGTTTAATCTGATCCTTCACAACAGGCTGCTTGTATCCTGTGTGTCCTGTAGTGTGTAGTGTGGCCTCTGTGTGTCCTGTAGTGTGTAGTGTGGGCTCTGTGTGTCCTGTAGTGTGTAGTGTGGGCTCTGTGTGTCCTGTAGTGTGTAGTGTGGCCTCTGTGTGTCCTGTAGTGTGTAGTGTGGCCTCTGTGTGTCCTGTAGTGTGTAGTGTGGGCTCTGTGTGTCCTGTAGTGTGTAGTGTGGGCTCTGTGTGTCCTGTAGTGTGTAGTGTGGCCTCTGTGTGTCCTGTAGTGTGTAGTGTGGCCTCTGTGCTTCCTGTAGTGTGTAGTGTGGGTTCTGTGTGTCCTGTAGTGTGTAGTGTGGCCTCTGTGTGTCCTGTAGTGTGTAGTGTGGGCTCTGTGTGTCCTGTAGTGTGTAGTGTGGGCTCTGTGTGTCCTGTAGTGTGTAGTGTGGGCTCTGTGTGTCCTGTAGTGTGTAGTGTGGCCTCTGTGTGTCCTGTAGTGTGTAGTGTGGCCTCTGTGTGTCCTGTAGTGTGTAGTGTGGGCTCTGTGTCCTGTAGTGTGGGCTCTGTGTGTCCTGTAGTGTGGGCTCTGTGTGTCCTGTAGTGTGTAGTCTGGGCTCTGTGTGTCCTGTAGTGTGTAGTGTGGCCTCTGTGTGTCCTGTAGTGTGTAGTGTGGGCTCTGTGTCCTGTAGTGTGGGCTCTGTGTGTCCTGTAGTGTGGGCTCTGTGTGTCCTGTAGTGTGTAGTGTGGGCTCTGTGTGTCCTGTAGTGTGTAGTGTGGCCTCTGTGTGTCCTGTAGTGTGTAGTGTGGCCTCTGTGTGTCCTGTAGTGTGTAGTGTGGGCTCTGTGTGTCCTGTAGTGTGGCTTCTGTGTGTCCTGTAGTGTAGTGTGGCCTCTGTGTGTCCTGTAGTGTGTAGTGTGGCCTCTGTGTGTCCTGTAGTGTGTCAGAATGCAGGTAGGTGAATTCCAATGGTTGAAGGCAATCACAGAGACAGAGAGTGTTTACTCTTGAACAGGTTCGACTTTAATAGTAAGAACACAGAGTAAATTCTAAGAGAGAACAAGTGCTAAAAGCACAAGTGTAAGATAAGGTAAATGGGAGCTTATTGGAGGTCCAAAGTAGAACCGTCCGCGTTATCCCCGAACGCAATTAGTGAAGACCTGACAATGGACAAGCAGAAGAGAGGTATGTTAAATAGAGACCAAATACCAACATTCCACACACACCCCCGTGACAGCCAATCAGGAACCACCCCTAAGTGACAGCACTAATTGACAGGGAAATGACAGGTGACAAGCCCAGTGACATATGCCAGGAATGTGGGTGGTCACCGACCGAGGTCGGTGTCCAGAACGTAACAGTACCCTCCCCCGACGAACGGCACCAGACGTTCACCTAGGAGCCTCGGGATTCAGCCGCCGGAAATCAACGATCAGGCTGGGATCTAAAATATCCCTTTGAGGCACCCAAGAACGCTCTTCTATCCCGTACCCCTCCCAATCCACCAAGAACTGAAACCCCCTACCCCTCCGCCTACAACCCAGTATCCTCCGCACCGTGTAAATGGGTTGACCGCCAATAAACCGGGGCGGGGGAACCACAGGCAGTGGCGGGGCCAAGGGCGATGAGAGGAATGGCTTCAACAGGGACACATGAAACGTCGGATGAACCCTCATAGAGCTCGGAAGTCGTAACTTGTAAGCCACTGGATTAACCCGATGAATCACTTTAAATGGTCCTATAAAGCGAGGAGCCAGCTTCTTGGATTCCACCCGGAGAGGGAGATCCCGGGTGGAAAGCCAAACCCGCTGCCCTGGACGGTAAACTGGAGCCGGACGACGCTTACGGTTAGCCTGCCGTTGGGTACTAACCGAAACCTTCTGTAGCGCCTTCCGAACCTGTTTCCACGTCCTGCGACAGCGAGCCACATGTGCCTGGGCCGAGGGCACCTCCGCCTCCTGCTCCTGCTCGGGAAACAGAGGAGGTTGAAAACCATACTGGCACTGAAAGGGAGACATACCGGTAGAAGAGGAGAGAAGGGTATTATGCGCGTACTCAGCCCAAGCCAACCTCCTACTCCACGTTGCCGGACTACCGGCAACGTAACACCTCAAGACCCCCTCCAAATCCTGGTTGACCCTCTCCGTCTGCCCGTTCGACTGTGGATGGAACCCAGACGACAGACTGACAGAGGCGCCGAGGCCGGCGGCAAACGCCTTCCAGAACCTGGAGGCGAACTGAGGACCCCGGTCCGACACGATATCTACTGGCAGCCCGTGGACCCGAAAGACATGCTGTATAATTAAATCAGCAGTCTCCCGGGCCGAAGGAAGCTTGGGGAGAGGGACAAAGTGAGCCGCCTTAGAGAACCGATCCACCACCACCAAAATGGTGGTGAACCCGTCCGAAAGGGGAAGACCAGAAATAAAGTCCAGAGATATGTGTGACCAGGGTCGTTTAGGAATAGGAAGTGGTCGGAGGAGACCCGCCGGTGCCCGTCGAGAGGTCTTACTACGTGCGCACACCGGACAGGCCGCCACAAAGGAACGCGTATCCCCCTCCACTGTCGGCCACCAGAACCTCCTACGGATAAATTCCAGGGTCCTGGTTGCCCCTGGGTGGCTGGTGAGGGATGACGCATGTGCCCACTGTAGCAAGCGTGAGCGCGCCACCTTGGGAACATACGACCGTCCCGGAGGACCCCCACCAGGATCGGGCTCCCGCGTTAGCGCCGACCTTACCACCTTCTCTATGCCCCAAGACACGGGTGCCAAAATCAAGGCCGGTGGAATAATGGGATGGGGCTGCTCCTCCCGCCCAGGAAGATCAAACTGGTGCGACAACGCGTCAGGTTTGATATTCTTGGAGCCGGGCCTATAGGAGATGGTATATCGAAATCGTGTGAAGAACAACGTCCACCTGGCCTGGCGAGCGTTAAGGCGTTTAGCCCCTTGGATGTAAGCCAAGTTCTTATGGTCAGTCCAAATAATGAAAGGATGTGCCGCCCCCTCCAACCAATGTCTCCACTCCTCCAGTGCCAACTTGATCGCCAATAACTCCCGATTACCCACGTCGTAATTACGCTCGGCTGGTGACAGACGGCGAGAAAAAAAAGCACACGGGTGCACTTTCCCATCCTTTAAGCATCTCTGAGAGAGCACCCCCCCCACCGCGACGTCAGAGGCATCCACCTCCACAATGAACGGAACCTCCGCGTCATGGCGGATCAATACAGGAGCGGATGTAAAACGACGTTTAAGATCGCAGAAGGCCGACTCAGCCCTAGGCGACCATTCAAAGCCAGGGAGAGAGGCCTTAGTGAGAGCTGTTAAGGGATTGGCTAAGGCGCTAAAATTGCGAATAAAGCGCCTGTAAAAATTTGCAAAGCCCAAAAACCGTTGTAACCCCTTGAGCGACGAAGGCCGTGGCCAGTCCAAAACTGCACTCACCTTGGCTGGATCCATGCGCAGATCGCCCTTCGTCAACACAAAGCCCAGGAAGGACACGGTGTCCGTGTGAAACACACACTTCTCAGCCTTAACGAATAGTTGATGCTTGAGGAGACGGTCTAGCACCTCCCGAACGTGCATTTGGTGTTGCACCATATCGCGAGAAAAAATCAGGATATCATCTAAGTAGACAAACACCGACACCCCAATCAAGTCTCGCAGCACGTCGTTAACCAGGGCTTGGAAGACTGCCGGAGCATTAGCCAAACCAAAGGGCATGACCAAATACTCATAGTGCCCATTGGGTGTGTTAAATGCAGTCTTCCACTCGTCTCCCTCTCTAATCCTGACCAGGTTGTATGCATTACGTAAGTCAAGTTTAGAAAAGACCTGTGCCCCCTGTAAGCACTCAAAGGCCGTGTCCATGAGGGGTAAAGGATATCGGTTCTTGATGGAAACGTCATTCAATCCCCTATAATCAATGCATGGGCGCTGATCCCCATCCTTTTTATCAACAAAAAAGAAGCCAGCGCCGGCAGGGGAAGTGGAAGGGCGTATGTGCCCCGCAAGCAATGCCTCCTCTATGTAGGTGTTCATGGCCAAGGTTTCGGGGCGTGAGAGAGAGAACATTCGCCCGCGAGGCGGGGAGGTACCGGGTAGAAGATTAATGGGACAGTCGTATGATCTATGAGGCGGAAGTGCTTTAGCACGCGTCTTGCTAAAAACGTCCGCCAGGTCCCAATAGATCTCAGGCACCCCTATTAAATCGGGATTAGAGGGTAGATCAGAATCTGCCACGCTCCCCACCATCCTGGAGAAAGAGGGAGGAGACAAAAGAGAAGAGGGGGGGGGAGACAAGGGTTTGGGCAAACTCCCGCTGACGATCGACTTGACGTCGGCCGCCGTTGAGAGTTCGCCCGTGCTCCAATTAATGACACGAACACATGACGACAACCAGGGATGACCCAACACCATGACAGAATAGGGGGAAAAGATGACAAAAAAAGTAACCCATTCCCACTCCCCACCCTCCACCCGGATGTGTAAGGGAACTGTGCGCTGGGTGACGCTCCCACTGCCCAGGGGCCGACCGTCCAGGGCATAGACTGGTAAGGGAACCCCTAAGTCCTCCACCGGGGTTCCCCACTCCTTCACCAATCCCACGTGAATAAAATTGCCCGCCTCCCCTGAGTCAATGAGAGCCTTAGTTCCCCTAATGTCACCCCCACAGTTGATCGCCACCTCAAAAAATGTGCGAGAATCCGTGGTTTTGGCAGGAATGAGCCCACCTGCTGGCGCCCTCTCGAGGCCCGACGGCGCACCTTCCATCCCCGATTGGCACCGAGCCGATACAGCCTGGACCCCACAGCTGCCGAAGCGGTGACCGGTGCGGCCGCACCGGAAGCAGCGTCGCTCTTTGATGAAGCGCTGCCTCTCGTCGTCCGAGAGCGACAGCGCTCCAAGCTGCATGGATTCATCACCCAGTGGCCCACTCGTGTAATGCATGGAATTATCAACACCAGGAGAAGAAGGAAAACATACCTGGGGCTGGGTGTTGTTGACATGCTCCTTCTCCCTCTCCCGGTGCCGATTATCCATCTTGATGGTGGTGTTGATCAGCACTTCCAGCTGCTCGGGGATCTCACGCGCGGAGAGAGCATCTCGCATCCGCGCTGAGAGTCCCCTGATGAACAGAACCACGCAGACGTTCTCCGCCCAAGCTGTCTCCCGAGCCAAGATCCGAAATTTGATAGCATAAGCTGCGACAGTGCGGAGGCCCTGCCGGCAGTCGAGAAGACGACCACCAGCCTCGAAGATCGAGAGTACCCGGGAAGTATCGAATACTCTTCTCAATTCCCGGGTAAAGGCGTCCAGACTGTCGCAGATTATCGCCCCTGCCTCTAATTCCGCCGTAGCCCAGGAGAGAGCTTCGCCGGTGAGCAGTGTGATAATATACGCTACCTGCGCTGTCTCCGATGGAAATGATCGTGGTTGCAGCCGGAAAACGAGTAGACACTGGGTGATGAATTCCCGACAACCATCTGGTGATCCGTCATAGCGAGCGGGCGCCTGCAGATGTGGTTCGCGGGACCGCTCCTGGACCCCGAACCCCCCCCGACTTTCCTCTGCGTGGAGCGCTGCTTCCCCCGCCACCGACTGCACACCAGCCACTCCTTCTTGGGCTTGTCGAGCTGTGGCCAACGCCGACTGCGCCACCGCTTGGGATGATCCGACGACCCCATTGAGTCGGATTAACTCGGCGCTGACCAGCTGCTGATGTTCCTCCATCCGTGTCTGGGCTGCTCCCTGCGTCCGGAGCATCTCCATGATGGCCTCCATGGAATTCTGATGGTCAGGTCTTCTGTCAGAATGCAGGTAGGTGAATTCCAATGGTTGAAGGCAATCACAGAGACAGAGAGTGTTTACTCTTGAACAGGTTCGACTTTAATAGTAAGAACACAGAGTAAATTCTAAGAGAGAACAAGTGCTGAAAGCACAAGTGTAAGATAAGGTAAATGGGAGCTTATTGGAGGTCCAAAGTAGAACCGTCCGCGTTATCCCCGAACGCAATTAGTGAAGACCTGACAATGGACAAGCAGAAGAGAGGTATGTTAAATAGAGACCAAATACCAACATTCCACACACACCCCCGTGACAGCCAATCAGGAACCACCCCTAAGTGACAGCACTAATTGACAGGGAAATGACAGGTGACAAGCCCAGTGACATATGCCAGGAATGTGGGTGGTCACCGACCGAGGTCGGTGTCCAGAACGTAACAGTAGTGTGTAGTGTGGCCTCTGTGTGTCCTGTAGTGTGTAATAATAATAATAATAATAAATCAAATTTATATAGCGCCTTTCATAGAACCCAAGGTCGCTTTACAATCAGGACAAAAAATAGGGCAAGGAAAGTAGGGGGGGAGGGGGAAGGGGGGATGAGGGAAAGTAGGGGATAATGGACCTAATTTAATCTAAAACTAACTGATGGGGAAAGCCTTGGTGAAGAGGTGTGTTTTTAGAGCGGATTTGAAGGTGTCCAGGGTTGGGGCGTTGCGGATTTCGGGGGGGAGAGAGTTCCAGAGGGTAGGGGACGCCACGCTGAAGGCTCTGTCCCCAAAAGTCCGTAACCTGGTGCGAGGGATGGAGAGGAGACCTAGATCAGAGGATCGTAGGTTCCAGGATGGAGTGTACTGGTGGAGGAGATCAGACAGGTACCGGGGGCGAGGGCATGGAGGGATTTGTAGGTGAGGAGCAGGAGTTTGAAGGTGATGCGGAACCTGACTGGAAGCCAGTGGAGATGGATGAGGGTGGGGGTGATGTGCTGCCAGGGCTTGGTGTGAGTGAGAACCCTGGCAGCTGAGTTCTGGACATACTGGAGCCTGTCCAGGGCTTTGCTGGGTACCCCGAACAGGACTCCATTACAATAGTCCAACCGGGAGGTGACAAATGAGTGGATCAGGGTCTCCGCCACAGAGTCTGAGAGTGAGGGTCGGAGACGGGAGATGTTCCTGAGGTGGTAGAAGGCAGACTTGGTGACAGATTTGATGTGGGAGTGAAATGAAAGTGTGGAGTCAAGGGTGACGCCCAGGTTACGGACTTCGAGAGACGGAGCACAGAGTGTAGTGTAGTGTGGGCTCTGTGTGTCCTGTAGTGTGTAGTGTGGCCTCTGTGTGTCCTGTAGTGTGTAGTGTGGCCTCTGTGTGTCCTGTAGTGTGTAGTGTGGGCTCTGTGTCCTGTAGTGTGGGCTCTGTGTGTCCTGTAGTGTGTAGTGTGGCCTCTGTGTGTCCTGTAGTGTGTAGTGTGGCCTCTGTGTGTCCTGTAGTGTGTAGTGTGGGCTCTGTGTGTCCTGTAGTGTGTAGTGTGGGCTCTGTGTGTCCTGTAGTGTGTAGTGTGGCCTCTGTGTGTCCTGTAGTGTGTAGTGTGGCCTCTGTGTGTCCTGTAGTGTGTAGTGTGGCCTCTGTGTGTCCTGTAGTGTGTAGTGTGGGCTCTGTGTCCTGTAGTGTGTAGTGTGGGCTCTGTGTCCTGTAGTGTGGGCTCTCTGTAGTGTGGGCTCTGTGTCCTGTAGTGTGGGCTCTCTGTAGTGTGGGCTCTGTGTCCTGTAGTGTGGGCTCTGTGTCCTGTAGTGTGGGCTCTGTGTCCTGTAGTGTGGGCTCTCTGTAGTGTGGGCTCTGTGTCCTGTAGTGTGGGCTCTGTGTCCTGTAGTGTGGGCTCTCTGTAGTGTGGGCTCTGTGTCCTGTAGTGTGGGCTCTCTGTAGTGTGGGCTCTGTGTCCTGTAGTGTGGGCTCTGTGTCCTGTAGGCTCTGTGTCCTGTAGTGTGGGCTCTCTGTAGTGTGGGCTCTGTGTCCTGTAGTGTGGGCTCTGTGTCCTGTAGTGTGGGCTCTCTGTAGTGTGGGCTCTGTGTCCTGTAGTGTGGGCTCTGTGTCCTGTAGTGTGGGCTCTCTGTAGTGTGGGCTCTGTGTCCTGTAGTGTGGGCTCTCTGTAGTGTGGGCTCTGTGTCCTGTAGTGTGGGCTCTCTGTAGTGTGGGCTCTGTGTCCTGTAGTGTGGGCTCTGTGTGTCCTGTAGTGTGGGCTCTGTGCTTCCTGCTCTGTGTGTCCTGTAGTGTGGGCTCTGTGCTTCCTGCTCTATGTGTCCTGTAGTGTGGGCTCTGTGCTTCCTGTAGTGTGGGCTCTGTGTCCTGTAGTGTGGGCTCTGTGCTTCCTGTAGTGTGGGCTCTGTGCTTCCTGCTCTGTGTGTCCTGTAGTGTGGGCTCTGTGCTTCCTGTAGTGTGGGCTCTGTGCTTCCTGCTCTGTGTGTCCTGTAGTGTGGGCTCTGCTTCCTGCTCTGTGCTTCCTGTAGTGTGGGCTCTGTGCTTCCTGTAGTGTGGGCTCTGTGTGTCCTGTAGTGTGGGCTCTGTGCTTCCTGCTCTGTGCTTCCTGTAGTGTGGGCTCTGTGTGTCCTGTAGTGTGGGCTCTGTGCTTCCTGCTCTGTGTGTCCTGTAGTGTGGGCTCTGTGCTTCCTGCTCTATGTGTCCTGTAGTGTGGGCTCTGTGCTTCCTGTAGTGTGGGCTCTGTGTCCTGTAGTGTGGGCTCTGTGCTTCCTGTAGTGTGGGCTCTGTGCTTCCTGCTCTGTGTGTCCTGTAGTGTGGGCTCTGTGCTTCCTGTAGTGTGGGCTCTGTGCTTCCTGCTCTGTGTGTCCTGTAGTGTGGGCTCTGCTTCCTGCTCTGTGCTTCCTGTAGTGTGGGCTCTGTGCTTCCTGTAGTGTGGGCTCTGTGTGTCCTGTAGTGTGGGCTCTGTGCTTCCTGCTCTGTGCTTCCTGTAGTGTGGGCTCTGTGCTTCCTGCTCTGTGTGTCCTGTAGTGTGGGCTCTGCTTCCTGCTCTGTGCTTCCTGTAGTGTGGGCTCTGTGCTTCCTGTAGTGTGGGCTCTGTGTGTCCTGTAGTGTGGGCTCTGTGTCCTGTAGTGTGGGCTCTGTGTCCTGTAGTGTGGGCTCTCTGTAGTGTGGGCTCTGTGTCCTGTAGTGTGGGCTCTGTGTCCTGTAGTGTGGGCTCTCTGTAGTGTGGGCTCTGTGTCCTGTAGTGTGGGCTCTCTGTAGTGTGGGCTCTGTGTCCTGTAGTGTGGGCTCTGTGTCCTGTAGGCTCTGTGTCCTGTAGTGTGGGCTCTCTGTAGTGTGGGCTCTGTGTCCTGTAGTGTGGGCTCTGTGTCCTGTAGTGTGGGCTCTCTGTAGTGTGGGCTCTGTGTCCTGTAGTGTGGGCTCTGTGTCCTGTAGTGTGGGCTCTCTGTAGTGTGGGCTCTAAAACTTGAGCAGATGAGGCAGTGTGGTGTTGGGGTTTTGCATGAACAGTATTACGTCGTCCGCATATAAACAACTTTTATGTTGTGTGCCCTTGATTACGATTGGTTGTATGGATTGGGATTGTCTTATATATTGTGCTAAAGGTTCTAATGATAGATCGAATAGTCCGGGACTAAGAGGGCAACCCTGTCTAGCTGAGCGTGATACCGGAAATATTCCGGAGGTGATTATACCTGTATGTAGCAGTCTGGAAAATATGGTATATTATTCAGAACTGCTGACTGTGTTTGTATCCCTTTTGTACACAAAGACATTCTAACTAGGTTCATTGATATTCACACGAACAATGATACAAGCGTCCCCTTCTTCTATCACTGGAAGATGGTTTATAAATGACATTTCTCTATTCCTCATCCTCCCCTTGTGTGACTGGCAGGCGGGACCAGCAGGGGGCAGTAGCAGGCAGAGAGTGTCGGAGGGAGATGGAAGGTGATATATGGCAGCGGAAGGAGAGAGATGTTCTCTTCGGCTTTGGACTTGGCCGTGAACAGTCGCAGCCGGCGGGCGTGTGCTTTTGGAATAGCCCCGTTAAGAAGTGAAGCTGGAGAGCCCCGTGGAACAGTGACGGGTGATAGGAAGTACTGGCTAGTGGATACGATATCCTAGCAGTACCAGTGATAGTGTGTGAACCATTAGTGCAGAGCCAGGCACTAACAGTCGGGTTATAATAGTTACAGTGTGCGGTATAGATAGCGTGCGGCTAATGATATATCTGAGTTCACAACAGTCGGGTTATAGCAGTTACTGTGCCGGTATAGTCTGCGTGCCAGAGACGTGCGGGACCTACAAGCAACCTGCCCCGGGCGTCGACAGCTGTCTGCACCGGAGTGCTACAGCAAACCAGCTCGTGGCTGTCTGCAAGACACGGGAGTTCTTTCCCACCAGCAGAGGTCGTCATCGCCCAGCACCAGCTCAGCCAGCACTGCCCCTCTGCTACAGCTCCGCCTGCTAGCACCTGCGACGAGAGCGTCCGACGCCATCTTGCCACCAGGACGGTGGTGGAGCGGCGCAGCCGCCATTTTGGTAGAGTAAACATTAGGGCTTCGGCGCCCAGGATCTATTGCACGTTACACAGTGTGGAGCGGCCTGCGGGTGAAGTTAACGTTGCTAACTACAGACCCCAAACATTACATTACATGCCGGCATTAGCATAGGGCTTTTGTTTTGGTAATTGTGGGCCCACACTTGGTTTTATTTCCTTTTCTTTGAGTGTGATAACATGTGTGTTTATTAATATTTTCCCATTCAATTAACCCTTCCCTGTGGGGAAGTTACAGACCTGGTGCATTATAATTAAAGCTTTTGGAGGTATTATTCTGGCCGTATAATTAAAGCCTGTTGAGGTATTATACAAGGTGAAGACCCAGACGTGGGTGATGAGTCAAACACAGTGAAGTATATTATCCCTGATAGTAACCCAGAGGTGGGTGCATAATATACGTGTTTATGAGGTATTGAGTTGAACAGCAGGGGCTATAGTAGGAATTCAGCCCAATTGGCCACTAGTATTAAATAATTGTAACTGAACAGTACAATTAATATAAAGACTTGAATGGGGTTCTGTGTGCATGTCCATTCCTGTGCCCAGCATTAACTCTTTTGGTGTGGGTAACGTATATATGATTAACCTCTTCCTACCCAACTCTCCCCTTTTCATTGTAAGGTTTCTAGGGTCACTGAGGGAGGGTACTGCTTGCGGGGGGAACTCAGGGTATTTGATTACAATTCAGTCACGAGGTGTGGGAGGGTCTAAGGAGCAACTGGGAGGAGTGGGAGCGTGTTGGGGAGTACTGCTGACCGCCCTGCGACAGGAAAGGAAGACCAGAGTACCAGACCAGGTTGGTAAATCCCGGGCCCCATCCACTCACACTACCAGCCTCCAGTCGACGCCCCAGGCCCAAAGACGAGGGTGCAGTCAGACAGAGTGCTGCTGTGTCCAGCTACCTCCTGACTGCCAGCAACCGTTCCCACGAAGCAGGGATAATCCACCCTGCTACATGTAGTAATCATGGCCAATGGGTCTTTGTATACTACTTTAATCATATCAATGAAACCTTTACCTAACCCCATCTTCTCTAATACTGCCCATAGATACAACCATTCCAGCCTGTCAAAAGCTTTCATTGCATCCAGGGACAGCATCGCCTTAGGTATGGTGTCGTCCTTGTCGGCATCTAGTACGTGCAGTATTCGTCTTATGTTATCAGTGATCAGACGGCCTCTTATGAAGCCAGTTTGGTCCGGATGAACTAAAGACGTCATATGCTTTTGTAATCTGATGGCTAATACCTTAGAGTACAGTTTGATATCGGTTCCGAGGAGGCTTAAGGGTCTGTAACTACCGCACTCGGTGGGGTCTTTGTCTTTTTTGAGAAGGACTGTTATGAGTGCAATATTGTCGTTTTTATGGAAGTTCCCCTCCTTGACTGAGTATAAGATCATATTTAGTAATAAGGGTCCAATTATGTCCCAACAAGAAAGGTACATTTCTGGTGGGATACCGTCTCTTCCAGGAGCCTTACCACTTTGCATTTCGGATATGGCCTTCTTGAGTTCCTCTAGTGTGATCGGTGTTTCTAACTGTTTAGCGTCATCCTCTGAAAGTTTAGGGAGAATAATTTGATTAAGATATGTGTCCATTTTGTTTTGATCGAAGGTCGTTTCTGATTTATATAAGTCGGAGTAGAATTCTTTGAATGTATCGTTTATTTTTTCAGGGTCTGTTTCAAGTACTTGTTGTGCTCTAATGGTAGTTATATGCAAATTTTGCATTAATTCTTAATCGCATGGCTAATAGGTGACTAGGTTTAGAACCTTGGGAGTACTGCTGTTGTCTTGTGCTACGTATTTGTATTTCCGATTGTTGTCTGTATGGCATTGATCTCTTTTTTTAGTACATTAACTTGATTTTCTAGTCGAGTTGAGTTGTTGTATTTTAAAGAATTAAATAACGTTGAGTAGTGTGTTCCATAGTTTTGGGGCATAGTTGGCAAATGCCATACTTCCGATCCTCTTTTGGTTTCTGGGTGTGTCTAATTAACATGTAGTGGATGACCGTAGCGTTCTTGAGGGCAAATAACTAACTAGGGAATTTGCTATGTATTTTGGGCCTTGCTCAGAGCTTTATATGTCAGGAAAAGGACCTTAAAATCAATTCTATGAGTTATTGGAAGCCAGTGCAGAGTTAATATAAGTCCGGTTCTGTGTTTGTTTGTGTCTGTAGATTGTTGCTGACCTTTAACGCGTCCGTGTCCAGTCCTTTAGATTAGCCCCACCGTTCATTGTAAACAATGATGCATGTAGTTACTGTGTGTTGTTGTAGCCACCGGGTAAATCGCGATTTTTTTATTGGTTTGTCATGACAAACCAATTACATAATCCAACATATGTGTAAAGGCACAACATATTCCAGTTAACGGTATATATTTTTTAATGATTCCTTACGGCGTAATCAATACTTCCATTTGTATAAATTGCGTTAAGGGGGAGCTTAGTATTCCTGCCTCTGAGGAGCTTGTCGCGGCTCATGCGCATGCGCACGCTCGGCCAATCAGAGCAACGAGGAAGGGCATGTTGGTTGCCGAAAGTATTCACGCGTCCTGTAGTGTGGGCTCTGTGCTTCCTGTAGTGTGGGCTCTGTGTCCTGTAGTGTGGGCTCTGTGCTTCCTGTAGTGTGGGCTCTGTGCTTCCTGTAGTGTGGGCTCTGTCCTGTAGTGTGGGCTCTGTGCTTCCTGTAGTGTGGGCTCTGTGCTTCCTGTAGTGTGGGCTCTGTGTCCTGTAGTGTGGGCTCTGTGCTTCCTGTAGTGTGGGCTCTGTGCTTCCTGTAGTGTGGGCTCTGTCCTGTAGTGTGGGCTCTGTGCTTCCTGTAGTGTGGGCTCTGTGCTTCCTGTAGTGTGGGCTCTGTGCTTCCTGTAGTGTGGGCTCTGTGTCCTGTAGTGTGGGCTCTGTGCTTCCTGTAGTGTGGGCTCTGTGCTTCCTGTAGTGTGGGCTCTGTCCTGTAGTGTGGGCTCTGTGCTTCCTGTAGTGTGGGCTCTGTGCTTCCTGTAGTGTGGGCTCTGTGTCCTGTAGTGTGGGCTCTGTGTCCTGTAGTTTGGGCTCTGTGTCCTGTAGTGTGGGCTCTGTCCTGTAGTGTGGGCTCTGTGTCCTGTAGTGTGGGCTCTGCTTCCTGTAGTGTGGGCTCTGTGCTTCCTGTAGTGTGGGCTCTGTGCTTCCTGTAGTGTGGGCTCTGTATATAAAAACAACAACACAATAAGTACAACTGTAAAGTACAAAAGATATACAGTGCAGGAAGAGGCAGAAAAGCCCAGAAGGCTTATAATAAAAATCCTCCACCTATAATAATAATAATAATAATAATAATAATAATAATAATAATAATAATAATAATAATAATAATAATAATAATAATAATAATAATAATAATAAACACAATTATATTACATATAGCAAGTTGGAAAATGAGATCAATATAAGGACCATGTGTGTGTGTGTGTTTGTGTGTGAGTGTGTGTGTGTGTGTGTAAGTTAAAATACAGTACACTGATTACAATACGCAAGTTACAATACACTGTTACAATATAATAAGCAAATGTTCCTTCAAACCTTTTTTGTATGTTTTTTAAGATGTTGGATGGATATTGCATTCTTTCATGTTCCAATAAAATGTGTGATGGTGTGTGTGTGTGTGTGTGTGTGTGTGTGTGTGTGTGTGTGTGTGTGTGTGTGTGTGTGTGTGTGTGTGTGTGTGTGTGTGTGTGGTCCCTTAATAATTCAAACACAGTTGTATTATTGCTAGACACTGAGAACTCGACAAAGCTCTATGGTCCGTCATCCACTGTTTGTTATATATTGGCAGGTTCTGAATAATATGTCTGTTTTCACATATCGTTCTTGACATTAGTGTTTAATTCCTCAGGCTCTGGGGGTATGTGTGCATGAACGTGTATACTGTATGTCTTTCCTCAGGCCTTTCCCATTCTGAGGCAGCAAGGCTCAACAACTTCTTCCACTTCACTGAACCAGAGAACATGAAGAAGAAAGCCCTCCTGGAGATGGCTGACTGGGACCCGTCTATTGACTTCCTGGAGCCGCTGAGTAAAGACGTCCCCAAAGGTCCACTACACCACGTCCTACTGTATATCAAGTACCACCACATCTATACACTTCAGCCACCGGTAGCCACCATCTATCCACACAGCACACTGTCCCATTCAGCCTTTTACGGTCATTGTGCAAGTTTATTTCCTGTTGCAGTGTTTTGCTAATATCAGTATCTGATGGGTAAACTGGGTCCAAGCTGTTCCATTGAATAGGTCTATAGCAGCTATCGAGGCCCGACAACACCACGTTAATGTCCCCATAGGCCGGACACGTCTTCTTTAAGGCCCGACAACACACGTTAATGTCCCCATGGGCCGGACACGTTTTCTTTAAGGCCCGACAACACACGTTAATGTCCCCATGGGCCGGACACGTCTTCTTTAAGGCCCGACAACACACGTTAATGTCCCCATGGGCCGGACACGTCTTCTTTAAGGCCCGACAACACACGTTAATGTCCCCATGGGCCGGACACGTCTTCTTTAAGGCCCGACAACACACGTTAATGTCCCCATGGGCCGGACATGTCTTCTTTAAGGCCCGACAACACACGTTAATGTCCCCATGGGCCGGACACGTCTTCTTTAAGGCCCGACAACACGTTAATGTCCCCATGGGCCGGACACGTCTTCTTTAAGGACCGACTACACATGTTAATGTCCCTATGGGCCGGACACGTCTTCTTTAAGGCCCGACAACACACGTTAATGTCCCCATGGGCCGGACACGTTCTCTTTAACACTTTGATTGCCCAACTCGAGTTTTCTCGGGTTTACCCCCCACGGGTTGAATGCCCATCACGAGAATATTCATATTTCATCAACCGAGTCTACCGTTGGAAAATCAGCCACCCCAGGCGCTCAGATGTGAAAAAAGCGCCCCCTATCGTCTCCCAGATGGTAATTCACTCTTTTGGATTGGACTCAATGAAAATTAATGAGAAAAAAAAACCCGGACTCCACATTTTACTTCTCACTCATGCAACCGGCGTCGATCAGCTTCTATCTGGACCCTCAGAGCAGCGGGGATTATGTGTTTTTACAGTATACGCATGGGATCAATAAAAGGATCGATTCTTTCAAATGGCGATCAGGAATTGGAATAATCAATTTGGATACCATCTGATCTCAGGTAAGGAATCTATGTTACCAGTCTTAGGATAATCAGACCCGTTTTTACGGAGATATAAGCTTTTATGTGATTATGTGATATGGCTGTTTGACTCTAAGAGCGATCAGGAACTGAGAGAATCGATTTTCAGCATGCGGCACCAGCGTGCACACGCACACATATACTATCGATAATCTAGCGTTTATTTGAAAACGATTCATAAATAGGCCGACAAATGACAAAGTTCTAGAATATTACAGTACGGGGCGATTATCATGGAATCCTCTTTTTTCTCTGTGAAAACGAGGGGTTTTCTAAATGCTATGAAACGGAAATGAACCGATAAAAAAACAATCTGCTTCGACAATGTTGACTGGAAATAAGTCATTGATAATGTGACGGGCAGATTAGACACATAGCCATAATTTAAAACATAGATTAGGCGATATTAACGTTAACATTGGAGTGGATGTGGGCATTCAAGCACTAAATGAGCGCCCCCTGCTGGGCATTCAAAGTGTTAAGGCCCGACAACACACGTTAATGTTCCCATGGGCCGGACACGTCTTCTTTAAGGCCCGACAACACACGTTAATGTCCCCATGGGCCGGACACGTCTTCTTTAAACAAGTCAAGAAGAAACATCACAATAAATCAAGAACAAAACAAAAAACATCATGAAATCTGATAAGTGCTCATGTAAGCCTTCGGTCAGATTGATAACCCAATAACTCATTGGTCCGCTCATCTCAACATCAAGCAGCGTCCTGCGATGTCTGTGATATCCAGAACTCAATGCGTCCACAAACTGCAGGGGTTAAACCCGACCGACCCGACCTGACACACGCACCGCCCCGTCCCCCCCAGTCATCGACCTTAGGTCCAGTGATTGGAGTTGCGGAGTCTATTATTTTATTTGCACCGGGAAGGATTCATTTGACCAGTAGGACACTCTTTAATCAGATGATATCCATTTCCCTTATCCGTCACACGTATTATCACTGTAACATTACTTAATAAGCCCATTATATAGAATCTATAATATATATATATAGATATAGAAATAGGTAGATAGATATATATTTCTTTCTCTAGGTCTCTGTGTGGATAAAGACACACTACTAGAGTTGTACATCATAAATCAGGAACATCACAGGCCGTGTTGCTGCCGACTGGTTAAAGACACACTACTAGAGTTTTACATCATAAATCATGAACATCACGAAGCCGTGCTCCCTCATGCTTAAACAATGGGTAAAGTTACATTGCAAAACATTTCAATGCTTACCCGACTGGTCAGAAGAATGGATACGAAGTGGGTTCCAAAAAGGTTTTATTTTTTAAAAATATAAGATTACAACAAAGGCACAGTTCATGGTTATAAGTACAAAAGGTTTCTTCTTACAATATATCAGAATGCAGCTCCACCAAAAATCTCCCTCGAGATGAAGTGAGTTAGCCTTTATAAAGGAATTCAAGATCTCTCTGTCATTGGTTCAGATACAGTGATGAAATTTCACTAGCCAGTCAACGTTTTAGTACGTCAGTACATATTTATCCAATCATTTCACTGTACGTGTACAGTACGTGTCTTATCATTCCCTCCGTTATTTATTACTTTGTAGTTACATATCATTCGAGTATGAGAAAGTCCCTCCACATTCTATCTTAACAGAACCTGCAAAGGGTTAACCTGGTAACCAGACAGTGCTGCAAGGCCATCTGTGAAAACTCCCGTTCTGTATGTTCATGTGGAGGGAGGAGGAGAGACAGACACATCGGTACAGATTACTTTTATATGTAGAATTATAAAGCATATAATTAATATATACTAGCAGTATATATATGTTTCCATAATTATTACATACGCAAAAGGTTAGATTCACACAACAATATATGTATTTTGTAGTTTAACTAAGACAGTGATTCTCTCCTCTGTTCTCATCTCTGTGCCAACCTGCTCTTTTCATTCCGGCCCTGTGCAGAGCAGCCCATGCACTTCACATATGGACACATACATGTATGATACAGTACATATATATATATATATATAGTACATACAGTATATACATATATATACACATACTTGTACCAATCATTGGTTATATGTCCACTCTATGTAGGACAGGCAAGGGTTAGCATGTGTGCCGGCCTGCTGTTTGCTCGGGCCCGCTCTTAGCTCAAGGCCAGGAGATAGAGAGAGCACATTCCAGAGAAATGGACAGAGAAATGGACTGTGCAGCTCCATGCATTATCAAAAGGTTTCTGTTTCCCGTCTGACTGCATATTCCATTAACTGTAGTGTAGTTTTATAAGTGTATAAAGAGTATACAGGTCATATACATAGCTCCAATCATATATAATAAACATAAGAATATTATACAAAGTGTCACTCGTTGACTTGTGGCACTTAACATGTGTTTACACATAACGTGTTTATTCTCAATTCCTTTCTGACGGGGCATTACCAGCCAGAATACATATCACATCTAGACACCTATAGTAACATATGCCTAGATTTATAACAAATATATACAATAAACCTATTGTATTGATTCCATTGACTCCACTCTCCAAGATCACGCAAGATATTGTAGTGTACACAAGTTACGGTTCCAGAGTCCACAGTCCATAGTTCTCACAGTTTTTCAGTGGGAGGAAGAATCTACAGACACTCCTCATACTCATACATAAGAACAGGATGTCATACTAACCAGTGTCACTAGTTGGCTGTGACACTTTACACCCCCTCTGTCATCCTGGTCGGTCATTTTCCATTGTCTTAATAGCGTCTGTACTGGGGGACGAGATGGCGATTGCGGGGTCACGTGGCCGTGACTCTCCACACCCCCTCTGTCATCTCGGTACCTCTGTACCCTGGTAGCCGGCGGGAAGACTTGCATCTGTTGTTCCCTGGCTGGACGGCTCGATAGGATAGGGGCCACGTCGTGGCTTGGTATCCGGCGGGAAGACTTGCATCTGTTGTTCCCTTGGTCATCTTGGGGTCACCCCCTCTGACCTCTTGGATCTCTCCCATAGTTTGAGGTAGGTTGAATTGTCACTTCTCGGGCGACCCCACGGGTCCCAGAGAATTGTAGCAGCAGTCCTCTATTGAAGTGTGGTTGGCCTGGTCGTGTGACCCTGTCCGTAGGCCTCTCTGGACATCACAGATACGGTCCACAGAGGACTAATTTCTTTTCTCTCTTTCAGGTCTATTCAGGGCTCTCGTCGCCCTGTAACCTGGGTCCAGGCCGATGTCTCTCTGTCCGGTCTAGGAGGTCTAGGAGGTCTAGGAGGTCTTGGAGGTCTAGGAGGTCTAGGAGGTCTAGGAGGTCTGGGAGGTCTAGGTGAGGACCTTGAGGATGCTCTGGAGCTTGACCTATCCCGGTCTTCCTCCATTTCCGAGTTCTGACCTGAGTCAGTATATTCCTTCTTGCCATTCGCTGCGTCGTCCACTGACTCCGGGGGACCCCCCCCCCGTCTAAGAATGCTCCTGGCCCGAAATAGGGCAGGTTCTGATCCTTCCGGTCCGAACTGTACTGTCGGTCTCCTTGGTGTATCCTAAGGAGGGAGGTCGGTTCATTCCAGGATTCACTTTGATCATCTGATCCTTCATAGAGCGTACAGCTCTCTCTGCCACCCCGTTCGTATTGGGCTGGTAGGGTACAGAGTATTGGGCCATTACACCCGCTTCCTCCAGTAGTTTCAGTCCTGCTCTCAGATACTGCTATTCGTCTCGATGGCACTGGTTCAGGTTTTGTCCCCCTTACCAGCGCACATTGTTCACAGGCCTTTCGGACTGTTGTTTCCGTCCACTTCCTTCTTGCACAGGGGGTCGACCCTGTGTTGTGCTTGTCTCGGTCCAGACTGGGTAGTTAGTTACTGTTATGTCTGGTGTTAGCTCTGGCTAGTTAGCCAGCTTGTAGATTCAGGCTATGTAGCCTCTTATAGACTCAGCTCCTGCTGATAACACCAGCCTGTATTATTACGCTGGTTCCACTTCCGTCACAGTAGCAGGACTTATGCAGGACTTATTCTGATTTTAAGTAAACATTAGGTTACTTCTAGTTCAGGTGACCTGGTACCTATTTTTCTACTTAGGTTTCGACTGTAAGTAAACATTACGTTACCCTTTAGTCGTGAGTAAACGCTACTTTAATCACAAAAATATACTTTAAGTGTGATTTTTTCTTTGAGTAGATCCTTCTACGTTAGGTTTTTGACTTTAAGTAAACATTACGTTACTTTTTAGTCGTGAGTAAACTTTTACTGCAATCACAAAAATATACTTTAAGTGTGATTCTTTCTTTGAGTAGAACCTTTTAGGTTTTTGACTTTAAGTAAACATTACGTAACTTTTTAGTCGTGAGTAAACTTTTACTGCAATCACAAAAATATACTTTAAGTGTGATTCTTTCTTTGAGTAGAACCTTTTTTAGGTTTTTGACTTTAAGTAAACATTATGTTTCAAGTTTCAAGTTTCAAGTTTCTTTAATAGTTGTCATACAGAAGTACAGAATACTTTTGTACAAAATGCTTCTTACTGTTGCGCTCCAGAGACTGTGCATGACAAGATAAGTATGAAATAAAAACATAGTAAAAATAGTAAAAATTAGAAGTAAAAAAAGAGGTCACAGTGTTCAGTTTAGACATATGTACAATGTTCGTAGACGTAGTTACCATACAATATACAATACTGTGCAGTGTACTAATATACAATACTATATAGTGCAAGGCATAAATGGACGAGGTGCAGTTTAGGTACAATTCACAGTAGGTGTACGAGTTGTAGTGCAAATCCTTTATCAATAAATATAAAGTGTAAGTGTGTTTGTGTGATCTAAAGTGTGGAGAGTGGGTGCTGCAGTGTGTTGTTTGTTTGAGTGAGTGTGTGCGTGTGGGTGTGTGTGCTGTGTGCATTTGATGGTTGTTGCATAGTGATTATTGTTCGTTTAGCGATTATTGTTCGTTTAGCAGCCTGATGGCCTGGGGATAGAAGCTCCTTCTGAGTCTTTCTGTGCTCGCCATAAGACTCCGGTATCGCTTGCCTGACGGCAGCAGTTCAAAGAGGCAGTTGTTCGGGTGGCTCGAGTCCTTAATAATTCTCTTAGCCTTCCCCTTGCACCGCTTGTTGTAAATGTTCTGGAGGGTGGGAAGCCCCCCTCTAATTGTGCGTTCGGCTGAACGTGTCACTCTTTGTAGTCTGCTACGGTCTTTTGCAGTGCTATTCCCAAACCAGGAGGTGATGTTGCCGGTCAGGATGCTCTCTATTGTACATGAGTAGAAGTTCCTAAGGATCTTCTGACTGACTTGGAACTTCCTTAGGCGCCTGAGGAAGTAGAGGCGTTGTCGTGCCTTCTTCACAACACTGTCAATGTGTGTGGTCCATGTCAAGTCCTCGGATATGTGGGCTCCGAGGTACTTGAAACTGTTCACTCTCTCAACTGGTGCCCCGTCGATGCTGAGGGGGCTGTAGTCCTTGACCCCCGACCTCCTGAAGTCCACAATCATCTCTTTTGTTTTGCTGACGTTCAGGGAGAGGCAGTTCTCCTGACACCACTGTGACAGGTTCTCTACCTCTTCCAGGTAGGCCCTTTCGTCGTTGGCAGAGATCAGGCCCACCACTACTGTGTCATCAGCAAATTTGATGATGGTGTTGTTGTTCCGCTGTGCTACGTTACGTTATGTTACTTTTTAGTCGTGAGTAAACTTTTACTGCAATCACAAAAATATACTTTAAGTGTGATTCTTTCTTTGAGTAGAACCTTCTACGTTTTTGACTTTAAGTAAACATTACGTTACTTTTTAGTCGTTAGTAAACTTTTACTGCAATCACAAAAATATACTTTAAGTGTGATTCTTTCTTTGAGTAGAACCTTCTACGTTTTTGACTTTAAGTAAACATTACGTTACTTTTTAGTCGTGAGTAAACTTTTACTGCAATCACAAAAATATACTTTAAGTGTGATTCTTTCTTTGAGTAGAACCTTTTAGGTTTTTGACTTTAAGTAAACATTACGTGTCCACATGGCTTTTTCACAAACAGTTAGAGCTATGTTTGAAGTCTCACGGTGTTCCATTAGACAGACCAATTGAACACCACAGATACCACAAATTCTTCTACTCAAGAGAGACATCGAGAGGTTTTGTTTCAGAATTTTATCATCAATTACTAACGTCCTCGTATGAAACCCTCCAACTTGACTCTGTCTGGAGGAGGGATATACCAGACCTGGAAAATGACTTTGATTGGCAAGGAGCCTGGGCAAATGTCCGACTTACATCAAGGAACCCGGATCATCAACAAATCAATCTTAACTATATTCACAGGACATACTTGACTCCTATAAGACTGTGCCGAATGGGGCTCAAACAAGATTCCAAATGCACCCAATGTACAAATGGGGACGAAGGGACATTTATGCACATGTATTGGGACTGCTCACCAGTTAAGGCATTCTGGAAAGATGTGACCCAACAAATATCAAAACTCGTATCTTGGAATATACCTGTACACCCCTCGGTATTGCTGTTGAATGATGTTTTTGAGTTTGCAGTGAATCCACAGCTAAAGAGATTGGTTTTATCGGGTATCACAGTAGCCAAAAAGCTGATCGCATCACGCTGGTTTCAACCGGAAAAAATTTGCCGTAAAGTTTGGTTTCTTACATATCTCGATGTAATTTACCATGAAATATCTACAGCAAGAATTCTGGGTCTCAATGAATCCAAAATGTCAATGTGGTTAGAAGTGGTGGAGAGAATAAAAGCTAGCTTATAATGGTAGTGTCTGGTTAGGTGCGAGGGATAGTGGAGGTACTTCTCAAGGTGGGGTCCGGGAGGGGGGGGTTCGAGCTGAGCATATGTATGTAGGTTTTTTTTTTTAGATAACAGGTATTATGGGTATATCTTATATAAAACAACTAACCAAAAGGTGATCCCATTGGATGTGCCCTGACAATTAATGCTTGTATATCTTATCGTGTGTTGTCATGTTTGTTTATATGTTTGTTTTAAAAAAGAATAAAAAAATAAAATACAAAGTAAACATTACGTTACTTTTTAGTCGTGAGTAAACTTTTACTGCAATCACAAAAATATACTTTAAGTGTGATTCTTTCTTTGAGTAGAACCTTCTACGTTTTTGACTTTAAGTAAACATTACGTTACTTTTTAGTCGTTAGTAAACTTTTACTGCAATCACAAAAATATACTTTAAGTGTGATTCTTTCTTTGAGTAGAACCTTCTACGTTTTTGACTTTAAGTAAACATTACGTTACTTTTTAGTCGTTAGTAAACTTTTACTGCAATCACAAAAATATACTTTAAGTGTGATTCTTTCTTTGAGTAGAACCTTCTACGTTTTTGACTTTAAGTAAACATTACGTTACTTTTTAGTCGTTAGTAAACTTTTACTGCAATCACAAAAATATACTTTAAGTGTGATTCTTTCTTTGAGTAGAACCTTCTACGTTAGGTTTTTTTCAAATCTGTAATACATTTTACTCCAGAGGCACCTGACAGCAGTCATTTCGGTTCATATTCTTTCGGCTTTTGATACCTATTTAAATAGTATAAAGCCCAACTCACTTGAACTCATGTTCTAAGCCCCGGAACCTCCAATCCGTTTTGACAGACCTATAAACCAGTGACTTGGCCGCCCCAGCACTACAGCGTCCTGTATGCTGAAGCTTCCGAGCCCCCACAAATCTGATAGGCCCGTCGGATATAGAGACCCTGATGCTCGCTCTGTCCCCCCGCGTCAAGGTGCTAAGCTTGATGAGAGTTTGCAGAGTCTCAATTTTGATCCATAGGCGCTGGTGAGTGTACAGCTCATGCAGCTGATATGGTTGGTAGGGTGCTAACCTACCAAATAGTTACTGTCAGGAAATCCCTTCTGAATGAAATAGATTACAAATTCACTTTACTTTACTCTGGGTTTAGAGCAAGGACGGACATCTTTACATATTATACTTAAAATATATACAAAATGCATGTAGTATTCTATGTCATGTTTCTTCCTAAATGACAATAACAATATATATTATTCCTCTTGACAGATGAGCTGTATGTCAAGTGCAGTTTGCACTTGCTTGAGTGTCATGTGTCAGGGCCCCAGAAGGTAAGGATACTATTGATTCTCCTTCCGGGCTTTGAATTCCTCCCTTTTTGTCCTCACCTCTGCTTGCTGTTCTGGGGTTAGTGCGGCCCACTCGTCTGCAGGTAGGTATTGGTACTTCTTTTTCCCTGTTCTGTCCTTGGTTGTTTTCGGGGGGAACTCCTGGGAGGCCCCCCTTTTGTCAGATAGCATTTTGACTTGGTCATACAGCATACATTCGATACGTAACTGGTCTTGTGACCATGCTGCGCATCGGGCTGCCAGTAGGTTACCCCCTGGGACTCCTCTGAATAGCTTTTCAAGCAGTAAGCATGATCCTTGCATAGGTGTTCCATTCATGACTGATCCTGCTGCAACATTGAGAGACATGCTCCCGTCTCGCACCTGTGGGATTAGTTTCTCCACCATGTTATCCCCTGGATCTTGACCGGAGGTCCTTACTTCTCTTTCCATCAGTTGGTCCATTGAGGCCCTTTCGGGGATCTCTAGTCCTTTGAGATGTCTCAACATGCGAGCTAGTGTCTCTTGTGCTTGCATCTCCTGAGCGAGCATCTGCTGCGCCAGCTTCTCATGAGCTAGCATCTGCTGCGCCAGCTTCTTCTGAGCTACCTGTGCCAACTTCTCCTGAGCTAGCATCTGTTGTCCTAGCGTCTTCCGTGCTAGCATCTCTTGTGCTAGCTTCTCTTGTGCTAGCTTCTCCTGAGCTAGCGTTGGTTGTGCCAGCTCCTCCTGAACTAGCATCTCTTGTGCTAGCTTCTCTTGTGCTAGCTTCTCCTGAGCTAGCGTTGGTTGCGCCAGCTCCTCCTGAGCTAGCATCTCCTGGGCTAGCTTCTCTTGTGCTAGTATCTGCTGCGCCAGCATCTGTTGTGCTAGCTTCTCTTGAGCTAGCGTCTGATGCGCTAACATCTGTTGTGCTAGCTTCTCTTGAGCTAGCGTCTGATAATGCTAGCATCTGTTGTGCTAGCTTCTCTTGAGCTAGCGTCTGATGCGCTAGCATCTGTTGTGCTAGCTTCTCTTGAGCTAGCGTTGGTTGCGCCAGTTCCTCCTGAGCTAGCATCTCCTGGGCTAGCTTCTCTTGTGCTAGCTTCCCTTGTGCTAGCTTCTCCTGAGCTAGCGTTGGTTGTGCCAGCTCCTCCTGAGCTAGCATCTCCTGGGCTAGCTTCTCTTGAGCTAGCGTTGGTTGTGCCAGCTCCTCCTGAGCTAGCATCTCCTGGGCTAGCTTCTCTTGTGCTAGCTTCCCTTGTGCTAGCTTCTCCTAAGCTAGCGTTGGTTGTGCCAGCTCCTCCTGAGCTAGCATCTCCTGGGCTAGCTTCTCTTGTGCTAGCTTCTCCTGAGCTAGCTTCTCTTGTGCTAGCTTCTCTTGAGCTAGCGTCTGCTGTTCACTTCAGCTATGTAGCCTGATGTTAGCTCGGGCTCCGGCTAGGTAGCCTTCAGATAGCACTCGATTCCCTTTTGGCTAGTTAGCCTGCGTTCCTGTAGACTAGGGCTATGTAGCCTCGTGTAGCCTCGGGCTAGGTAGCTTCACCTAGTTAGCACCAGCTCGGTAGCCGATGGTGAGCTAGTTAGCTCTCGTCTGGCTAGGGCCAGTTCACTTCCTGTTAGCACTGGCTTGTTAGCCTGTTGGGAGCTAGTTAGCTCTTGGCTAGTTAGCCATCAATTAGCTCTTGGCTAGTTAGCCTGTGGTGAGCTAGTTAGCTCTTGGCTAGTTAGCCATCAATTCACTCCTGGCTTGTTAGCCTGTTGGGAGCTCCTGTCTGGCTAGGGCCAGTTCATTTGTGTTAGCACTGGCTCGTTAGCCCGTGGTGAGCTAGTTAGCTCTTGGCTAGTTAGCCATCAATTCACTCCTGGCTTGTTAGCCTGTGGTGAGCTAGTTAGCTCTTGGCTAGTTAGCCATCAATTAGCTCTTGGCTAGTTAGCCTGTGGTGAGCTAGTTAGCTCTTGGCTAGTTAGCCATCAATTCACTCCTGGCTTGTTAGCCTGTTGGGAGCTCCTGTCTGGCTAGGGCCAGTTCATTTGTGTTAGCACTGGCTCGTTAGCCCGTGGTGAGCTAGTTAGCTCTTGGCTAGTTAGCCATCAATTCACTCCTGGCTTGTTAGCCTGTGGTGAGCTAGTTAGCTCTTGGCTAGTTAGCCTGTGGTCCAGTGAGAGCCGTTTTGGCTGGCTCACGTAGCCCCGGGCCAGGTAGCCATCCAGTTAGCATTCAGTTCGCTTGTGGCTAGTTAGCCTGTGTTCCAGTGAGCGCCGTTTTGGCTGGCTCACATAGCCCCGGGCTAGGTAGCCATCCAGTTAGCATTCAGTTCGCTTGTGGCTAGTTAGCCGGTGTTCCAGTGAGCGCCGTTTTGGCTGGCTCACGTAGCCTCTGGCTAGGTAGCCATCCAGTTAGCATTCAGTTCGCTTGTGGCCAGTTAGCCTGTGTTCCAGTGAGCGCCGTTTTGGCTGGCTCACGTAGCCTCGGGCTAGGTAGCCATCCAGTTAGCTAGCCTGCATTCCTGTGGGCTAGGGCTATGTAGCCTCCTGTAGCCTCGGGCTAGGTAGCCATCAAGTCAGCTAGCCTGCATTCCCGTGGGCAAAGCACGAAATTATGTTGCACATGTAACTCCCCCCAGAGCTTTCTTGTGAAGCGTGATTTTTTTTCTTTGAGTAGAACTTTCTACGTTAGGTTTTGTCAAATCTGTAATTAATTTTACTCCAGAGGCATTTGACAGTAGTCCTGTTTTCTTCGGCCGTTAGCACCTATTCAGTTAGTATAAATGCCCAACGCAAGGGACGCCATGATAAGTGCTCATGTAAGCCTTCGGTCAGATTGATAACCCAATAACTCATTGGTCCGCTCATCTCAACATCAAGCAGCGTCCTGCGATGTCTGTGATATCCAGAACTCAATGCGTCCACAAACTGCAGGGGTTAAACCCGACCGACCCGACCTGACACACGCACCGCCCCGTCCCCCCCAGTCATCGACCTTAGGTCCAGTGATTGGAGTTGCGGAGTCTATTATTTTATTTGCACCAGGAAGGATTCATTTGACCAGTAGGACACTCTTTAATCAGATGATATCCATTTCCCTTATCCGTCACACGTATTATCACTGTAACATTACTTAATAAGCCCATTATATAGAATCTATAATATATATATATATAGATATAGAAATAGGTAGATAGATATATATTTCTTTCTCTAGGTCTCTGTGTGGATAAAGACACACTACTAGAGTTTTACATCATAAATCAGCAGGAACATCACGGGCCGTGTTGCTGCCGACTGGTTAAAGACACACTACTAGAGTTTTACATCATAAATCATGAACATCACGAAGCCGTGCTCCCTCATGCTTAAACAATGGGTAAAGTTACAATGCAAAACATTTCAATGCTTACCCGACTGGTCAGAAGAATGGATACGAAGTGGGTTCCAAAAAGGTTTTATTTTTTAAAAATATAAGATTACAATAAAGGCACAGTTCATGGTTATAAGTACAAAAGGTTTCTTCTTACAATATATCAGAATGCAGCTCCACCAAAAATCTCCCTCGAGATGAAGTGAGTTAGCCTTTATAAAGGAATTCAAGATCTCTCTGTCATTGGTTCAGATACAGTGATGAAATTTCACTAGCCAGTCAACGTTTTAGTACGTCAGTACATATTTATCCAATCATTTCACTGTACGTGTACAGTACGTGTCTTATCATTCCCTCCGTTATTTATTACTTTGTAGTTACATATCATTCGAGTATGAGAAAGTCCCTCCACATTCTATCTTAACAGAACCTGCAAAGGGTTAACCTGGTAACCAGGCAGTGCTGCGAGGCCATCTGTGAAAACTCCTGTTCTGTATGTTCATGTGGAGGGAGGAGGAGAGACAGACACATCGGTACAGATTACTTTTATATGTAGAATTATAAAGCATATAATTAATATATACTAGCAGTATATATATGTTTCCATAATTATTACATACGCAAAAGGTTAGATTCACACAACAATATATGTATTTTGTAGTTTAACTAAGACAGTGATTCTCTCCTCTGTTCTCATCTCTGTGCCAACCTGCTCTTTTCATTCCGGCCCTGTGCAGAGCAGCCCATGCACTTCACATATGGACACATACATGTATGATACAGTACATATATATATATATATATATATATATATATATATATATATATATATATATATATATATATATATATATATATATATATATATATATATATATATATATAGTACATACAGTATATACATATATATACACATACTTGTACCAATCATTGGTTATATGTCCACTCTATGTAGGACAGGCAAGGGTTAGCATGTGTGCCGGCCTGCTGTTTGCTCGGGCCCGCTCTTAGCTCAAGGCCAGGAGATAGAGAGAGCACATTCCAGAGAAATGGACAGAGAAATGGACTGTGCAGCTCCATGCATTATCAAAAGGTTTCTGTTTCCCGTCTGACTGCATATTCCATTAACTGTAGTGTAGTTTTATAAGTGTATAAAGAGTATACAGGTCATATACATAGCTCCAATCATATATAATAAACATAAGAATATTATACAAAGTGTCACTCGTTGACTTGTGGCACTTAACATGTGTTTACACATAACGTGTTTATTCTCAATTCCTTTCTGACGGGGCATTACCAGCCAGAATACATATCACATCTAGACACCTATAGTAACATATGCCTAGATTTATAACAAATATATACAATAAACCTATTGTATTGATTCCATTGACTCCACTCTCCAAGATCACGCAAGATATTGTAGTGTACACAAGTTACAGTTCCAGAGTCCACAGTCCATAGTTCTCACAGTTTTTCACAAGTGGGAGGAAGAATCTACAGACATTCCTCATACTCATACATAAGAACAGGATGTCATACTAACCAGTGTCACTAGTTGGCTGTGACACTTTACAAAATCCAAAATAAAATGTAAAATAAATAAATGCAACACTCCCAGACATACCCCACACGAAGGTAAGGAAAAACTCATAAAAACCTAGCAATAGGAAAAAAGCACCACAGGCAATGTGGAGGGGAGAAACCTTAGAAGGGCCGTTCAAGGGGCGATCTCCCTTCTTAGATGTGGGTGATAGTAGTGTTGCTATAAAACAGGCGAAACAGTTGGTATGTATGTACATATACGTGTAATGAAACACAAATATGTACATGCAATAGCAACTGGGGTACATCAGAACACTTCTCTGTGTCTTTTATGTTAAAGTCGCTCCATAGAGTTTCTCAGATAACACCAGGGCCCTCATTCATCAACGTGTGCGTAGAATATGTTCTATTTCCACACGTAAGCACAGAATGTAGAATCAGTGTACGCACAGGGAAGTCGGGATTCATCACACGTGCGTACGCAGGTTCTACGCACACCTGTCATGATGAATATGACTTTGATCCTACGTTTAAGCTCGTGCACTGTTTTAAGTATTTGCATACCAGAAACGCCCCGATTAACCATATACGGTAATGGAATACACCCATGAAATGTGGAAAAATGGACTAAGCCGAGGGAAGCGTGTCATGAGACAGGCTGACAGACGTGTACACTTACGGTGATGTCGGATATGATATCTATTAACCATTGCTGCCTGGGCAGCGCAAACACTAATAAATACCGCGCTGGAATATGACTGCCTTTTCCCGTGTTGTTTGATTAATACCCAGGGATTAAAGTTCTCCTCAATTTTATTCCAAATCGCGATGGATCTCCCGTCAATTTTCTACCTGCTGCATATGATTTCTAGAGGCATACTACAATCTATTTTGATGTCAGTATTGGGTAGCCTATATAAACAATAATACGAGAGCATATACAAGAACAATGAATCTCACTGCATGTATGATGTAGCCTGCCTTTCAATACATGAACTTGAATTCCATCATGTTTGTGTGCGGGACTCACAAGGCTGTTGTCACAATGGGTGGTACCGGTACAGTAATAATAACAGTCCACACAATATCACGATCCATGCCATAGTAGCCTATGTTCTATTAGGACATGATCTGTGACGACAAATGTTCTAGAATGTTTGATTAAGATATCATACTCTGACAGCATGCCTATGATCAACAAAAACGCGAACATCCCATCATATACATAGTCTGTCCACTATCTGGTGTCATTGCAATGCGTTTTCTATTCTTTCTTATACAGTAAAAAGGGGGAAGAACACTATATTCATATGACTTGTATTCTGCTTACAGCTTCGAAATTCCACTTGTTTCGTTTAACGTAAAGCCTTTTAAATATAATCAAAACGTTCCCGTGTTTCTGCGGTCTGCGCAAAATAATAACGAGTTGAGCTTTATGATTTATGATGAATTGAAAATGGGGGACCCTGATGTAAACAAGACGAAAGTCTTTCTCTGGTCTGCATCCCCAATTAACAATTGTATGTACTGAGCTGTACTGTACTGTACCCATTCTGCAATCTGTTAATAAACTTTTCAATCAATCAATCAATCAAGCTACGCGGAGCGCAGTCAGTCAGTAGCCTACACCCCGTATATTCCCATAACGCTATATAAACCATGCTGCATTCATTCTGAGAGAAAGATCTATTATTCCAAATGCTATTTATAGGGTTTTGACCATAATTACACTACTGTTGCTATTTTACAATGAACTATAATGAACTACGGTTCGTACAGAACATGCCAGTGTTATTATGCACAGAAGCTCATTTCCTTGTTGTAATAATATATTCTACCACTGGGCGTCAGCTAAGTGTGGTCCGAGCTGTGCGTACACATAAGCACAAAGTCAAGTTCAAGTTGAAATTGATGAATCCCACTCTTTGCTTAGAAATGATCGTACGCACAGGGTAAGCACAAATCTGTGCGTAAGACACGTTGATGAATGAGGGCCCAGGGGTGTAAAAAGTACCCAGAAATTATACTTAATTGAAAGTATGGGTACCGTCTCAAAATCGTACTCAAGTAAAAGTCAGAGTATCTGGCTAACAACACACTTGAATAAAAGTAAAAAAGTTTCTACTTTTAAATGTACTAAAAAGTAAAAGTCAACACTTTTTTTCATTCCGGGGCGATGAAATGTTCCGTTTTGTCCTCTTCATCACTCGTACTATCGTTTGTGGCCATCTTCTGTAGCTTGTCACTCGTATTCTTCTGATAGCAGGTGTTTAATCAAAGATCCCCGCTTTCTAGTCTTGCACAAGGACCAATCAGCATGAGTATGGGCGGGTTAATTTTCCATTGATCGGGATTTGATTGGCTGTTTTTAACACTAGCACAGCCGACAAGGGGTCAAATGACCCCTAGGCATTTTCAATAAATGTATCCTCGTCACTCGGCCTGTCACTCAATGACTTTTCCTAAAAGTACCCGTTTTATCTGGCACGGTTTCTGAAATTTCTAAATGACTTCAGGAAAATGTAATTAGAACGTTATTCCATATATATATGGAATATTAAGATTAACACTTTGATTGCCAGCGTGGCGTGCACTATTTATTGTTGGATGCCACCACCCACTTCAATGATAGCGCTCTAAACACATAATCTCTGTCTTAAATTATGGCTATGTGTCTAATCTGCCCGTCGTTTATCAATGACTTGTTTGCAGTCAACATTGTCGAGACGGATTGTCTTTTAATCGGTTCATTTCATTTTTTTTTTTTTTATCCATTTTTTCTCCCATTTTTATATTTTTCTCCCATCCCAATTTCGTATCGTCCAATTCCACCCTCCCCTGTCTCGAACGCTGTTAGGCCATGCCTCCCACAAGCCGGCTGCAATGTGGACGAAGCCTTACATCACGTGTCCCCTCCGGTACTCGAGGAAGCAGCCGTCGCATCTTTTCACCTGCACAGCGCGATCTCTCAGCGTCGGGGGTCTGCGTGGGAGGGACACGCCGCCCCCGTCGCTTCCTGATTCTGCTGCGCAGGCGCACCAACCGACCTGTAGGAGTCGCTGTCCACAACGTCTGATCCCCACCCATCAGCTTCCCACCCCCTAATACTGCCAATTGTATTAGTATGAACGACCAGCCAAGCTGATAGCAATGCGGAGAGCTGGGCTCGAACCCAGCGTCTCCTGCATTGGTGGTGAGCGCCTTGCCCACTGCACCACCTAGCCGCCCTATTCATTTCCGTTTTATAGCATTTTGAACCCTCGTTTTTCAGGAAAATATATAGATTCCGTGATAAACGGCATTTACTGGAATATTTTGGCATACACAAAAAACCTTGTCATTTTTCGGCCTATTTATGAATCGTTTTCAAATAAACGCTAGATTATCGATAGTATATGTGTACTTATGCACGCTATATAAGCGATCTGAAAAATATATTCTCTCATTTCCTGATTAGCGCGCACACACACACACACACATGGGGCACATGCTGATATATAGGTCAAAATAGATCCGATTACCCCAAGACTGGTCAAATAAATTGCTTACCTCATATCAGATGTTCTCCAAAAAGATTATTCCAATTCCTGATCGCCATTCCAAATATCGATCGCGTTTATTGATTCAGCGTTGGCCGTTGGGTACTGGAAATACATAATCCACGCTGTTCTGAGGGTCGGCGATCAACTTGGATCTCTTCAGATGCCTCGCCGGGGAGTAACATGAGGAGGCTGGACCGCCTCCCCCATCAGTCTAAACCAATGGGGTGCAGTTACACAGGGAGAGACGGTAGGGGGCGGTATTTTCCCAATTGAGCTCAGAGAGAGTCTGCCACTAGCGTGAGGCTCGATTGATGAAATATGAATTCAAATCGCTAATAAAAAAAAATACGACAAACAAACGCTATATGTCGTTGGTGGCACTCAACTGGCGGCATGAACTAACGACAAATCGCGTCCCTGGCACTCAAAGTGTTAATAACGTTAACGTTAGTTCGGCCAGAGAAACAAATATACTAATTAAAATGGTTGGACCTGCGAGATTTGTACTTTGTAGGTCTGCATTTAAATGTAAGGAGTAAAAAGTACGTTTTCTTTTCTCTGAAATGTAATTGGGTAAAAGTACAAGTATACAAACCTAATAATACTTGAGTAAAGTACAAATCCCCCAAAACAGTACTTAAGTATTGTAATGAAGTACAATTACTCAAGTACTTTACACCCCAACACTAGTGACTATCCTAACCAAGCAATTGGCCACCTGGCTTGGTGTGGGAGAGGACCTTGTTCTTGACGCACTTCAACAAGTAGAGGTCCAGGCGGTATTCACTGTTGGGTGAGGTTCTCCTTTTAATGAAGATAACCAGCTTCCAGCAAAGTTACTTTGTTGAATAATACTGATAAACGTATATTGCAAACAAAACACGTGGTAATATGATGGCTGGCCTGGCTCCCTTGTGTGCAAGAGGTAAAAACCATGACATCTCCCCCATAACCCATTCATCACTACTAGACCTGTTGCACTTGTGCCCATATATAGATTTCACCTACCAGATAATTTTTTTTTTTTTTTTTTTTTTTACATAAAACCAGACACAATACATAAACAATGGAAATCCACAATAAATCACAGGACTATGATTGACACAATAATGAAATTAATGACAGTCCAGTACTTAAATCAAAATAAATGTAAATTAAAAGATGTACCCATAATAAATGCAATACAATACCTATGCTCTTGCTCGCTCCCCCCCCCCCCCCCCCCCCCCAGGACCCCTACCTACCAGATTAATCTAAACGGAAACTTGATAGAGTCTACGCATTTATAAACAGACATAATTAATAGCTCCTACACTAGACTGGGGTGGCTACCACACTACCAAAGGGTCAACCCTCACTGCGACAATACAGAAGGTTAACCCCGTCACTGCCACGCGACAAAGGGTTAACCCTTTCACAACCACATGACAAAGTGTTAACCCTTTCATGACCACACTACAGAAGGTTGACCCTTTGTGGTGGAGAAAATAAAAGCTAGCATATAATGGTAATGTCTGGATTATCCAATGGGGGGTCCGGGAGGGGGGGGGGGGGGGGGGGGGGGGTACGAGCTGGAGCATATGTGTGTAGGTTTTTAGATAACAGGTATTAAGGGTATATCCTATATATGACAATTAACTAAAATGTGATTTCATTGGATGTGCACTGTCAACTAATGCTTGTGTATCTTATCGTGTGTTGTCGTGTTTGTTTATATGTTTGTTTAAAAAATAATAAAAAAATAAAATACAAAAAAAAGAAGGTTGACCCTTTCACTGTGTGTGTGTGTGTGTGTGTGTGTGTGTGTGTGTGTGTGTGTGTGTGTGTGTGTGTGTGTGTGTGTGTGTGTGTGTGTGTGTGTGTGTGTGTGTGTGTGTGTGTGTGTGTGTGTGTGTGTGTGTGTGTGTGTGTGTGTGTGTGTGTGTGAGCAGGGTCCTGGAGCCTGCAGCAGGAGGGTGTGTGTTTAAGGTTAGGCATTGTTTCGGAGTTGCTTAAGGTTAGAAGGGTTAAGTTTAGGCGCTGTTAAGGAGCTGGTTAAGGTTAGAGTTTGACTTAGATAATGGCAATATTTTTTAACGTGCGTTCATTTCGCCGGTTAAGTTTAGGCATTGTTTCGGAGTTGGTTAAGGTTAGGCATTGTTTCGGAGTTGCTTAAGGTTAGAAGGGTTAAGTTTAGGCGCTGTTAAGGAGCTGGTTAAGGTTAGAGTTTGACTTAGAGAATGGCAATAGACAGCCAGCCGAGGTTTCAAGTGATTCGTTGCAATGTACGCGGAAATGCCATAGCATTTGTCTAAGCGGGCCTGAAAAGAAAGGCGCTTTACCGTAGTGGCGTGCGGTGACGAATGCTTCCGCATTTTTGCACTGTTGGATTGGGAAGAAGCAACACGCGTCCTGGAGCATGCAGCAGGAGGAGGGCAGCAGGGTGTTTGTGCTCCGCAGTATGCTCTGGTTGGGCCTCAGCTTCTTCCACGTGCCGGAGACCGCGCAGCACGGCTACATCTACGTCGGCGAGGGACTCAAGAATCTCGACCTTCCCTTCATGATATAGATTAGAAGGAGCAGGAGGAGAAGGTTATTGTTTTTTATTTACCGTATTCACACGGTGGGCCATTTTGAGGCTCAGGTTGGGATCCCTTTCCCAACCTGTATGTTTTTGTATAGTATTATACATTACATATACATATTATCTATTATATTTTATACTATTATTATTTGTATTTTTTGCACAATCAAGGCGGGTGTGGCCACCTTCATTTCACTACATGTCTCGTGCGTGTACGGTATGTGACGAAGACGCCTCTTGAATCACGAACCTTTCCCACGAAACCCCAACCCGATTGACAAAAGAGCAAAATGGCCACCGTGTGAATATGGTCAATTGCTTTATTTTATTTTTATTTCATAAAAAAGATCGAATAAAGATTATTTGCATTGCAGTTGTTAGATTTTGTCTTTCAGATGATCCTTAATAGGATTTGAAGGGTTTTAGGAGTGTGTCGATATCTATCAGGCACAACAGTAAGTAGAAGTGTTATGTCACAAATCTTTGGGGTTTTGCATACTGCGTAGAATAGCCCTGTATACTCTTTTGAGACCTCATCAAATTACCACATTGGAAAGAGATTATTGAGCTTTGAGACAAGATTAATCATGGTTTAAACATTCTTTAAAGTTATTATTGGTACTAGGTCTGGAATGCTCTTTGAATACGCTTCTTAATACTCATTCTTAGTGATGTTTCTTGAACACATACATTTTGATTCCTTGTACATATAGTAACTCACCAACAGTGATGCCGGTAACGCGTTACTAAGTAACGCGTTATTGTAATCTGATTACTTTTCCCCGAAAATAGTAATCTAACGCGTTAATCTTTAAAAGCCAGTAATCTGATTGCAGTTACTTGTCCAAGTGGCTGTGCGTTACTATTTCGTTACTATCTCATCATAAATTCATAATGCAGGCGGAATGCAGTATTTTATTTCGTTTTCGACAGTCAAAAATACATTTTGAGCTGTTTTTCTTATTTGGGAGTGACGTAGTGTGGCAGTGAAAGGGTTACACAAGAATGTGTCCCGCGGCGTGACTGGACTCTCTGTCTGTGAGTGACTCTGCTTTGGTCCAATCACATTCCCCATCCACAGTCTGCGAATCAGAGGCAGAGTAGGGCGGGTCTTCACAGCACGTCATGTGACATATGCGCCAATCGTGTGACAGCAGGGCTCCGTTGTTACAGCCTCGTCTGCATTCGTCTGAGAATTCCACCCCAAAACGCTTGTCTAAACGCAAAATTAAAAGTGAAACCGCAAGAAGACTTTTGCGGTTTCTGTTCAGACTTCCACCCCAAAACGCTCGTCTAAACGTAGCCTCAGTCAAAATACTGTCTACCGCTAAAAATAGCACATCCAATTGCATTGAAAGCATCTGGAATCACAACACTAGCCAACGCTTCGACTAGGTACAGGAGGACTCGGAGGCCAGCCAAACAGCAAAAGAGAGAGATTGTTTCTTTCCCTTTTGATTAATGTATATTTGATGGTGGCAGAGCAAAAGCTCTTATTTGCCAGATTTACAGTTAATTTACATGTTAAAGAGAGACTGGTTGTATGTTTATAGAGAGACATTTATAAAAAACAATTTAATAGTTACAGTTGATATAATTGAATAGTTCAGCCTGCATTTGTAAGATGTGAATGGATACACTGGTTTTGTAAAACCACTGGCTGGCTGCTCTAATGCTGTGAGCATCATAGACTGTTGCTTTACCATACTTGATGGTACAGAAGCTGAAGCACTAGTTTAACAATTTACGTTATGTGCAGAGAAACAAGTTAAAAACAATTTATGCACTTTCAATAAAGCGTTTAAAAAAAACTGTTGGGGGAACGACGACGACTTCGTAACCTAGTTACTTTCAAAGTAACTAAGTTACTCTGATAATCAAGTAATCAGTAAAGTAATTTGGATTACTTTTTAAAGGAGTAATCAGTAATCAGTAATCTGATTACTTTTACAAGTAATCTGTGGCATCACTGCTCACCAACAGCCTTGTTTATGCAGCTAAAACAAAACAAAATTGAACATGTATGTATTTGTCTGTCTTATGAATTGAAAATGGGGGACCCTGATGGAAACAAGACAAACGTCTTTCTCAGGTCTGCATCCCCTTAACAATTGTATGTATTGAGCCGTACTGTATTGTACCCATTCTGCAATCTGTTAAATAAAGTTTTCATTCATTCATTCATTCATGACACTAAAATAAGACTAGTCACCAAATGCAAAGCACAGAGTTCAGAAACAACTGTTTAATCAGACACAAGCTCAAATGTTAAAGTCAAAATGATAATAATTGGAACAGATGCTTTACAGCAGAACATTTTTAAAGACATTCATAAAATATAAATATATATATATGTATACCCATTTTCTTATGCACAAACATACACATGATCAATTCCAAAGCTTTAGCTTCAGAGCAAAGTTAAATAATACCTTGATATTTTGAGGATTCTTTTTTTTCTTCATGATTGCACCTCCCAATAGTTGCTGGTGTCATAAGCTATCTCTTAATCATTTTATGTCACAATACATTTAGTTATGTTATTAGATTGAAATGGCAGCGTCCCTGATATTTTCTTCTTAAACATTTTACAGGGCAATGCTAAAGGCTTGGATATTGGTGCATCGCAGATCGATGATCAAAACCCTCCAAAATGAAATGCGTTAAAATAGTTCCGTTGAGGATTGGGCTCACATAACTCTAAATAAGAGTGTTATGGTCATAATTAAAGGGGAAGTTCATCCAATCTTTTTTTTATAATAATGAAATCCATATCCATCCAGATAATTTCAGTGTGATATACATAGTTTTGGGAGTTGTCTGCCATCACACCAATACAATGGAGCTGAATGGCACTCGGCTTGTGGCTCAAAACACCAGGAAATATTTAGGAAACATTTTTCTTTCCAGAAATCATGACCTTGTTACTCTAGAATAGATATTCCAGAGACCTTGTTGTGGGCAGTTTCATGTAGGAACTATTTTCTACCCAACTACACCCCCATAATAATGAATACAGGTATACTTCAGTAAAAAAGTGTTTGGGTTTTTCAAACATTTTTTTTAGGGCGCCACAAGCCAAGTGCCATTCAGCTCCATTGTATCTCCAAAACTAAGCAAATGACACCAAAACTATCTGTATTATTATTTTGGGTGAACTGCTCCTTTAAGTCTGAGTTTAAGTTATTGCCCAGACTGATGTAAAATGTTATATTAGAATTATTAATTAAAAATAAAGAAAGTTGCCCCAAAACCTATGCAACATAATGCACTCCAGCTTTACATTCTAAGAAAATAAATTAATTACAACAGTACATTTTCCATGTTTACTGACAATCCCGGTTTCAAGTAGGAATTAGGGTGGAAAAGTCCAAGTAAGTCCCACATATAATCACTAAAATATTATTGAAATTGGTTGTGAAACAGTAATGGTTTTGAGAGGAATAAGACGGGTTACAACTGAATAATCACAAAACATACACCTCATGAAAAGACCAGTTGAAATCACATGCCAACATACAGATTCAGGAAAATACATCAATGTTTGCCTTGTAAGTGGATATTTTGCAAATGTACCCCCAAACCTTCAATAATAACCTTCCTCAAAAACTCATTGCAAATCTCCAAAATGAAACAATATTATGATCAGAGAGTTCCATTGAGTATCACAGTGATGGTAGTGTAGTTACTATTGAGCACCGTGTACATGGCCTCAGCGTAAGATACCAGTTAACTTCAGTTCATATGTCGTGTTATTATTATGGTTTTTCCTTCACTGTAAAATAAGCTATTAATACACTGTGTCCAGAAAACAAGATCTTCTTGGCAGAATCCAACCCATCATGAGGATTATGTAAAAAGCACAAAAGAGAGCATTCAATAGTAGTAAGAGTGAAAGAGACAAAAAAAACACTTTACTGTGTCAAAAAACAAATAGGCTTCAAATAAGGGAGCCGCCACCACCAGGACGATAATCATTCCATGGATACATTCTCTCCCAAGAGGAGACCCGGTGGAGCTTACAAGTGAACTCAAAAGAAAAGGACAAGAATTCTCTTGTGTCAAAACTTGCCACTTCCAGAGATGCACTTCGCTATAAACCCTCTGTTATTGCGAAATCAATCACAGACATCAGTCCATAGAATTCTTTTTTTTTGTTTGTTTTGTTTTCAATATCCAAAATAAATCGTTCTTCTTGCCACATAAAAATATACTGTATTATTATGACACAAGGACTTTTGATTCAACGCAATTCATCACATCAACAGACAGCATGCTCTCAAGGCAGGTTGAGTTTGGTTGAAAAGGGGCCATTTCTGGTTTACATGTATAGGACTACTTTGGCAGGGAAACGCATTTGGAACATTTTAAAATCAAAACGCACGGTGTTCAAAAACATGTGAGAGAAATGGTTCAACCCAATGAGACCATAATCAGGAATGGAATTGGAAGGAATTCTTTTTTTACTGACATCACTGGTATTATTCAATTTCATCATCGGCCCATCTATATGAATATACATTCTCAAAAAAGAAGAAAATAAATATGAGAACATTCCGAGACGACATCTTCATTCAAATGCAAGCATTGGTTCGTTGTGTCGTCGCTGTGTTGTGTGTTTGTCCCCAAACCGTGAGATACGGGACCTGGCTTCTCTATAGTCACCCCAAGGCTTCAACCGTGGCCGGTTCTGGTGACATGGCAAGCGCCTGTCCTCACGCACCCGTCTTCTCTGTCCCTTTGAACCTCGCTTCATATATCGGAGTCCGGACCAGTGGCGGCCGGTGGGTGCTTCGCCACTAGGGGCGCTATACCAAACATTTTGCAAACATGTACAGTACCACGCAACAGACTCATGGCAAGACGTGAGCGATTCGACTCACGCTCACGGCAATGAATCGGCTCTTATGAACGAGTCGCTCAGCTGTTACTACAACAACACACAACCAGTCAAATAAAGTATAGTCTAGACTCTAATTCACAACTTGAAACACAATATATAAATAGAAAAGTTAGAAACAAAACTCGCCCCGTCTCCAAACACAGGCAGATCTCTCCCTCTCTCCTTCTCTCTCTCACACACAGCGCGACGTGGAATCGATTCGTTACACAATCAGACCTATTATATACCAAGAATAACTTCAGTATGAGTACAGGGCTGTACACATATTTTGCATATTGTTAAACGAGCCAAGGCTAGCTATTAAACTATCGATATGAATCGAAAATCTGGGACCCTGATGTAAACAAGACAAACGTCTTTCTCTGGTCTGCATCCCCTTAACAATTGTGTGTATTGAGCCGTACTGTATTGTACCCATTCTGCAATCTGTTAATAAAGTTCTCATTCATTCATTCATTCAAACATAGACGATATTGAACAAGCCATAATCCACGTATTTTCAATCCAAACGCGCGAGAGAGAGAGAGAGAGAGAGAGAGAGAGAGAGAGAGAGAGAGAGAGAGAGAGAGAGACTCACTGTTTAGTTGACACGTCCAGGGCAGGAGGGCTTGCCTTGATAAAGTAGTGTATCACTGTTGATGTATTCCAGACCACTGTCCACTGTGTCCAGACTGCATCCGCCATATAGCTTGTTAGCCAAGTGTTAGCTTGTTAGCAGCACCACACAACAGTCACAAGTACTTCATTCCTTTGTCCATTTCCGCTCGAACAGACTGCAAACTACCTGGCGTTCTATCGCCATGCTCTAAGACAAACTCTAACCTTAACCAACTTTGAAAGAGTGCCTAAGCTTAACAGTCTAAAGAACTTGCAGTCACGGCACGCTCTAAGACAAACAACCTAGGACCAACCTAGGAACCAACGTAGGAATAAGCTAGAATTGGAACATTAGAAATTGGATTCGGCCAATCAGAGATCGTCTCTGTGAAATTCTGCTACGGAAAAAAATACTGGCGTCGGCCAATCAGAGAGCGTCTGTGGTAAATTCCCACAGAACTCTACAATAATTTGAGGTTATTGTAGTACAGTACAATGAGATTGATTATCTGGAAGGAGGAGAAAGGGATCATATTTGATAGAATTTGTTGATCTCTTCATCTGACTTAAAGCAGATGAAGAATTAAACGTGTAGGCCAGACAAACCATGAACTATAGTCCAATTCAACATTTATTTGATCAGAGCCAGAAGCCAAGGTGAATAGGATAAAAAAAAAATCAGAAAACATTAACAGGGCTGTCTGTGTACAGAAATCACCATCAGGTTTGCATTCTCAAACCTCAATATTGTACATAAACAGTCACTTGGTAACATAATTTGAACATACATTGACTACTGTAGGCCCCTTTTTATATGAGTAAGCCTGGTTTCTAAGATAAGTATCTTTACATTCTATTCTAACCAACCATGGGTCCATGATTTACTCACATAAAAAGCAGCACAGTCTCTCTGGTGGTGGAGCGGTGGAGCCCACAGACCCCTGGGGCCGGTTTGGTCTGGGGCTCCCGAACTCCCATTTTGTATCCCCTTATATACTATAATTTCTAGCCAATAATGGTACATTTTACTAATACAATTGATCCAATCATGCGTCTCCTGTGGGCGATCTCCTGTGGGGGCTGGCAGCCCCCACCTCTGGGTTGTGGCGACGTGATGGGACAGAGATGGAGGGGGCCTGTCGGTGGCCCCCGTCGGTGGGGTCTTTTGCTGAGTACAGAGGGGTTCTGCTGGTGGCCCCCGTCCGTGTGGTTGCTGTGTGAGTCTTCTTTCAGTAAACAGAGGGGGGGTCTTGGTGGCCCCCCTCCTTGGTGTGGTGGTGTGAATACGCTTTGACCCTTTGGGCCAGATTACCATACAGTCTAATCTGGTCACAGTAGGTGTGACCTTTGTCTATTCAACTGTCCCTGCGTCTCGTTCCTCATTTAGCCCTGCAGCCACTTCTGCTAAACAGTATACAAGGCATAATGTTATGGTTTCCTAATTATTCACACCTATTATTTATGAAATTCAACTCAATATTTACCACATTTCCCCGTTTTGACGATTCTTATCGTCACATATGATATATTGACTTGATTTTCTATACATACTAACCATACATAATAAAATTAAAATTCATTTTTTCAAAATTTCTCCATTTTTTCTTTTTCCATTTTTCTTTGGTACATATCATCAATTAGCTTTTGCTCCTCAAGGCTCATAGCCAGAGGCCTACTTTTGAAACAACAACTTTTGAGCTTGTTGAACACAATAAAACAATTTAATCTAATCATTATACCTTTAAATAAAACACAACTTTTTTAAAAACCCATTTTTCCCTAAGTTACAGCACTTTTGATTCCACATTCTTTCATAAGATCTGAGGAAGACACAGAAATTATTATTCATTCTTTCATACATTTAGCTTTTTTCTCTTGTTAATTCCTTTTCCAAGACAGCCCAATCACATTTGCTTAATCAACTCAGTTGGTCTTCTCACCTCTCCCCCCTTTATGAACATACCATGGACATAATACCTACCACCTCGGCGCACAGACGGACAGGGAGGGCGGAGCATCACTCAAGGAAAAAAAAATTCTTTCACCACCTCACTTCGGCCATAATCTACACCTAATATTCTACCTATGTGCATGTGTTTAGTACTCTTGCGTTGTGTCATAATCTATACCAGTTGTTACCGTTCAGTCACCTCCCGTTCAACATACCAATCACACCACATCCCATAGAGGCCTGTTGTGGCTGAAGGTTGTTTAACACAGCAGGAGACGATATTTCCAATTGTAACAAATAGGTAATTTATTTAAGAAAAGAAGTTCTTAACAGCAAGAGCTATGGGTCGAGCAGAGGATCACCACAGCTTGAACAAAAAACACTCTCCCCTCAATCCCTTTGCCTGTCCCCTAAATCCCCTCTCAGTCCTGCCCCCCCATGACAGATATGATGACGTATCATATCATGTCAGATCTGACATGACGTACATTAAGATGATACGTAGATTTAACATCGGAGAGAGATAAGAACATTAAGAACATGAAGAGAGATAAACAAGATATGATGTCCACACACGATATGATGTAGAGAGTGAGATGTGTGTGTGTGTGTGTGTGTGTGTGTGTGTGTGTATGTGTGTGTGTGTCTGTGTGTGCGTGCGTCTGCGTACAGACGTATGTGTATTGTATGTGTGTATTGTGTCACAGGGAATGTGTGTGTGTGTGTGTGTGTCGGTGTGTATGTCTGTGCGACTGTATGTGTCTGTGTACGTGTGTGTACGTGTGTCTGTGTGAAAGAGAGAAAAGAACAAGATATGAAAGCATACAATGTACGAGATTACCAGCACACAACATGCCGTACTGAAATGTCCATCTGTTCCAAATTGTTTTAAGAACGTCAGCCAGACCGTCTTTCAGCACTGCTAGTTGACCTATATTAAACTAGTCCACCCCATACATTTTCCCCAACATTCCCCCATTTGGGGCTATCCCTAGTCCCACCCAAATCATATAACCAAGAAAATGTGAACGTCTAACTAAACGAGAAACCATATTTATATAATAAAAGTTTAAATGGCTGATCTAAACAAGAAACCTAGCCATATAATAAATTTTAAATGTCTAACTAAACAAGAAACCTTACTTCATTCACTGGACCCCTAACGGACCAACAAAGGCTGACTACCGTTCTCACAATAAACACAAAACCGCTCAAAACAAGAGTAATAATAAAACATAAAAAAAAAAAAAAAATACCCCAATTTATAATCCTAACCTGACAGACAAATCCCCCCAACCTCCACCGCTTACCAAATGAGCCACAGTTCCGGCCGGAAACCGCGACTCTCATCAGGGAAAGGAGAAGTTGACCGTCAGAACTAAACATAGAACATCCCTCCCAAAAAAAAAATGACATTGTCTCTTCCATAACATTGAGTCCCAGTGTCCATCGCTCAGCCCCCCTTCCATGCCCACGCCATAGTCTCCTCACCGTATTGCCAAAAGTCACATTTTGCCAATACAGCAACCACCACGCCACACCTCCAGTCCTCGTAGAAGCATGTCCCCATGCCTGGACGGGAGGCGCTGGTACCGACCTCACCACGTGTCCCCCCATCTTCGACGGGAGGTGCCCATCTTGCCCACTGCGTTAGCCCCCCCCTTTGTCCCTCCAGTCCCCAGAACCGATCCCCAGACCACTTCTTCTCAATGCTTCCTCAGGCTCAGAACCGACACTCTGCCGATGCCCCTTCCCATTCCGGTTTGACCAGGACCACAAGTAAAATAAACAAAAAATAATAAAAAAATAAAAAACAATGCAATGATTTTCAATGGTTGCAATCTCTATGCCGAAGGATCATTAGAAAATCAGACTAAAATTCCTAGTTAAAGGAATAAACCAACAAAACTGCACTCAGACCATCCCCCGTCACTCTTAAAGGAAAGAACCAACAAAAAGAAAATGTCCCTACCTCACCATACCCCTAATCCTCTATCCCCTCGTCTCCCTCCAAGGCAGCATAAAGCTGAGGATATGGCCCGATTTGTGGCTCAATCTCTTTCTGTCCCACCATCAGCATTTGGCTCGTTACGTGTTAAGTTACCAGCCTACCCAAGAGAGGCATACCACAACAGAAAAGGAGAACCAATATCAACCCTGCCACCCCGATGGATATCCCCGTCTGCATCACTATGCTTCCCCACTGTCCCAATCTTTCCAACACCCCACTCCCCCACCATTCTTCATTCCGGCCAGAATTCCCCCTCAACTCCTCCCTCAAATCCTTCAGCTTAGCCATGGCCTCGGAGAACTTTCCCCCTGGCCCCACATTCGTCGGAATGAATGTGCAGCAGTACTGTCCAAACATGGAACAGACTCCACCCTTCTCCGCCATTAACCAGTTCAGAGCCTGTCTATTCTGCCACGCCACCGTACTGGTCGCGTGCATCTGGTCCCCCATTGCATCCAACGCCTCCTCTGTGTAGTTGAGATACCGCTGCTGATTGTAAAACAAATAGTTGATCCACCCGGTGTTCTTATTGACCGATATCCATGGCAGAATAGACTCAAACCCTGCTGCAATCTCATTCTTAGCCATGAACTCGGCTGGAATGCCCCTTGGCTGTCCTATGCTGTCCAGATACACCCTTGGGTCTGCCTTGTAGCTACGCTTCGTTCGAGAGATAGGAGACTCAGAAGGTCCTTCCGTCACTGATAATGGTAGGACCACCATTGGCATGATCGCCTGAACCCGGGCACATCTACCTGACCAATCTAAAGGAAGTGTATTCCTCAACCTCCTACCGCCGCAGAGCCAGTATTGGTCCGCCAGTGCCATATCCTGGACATGAAAAGGGCAAGCTACAGGCCGTGGGTTGGTATCCACTCCCTTTAACACGACCCCGTGTCCACACTTTCCTTCTTTCGTGCAGTTAGTCGTGATGCTCCAAATAGTAGTGCACCGCCCCTCTGCCACCTCCCCTACATCCCGGGTCCCCTCCTTTTGCAAGCACTCGAAATCCTTGGTCAGCCATAGTTTGACACCTCTGGGTATTGGCAACCCCGTCGCTACCCCCTGCACACGTACATCCAATTTCCTACAACGTTCCCGCATAGTGACATCCTTGAAATCCGTGACGTTTCCTGCCGCCTTAAAACGACTAGAGCCGAGAAACCCCAAACACTCTGCCTCGCACCAAGGGCGACTATTATGGGGCCCCTCCCATGCCTCTGCGTCCCTGTCACACTGAGCCCAACTGAACTTCGTGCCCTTCACCAGCAGCCTATCCGGACGTGCCTTGGAGCAGACATAACAATCCACTATCTGATTCTGCGCGCTCGTGTACTGGACCCACTTAAACCACTCATTCCCTAAAGCCGCCCTATACATCGGGTCAGCCTCCGGGTCTTCCTCGTCATAGTCATAGTCGCCCCCATCTTGTTCCCCGGAAGGAAGCAAACCCCTCAACCTGGCCCAGAGTGAGCCCACTGAGTCCCTCAACGTTCCGGCTGTCCTCTGGAACATATCCTGTCCCCCCACCTCTTCCGACTCAGTGTCCTTGACCTCCCTTTTTCCCCTCACCCCTGTCCCCTATGATTGGTTCGGGACAGGCTCAACTCTCCTATCTACCCCCACAACCCGATCCTCGTTAGTATAATGGTAAGTATCCCCGCCTGTAACGGGGGAATGGTCAAAATCAAAAACATGCCCTTGCGGTCCTACGGGAAACACCCCGTTTGGTTGTAGTCTTATCTTCTCCCCCCCTTCCTCGATGGAGGGAAGAGGGGGCGCCTGATTCTGAGCCTGGTCATGAAAGCCTGCTGGTACTTGAGCCTGAGCGGGACCCCGTGGGACTCCTACCCACTCAAACCCGTCATCCTCAAGGATGGGTCGACCGTGACGGTTCTTAATGACGTCGTTGTGCCCGGCCGACCGTCCGCACACTGCTGCCAACATCTGCGGGAGCATCAGCAGGCACTGCACCTTCCAGTTGCCGTCTCGGACCCTCCATGTCGGGTTCTGCATAACTGCGATCGATTGTATCCCCCAAGAGATCGCCGCTGGCCTTTATGCAGTGATTGAAGTGGAACCAGGTCGCTGATCCTTTGACTTGGACTGCCGTTCCAGTCGATCGGATCACCTCGTACGGGCCCTCTCTCCGGGGTGATGACCACTTTCTCTTGTGGACCTTTACGAAGACCAAGTCCCCAGGGATCAGTCTCGGTTTGGTGGCTTCCTTCTCCGCCTCCTTCACCCCCTTTCTCTCCTTTCTCTGCTCCTGTCGAAACACAGCTTCATGTATTTTAGTCACTTGCTGAAGATATTTTTTCAGATCTTGCTCAAAAATATCTAATGCCGGGCCCCTAGCCAGGTGTCTAAATGGCGGTGCTGGCATGCTGCGGCCTGTAAGCATTTAATGCGGTGTTAGCTGTGTTTGGCGGTTTACGCTGCTTCTAATAGCCATCAGAGCAAGTGGCAAAGCATCAATCCAGTTAAGCTTAGTTTGCATACAGATTTTCAACAGTTTGTTTTTAATGACCAGATTGGCCCTTTCCACCTTCCCCTGTGACCCGGGACTATAGACACAGGAAAGGCGCTGTCTTATACCTAATTTCTGCATCAGCCCTTTAACCACCTTGTCGATGAACTCGCGGCCATTATCGCTTTGTAATATCGTGGGAATTCCAAATCTCGGAATGACCTCGCGACACAGGAACTTGATCACTGTGTCCGCGTTCTTGTGTTTAGATGGAATGGCCTCAATCCAGCGACTAAAGCAGTCCTCTACTACCAGGAGGTATCGTTTGCCCTGCACTGGCGTTATCATGTCTGTATAGTCCATAATCAGATGTCTGAATGGTCCCTCAGGGAGGGGTGTGTAAGCCGCCACTGTCGGTACTCCTTTGCGCACATTGCCCTGTAAGCATGTTAAACACCTGGCTAGTGTAACGTCAATTTGTGCCTGAAGCTTTGGGGACCAAAATCCCATTTTCGTGATTCGTTTCAGGGTCTCTGCTCTTCCACAGTGATCAACACCATGAGCCTCAGGTATCACTAAGGACAGAAGATCGATGGAGGCGACTATCAAACCGTTATGACTCCTCCACAGACCATCTGCCCCCCTTACAGCCCCCCTCTCCGTCCACGACTGTTTCTCGGCCTGCGTGGCTGAGTCCTGAAGATCACTCAAATTATCCTCAGTTACCTCAGTCGTCAGTTCGGCCGCAAACATCAGAACAGCCGTGGACGGCACCGCAGCCGCCGCCTTCGCGGCCTCGTCCGCCGCGTTGTTTCCCGTCGTCACAAAGGACAGGTCTTTTCTGTGTGCCTGGCACTTTACGATAGCAATGCTTTTGGGCAACTTTACAGCCTGAATAAGCGCCACAACCTGCTTGTGGTGAAGGATCGGTGAGCCGTCCGATTTCTTAAAGCCTCTTGCCTTCCAAATGGCCGCGAATAGGTGGCATACGCCATGCGCATACGCAGAGTCTGTAAAGATGTTAACCGTGCGATCTTTAGCTATTATGCATGCTTCTGTTAGTGCTATTAGTTCTGCAAGCTGGGCCGAACATGGTTGCATGCATTGTCCGGCCTTTCTTGTTAGTGTTTCTCCGTTAGGTTTGCACTGTACGACGGCGTATCCTGACCTTAAATTTTCCCCCTCCCGATAGCAGGACCCATCCACAAAAAGTGAGAGTTCTGCTATCGCGAGCGGGTCGACTCCCAAATCAGGACGGAGTTTCACGAAAGCCTGTACCTCCACCTCACACTCATGCGGTTGACCCTCGCTCGGGAGTGGTACCAGATCCGCCGGGTTACTGCCGTGGCATGTTTTTATCGTAACGTCCGAGTACTGCAGGAGCCTCATGTAAGCCTGTTGCCGTTGGCTGGTCAGAACAAATTTGCCTCTTTCAATCAAGTTTGCCAATTTGTGATGTGTCCAAATGCAAATGTCATATCCCATTGTCACGGCCGTTGCCTTCTCATACATCAAATGTGCTGCGGCCAGGGCCTGATAACAAGGTGGCAGACCCTGCTCTACCGGCGAAAGAGCTCTAGAGTAATATGCTATCGGTTGTTTTTTCCCACTCCCCCCCTGTGTTTGAGTCAGGACAGCTGTCGCATGCTGCGCTCTATGTGAGACGAATAGGTGGAAACACTTCTCATAATCCGGCAGCGCCAGGGCAGGGGCCTGTAACAACAGACGCTTAATGTTTATGAACGCGTCCTCCCCCTCCTCGGTCCATGTCAAGGGAGCGCGAAGCTTGTCTGTACCCGCCTCTTTTATCATCATCCTCAACGGCGCTGTCGCTATCGTATAGTCCTCCACCCACTCAGAGCTGTACCCAGTCATCCCTAAAAACGTCATCATCTGTCGGACCGTCAATGGCCTAGGTGCCTTGGATACAGCTTCGAGCTGCGTGGGTGAGATGTTTTTTATGCCCTTTTGAATGACGCGAGACAAGTACTCAACTTTTGGCTGGCAGTACTGCAGTTTTGATCGGGATGCCTTGTGGCCTCCCACGGCTAATCCACTCAAAACTTTGATGGAGTCCTCATGGCACTGCTGACGTGTATCCGAGCAGATTAGAATGTCATCTGCATACAGTAAAACCGTGCTGAGTAGTGTGTCGCACACTCCTTGCAAGTCTTCCTTGAGCGCCTTCGAGAAGTAATGCGGCGAGTGCGCGAACCCTTGTGGCAACCGGGTGTAAGAGTATTGTTTCCCCCTGTGGGTAAAAGCAAACAGATACTGAGACTCTTTTTCCAATGGAACACTGAAGAATGCCTGCGTGAGATCAATGACCGTATAGTACTGCGAGCTACTCGGGATGTTTGTCAGGAGGGTGTGTGGATTAGCGACTTCCGCCTCTGGTCCAGACACCACGTCGTTCACCGCCCTCAAATCGTGTACCAGTCTGTACCTAGCCCTGTCCGCCTTTAGCACTGGGTGGATAGGTGTATTACATCTGGATTTGAAAGGGACGAGCACTCCCCCCTTTAACAGTCCCTCAATCTGATGTGATATAGCTTCCTCCGACTCTGGCTTCATTGTATACTGTCTGATAAAGGGTGGTCTACAACCCTTCTTTAACCTGACCTTCACTGGCTGTGCCGACAATATTAGACCCACATCTGTGTCGTGTTTTGACCACAACCGTTCTGGGGTGCGCGCCAACATGTCCTGTTCCAGCAAAGCATCCGCCTCTGGAATAACGCAAGGGTCTCCTGGTAATCTGATTACTTGCGGTTTTGCCAAAACTGAAAAGGAAATCATTATTTTTATGAAACTCCCATCTGCGCTGTTCCAAATTAGCGGAGATTCCGTGGAGACCCACCTTTGAGTCTCGGATTCCTGTATCATTGAACCTAGATGTTCGGATTCGTAACCAGGATTTATTCTCAGAGTGATGTGTGGGGCGGCGTCTCTTAGTCTATGTTGTTCCCGTAGATACTTACTCGTGTTAACCCTCAACGCCGCGCCCTGTCTCCCTACAATTATCGTAGATGAGTTAATCTGCACCTGCTCGGGCTGTCCCCGCAACCATGCCTTGTTCCTAACTAGGTCACTATTCGTCAAATACTGTAGTGTGCAATGTGCCTCCATGTTTGTTTGTCTAGACTGGGGCAGTTGGGTTTTCAGAAATGGCTCCCAGGGGTCACAGACCCTTTGCAGCTCTGCATCTATGTTGCCCAGCCAGAACACAGTGGCCTCTTTCTCCCCCGTCCCTTGTAGCATCATTTGGTACACGTCTTGTTCAATTTGAATCCCCTCAGGCGTACATAGGATTTTACAGCCTAGTTTACACATTGCATCTCGTCCCAAGAGATTGCGCGGGGTGCTGTCCGAAATTAATACAGGTATTGTTATGGTCTTGTTGTTATACGTCATAGAGATTGGATCTGATGTGGGTATTAATTGTGTTTTTCCCGAGAATCCGACCGTCCGAACATACTGTCCAGACTGGGGTAAGTGAGCGGCGTATTTTTGCTTTATGCAGGAAAAACCTGCTCCAGTGTCTGCCATCATCTCTGTTAATTTGCCCTCCACTAGGACCTGCAGAATAGGTTCTTGCTCAGCTCCCTTGGAAACCACAATCATTTGATTTCCCCCCGTCGCATTCTCTGGGCACCCCTAGTGATTACCCCCCTGGTTTCGGGGCCCTCCTGTCTCCCCCTGGTTGTGGGGCCCTTGTGACTCCCCCTGGCGCACGGGTCTTCCATACTCCGAGCCGGGACGGTATGGTTGCCTACATCTCATTTCCCTGTGTCCCTGCATGCCGCAGTTCCAACAGTGGAAACGGGGAAACTGTTGTTCGTTCCCCGGTCCCTGTGTAAACCGTGGGCCTGATTGCCCATTCCCTGCCTGCCGCCTGGACGCCTGGTTCTGTGAACTATAGCCATAGCTTCTCACTACCTGAGGTGCAGGCGGGGGTCCCTGGTCCTGCATGGGTGGAGAGGTAGCAGATGACACCATTACTGCCTGCAACCTCCTTTGGGGCTGCAGTTGTTGCTGAGTTAACTTCCTTGCGTCATTTCTATCCTGATCCCTGACTTTCTGCTCCTGAGCCCTTTGCTTCTCCACACTATGTGTTACATGTGCACAGAACAAAGGATAAGTCATGTCCATTAACCCCACTACGTCTTCCAGTCTATTCTTAACCACCTCTGGAAGCCCTCTCATCACACTTTCTCTAAACATCGTTCTCTGCAACGGGTCAATTTCTGGGTTGTGTCCTAGCTCATTTCTCCACTCCTTCAGTACTTTGTTCACATAGGCGCCAGGCCCTTCCGTCTCCATTATGGGGTTGCCTGCCAGTTTTGCCGGATTAATACGTGATGGATATTGATTCCTGAGTTTGTACCACAACGCCGCTCTATGCGCGTTGAATATGTCTCCATCATGGGCCTGCGTGTCGCATGCCACTCGCATCGATGTATCACCCATGATGTCCCGGCAGGCACCAACTCCTAGCAAACGCGTCAACAGGGATTTGACGTCACCCACTGCTAGCAGAAAAGATGACGTATTTTCCTCAAACTGCGTGATCCACCTGGAGGCTCCTTCTGAAAGGTCCGGTAGTCTTACTATTAAACCATCGATGTCTAGAGGTGACCATGGCATGTGAAAGATATCGTTCCCCTTTATTAGCAGGGGAAACTGGCCTGTGCTTGTCACACTTCCCACGAATGTAGGGGCGAAAGTCAGGGTTCCTGTAATGTTTCCTTTCTCCTGTCCTGGTTTTGTGTCATTCTCATCTTCCTCCTCATTCAACAGTTTAGTGTGGCCACATGCTCCGTGTTTCCCTGATGTCTGCTGTGCCATATTTTGACGGGCCTCTTCCTCTATCTTCCCCCCGACTCCCTCCCTCTGCCTGCCCAGGTTCTCTACCTCCTCTTCCTCTGCATCATACAACTTCCGACGTACTGTCTCGCCATATGCCGCCAGGACTTTCGGATAGAGATCCTGCGGGGTCAGTTTGGGGGGGGTATCTCGCCTAAGGGAGGTCTCTGATCTAGCGGAGGTTTCTGACCTAGCGGGGGTCCCTAATTCCGTCTCCTCATATTCTCCTCTTATTGTCACAGTGCCCACCGGCAATTGCGTGACATAAGGTGGGGATGTTGGTTTCCCTATATCCGTCTCTCTCTGATTTAGCGCTAAAGCTTCCTGCCTGTATGCTCTCCCCTTCTGGGCGTAGAGCTTCATTACCCCCAACTCTTCTGTCCTCTTTTTCAACCTCTTTTTGCTGTTGTCGCCTGGCTTGTGGTTACGAATCATTACATTCATCTCTTCGCATACGTCGAGATCAAAAGTACCTCCGGAAGGCCATTTTGTGTCCCCGGCCTTTGTACGCCTCTGCCACCGGACACCAACCTTGAGAATTAGGTTCTTTATCAGCGGGTTCCGGTCTAACAGTATGTCCTCTGCTGTATGCATCGTTGTTTAGTGTGTATATGTGTTTATTGTGTTGTGTGTGTGTATGTGTGGTTGTACTTCAGCTACTACTACTCTACAACTACCACTCCAGGACACAGTTAACCTAGATCTACTACTCTACAACTACCACTCCAGGAACAACAGTTAACCTAGATCTCCTACTCTACAACTACCACTCCAGGAACAACAGTTAACCTAGATCTACTACTCTCTACACCTACCACTCCAGGAACAACAGTTAACCTAGATCTACTACTACAACGCTACTACAACTCGGTGTGTGTGTGTCTGTGTGTGACTGTGTGTGTGTGTGTGTGTGTGTGTATGTCGGTGTGTGTGTCTGTGTGTGTGTGTGTATGTGTGTATGTCGGTGTGTGTGTGTGTTTGTGTGTGATTGTGTGTGTGTGTGTGTGTGACTGTGTGTGTGTGTGTGTGTGACTGTGTGTGTGTGACTGTGTGTGTGTGCGTCACAACCCGCTGTCTACCGGGACACAGGAATGTGTGTGTGTGTGTGTGTGTGTCTGTGTGTGTGTCGGTGTGTGTGTGTGTTTGTGTGTGATTGTGTGTGTGTGTGTGTGTGTGACCGTGTGTGTGTGACTGTGTGTGTGTGCGTCACAACCCGCTGTCTACCAGGACACAGGAATGTGTGTGTGTGTGTGTGTGTGTCTATGTGTGTGTGTGTCTGTGTGTTTGTGTGTGATTGTGTGTGTGTGTGTGTGTGTGACCGTGTGTGTGTGACTGTGTATGTGTGTGTATGTGACACAACCCGCTGTCTACCGGGACACAGGAATGTGTGTGTGTTCGTGTGTGTGTCTATGTGTGTGTGTGTGTGTGTGTGTCTGTGTGTGTGTGTGTGTGACTGTGTATGTGTGTGTGTGTGGTTGTGTGTGTGTGTGTTTTCTACCACCAGGGGTCAGCAACCCCAAGAGAGCAAACCCAGGAGAGAGAGAGAGAGAGAGAGAGAGAGAGAGAGAGAGAGAGGGAGAGAGATAAAGATTTAGTGAGATGTGTGTGTGTGTATGTGTGTGTGTGTGTGTGTGTGTGTATGTGTGTGTGTGTCTGTGTGTGTGTGCGTCTGTGTACAGACGTGTGTGTCTGTGTATGTGTGTTTATATGTGTGACTGTGTATGTGTGTGTGTGTGGTTGTGTGTGTGTACGTGTGTGACTGTGTGTGTGTGTGCGTGTGTGTGTGTGTGTACGTGTGTGACTGTGTGTGTGTGTGCGTGTGTGTGTGTGTGTATTGTATGTGTGACTTTGTGTGTGTGTGTGTGTGTGTGTAGGACAGCTAGCCTCTCTGTAGCAACAACCTCACAAGCCAATAAGAAAACGAACAATAGTGTTTGACACAGAGAATGCCAGCTGTGATAGTGTGTTTTGAATAACAGCAGAGGTACCGGTTTTTGTTTTTGAAAATTTGAGAGTCTTATCTACGGAGGACAGAAGACACAGTTATGTGTGTATGTGGAGAGTGTCGTAAAGAAATCAGGAAAAAGGGAGATGGAGAAAAATTTGACCAGAGGTCGAAAACATGCAATTAAAATTGATTAGTGGCCGCCACTGTTAAAAGAGGAATCGCCCCAGTGTAAACACCTTCATCAATCGTGTTCTTTTTAGCCGTCCATCCAGAAAACCAGTTCACACAACCAGCTCACTTTCTCCTCTAGCAGAAACTCTGACGGATATTTATATAACAAGCCCAACGCTTACCTTTTTTTGTCGACAACCGGCAGAATGTTTACGGGAGATTCCAGGAACTGGCCGTATGAAAAGGCCCGGTGGAGCGATCTACAGGTCAAGGGTCACCAAATGTTGTGGCTGAAGGTTGTTTAACACAGCAGGAGACGATATTTCCAATTGTAACAAATAGGTAATTTATTTAAGAAAAGAAGTTCTTAACAGCAAGAGCTATGGGTCGAGCAGAGGATCACCACAGCTTGAACAAAAAACACTCTCCCCTCAATCCCTTTGCCTGTCCCCTAAATCCCCTCTCAGTCCTGCCCCCCCATGACAGATATGATGACGTATCATATCATGTCAGATCTGACATGACGTACATTAAGATGATACGTAGATTTAACATCGGAGAGAGATAAGAACATTAAGAACATGAAGAGAGATAAACAAGATATGATGTCCACACACGATATGATGTAGAGAGTGAGATGTGTGTGTGTGTGTGTGTGTGTGTGTGTGTGTATGTGTGTGTGTGTCTGTGTGTGCGTGCGTCTGCGTACAGACGTATGTGTATTGTATGTGTGTATTGTGTCACAGGGAATGTGTGTGTGTGTGTGTGTGTCGGTGTGTATGTCTGTGCGACTGTGTGTGTCTGTGTACGTGTGTGTCCGTGTGTCTGTGTGAAAGAGAGAAAAGAACAAGATATGAAAGCATACAATGTACGAGATTACCAGCACACAACATGCCGTACTGAAATGTCCATCTGTTCCAAATTGTTTTAAGAACGTCAGCCAGACCGTCTTTCAGCACTGCTAGTTGACCTATATTAAACTAGTCCACCCCATACATTTTCCCCAACAGGCCCTTGCTCAACTCCAGTCTCTGACCGTTTTCGCCCCCCCCCCCCTCCACCCCATGTCGGCCAGCCTCAGCTGCAGCCACTGTTTGTAGGCCCGTGACCTCGTCATATTTTGACCCATGACTGTATTTCCTTGGATCTACAGACGACTCTGTCAGTCTGGCGGTTTGTCCCAAACCTCCGGCCGCTGTTCTCGGGGCTATTTCGAAGGAGGGGCCAGCGTCTACAAGCGACCTCTCTTCACAATCCAACAATCTCCCACAGGAACTGACTGAACGGGTTCACACCATTGTGTCATAATCTAATGAAATGTAATCCTACACATCTTCCATGATTCCTCCACCTGTGACGGTCCGTCCTCCCCCTCGACTGAAACTGCGAGGGAACAAAACACAAAACAAATTTTCTTTACACAATATGTCAAATATTCTCAAGAGAAGCCAAATGTTTAATCATTATGCAAACGTGATGGGACCACTTATCTATCATCGATCTGATCCAATGCATCCCAGCCTCGATCTGTTCCAATGCATCCCAGCCTTCAACAGTCCTCTCACCAGATCATGCAACACAGTTTTGGGAAAAAACAAAAACCAAACAATTAACCAAATATGTAAACATAACACATCCTCCGACCACATGTCAATTTATGTGCAATTTTCACATAAAAAATTACCATTCATACCTAAAACAGTAAATCAATGAAATAAAATAAAAACCAGGTTTTCCAAAACCATCCATTCAACATCTCATCACCCAACCGTTCCATTCACACATGTCAGTGACTTTGACACCTCTCAAGACAGCACAATCACCCCTACCGGTTCCTATTCAAACACCTTTCAGTCCACACAACTATAGATCAAAACACTTAGAAAATAAACCTACAAATGTACATTCACGCTCACTCATACATACAAAAATTAAATTTAAATAAAAATATTATCTGTACCAACACCACCACTGTTTCCAAAATAAAACTTTAAACCTTGACACTCAACCAAAAAATATGACCTAAAGTAAACGCATTCATCCAATTTCTCAGTGTCACAACACATTCAATCCTGAACATTAGAGTTTTTAGAAAAGAAATAAAAGCAAAAACCAATCAAACATCACAATTCAACATCATCCACCGCTTTGACCCTTTTAACCTCCTTCCAGTTAAGAGTACCCTCCTCCCGTTTGGATGCACTCCTTCCCCTACTTAGATGCACCTCTCCCCGCAAGGTTTAGGCAGTCCGCTACGACGCAACAACCAGCTCCTTTCTTAGGACTGCCTTGTCCGACGTCGGCCCCTCTCCCCCAACAGAGATGCAGGTCTCCACTTCCGGCGGTAAGGTCTCCTCACATGAACGGAAGAAGTCCCCTTATTTTACCTTCAGGTGCAGTTTAAGGCTGGGTCCCTTTCCAATCTTAGGAGAGACAATCCAGATTCCTCTGAATTGACACCCCTCATCCCTCTGCTTCCCAGCATTTTCTTTTCAAAAACACTGATCACAGAAGCACAACTCGCCTACTAACCCTGTACCGGCTAGTAAGGTTACTGTGGCCTGACTGTACATTGAGCCAGGTGCATTTATGGTCTCTGCCATAACGCTCTCCCAACCGGCTGGCGACCCAGTCGATAGCGACCTCATAGTCCGTCATCAAGTCAGGACCCCAAGCAGCTGACTGTCCGTAGTACCTATCAGCCACTCAGTTTAGAAACCGACGGTCTTGTCCCCACCCCGCTTGCTCTGGGCATGGAAATATTGACCGTTTTCGCCAGCCTAGCCTGTTCACGGCAGGTGCTGTGCCCCCTCCGGTGCACTGCCCTGCTCCTAGGTGTGGACTGTCGCCCACGTACCACCCAGTGCCCACACCAACTTACGTGCAACGTTTCCTGGGCCGACTAGGCGGTACCACAGTGGTATGTTATTTCATACCTCGTTACGCACGAGGGCCTTCAGTTTCTCCCCAGCACTATAGGATTGTGTTTAACGTGCGCCCAGACTCTTGCGAGCCCACTGCCGCCTGTTAGTGGCTAGAGGTTCGGGGTGCCTAATCCCCTCCCTAACCACTTTCATACTATAAACATATACTTTCACCACACTCGTTAATCACTTCACATCTTTGACAAACAAAGGTTAGTTTGCTTCTCCCTCTCCTGCTCTCTCATCAGGCTACACTCATCTCCGGCTAATACAACCCACACTTAATTTCTACACTCCTACCTACTGCCAGAAAGAGTCTAGGAACTCTCCCTCAACGACAGAACCTCAAAGCATTCCTAGTACTTTGAGAGCCTACCGCTATTCCCCCTAACCAAAAAGCTAGCCCTCCAAAAGTCATAACCCCATTGAACGACTACCTCCCTGATTGTCTCACTCACTGACCCAGCTGTGTTCTGTATTAGCACGCTTCCTGTCACACCTTCCATGTCCCTTGTTGTAAAAAACAACTGTCAACTGTTATCTTACTTTCTGCAATCTTCACCTCTGACCTCTACTTCCCCTGCTTCTCTCTGATTAGCTCCGCTCCGTCTTCCTGTCGTATAAAACAACAGCCATTGTAACAGCTGCACATCTCGAGCCTAAAGGATTCCTACCCCCCTGGGCAATATAACCCTTCCTGTCCCCTGCTCTAAAAATAACTCCATCTGTTATCTCACTATGACTGTTCTCTCCTATCTCCACCTGTGACCTCTCTCCTGCTGCGTCCAGTCTCACTCCCTGCTTGGCCCCCCTTGGGCCGTTTACTGCTTAGCAAAGATAGCCTGGGTCACTCCTGTGAGTTTCCGTGACCTTTCCTAAATTGCTTTACCACCCGTCGACCCTCCTGAAATTCAACAAAAGGTTAGTCATTACACACACAAATCATTTATAATAACTGCTAAAACACAATCTTACATCAAAGCAGCTTCTAAACAACCCCCTGTCACTAAATTATCCCACTGTGACCCAAGGATTTGCAAATGGCATTTAAAGATATAACATTCTAACAGTATTTCAACATAGCAATGCAACCAAATAACATATACGCCCACAAGCCTACATCACAAAATTATCACCCCCATGACCTAAGAACTTGCAGCAACATTAATCATTTCATACACCTCACCCTGGGGGCAAGCCGCCCCCCCAGGTTTGAATAAAACACACATTCCTACTGCCCCCAGGGGAGGCTAAATCCCTTCCCCCCAGAGGCTAAGTAGCACATATTTGCAATTACACCTAGTCACAGACATTGTCTTAAGTACAGATAAAAACAATCATTTCAATCACTGTAAACACAATCATATCAAAATTTGTCATTGCAGCAATAAAAGTGTACTCTAACACAGCAAGCCCCCATCAATAAATTATAATCTCCTACAAGTCGGAGGCCTGTGTCAACATTTTAACAGTGTATTAAAGATTTACCTCATACAAGCACCTAAAAATAATTACCATTCCATACAGATTTTTCTATACAGATCTTAAAATCACATTTGTACATGCACAACACACACATAAGCATTTCTATCAACCACCCTTTATCAGCAATTAAACATTATTATCAGTTCAGTTTCAATCATGCTAAGTCTCATAACTGTAAACAGAATATTCTGGAAACACCTAGCCCTGTATACAGGCGACATGTGAAAGTAATGTAGATGTATTACTTAAATATAATGCAAGCAATATGTCCTTTTCAGTGTAGGGCGCTTTCCCAACTCAGCCTGTAGCTTCTCTCAAACCCCACTATGTCAAGACTATATACTTGTATAACATACTATTGCCTAGTTTACAAGTCCAATGTGTATCTGGTATATGAACCCCAGTGTAAATTAAGGGCATGTATCATCTAATCCTACTTTAACCTGTCTCATCACATACTACCCCTACACAATTTGCAGTAACGCCACCCCCAGAACATTGTCTACAATTACACAGAATGCACAATACACAACATACAAGCACAACCACTTACAAAATGCAGAATGTCCACTAGAATGTACAATATACCATTACCCGTTATCCCTGGCCCCTGAGCGAATTACCACGAATGCACTAGACCCAATCCACGTTGTACCGCGCATGCGCAGTGGCCAACGTTGCTCCCCGGACGATGTATTACGGCAAAGCATAACTAATATCATAAACGCCTTGTTCCAACATAACACACTACCACAACATTCACCACGTTCTCTAACTCTTCCCAAACATCATCCTCAAAACTCGAAACGTAACATATGTCGCTCGCAAACGCCACAAAACAACGGCACGCAAGCTAACTAGCTTAGCCAGCTCTAATGCGACGTTCAAGGCCCTCACGGGAGCCGTGCCTTTCAAGATCCGTTCATCCACGCAATTCGCTCAGTATCAATCCAAGCATAAACAATTCACACAAGCTTAAAATAACCAACCACTCTAATAGAAAATTACTTTTTAAAACATTCTCACCATCCAACGCCGCACACATAGTCCAACACGAATCCTTTCTCCTACCTTCTCCGCCTCACTCCATAGTACCGCGAACGTTACACACTCTCCTCAACACCATGACGTCATCAAGCAGCGACTTCTTAATATCATACACCATCGTTACCGCATCAATAATAACCCTCAAAACGGCCACAATCTCTCCACCCTACGTCTCGATTCGCCTCTTACCTGCAATCGCCGCCACAGTGTTTAATCAATTCTCTCATAACGCCATCGTAACGTCCCCAGTTTCACCGCAGACTTTTCCACAGAGCTAAGCTAGCTAGCCCCCATCACCAGTAGGACTCGCCACAGACCTGTGTTCGTTGGTCATTAAAATATCATAACAATACAACAATAAGCTCCTACGTTTCGCCAATCATTCCTAACCATAGCCATAGTCCCCCATACAATTCCTAACCATAGCCATAGTCCCCCATACAATCATTACTGAATGTTTAAGCTTACCATAGCTCCGTTGAATTCCCACTAAGTACTTATCAGTCATCTCGACCGAATTGTTTTATTAAGTACATTGTTTTCGTATCACAGCGCACGTAATCGAATCAACAGGCCGGTTTCGCTCAAGATTAAAAAGGACCTCCAGATCCGTTCGATACTATGCCTAAGGACGACATATATATCTTCATTTAAATTAGGCCGATTGGTCCCTGACCATCCATTATCGAGCCTTCTTGAACACGCCGGCACCCCTATCTTCTATTAATTACTACGTGTTAATCCTGTAACCGCACAGACCCCATGCGCTGATCATGTTATCTCACTCATCTTTACCATACCTGACTTGCATGTTCTGAATAGTAACAGAGCTCTGCACTCTTTCCCATATTCTCTGTACTTCAGTTTTCCCGTGGAACTATTCCCTGTACCCAATTACACACAGCTCTCCTTCCATTCAGAACACCCAAATCAATCCAACTTACCCGCGCCCTCTTCCTGAGAATAATTTTTAGGGCATTCATATACTCAGAACGCGCCCCTGTCGTACACACCAGACAACCGTGCTTCCTAGCCAGAAAAGCCTTTCATCTGCCGTCATGCGACGCTAATACCAATACACCATGACCAGATAGTCTGTGCCCCACCAATACGTCATCCCATTACATGCCGTATCTTCTTGGTGCAACCCCCCCGTATAGTTCATAAAGTATATTCCATACGAGACCCAACCCCCGTGGCCCGCATAGGCCGGGACCGGCCTCCTGTGTCTGAACAAACACACAAACATAAAAAGCCCACGTTTGCATGTTTACTGCACAACAAGCGCGATCTTCATACCTCCGGACATCCTAACCTAAGTCACCGCTCCCCCATCCCTGCATGCAAAAGTCATATTCACCGTGGGTCCCAACAAGTGGCGTACACAACCAACCTTCATCCTGTCTCTCTCTCCTCCATTTCAGACAACAAGCCCCTCGTCTATAACTCCAAACGCAGCAACCCCCAGCTCTTTGCCCCGTACGTCCCCAACACACAGCAAGGTCCAGAGACCCTACCGCACCTTTTCAGGGGGAGACACAACAGGGTGGGAAGAACGGCACCATTTCTGTGGTAAATTCCCACAGAACTCTACAATAATTTGAGGTTATTGTAGTACAGTACAATGAGATTGATTATCTGGAAGGAGGAGAAAGGGATCATATTGATAGAATTTGTTGATCTCTTCATCTGACTTAAAGCAGATTGAAGAATTAAACATGTAGCCAGACAAAACCATGAACTATAGTCCAATTCAACATTTATTTGATCAGAGCCAGAAGCCAAGGTGAATAGGACAAAAGATTATCAGAGAACATTAACAGGGCTGTCTGTGTACAGAAATCACCATCAGGTTTGCATTCTCAAACCTCAATAATGTACATAAACAGTCACTTGGTAACATAATTTGAACATACATAATTTACTGTAGGCCCATTTTTATATGAGTAAGCCTGGTTTCTAAGATAAGTATCTTTACATTCTATTCTAACCAACCATGGGTCCATGATTTACTCACATAAAAAGCAGCACAGTCTCTCTGGTGGTGTAGCGGTGGAGCCCACAGACCCCTGGGGTCGGTTTGGTCTGGGGCTCCCGAACTCCCATTTTGTATCCCCTTATATACTATAATTTCTAGCCAATAATGGTACATTTTACTAATACAATTGATCCAATCATGCGTCTCCTGTGGGCGATCTCCTGTGGGGGCTGGCAGCCCCCACCTCTGGGTTGTGGCGACGTGATGGGACAGAGATGGAGGGGGCCTGTCGGTGGCCCCCGTCGGTGGGGTCTTTTGCTGAGTACAGAGGGGTTCTGCTGGTGGCCCCCGTCCGTGTGGTTGCTGTGTGAGTCTTCTTTCAGTAAACAGAGGGGGGGTCTTGGTGGCCCCCCTCCTTGGTGTGGTGGTGTGAATACGCTTTGACCCTTTGGGCCAGATTACCATACAGTCTAATCTGGTCACAGTAGGTGTGACCTTTGTCTATTCAACTGTCCCTGCGTCTCGTTCCTCATTTAGCCCTGCAGCCACTTCTGCTAAACAGTATACAAGGCATAATGTTATGGTTTCCTAATTATTCACACCTATTATTTATGAAATTCAACTCAATATTTACCACACGTCTCCGCGAAATGCGGCTACAGAAATTCTTGACGCTACTGGCTAGACCGCTTCAAATCGCGCCCGGATTCCAACATAATAGTCATATTTCAACGCACAACGCGTTATGCACTGATTGGCTGTGACGGATACAGCGATCAAAGTGTGACGCGCACTCAGAGCGCTATCGCGTCTAGCCCGGGCCGAGAAATACGAAAAAATTTAAAAAATAAAAAAAACGTGATGTCACTTCCTGCTCAGGAAAACAAGTGTTTTTTTATTTGAGATAATAACGTTATATTGTGCATTGGAAATACAAACATACTTAAAATGAGTAAATATTATTCATTTTAAACATGTTTATATTATTTATAGGGCTATAAAACAAAAAACTAAAAAGTTTTATTTTCTTCTTCTGTGATTTAACAGCAGGTGGGTCGGCGCCCTTGCGCCCCTAGTGGCAGAGCCGCCACTGGTCCGGACACCTCAGTCCCTCCCAACAAGGCAGGTTCATTTGAGGCTGCGATACTGTCCCCATTGATCCTATACAAATACATTCTCACTGCACAGAGAGCTTTGGTCCTCTTTCCTCTTGAGCAGGTATACCTTCTCCTCTCGGCCTCAGAGGGTCTGTGAATTATATATATATAGTGTGTTATGTTTTCTTCTCTTCTTGGTCCCTCTGTGCCGCATCTTTCTCTGCTCTTTGAGTTGTCCTCGGTTTCAACAGAGCGTGTCTGTGTTGAAGGATAACTGTACTTGCACAGACAAACAGAGAGGCTACAGCTCATCAATATGCCAATGCGACGTGACATGTTTCAATGCCACACTACCAAAGGGTTAACCCTTTCACTGCGACAATACAGAAGGTTAACCCTTTCAATGCCACACGACAAAGGGTTAACCCTTTCCCTACCACACTACATAAGGTTAGCCCTTTCACTACCACACTACAGACGACGGTTACCCGTCTGTAGTGTGGTAGTAAAAGGGGTTAATAAAGCTCACATGCTAAGATCAAAATAGATAAAAACCTCTGGTCTGATAATTTCATTCTCTCTCTTTCAGAACGGCAAATGGAAAGGGCTGCCTTTATATTTACAACGTATGCCTCACGCTCAACGACACTTTCGAAGCGCTGCCGGGAGGAGCTGGAATCGAACCAGGAACCTTCCGATTACCAGGCGACCGCTCTCTTACCTCCTGATCCACTTTCATTCATCCATTTAATTCATTCCCTTCAATCAAAAGCAAACTTCTTCCTACAGTACATTGCCTCCTTCTTCTTCTTCTTCTTCTTCTACGTGTTGTTCTCCTCTCCTCCTCTTCCCTACATTGGCTTGTTTTTTCCCCTCCCATCCCATCCCCTCTCCTCTCCTGTCCCATCCTCCTCTCCTCTCCTCTCCTCCCACCCTGTGTCCTCTCCTCTCCTGTCCCGTCCTCCCGTCTCCTCTCCTCTCACCCTCTCCTCTCTCCACTCCTGTCTCATCTCTCACCCTCTCCTCTCCTCTGCTCTCTTCTCCTCTTCACCCCTTTCCTCTCCTCTCCTCAGAGGAGAGGAAAGGGGTGGAGAGGAGAAGAGAGCAGAGGAGAGGAGAAAAAAGGAGTGGTCCTTTCCTCTCCTCTCCTCTCCTCTCCTCTGCTCTCTTCTCCTTTCCTTTCCTTTCCTTTCCTTTCCTTTCCTTTCCTTTCCTTTCCTTTCCTTTCCTTTCCTTTCCTTTCCTTTCCTTTCCTTTCCTCTCCTCTCCTCTCCTCTCCTCTCCTCTCCTCTCCTCTCCTCTCCTCTCACCCTCTCCTCTTCAAAACTGATGAGTCCTTCGTCATCGTCACTCTCCAGTTCCTCTGGCTCCTCGCTGACCAGTGCGTTGAGCTCCGTGTTGGCCGGCCCAGACCTCAGCAGACTCAGGATGCGCTGCAGAGGCGACTGGCCGCCACTAGGGGGAGAGCTCTCCTGCTATTCCAGGTTGTCACTCTGCCTCTTGGCAAAGTTCACAAACACCTGGACAGGGAATAATGAGGGAAAGCAATGATATGCATGCTGTATAATGTTTGATGAATTATGTTGTATAATAATCACATACAATGTAATAAAATGTGTATACCAAAGAGTCAAATTATGTGCATTTTAGCTAATATGTGATGTGATATGTGTGTAATATGTGATGTGCATTTAGCTATTCATGTTTGATATTTAAAGTTTGGGTAGTCGAGATTCAAGTTTATTTGTCATTTACAAAAGTATGCTTCCCATTTGCCACGAAATATATACGTAAGGTCAATGGGGCCACGATCCAGTCTGTACAAGCCCTGAAATAGATGCACGAAAAACACTATTTTGGATGCCCTGTGGAGTAGGTTTCATGTTCATGTCAGGGCCGTGGGCATCCAGTGTGGAGGAGCAGGGACTATACGGATCAATGACATTGGTAGGCAGGATATAGTCTTTATTTAACCAGGTTTGTCCCAACTGAGATCCAGGATCTCTTTTACAAGGGAGACCTGGCCAAGAATAGCAGCAACACAACGTCTCAAAATACACACATAGAAATTACAGATACAAGTAACATTACAAAATGGTCAGATAAAACATTTGCACACAGAACACGTGGTTACAATAGGCTTCACCATCAGCCTTAAATACAGTCAGTGTTACCAAGCTTTGGATCTTCAGATCGGACTGGAGTCTGTTCCATGCAGTAGGTGCGGAAAACCTAAAAGCTTTCTTTCCCATTTCTGTTCGGACATTGGGAACAGCAAAGTGCATAAAATCCTTCAAATGTAGCTCATTTAGAATGTTGAAACTAGGGATGTTCGATGTTGGCTTTTTTACCAATATCCGATATACCGATATTGTCCAACTCTTAATTTCCGATACCAATATCAACCGATACCGATATATGCAGGGTTTCCCCCCCCAGAAATCTGATCAGGTAATTAACATTACATATCTCTTGTTGTGGAATTAACACAACATTATGCATACTTTTGACAATAAATAAAATCAGAATTTGTTCTTACTTGCTTGCCTGGGTAAATAAAGGTTATAGAAATGTAAAAAAAATAAAATAAAAATTGAAAACCGATACCAATATTTTCCGATATCACATTTTAATGCCGATATCGGCAGATAATATCAGTGCTCAAGACAGGGTGGGGAGGTGGAGAGGGCTGTACTGTCACCCTGTGCTCAGACAGGGTGGGGAGGTGGATAGGGCTGTACTGTCAGGCATGTGCACACATAGAGGCCAAGGGGTGCTTGAGCACCTGCCTTTTTGAGCCTCATCAAAAAAGTGCCTTTTTTTTTTTCTTTTTTTTTTTTTTACCGTTACGCATATAGACTGCCATTCCAACTGAAAAATGTCAGGATAGAATCAAAATATTAGGTAAAGAGAGAGAGAGATGCCCCATATTCCATTGCAGTTTGCACGGCCTCCTCAGCGTGCCTCTCCGCGGACCTATATATTTTATGCATAGCGTGGGTGGTGATGATGATGATAGAAACCGCTGTGGCGCATACAGAATGAATGCTGGTATTACACTCATTGAGGGACACGAAGAAGTCAAGTCCGATGGGATTTGGGAATCTCAAATACAAATCGGGATTGGAATAAAAAATGCATTTATATTAAACAATACAGAATATACAGCACTTCTTGGGGTCTGTAGGGTAAGCACTTATTCCCTCCCCCCTGAACATTTATGGAGATGTATGGGCCTTTTAAGTCAGTGATAAAAGTGTCTTTCAAGGATAAGTGAGCTCCTGCACTGATTATTATAGTTCAATATTCAATATTTGATCACCAAAACCCCCCAAAAAGCATAAAAATAGCTTCCTAGCCACTGGAGATAGAACCAACATGGCTACATGGTAATTGTTGTAAACACATCCTCTCTATGCCACTTTCATTCCAGGGAAAACATGATAGGAGTACAAGTGATACAAAAAAAGCTGTAATGGTCATATCAAGTCATTAGATATCACGTATCCAATGTATATGTGAGTATTTTGTTGTTGTAATATGTCAGTTCTGATGTTTTAAGCTGTTGATAGTTTAATGGATTGATGAATCTAAATCTGGGGCATTTGTCTTTCACTTGTTAAGAAAAGCTGAAAGCACTGCTGCCACACCTACTGCACTATAAGCTTGTTTTCTTGACAGGGCCGTCGCACCAGTGACCCGTATGATTCTGAGATGGAATACACCTCAGTGCTCATGAGAACCTCTGGACCCCGGCTCTTCATCCTCCTCCTCCTCCTCAGCGTGTGCTCGTGCAGCTGGTACCTGCTGCTCCACAGAGGCGGCGGCTCGTCGGACCGAAAGCTCCGCACGGTGAGACGTCACCCGGATATCCCTCCTCCTCCTCCTCCTCCTCCTCCTCATCCTCCTCCTCCTCCTCCTCCTCCACGGAACATCACCATCCTCCTGTGGCACTGGCCGTACGGTCGCCCCTACAGCCTGGACGGAGACAAGTGCCGGGAGATGCACGACATACGTCACTGTTTCCTCAGCGACGACACCTCCACACTCTCCACGCTCTCCACGGCCGACGTGGTGGTCTTCCACCACCACGAGCTGAGGACGGGCCGCTCCCTCCTGCCTCTCCATGTCCCTCGCACGGCCTCCCAACACTGGGTCTGGCTGTCCCTGGAGCCTCCCGTACATAACGGAAACCTCACCCCTTACAACGGTCTCTTCAACTGGACCATGAGCTACCGACAGGACGCAGACATATTCATACCTTATGGGAAGACCACTCCAGGAAGGGGCACTACCAACTGCATTATGCCTAAGAATAGGTCTTGTCTGGCTAGCTGGGTGGTCAGTAACTACAGGTCCACGCAGGCTAGGGCTGGTGTTTACCAAAGTCTGAAGAAATATATGCCCATAGAGGTGTATGGCAGATGGATGAAGAGGCCGCTACCAAGTATCAGCCTGTTGCCCACCGTTGGACGCTGTCATTTCTACCTAGCGTTTGAGAACTCTGAGGCCACGGACTACATCAGTGAGAAGTTCTGGAGGAACGGGCTTCAAGCAGGGGTGGTTCCCGTGGTTCTCGGGCCCAGCAAGGCTACCTACGAGGCCCTGGCCCCGCCCGGTTCGTTCATCCACGTGAGGGATTTCGACAGCACTGCGAGGTTGGCCGCCTATCTCAAGAGTCTGGCTTCAGACAGGGAGGCCTATGAAGCTTACTTCAAGTGGCACCAGACGCACGGCATCGAGACCTATACTGACTGGAGAGAACGACTGTGTCAGATCTGTGTAAACTACACCCGACTAGCAGTCAGAAAGATCTACCATGACCTGGAGAACTGGGTGGACAAATAGAAATGTGTTATTTTGTCTCCCTATACGTTGACTTCACTGAATCATATTGGTTGGAACTTACATATCTACAATTATACAACGGCATGCAAATTTCTCGATTCTGATTGGCTGAAACAGTCAATTTACACATGGGTATTTGTAATAATCCCACGCTCTTGGTCCCAGGACCCGCCCACAACCGCATTCCTATCACTCCGCCGTTCGTGGTTTTAGGAATGAAAGCAAGATGGCGGACACGCCGGACAGTAAACATTACGAAAGGATATGGTGATAGGGTCATAAAGACTAATTATACAACGGCATGCAAATTTCTCGATTCTGATTGGCTGAAACAGTCAACTTACACGTGGGTATTTTTCAGAACCAACGCTCTTGGTCCCAGGACCCGCCCACAACCGCATCACTATCAATGCGCGTTCGTGGTTTTAGAAATGCAAGCAAGATGGCGGACAGTAAACGTTACGAAAGGATAATGGTGATAGGGTCATAAAGACTAAATGAAAAACGATTCTGTCACGGCGAATGTCTTAGTTGCTGAAACAATGTTGAATGATGTAATTTAATGGGTCATGAGTCATTGTGGAACAAAATAAAAATGTGCGCGAATTGATTGATTGATTGATTAATTGCAATTTTTTAATTTTTTTTACCTACTTTCTATAGAAGCAGCTGGGAGGTGCGCTGTTTTAAGTGAGCGTGGACTATTGAATTGATTGATTGATTGATTGCTAATTTTATTACTGTACGCCTTGTTTCCAACTGGTTAAGTTTAGGCACTCTTTCGAAGTCGCTCTCTTTCGAAGTTGGTTAAGGTTAGAGTTAGTCTTTAAAGCAGGGCGATAGACCACCAGCCCTGATTCCAAACTCTAACCTTACCAACTTCGAAAGAGAGCGACTTCGAAAGAGTGCCTAAACTTAACCAGTTGGAAACAAGGCGGACAGTAATAAAATTAGCAATCAATCAATCAATCAATTCAATAATCCACGCTCACTTAAAACAGCGCACCTCCCAGCTGCTTCTATAGAAAGTAGGTTAAAAAATAAATAAAAAAACTCTTATAGGGAAAAGAACCCCCCCCCCCCGCTATATAGGGCAAAGAAAACTTTTAATTTTTTTTCCTATAGGGAAAAGAAAACTTTTTTGTTGTTGTTTTACCTACTTTCTATAGAAGCATCTAAGAATGAAGTTCTATAGAAAGTAGGTTAAAAAAGAAAAGAAAAGTTGGATGTGTTAGTTTGTTGGATGTCTAGTTGAAAGACAGTTGGATGTCTTAGTTTGTTGGATGCCTAGTTGAAAGAGGTTGTCATTGGGGAAGTGTACACCACAGCAATAAATCACCACTTGTGCATGAAAGGAGAAGTGCAAACTTCTTGTGTGCAGTGCACGGAAATAGTAGTCAATTGTGGCTACAAGTTTATTTTTAATAACAGCTAGATACAGGAAATGTGCCAATATTTGACTACACTTTATATCAAGCAAGTGTCTTTTTCTCATTCTATTCAGCCCCTAAAAAAGCAATTATCTGAAGAATAATTGTTCTGAATTATAAAACAATTATCTGAAAATATTAAATTGGATGCTGGACTATAACTCAGCCTCTTGGTAATAGATTCATGTCAACGTTTTTGTCATGCAACTTCCCCCTCTGGGACCAATATCATTTTGAGTCACTCACTTCCTGGGCACATTGTAGAGCTACTGAGAGAGAGAGAGAGCGAGAGCGAGAGCGAGAGCGAGAGAGAGAGAGAGAGAGAGAGAGAGTAATCTGTGTGCAAGATAGACCTGACACTATCAACTCCTTCCACAAGAGGCCCTCCTTGAGCCCAGAATAAAAATAACTCAGTAGTGTAGGCTGCATCTGAATTCATAACGTATGTACATTGAATTGATTGATTGATTGAAAACTTTATTAACATATTGCAGAATGGGTACAGTACAGTACAGCTCAATACATACAATTGTTAAGGGGATGCAGACCAGAGAAAGACTTAGTCTTGTTTACATCAGGGTCCCCCATTTTCAATTCATCATAATATATGACATACACAACATACTAGATACTGTTGTTGGTGTTCACTGTTCAGTACCTGGGCCCTATTCCCCGTACCTGGTTCAACTAAGTCGATCAAAAGTCCCATTATCCAGATTCAATGAACCTGATGTTTGAATCCAGGCTTTCCCTGTTCCTCGAACGCTGATTCAGTCTCGTTAATTCAAACCAGACTTGATACTCAGGATAATTGCGCACGGCCGCCTCACCTGAAAAGACAGCAGGTGTCGATCACAGAAATCCTGATTTTCTAATGGCATTGATTGATTGATTGATTGATTGAAAACTTTATTAACAGATTGCAGAATGGGTACAATACAGTAGGCCTACGGCTCAATAGCCTCGCCGACAAGTTAAATGCATAATCTATAGGCTAATGTTAAATCCCTCTGCACTGTTCATATTTATGACACGGATGTCTAGCTACATACTTATTAGGTATTCTCGAAGACATTTGAAGTCACCTAGGGTCTATGTTCTGGTTCTGATAAGATCAGAACCAATACTCTGCGTTGTGAATTGCCCGTCCTAAAAGCCCTGGTACTTTCAAAAGACCATACTGGCTTTGTTCGACGGCAGCTAAGCAGGAGAAATGAAAGAGAAGTTGTCTCAAATCTGGTTTTAATTCAAAGTTAAAAGTGTAATCACAATGGTTCTGGTTCAATTAAAATAAAGAACGCAATAGTCGGATCACTAGACACTATGCCGTCTGCGATCCCAACTAGACTAAGAAAGTAGATTAAAGAATGATAGTTGTTGAATTGTCTTTGTTCTCTGTTGAAGACTGTGTTCTCAGTTCCAAAAGCTTGTTCTTCTCTGCTCGCGCCGTCCTCTGTGTGAAAAGGTGGGTGTGGTCCTGTGTTGTTCCGTTTCTCGTGTGTCCTTCCACCTCCCCATTTTATCCATGAGCCAGAAACCCTGGGCGTGACGTCACCAAGTGACCTCACGCATAGGATTTCCACCCAATCGCGAGCCTTCACAGAGTATTTGAAAAAGAGGGGCCGTCCCCTGGGGCCCACCAGCTGTCTCCTTTGTTTTCCAATCAAAGAATAGATACGGTCTAAACTAACTTAATACTTTGGTTATTAAACCCAAGATATATATATTCGAATTGAGATTGATTTCATAAACACAGAGATATCATTTTTGAATAGTTTCTCTTGATGCTAAATGAGAATCACAGTAGTTTTATCATTAAGCCCACTTCTATAGTTTTCTAATCATCTTCTTTTAACTTAAATCAATATCTATTTTATACAGTTATTATTCAGCACTTTTAGTATTTTCCAATGTAGTTTCAGAAGTGGCTTAATTTCAAACTCTGTGATTCTTATTCATAAACATTGCATATTTCATATCATTAGATTCAGAATTATTACCACAATATAACAGGATCATTTGTAGTTCATTTTAAGCTAATTTAGGTATAGAAACAGACATTTGAAAGTGTACTTGAGTTACTGAGATACTGAATCCTAGTCCCTCCTCTTGCGGCTGTCCCAACATGTCATGCCACAGGGCCAGTTTAACAGATAACACAGGATATGTGACTCTTGACCTATTGTCTGCAGCTGTTGCCAACACTTTGTATGCAAATTCACCTCTTGTTGTGAGCACAAGGTCTCTGTAAACACACACACTCTATGAGCTAAGTCACCCTAGTCAAATCAGGTTTAAACTATATTTGATTGCCAATTGTTCCACTTTGACTGTTTCTATAAGACTAGAACACACGATTTTGATTAGTTACTGAATTCCTTAACCCAAGGTAACAGACATCCTTTTCTCTTATCCATTTGAACACAAGTTTCAGGCAGAATGTAGATCTATGGTTACCAAATACTACTGCAGTCCACACTTGGATAGAGATTAACTATCCTTAATTAGCTAGTATTATATGCAAACCATAGATCCTAACTTCTACTTATTGCTTTCCACTACCTGGATAAAATAAAACATTTTAAATCATACTTGGATATAATACATACGGCATCCCACACTTGGATCCTAAAAAATCAAAACAACATTATTTTTCTACATCTCTTTCCTATGTATAATTATCGTCACCCATACATCTTTATTTTCAGTCCATTTTCATTCACTGTGTGCAGTGTGCAGTCTTTGACACTCTCTTTCGTACCAGGATCAATTTCCACTGGTTTCCATTGGGGGTGTCAAATTCTGACTTGGAACCAGGAGAGGGGGGTCAATGTTTTCTGGATTGACCTGGCCACCCCCTCCTCATTTCTCAGAGACGGTGCAGATCAAGACTGCTGATCTCACTCTTAATGCTACCACCAACTCTTGGCTTCAAAACAGGGAGGTAGAATCAGAAAGCCAGTTGACTTCCGATCCCTCCCCTTCTTCTGTCGAGGCATCGTGCCTCGTGCTGTCACTCACATAGGGGCATGACCCCCTGCTGTATTGGCCTGTTCAGTTGAACCAGGAGCTCTTCTCTCGGATGTCAGTTGCGTCGATCTCAGATGGGGTGATTAGATCTCCCCTCTGGCGCTGTCACGGCTGTTGAGGAGGTTGTGTTGTCTCCTGCAGTCGTCGCTGGCTCAACCCCCGTTGACCCTCGGAATAGTGGAAGAGGTTTGATTCTCCCCACCCTCCGCTTGGTCGTTGATAGGGGCGATAGGGGGTCCACCCCTTCGCTTGATGACACCCGGTCAATTGCTAAGGCCTTGCAGCCTGTCTGTTGACAGCCGGAGCAGTTGATGAGGCCTAGCAGCCTGTCTCCTCGTAGATTTCCTGTCGTTTGGCCTCTCTCGTTCCCCTCCGAAGCCTCAAGGCTCGGTCACTGCGTTGGCCGGAACTCTCAACGCTTGAGAGTTAGGCTTCTCCTGGATCTCTTGGTACCCGCAGTGTTGTGGTTCCCCATGGAACCGCTGGGTAGACACTAGCCAGTGTCCTGGATCAACAGTATCGCTGGAGTCCTTGGTCTTCCTCGTACCACACTCTGATGACTGCTGACTCCCCAATCTCCCATTCGTATCCTGCAGTGAGTATATATCGCTTTGGTGGACAACGCAGGTTACTTCTATCACAACAATTGATTAAGAATCCATATTTTTCCTCCCTCAGACACTCTTTACTGGTCTGAGTTTGACAACTTTCTTTTCTTTTCCAAATCATTTATCTATATATTCCATGGCTTCTAGATCGTTAATATTCAAAATTCAGAAAAATTCACATGGCTCTCATTATATTATGCTGTCAAAACAGTATAACCCCACCACCCTTTGATGTGGAATAACATTCTAAACATCATACCTCTGTTTCTGGACAGCTGCCTCGAGGCCCGGACAGCCAATACTGACAAGACCTCTCCCCCAGTAGTCCTACACGCACGGCAACAAATCACAGTCCGCTTTAAACACACATCTTTCACACGCTCCGCCAGCCTCTAACAAGCCGTCAGAATCCCCCACAAGCCAATTATCAATTTCACATGTCCACACCCTATACAAAGGCTATTTGGCCAATGGCGACCAAAACCTACTGAGCTTATCAATGTACAGAGAATCATGTTTCCCAACACTTCACCAATCGCGACACAACCCCCAGATCCTAGATCTGGATTCTTAATGAGCGGAGAACAAAACCCTGAACCAGCTCTAGTCCATTCACATTGTTCTCAGCCCACCATATGGACATATACTACCAGTCCTGCTGTGTCGCGATTCCACCCAGCCTATCAGGTCCTAAGAAAAAATTGAGAAAAGAAACAAAATCAAAGAAAAACATGCCAAAACCACAAATGAAAACAATAAACAAAATTTGTGAGCATTGCTTTTTCAACTCACTCTTAGAAACAAAATTAACCTATCATCTAGGGGCGTAACCACCCCCGTATATACTAAGAAACAAAATGAAAAAATCAAAAGAATCAACTAAATTAAAACTTCCGGCCTAAGGCAGGAATTGCTTGTAAAACACTAGGAAAGAAAAATAAGCAGAAATAAAAATAAACGCCTATATCTATTACTCATGATTGTTGATGTTCGTCTATCAATATTTCTTAATTTCTTACCCATGCAGTCCACCCTTTGACCAAACTGATTATTGATCAAGCATGGATAGTCTACTGATCACTAGCTGCCGCAGTGTCACATCATTTCACTGTCTAATATTGAATACCTAATATTAACTGTTTAACCTTTGATTTGATGTTCTTGTTAGTCCGATTAGTTCATGCATCCGTCAGTTACTTCATCACTCCACGTTAGTCACACATCCATTTTAGTAACTTCCACTCATAACCTAATCACCTAACCCCTCTATATATTTTTTATTCAATTTTTATTCTAATCAGTAGTATATATTTTTTATTCAATTCATTTCTATTTTTAATACCTATCTATATTCTTTATTCTGCCGGCGGCCTCTGCAGACACGACCTTTGAAAATGTCCTATCAGTCCACAGATCCAGCAAACCTGTCGTTGTTCCCTCGGTTGTGGGGCCCTGTGGGCCCCCCGCCTGTAATCGGATGGCCCTGGGTTCATTGGGCCCAGTGTCTGCAGCGCTTCACTTCCCCGTTAAATCAAGGGACCGGAAGGTGGCCGGAGACCTGGAGAGAGCCAGAGAGTATGGCCCACCGCTCGCTGCTACAACATCATCGCCCTGACGCTGGCCAATACCACTACCAGCACTAGAAACCTACAGAAAATAACAATAACCTGCACTAGAAACCTACAGAAAATAACAACAACCTGCACTAGAAACCTACAGAAGATAACAATAACCTGCACTTGAACGCTACAGAAAATAACAATAAACAATTAACCAAGGTCACCCCCAAGTCAAGCAAGAGAGAAAGAGAGAGCGTAGAGAGCTCGTACCATTGTAAACTCGCACACTTAACCCAGTCCAACTCAGCTGCACACCTAACCCGCATGAGTCACCAGGCCCACCTAACCAACTCAATAACGAGAGAGCGTGAGAAGGAGAAAAGGAGTATAAGAGTGAGCGCACCACAACCACATCGCATTTCCCTAATGCCCACCTGTGCCACCCCAACTGTACCTAAACTACACCTCCACCCCCCCTATCACAACGCCCTACGCTTCAAACGCAATACTCCCAACCTACTAATGTCTGCCCCATCCCCTAAATCAACATCTGGGTCGACCTCCGGTCCTGTGCAGGCGTGAGGTGCAGAAGAAACGGAGTCCCCACGAGCAAGTACAGAGTGGTATTTCGGCCGCCTTACCTAAGAGAACCCCTAAAGGTGGTTTCCTAAAAAACTCTGTCTCACAAGCTCCAGTATTTTTACACTCATATAGTCAAGCCTAAAATCCCATTCATTAATATCAAAATAAAAACAATATACATAACCGAACCACCAATAGTAAGCCACCCTAGATCCCAACATGACAAGGTAAAGAAAGAGAGAGAGAGAGAAAGAGAGAGAGAGGGGAGGCGGTGAGGGGGGGAGACGGAATGGAAGAACGGGAGAGGAAAAGAGGGAGAGAGAAAGAGAGAGAGGGGAGGCGGTGAGGGGGGGAGAGGGAATGGAAGAACGGGAGAGGGGAAGAGGGAGAGAGAAAGAGAGAAGAGAGAGAGAGAGAGAGAGAGGAGAGGCGGTGAGGGGGGAGAGGGAATGGAAGAGGGAGAGAGAAAGAGAGACGAGAGAGAGAGAGAGAGAGAGAGAGAGAGAGAGAGAGAGGGAGAGAGAGGGAGAGAGAGAGAGGGAGTGAAAGAGGGGGAGGGAGAGAGGGGGAGGGAGGGCGGGAGAGAGAGAAAGAGAGAGGGAGGGAAAGAGAGGGAGGGAGGGCGGGAGAGAGAGAGAGAGAGAGAGGGAGGGGGAGGAGGGGGAGGGGGGGAAACCTGGGCCCCATATTCCACCACTAGATTAAACTATTTCACCAAACTATTACAGCATAACAATCTAACTCTACTATCAAACTAACCTCTAAAAGAAAAATCCCCTGTGTGTAGAACCACATGAAACCAAAAGCAGCTTCGAATGGAAACTTAACCTGGCCTTTGCTGCCCCCTACTGCATTCCTAAACAAACACCACCTTTCCCTCAAAAATGGACGTCCGGCGCCCCTACTCAAGATGGCCGCTTTATCGCGAGATATCCCGAGAGTCTCGTTATGCTATGTCGTTAGCCCAGGTAGCTTAGCATATTAGCTTCGTTAGCTTTAGCTCAGCGCAGGTAGCCAGCACGTCCACCGCTCCACTCACCCCTATGACGTCACAACCGGCGACCACTTAGCAACATTAGCTCCGTTAGCGCGGCTAGTTAGCATTAGCTTAGCTTCAACCACGACACCGTAATAACGTTCCCCAACGGCACATTGTCCCGTTTCGCTGCGCGGGCCGACACATCGCAATGTTAGCGCAACATCGCTCCACCCTACAACAGAACTCCGCCGACTATCGTTTTCTGTAATCCACAAATCTCCATTTGTAGACAAACTTAGCCAGCCTCGTCCCAATCCATTTGACTGACCCCCAACACGGATCGATCTCCATTTAGTTCGGCTGATATTGTCCAGAGAGCTCACCCCCGTTTATTTTAAACGGTGAGCGGCTGCCTCGGCACAACATTTTCAAAAACCTCCGCGATAGCTCCGGAGAGGCCACCCTTTCCATATTACTTCCACGTTAATCATCGCGCGACCCGTAACTCCCATTATCATATCGACGCCCTTCATACTCACATCTTCTAATTACGTGACCCGAACAATGTTGAAATTACAGTATTAACGACACCATGTCCCGCCGATGGTTCAGATCCCCGCTTGTCGCCGTTTGAGAGACGGCTCCGAGCGGAGATCTGCTTCACCCAGAGACCCATAACCCACCCATTTGTTCAGACACGAAAAAATTACCACACCTCATCTGTGCACGTTCCCGGGAAAAACGACTTAGGTTTGTCCATTACCCGGGATACACTCCATCGGACTTTCTTGACACCAGACTACCGAGACCACGATTCAATGGTCATTTCATCTCAATGCAGTCCGACACTTCAATTCGCGAGAAGCATACTAAAAACACCCCCGCCGGCTGATTGAACTAATCAATATGATAACAGTGTTACGCACCCCAACGCCTCATTTATATCCCTCCGAGTATATTTGAGGTAATCATTTCTGTCAACCCCAGTTCGAACTGAGTGCCCCCATGTTCCACCATCACGGCTTGCACTCACCTATTTTCAGGTTCTGATGAGTCGAATTTCTCCGGCAGCTGCCCGATGTCCAGTGTAGCCGTAAAAAAAATCAAAATCAAGGTCGCTTCACGTTCAAGGGTAACAGCACCAATTTTAAGTCACCTAGGGTGATGTGATCAGAACCAATACTCTGCGTTGTGAATTGTCCGTCCTTAAAGTGGAGATGAAGCAGTGAACAATGTGATCCTAGTTTGTTTGTTGTGTACCTTGTGTAAGACAGGGTTCTATAATCAAATGTGAAATCTATCTTATTTGTCTGAAAAATCAAATATAATATCCCTGTTTTCAACATGGGCGCCGCCATTTTGTTGCTGACGTCATGGGGCTTGTTTGGTGTATACACTGCTGGTTAGCTGCCTATAGTGAATGGGTCAGTCAGTAAATAAAATGTTGCCTACAAAACAACGGGACCGCGGTAGTTCTGTTTGTATTGCTCCTGGCTGTTCAAACTAATTTTACCATGTGAGAGAGAGGAAAGTTGGTTAATTTCCACAAACTACCAGTGAAAAAAACAGTGTTGTTGGCATGTTGGCTCAGGCTGGCTGCACTCAGGCGGCGTGATCAGCCTGTTGGACAGGGAATGAAGATCCCCAGAGAACACTTCATTGCCTCGGATTATGTTGTTGGGGGTGGAAGGTTTGTCCAGAAGACCACTAATCAGCTGAAGCTTGATGCGGTTCCCTCGGTCTTCGACAGACAGACCGGCGTTAGCTCTCGGGAGCGATGGCTAGCTAGTTAGCACCAGCCGGGGACCGGCGTTAGCTCTCGGGAGGGATGGCTAGCTAGTTAGCATCAGCCGGGGACCGGCGTTAGCAACCGGGAGCGTCGCGGAGCATTCAGCCTGCTGGCTACCTAGATCCACTTCAACCAGCGTCGCGGAGCATTCAGCCTGCTGGCTACCTAGATCCACTTCAACCAGCCGAGCGTCGGGAGCTCCAGCAGCTTGTCGATGTGCTAATAGCCTGGAGCCAGCTACCGTTAGCTTGCCGAGGCTCCAGCACACCGACAAGCTGTGTAGCCAGCTACCGTTAGCTTGCCAAGGCTCCAGCACACCGACAAGCTGTGTAGCCAGCTACCGTTAGCTTGCCGAGGCTCCAGCACACCGACAAGCTGTGTAGCCAGCTACCGTTAGCTTGCCGAGGCTATTAGCACACCGACAAGCTGTGTAGCCAGCTACCGTTAGCTTGCCGAGGCTATTAGCACACCGACAAGCTGTGTAGCCAGCAGGCTGAATGCTCCGCGACGCTGGTTGAAGTGGATCTAGGTAGCCAGCAGGCTGAATGCTCCGCGACGCTCCCGGTTGCTAACGCCGGTCCCCGGCTGGTGCTAACTAGCTAGCCATCGCTCCCGAGAGCTAACGCCGGTCCCCGGCTGGTGCTAACTAGCTAGCCATCGCTCCCGAGAGCTAACACCGGTCTGTCTGTCGAAGACCGAGGGAACCGCATCAGGCTTCAGCTGATTAGTGGTCTTCTGGACAAACCTTCCACCCCCAACAACATAATCCGAGGCAATGAAGTGTTCTCTGGGGATCTTCATTCCCTGTCCAACAGGCTGATCATGCCGCCTGAGTGCAGCCAGCCTGAGCCAACATGCCAACATGTTTTTTTCACTGGTAGTTGGATACGCCCCTTCCTGACAAAAGAAGCCACCCAACTCCTCGTCCAATCAACAGTCATCTCCCGCCTCGACTACTGCAACGCACTGCTCGCTGGCCTCCCGGCCACTGCCACTAAGCCTCTTCAACTCATTCAGAACGCAGCGGCCCGCCTGATCTCAAACCTACCGAAGTCGGCCCATGTCACCCCACTTCTTAGGGACCTGCACTGGCTCCCCATTGCTGCACGAATCCGCTTCAAGGCCCTTGACCTAGCATACCGTGCGGCAAAGGGAACTGCTCCCGCCTACCTCCGGTCAATGGTCTCTAACTACACACCCTCAAGACCCCTACGCTCTGCATCTTCTGGCCGCCTCAGACCTACTCCTATCCAAGCTCCGGGAGGGTCATCAAAGAGAAGTCGCCTATTCTCAGTCCTTGCCCCACAATGGTGGAATGAACTACCCACCCCAGTTAGGACAGCCGAAACACGTCCAATCTTTCGCCGTCGACTAAAGACGCACTTCTTCAACCATTATCTGAATAAAAAAAAAATAAAAAAAAAATCTAACCCTAACTAACCATACTGTCATGCACTTGTCCTAATAAACTAACCTACACTGTAGCACTCAACACTTTGATGAACATTGTTACTCAGCTGATAGAGTTGTGCCCTTCCTGATGGCTTGTCGTACAGAACTTGTAAGTCGCTTTGGATAAAAGTGTCAGCTAAATGACTAAATGTAAATGTAAATGTAGTTTGTGGAAATTAACCAACTTTCCTCTCTCTCACATGGTAAAATTAGTTTGAACAGCCAGGAGCAATACAAACAGAACCACCGCGGTCCCGTTGTTTTGTAGGCAACATTTTATTTACTGACTGACCCATTCACTATAGGCAGCTAACCAGCAGTGTATACACCAAACAAGCCCCATGACGTCAGCAACAAAATGGCCGCGCCCATAATGATAAATGCTTCAGAAATGCACACAAAAAAATCGTTTTTTCTTAGAAACTGCTTATTTTTATAACGTGATTTCTTCTGTGGCTTATCTAAATACTAATGTGATGCTATGAATATGTATTTATCGCACTGCTTCATCTCCACTTTAAAGCCCTGGTACTTTCAAAAGACCATACTGGCCTTGTTCGACGGCAGCTAAGCAGGAGAAATGAAGGAGAAGTTGTCTCAAATCTGGTTTTAATTCAAAGTTAAAAGTGTAATCACAATGGTTCTGGTTCAATTAAAATAAAGAACGCAATAGTCGGATCACTAGACACTATGCCGTCTGCGATCCCAACTAGACTAAGAAAGTAGATTAAAGAATGATAGTTGTTGAATTGTCTTTGTTCTCTGTTGATAACAAAGACCATGTTCTCAGTTCCAAAAGCTTGTTCTCCTCTGCTCGCGCCGTCCTCTGTGTGAAAAGGTGGGTGTGGTTCTGTGTTGTTCCATTTCTCGTGTGTCCTTCCACCTCCCCATTTTATCCATGAGCCAGAAACCCTGGGCGTGACGTCACCAAGTGACCTCACGCATAGGATTTCCACCCAATCGCGAGCCTTCACAGAGTATTTGAAAAAGAGGGGCCGTCCCCTGGGGCCCACCAGCTGTCTCCTTTGTTTTCCAATCAAAGAATAGATACCGTCTAAACTAACTTAATACTTTGGTTATTAAACCCAAGATATATATATTCGAATTGAGATTGATTTCATAAACACAGAGATATCATTTTTGAATAGTTTCTCTTGATGCTAAATGAGAATCACAGTAGTTTTATCATTAAGCCCACTTCTATAGTTTTCTAATCATCTTCTTTTAACTTAAATCAATATCTATTTTATACAGTTATTATTCAGCACTTTTAGTATTTTCCAATGTAGTTTCAGAAGTGGCTTAATTTCAAACTCTGTGATTCTTATTCATAAACATTGCATATTTCATATCGTTAGATTCAGAATTATTACCACAATATAACAGGATCATTTGTAGTTCATTTTAAGCTAATTTAGGTATAGAAACAGACATTTGAAAGTGTACTTGAGTTACTGAGATACTGAATCCTAGTCCCTCCTCTTGTGGCTGTCCCAACATGTCATGCCACAGGGCCAGTGAAGTCACAAAGGTCTCTGTTCTGGTTCTGATAAGATCAGAACCGGCTGGATCGTCCTCTGCGTTGTGAATTGTCCCCCCTAAAAACCCTTGTACTTTCAAACGACCAAATGGTCTTGTTCGACGACCAGCTAAGCAGCAGGAAAAATGAAGAGGAGAAGGTGTAACCGCATCTGTTTAATTTCAAAGTTAAGAGTGTAATTACAAAAGTTCTGGTTCAAATTACAATAAAGAACACTATAAAAGATTCAAGGTACCGGAGCACTATGCCGCTCTCGTCCTACTAATAAATCAGATTAAATAATGATAGTTGATAAGTTGTTGATGGTCTTTGTTCTCTGGCTGATGAACAAAGCAGTCTGTTCTCCATCCAAAAAGTTCTTTGTCTGTTCTCTCCTCTGCCCGCGTCGTCCGCTGTGTGAAAAGGTGGGGTGTTGTCCTGAGGTGGTTCCGTTTCAGAGTGTCCTTCCACAGTCACAACATCCCCCTTATATCAAAAGCCTGGAGTCTCTGCGTGATGTCACCAGAGTGACATCAGCAGTTGTGTTCCTCCAATCACGGCCTCTCTAAGGTTGAATTTGAAATAGAAGGTTGTGCTCAATAGGCCAACCCCCTCTACTTTGTTTAAGACCAGAGAATAGTTTCACTGTATATCTAACATAATACTTTGGTTGTTGAACCCCAAGATATATATATTCGAATTGAGATTGATTACATAAACACAGATATATCATAATTGAACAGTTTATCTTGATGCTACATGAGGATCACAGTCGGTTTATAAATAAGTCCACTTCTTCTAGTCTCCTAATCATTCTTTTAACTTACATCAATATCTCTTTTATACAGTTAGTATTCAACACATTTAAGTATTTTCCAATGTAGATTCAGATGTGGCCTAATTTCAAATGCTGTGATTCTTATTCATCATATTAAACTAATCTAAGTATAGTAATAGACATTTGAAAATGTACTTTGTGTTAAGCAAGGCAGGAGAATCCCAGGTGGTCACATGAAATGCCGGTGCGTCTGTTGGGACACCCGATACTACTTTGAAGTGAGATAACCAACTGTTCTCAGGGAGATGTTATCTCTGGTTTTACATAGAACTGGCCGACCTGCGTGACCAGTATCCTGTCTGTCTGCAGCTGCCAACAGTTGTATGCAAATCACCTCCTGTGGTGATCCCCCGGTCTCTGTTAACACACACACACTCTCTAAGCTTGTCACCCTCGTCAAATCAGGTTTAATGATAAACTATTTTTGATTGGCATGTTTCTACAAGACTAGAACACATTAGTTTGATTTGAACACCAGTTTCAGGCAACATATGTCTATCTATGGTTACCAAATACTACTGCAGTCCACACTTGGATAGAGATTAACTATCCTTAATTAGCTAGTATTATATGTTAACCATAGATCCCAACTTCTACGTATTGCTTTCCACTACCTGGATATAAATAAACCATTTTAAATCATATTACATACAGCATCCCACACTTGGATCCTAAAAAATCAACACAACATTCTTTTTCTACATCTCTTTCCTAGGTATCCTTGTCGTCACCCAAACATCTTTATTTTCAGTCCATTTTCATTATTGTGTGCAGTGTGTAGTCTTTGACACTATATTTCGTACCAGGATCAATTTCCCACTGGTTTCCAGTGGGGGTTGTCAATTCTGACTTGGAGCAGGGAGAAGGGGGGTCAATGTGTTCTGGCTTGACCTGGCCCCCCTCCTCATTTCTCAGAGACGCTGCAGTTCAAGACTGCTGATCTCCCTCTTAATGCTACCACCAACTCTCTCATGCCTCGTGCTGTCACTCGAATAGGGGCCTGACCCCCTGCTGTATTGGCGGTTCAGTTGAACCAGGAGCTCTTCCCTTGGGTGTCAGTTGCGTCGATCTCAGGTGGGGTGATTAGATCTCCCCTCTGGCGCTGTCACGGCTGTTAAGGAGGTTGTTGTTGTCTCCCGCAGTCGTCGCTGGCTCACCCCCGTTGACCCTTGGATTAGTGGAAGAGGTTTGATTCTCCCCACCCTCCGCCTGGTCGTTGATAGGGGCGATAGCGGCTCCAACCTTTCGCTTGATGACACCCTGGTCAATTGCTAAGGCCTTGCAGCCTGTCTGTTGACAGCCGGAGCAGTTGATGAGGCCTAGCAGCCTGTCTCCTCGTAGATTGCCTGTCGTTTGGCCTCTCTCGTTCCCCTCCGAAGCCTCAAGACCCGGTCACTGCGTTGGCCGGAACTCTCAACGCTTGAGAGTTAGGCTTCTCCTGGATCTCTTGGTACCCGCAGTGTTGTGATTCCCCATGGAACCTCTGGGTAGACACTAGCCAGTGTCCTGGATCACCAGTACCGATGGAGTCCTTGGTCTGCCTCGTACCACACTCTGATGACTGCTGACTCCCCAATCTCCCAGTCGTATCCTGCAGTGTATATATCGCATATATTAACCTATTATCTAGGGGCGTATCCACCCCCGTATATACTAAGAAACAAAAATGGAAAAATCAAACGAATATACAAACTGAAAACTTCCGGCCTAAGTCAGGAATTGCTCGTAACACACTAGGCAAGAAAAGATATGCAGAAATAAAAATAAACGCCTATATCTATTACTCATGATTGTTGATGTCCATCTATCAATATCATAAAAACCTAGGAACAACTATGGGTCTTTTTTATTTCTTAATCATGCAGTCCACCCTTTGACCAATCTGAATGTTGATCAAACATGGATAATCTACTGACCACTAGCTGCCGCAGTGTCACATCATTTCACTGTCTAATATTGAATACCTAATATTAACCGTTTAACATTTGATTTGATGTTCTTGTTAGTCCGATTAGTTCACGCATCCGTCAGTTACTCCATCACGCCATATTAATCACACATCCATTTTAGTAACTTCCACTCATAACCTAATCACCTAACCCCTCTATTTATTTTTTATTCTATTTTTATTCTAATCAGAAGTATATATTTTTTATTCAATTCATTCCATTTTTAATACCCATCTATATTCTTTATTCTGCCGGCGGCCTCTGCAGACATGACCTTTGAAAATGACCTATCAGTCCACAGATCCAGCAAACCTGTCCTTGTTCCCTCGGTTGTGGGGCCCGGTGGGCCCCCCTCCTGTAATCGGATGGCCCTGGGGTCACCGGGCCCAGAGTCTGTGCTTGCTCTCTGCCACTACCGCCATGGCTCTCACCTCTGACAGTCCCTTCCTGGTCTCGCCCCCCTTGAGCCTGTTCTGGGGAGAAACCCATGTACCTACTTTGTTCCGCCACAGTTCTTTGAGCCTGTTGTTGGGAGGGGTCTGTAAACCTACCGTGCCCGAGACTCCAAGCACCCTGTCGAGGCCCCGCTATCTGTTCGGGCAAAGGGGCACAGGGCATTGCTTGATCACGGTGGCCTAACTCCGACGCCCGAAGCATGATCTCAATAGCTGTACCATCTAGCAGTACAGTCTTTCTCGCCAGTTCTTGTTCCAGTCTCTGCGTTTCGTGTGCGGCTTGACCAATCTCCAGCTGTGTCTTCATCAGATCTCGATGAACTGCCTCGTGCCGTTCGAACGCTGCTATAAACGCTCTCGTTTGTCATCTGTAGGTCGGCGCCCCTTCCCCCATCTCAGCGCTGGCGGTCTGACTTCCCATCGCTGGGCCCCGCCTCTCATCTTGGCTCTGGTGCTGAGGGGGTCCTGGACAGGGGGAGCTTGCGGGCCGTGGACACTGTACTTGATGCCGACCTTGGTTTTGCCCGTATCCACCTCTCCTGTTCCCCCATTGAGGGCCTCCTGTTCTGGATAGATAGTCCCACTCACAGTCTCGAGAAATATGTCCGAGATTCCCGCACGACCAACACACAATTGACCGTGCTTTGGATCCATTCGCACTCCCTCTTTTGTTTCCACCTCGTCCCCGTGACTGCCAAGGTTCTCCCCTTGGCTTTTGTTGTTGTTCTGGCGCAGGACCCCCCTGTGTTGGAGTTAAAGACATTATTTCCAGTCCCTCCATCACACTGGTCTCAAGAGGGGAGTCAGTCACATTCAAATCAATCAGGTTAACGTCACTGTTCAATTCGGTCAATGAAATGTCTGCAGAAGTTATCGGCATGCCCCCCCCATTGGCCTGACTACTGTTGGCCATTTTTATATTGCTTCTATTTATTACACTATGGCTTAATGAACTAGACTATTTGTCCAGTTTTGGTTATCCTATTTTTGCTTCTAATTGCTCCTATCAAAGTTAGTGAATCTGCTCTATATTAATCATTCACACGTGCTCTCATACACTCAAATTCCACCGTTTGGAAAGCAAGTTCCTCTGTATTTCAGACTACTTTTACAACCTTGAGTTAAATTCACTCACACTGATTCTATTGGTGCCGACAGGAATTGATAAAATGCTTAGTATACTACACCCAGTCTTTCAACAGACAAGTTGTTCCCCCGTTTGGAGTTTGAAATTGTCAGCACTGCCTCTGTCCGCCCTGGAGCAGCTGTGAAGAAAGAAAGAAAAAGCATACACTTAATTATCAGTGGCATTTCCCTTTCACAATCCATCATTATCTTTAAGCATGGAATGTCGGGCATCTTCTATACTAATATCACTTTTAGAGAGCGTTTGTGCAATTTTCTTTCGAATTTTTAACGACACGGCCTTAATTGTTTTCTGTTCTGTTGTCTTCATCGGAAAACTGATCTCCCAATCTCTTTGTCATGTTCCTGCTTCACATGAGTCTGGGGATCCCTATTTCGCATCAGCCTCTTCCGTCTGTTGATCAATCAGAAATTTGTTATTCACAGCCTATCATTTCTAATTTAGGTGAATAAAATCACTTCTTCCACTTAATGAATTTGTAATTCCTTTCTCCTAAAATATCTTAACTCCTATTGTCGCCAAATGACTATGTGTATATTTAATTCTAACATTTCCTTCTATGTGTTGCTGTATTTATTTCTATCTGAGAAAGCCTAAAAATGTATTCCTTGCTCACATCACATTTTACATACCAGTAATACACATATTTCACACATAATTTTGCACACAATTACTACACATTCCCCCGTAACACCTAATCCCTAGGTGTTAGACCCACTTCTCACGAGAAAAATTTTATTTTCAGTGACTCATGTCATCGAATTCTCGTGGCCACAACCTGTTTATTAAACCACAGGCGCAGACACCACCCCCATTTTGAAATCCCTGCAGACCAATGACATCTCACTGGTCCGCCAACTCGCAGTCCACAGCATCCCCCCCAGTTTGCAACCTGGAACGCGAAACCCCGGGCTCCCTACACAAGGATATCCAAAGTCCATACAACTCTCAACCATTGCTGCACACACACAGCACCTCAGACTCAAATTAACCACCGCAACCACCTCCACCTAAACATCCACACATAATATGACTCAATGCACGCAGTGTGGCAGCGAGCTTTGACGAGCGCACACATGCCGCATCCCGTTAATGCGCGGAGGCAGACAGCGAGCTACGACAAGCTGTCTACCACCTCACGCCACGACGTCTGCAGTCCCCAGTAGGGGAGTTGGGAGCTTGCACCCCCGTTAAAATGAAAAGAAAAATTACACGCCTCGTCTACCAACACCGCCATCGCAGGTGCAGCCGAGCAGAGTGACCCCTCACACGCAGGTCCATCTGCGTGGAGAGTCCCTAACCTGTCCTCAAAGCATGCTCCGACTTACGGCCCACCATCATGAACGCAACACCCAAACCACTGGCACGGAGACCTGGCGAGAGCCAGAGAGTACGGTCCCACCGCTGGCTGCTACAACATCATCGCCCTGACGCCGGCCAATACCACTACCAGCACTAGAAACCCCCAAAAAATAACAATAAACTGCATTTGAAACCTACAGAGAATAACAATAAACAATAAACTAGAAACCTACAGAAGATAACACTAAACTGCACTTGAAACCCACAGAAGATCCCAATAACCTGCACTTGAAACCTACAGAAGATCTTCACAAGCTCCAGTAAATATACCCTCATATAGTCAAGCTCAAAATACCCATTAAAACAACATTATACATAACCAAACCACCAACAGTAAGCCACCCTAGATCCCAACTTGACAAGGTAACGAAAGAGAGAGAGAGAGAGAGAGTGAGAGAGAGAGAGGTGGGGAGGCGAGGGGGGAAGAGAGAATGGAAGAGAGGTGGAGGAGGGCAGGGAGAGAGAGAGAAAGAAGGGGGGGTGAGTGAAGGAGGGAGGGAGAGAGAGAGGGGGGGGGGGGGGTTGAGGGGGGGGGGAGGGAATGGAAGAGAGGTGGAGGGGGTTAGGGAGAGAGAGAGAAAGAAGGGGGGGTGAGTGAAGGAGGGAGGGAGAGAGGGAGAGAGAGAGAGGACTTTAAGAGAGATTCCTCGTCCATATAACACCTCATTGGCCGAAACCACACTAAATACAATATAGCTTATGCCGCATAAACGGCCAACCCTTTCGTCAAATGACCCCACTCTTAAAGAATGACCTCCTAACCAGGACGGGAGCATTAAACTGCCCCATAGAGAGAGAGAGAGAGAGGGAGAGAGATATAGGGGGAGGAGGGGAGAGAGAGGGAGAGGGAGGGAGAAATAGGGAGAGATGTGGGGAGTGAGGGGGAGGGAGAGAGAGAGGAAGGGAGAGAGAGAGAGGTGGGGAGGCACGGGGGAGGGAGGGCAGGAGAGAAAGAGGGAGGGAGGGAGAGCGAGGGAGGGAGAGACAGGTGGGGAGAGAGGGGAATGGAGGGCGGAGGGGAGAGAGAGGGAGAGGGGGAGGAGGGGAGAGAGAGAGACAGGTGGGGTGAGAGGGGAAGGGAGGGCGGAGGGGAGAGAGGGAGAGGGGGAGGAGGGGAGGGAGAGAGAGACAGGTGGGGAGAAGAGAGACAGGTGGGGAGAGAGGGGGAGGGAGGGCGGAGGGGAGAGAGAGGGAGAGGGGGAGGAGGGGAGAGAGAGAGAGAGACAGGTGGGGAGAGAGGGGGAGGGAGGGCAGGAGAGAGTGAGGGGGAGGGGGGGAGGAGGGGAGAGAGACAGGTGGGGAGAGAGGGGAAGGGAGGGCGGAGGGGAGAGAGAGGGAGAGGAGGGGAGAGAGAGAGAGACAGGTGGGGAGAGAGGGGGAGGGAGGGCAGGAGAGAGTGAGGGGGAGGGGGGGAGGAGGGGAGAGAGACAGGTGGGGAGAGAGGGGAAGGGAGGGCGGAGGGGAGAGAGAGGGAGAGGAGGGGAGAGAGAGAGACAGGTGGGGTGAGAGGGGAAGGGAGGGCAGAGGGGAGAGAGAGGGAGAGAGAGGGTAGGGAGAGAGAGGGAGAGAAGGGGGGTGAGTGAAGGAGGGTGAGGGGGATGGGGGGGACCTGGGCCCCACATTCCACCACCAGATTAAACTATTTCACCAAACTATCACAGCCTATCAATCTAACTCTATTATCAAACTAACCTTTAAAAGAAAAATCTCCTGTGTGTATAACCACATGAATCCAAAAGCAGCTTCGAATGGAAACTTAACCTGGTCTCTGCTGCCCCCTACTGCATTCCTAAACAAACACCATCTTCCTCTCAAAAATGGCCGTCTGGCGCCCCTACTCAAGATGGCCGCTTCTTCGCGAGATATCCCGAGAGTCTCGTCATGCTATGTCGTTAGCACAGGTAGCTTAGCATATTAGCTTCGTTAGCTTTAGCTCAGCGCAGGTAGCCAGCACGTCCACCGCTCCACGCACCCCTATGACGTCACAACCGGCGACCACTTAGCAACATTAGCTCTGTTAGCGCGGCTAGTTAGCATTAGCTTAGCTTCAACCACGACACCATAATAACGTTCCCCAACGGCACATTGTCCCGTTTCGCCGCGCGGGCCGACACCTCGCAATGTTAGCGCAACACCGCTCCACCCTACAACAAAACTTAAACCGTCTCAAAACGCCAGTGTACAGATTTAAACAAAAAAATTAAAAACATTATAACACACAGGCCATCTCAAACAGTAGCTTGACCCCACCGCCCCTGTTCCAGCAGTGCATAGGGCGACTTCCAGGTCAAACTTTCCGCCCCAGTCGATTTCTTATTACATTAAACAATTATCTTAAACGTGTCGAATCCGAAAATTTTAAAGTGCCATACACATCCCCGCAGTCCCATGATACTACCGATCGACTACATACACTCGAAACTACGCCGCCCTGTCACTAGTACCGCCCGGTCGCCCCCTAGGCTAATGTAGCAGCTAAATGCTGCTGCGTTCCAACGGCCCTCGAAAAACCGGCGTTCAACTATTACATTTCCCCACGGCTGTTGGTCATTAAAATTTCATAATAATACAACAATAAGCTCTTACGTTTCGTCAATCATTCCTAACCCTAGCAGCCATTCAAACATACATATCCTTGCAACACATTACCTCAGATATCACACAAACACCCATACAGATTTTGATCTCATGCTATTGTTATAGATCGCCCGCGTGGCCATCTTTAAAAATTCACATTTCATTTTACTTCTTTCAATAGCTTCCGCGCGACTATTAAAAACGAGATTAAGTGCAATCGTTCACTTTAACTGTACTGAATGTTTAAGATTACAAACAGTATTTTGAACCGAATCGTTATCAAGTACAATTGTTCGCCGAAATCACGACGGACGTGTCGTAATATGATCTAGAGTTTATACGCACTAAAAACGGATCGCCCCCGACTATGGGGTTTCTGTAATCCACAAACCTCCATTTGTAGACAACCCTTCGTCTTGATCCTTCGATCACACCCTAATGTGGGCACAATCTTCATTTAGTCCGGTCGATATTAATACAGAGAGCTCGTTCCGTCGAATTGAAACGTCACGGCTGCCCCTGGATAATACGTTAATAAGGCCTACGCTAACTCCAGAAAAGCCTCCCCCGTCATATCACTTCCACGCTAATGCTCGTGATCCATAACACGCCCCCTGTATCATATTGATCGCTTTGCGTACTCACATCTCCTGATTACGTGACCCAAACAATGTTGAATTATTGTATTAACGACCCTATGTCCCGCCGATGGATCAGACCCCCGCCGTTTGCCGTTTGAGTTACGGCTCCAGGCCGGAATCCGCTCCATCCCGCCAGCATAGACACACAATTCACCCATCGTCCCGACACGTAAAAAATTACCACCTTAGCTGCGCCCGGTTCTGGGTTAAATGATTAGGTCCGTCCATTCCCCAGAATACGCCCTGTCGAGACTTGCCGACACCAGATTTACCGAGCCCACGATTCAATGGGCCTTTCATCTCAATGTAGCCCGACGCTTCAATCCGCGATTGAACTAATACAATATGATCACAGTTGTTATGCTCCTCACCGCCTCATATATCTATCCTACATGAGGTAATTTACTGTCAACCCCTGGCTCGAACTGAGCGACCACATATTCCGTCATTACACTCACCTATTTTTCAGGTTCTGATGCTTGTCGAAGTCCTCCGGTAGCTTTTCTGAAATCATCCAGTGTTGTTGTCGGAAAAAAAATCTCAATTGAAGGTCGCTGCTGGTTCCCGGGTGGTCAACGGCACCACTTTGAAGTCACAAAGGTCTCTGTTCTGGTTCTGATAAGATCAGAACTGGCTGGATCGTCCTCTGCGTTGTGAATTGTCCCCCCTAAAAACCCTTGTACTTTCAAACGACCAAATGGTCTTGTTCGACGACCAGCTAAGCAGCAGGAAAAATGAAGAGGAGAAGGTGTAACCGCATCTGTTTAATTTCAAAGTTAAGAGTGTAATTACAAAAGTTCTGGTTCAAATTACAATAAAGAACACTATAAAAGATTCAAGGTACCGGAGCACTATGCCGCTCTCGTCCTACTAATAAATCAGATTAAATAATGATAGTTGATAAGTTGTTGATGGTCTTTGTTCTCTGGCTGATGAACAAAGCAGTCTGTTCTCCCTCCAAAAAGTTCTTTGTCTGTTCTCTCCTCTGCCCGCGTCGTCCGCTGTGTGAAAAGGTGGGGTGTTGTCCTGAGGTGGTTCCGTTTCAGAGTGTCCTTCCACAGTCACAACATCCCCCTTATATCAAAAGCCTGGAGTCTCTGCGTGATGTCACCAGAGTGACGTCAGCAGTTGTGTTCCTCCAATCACGGCCTCTCTAAGGTTGAATTTGAAATAGAAGGTTGTGCTCAATAGGCCAACCCCCTCTACTTTGTTTAAGACCAGAGAATAGTTTCACTGTATATCTAACATAATACTTTGGTTGTTGAACCCCAAGATATATATATTCGAATTGAGATTGATTACATAAACACAGAGATATCATAATTGAACAGTTTATCTTGATGTTACATGAGGATCACAGTCGGTTTATAAATAAGTCCACTTCTTCTAGTTTCCTAATCATTCTTTTAACTTACATCAATATCTCTTTTATACAGTTAGTATTCAACACATTTAAGTATTTTCCAATGAAGAATCAGATGTGGCCTAATTTCAAACGCTGTGATTCTTATTCATCATATTAAACTAATCTAAGTATAGTAATAGACATTTGAAAATGTACTTTGTGTTAAGCAAGGCAGGAGAATCCCAGGTGGTCACATGAAATGCCGGTGCGTCTGTTGGGACACCCGATACTACTTTGAAGTGAGATAACCAACTGTTCTCAGGGAGATGTTATCTCTGGTTTTACATAGAACTGGCCGACCTGCGTGACCAGTATCCTGTCTGTCTGCAGCTGCCAACAGTTGTATGCAAATCACCTCCTGTGGTGATCCCCCGGTCTCTGTTAACACACACACACTCTCTAAGCTTGTCACCCTCGTCAAATCAGGTTTAATGATAAACTATTTTTGATTGGCATGTTTCTACAAGACTAGAACACATTAGTTTGATTTGAACACCAGTTTCAGGCAACATATGTCTATCTATGGTTACCAAATACTACTGCACCAGTTTAACAGATAACACAGGATATGTGACTCTTGACCTATTGTCTGCAGCTGTTGCCAACACTTTGTATGCAAATTCACCTCTTGTTGTGAGCACAAGGTCTCTGTAAACACACACACTCTATGAGCTAAGTCACCCTAGTCAAATCAGGTTTAAACTATATTTGATTGCCAATTGTTCCACGTTGACTGTTTCTATAAGACTAGAACACATGATTTTGATTAGTTACTGAATTCCTTAACCCAAGGTAACAGACATCCTTTTCTCTTATCCATTTGAACACAAGTTTCAGGCAGAATGTAGATCTATGGTTACCAAATACTACTGCACACTCTGATGGCACGACACCACCGCCATCTTGGTATTGGGGTAACAAACGGATTTCTACGATCAAATGTATGCGTTGAGCTCCGTTTTTATTACATATTTTATCACATTCTTGTTAATTTCATAACCTTTTCATATAATTTGTTTTGAAAATATTGAGGTCAACATGGCATTTCACTATTTCGAAAGCCTTTCTGGTGATTCTAAGTGCATGTTTCGCCCAAGCCATAGACATGCACTTAGACAGAAAGTTAAAAAGACAGGAAGTTGACTTCGAGAATGTTATTAATGAACTTTTGTTGAGTTGGATTGCAGGAACAAAGACGCACGTCTACACACAAACTTGGCGGGGCAGGGAGAGAGTTTATTGCACATGCGCAGAAGTTATATACACACATGTATGGATACCCGCAATGATCAAATGTGAGACTGTACATTACATTATGTTCAACACCCCCACTCAGGCTCACCTTTACAAATTCACATGAAAATAAAAACAGGTCTTCCTCAAAAACAGAAACGATGCCGGTCTGGCACATTATTCCTTGAATAACAACTCAGGAAAAACACAACCTTTTTGTTGTTTGATACTACTGGGTTATCTATGTTTCCCCAAACAAATAACATCTGAATTTCTCCGTCATGCCGTCATGCCGTCCGTTTTCTGTGGGACAGTATTCAATGGATATTTTACCATCAATATGTGCAGCTCGCACAAAATGATATTTAATATCAACATGTTTGCTCCGTTGCCTACATACTGGATTTTTGGACAGAGCAATCGTCCCCTGATTGTCTTCGAATATTGTCACTGGTGTGTGCTGCCTTTCCTTATTCATACCTTGGAGTAATTGAACAAGATATAGGCTCTCTTGGGCAGTGGCTGCTAGAGCCATGTACTCCGCCTCGCATGTTGACAAAGCCACTGTTGGTTGCTTCCTTGTCTTCCAGGATACAACTGGACCCTCTTTGATCAAACTAAAACAGTACCCAGTAGTACTCCTCCTGTCATTTTGGTCTGACGCCCAGTCGGCATCAATATAGCCCTCTAGTTTAAGGTCTTTGTCACTTCTTTTGTAACATAGCTCATATTCACTTGTGCCCTTCAAGTAACGTAGCACCTGTTTAGCTGTTACCCATTGTTGTTGTTTTGGCTGTGCTAGGTATTGTGACAACTTGCTGACCACCCAGCTTAGGTCTGGTCTAGTAGAGGTCATTATGTAGATCAGGCTGCCAACTATCTCTCTGTAACCTGTGGCATCTACAACCTCACCCTCCTCATCAAAATTGAGCTTTTGCTCACAGGGTGTTGACCTCTGTTTACAGTCAGACATGTTAAACCTCTGTAGCACCTTTGCAATGTGTCTTGCCTGACTCATCTTGATTTCTCCCTTTTTTTGTGTGAAATCAATACCCAAGAAATGTTTCATTTCCCCTAGATCTTTCATTTTGAACTTCATTTTCAACATTTCCTTCACCTCACTGATCAAGTCGTTGCTGTTGGCTGCAATTATCAAATCGTCCATCCAAATAATCAGGATCACCTTCTCATTTTCAGATTGTTTATCATATACACAATTGTCGGCTGCATTCTGGATAAATCCGTTTTCTACTAGGTGATCGTGTAGGAGTTTGTTCCAGTTGCGCCCTGATTGTTTCAGGCCATACAACGACTTGTTCAGCTTACAAACCAAACGATCATTAGTGTTGGACTCAACTATGAATCCCTCCGGCTGTTCTATATAGACCTCACAGTCCATCGGGGCATGTAGGTACGCCGTTTTCACGTCCATCTGATGGGAGCATTAAGCCGTCCTGTGCCGCCATCTGCATTAGAATTCTCACTGACGTCATGTTAGCAGTTGGGGAGAATGTCTCTTTATAATCTATCCCCTCTATCTGGCTATAGCCCTTAGCTACATATCTAGTGTCGTGGAAATATATTATCATGTCATTATGGATCTGTGTTGTTTTATCATTTTACAGACTGTTACACTGAGATCAGCGTAATGTGTGTGTGTCTCTTTAAAAGACACACACAATAATCCTCTGTCCTCCCCGGCCAGCCAAAACAATGTTGTTATTAACTCCTGTAGATGGGAGCCATTTCTGTTGACTTTCAGAATATCCTTGTGTATTAAACTGTGTATTAATATGTTCTGCCATATAGGCCATAAGCCACATAGACAGTTACAATGAGTATTCTATTATAAAGGCCCAGACTATAGGTCACAGGATTGTGTTTCTTCAGAGCCATAACCCAAGGTTATGGGAACTGTTAGACGGAGCTGTTTTCCTTCCAGGCTATAGCCATAACATAGTCGTATTATTAATTTCTCTAACCAGCCATTATGTTTCTTCTACGTCATGTCATGTATTTAATTGTATGTCTGACCAAAGCTCGGGGTCACTTTATGACCAGAGGCCACTGTGTGAACATGTGTCTCTGACTGTAAATTGAACTTTCATTGTGGCCACGGTGAAATAAACTTTCTTCTTATTTGTTAATAAACTTTTCTATTATTAATAATGACTCAGAATGATTTGTAAACGGCTCATTGTTTAGTCCTTTAATATTTCCCATTACAGATGGCGACGAGAGAAATTATGGGATTTTTAACTAGTTTGTTTAGATTTTAAAGAGATGGGGGTCGAGGTGGCCGTGAAGCGGGCTCTGCGGACAGGTTGAATCTTGAGTTTCAAGGGAAGCGCTTCCTTGTCTCGAACTCCTCCACGCATTGGAGAGGGGGAGAGAACCACCTGCGCCGTCCGTTTTGCTGTCACCTCCGGCTTGAACCTTGGGAACGCGTGGGGAACATTCGGTGAGCTGTTGGCATTCTGTTTAAACCGGTTTTGTTTTGCATCTATAAAGTAGTTAGGTTACGATTAGATTAGGACCTCTAGGTTGACCAGATAGCGTATGACACAGAGTGATGATTGCCGACAAGCAGTCCAGGGGAGAATTAATATCTCTTGCCTCAAAGCCTCAGAGATAATACAGGAGAAGGGGGACGCCTGTCTACGACTGTCTTGTCAACTCTGACAGGTAAACCTATGGGGATGCGAGTGGGATATTGAAGTTATTTTTGGGGTTCTGGGTCAAGTGGGTGTCTAACATTAGAACATAGTTTTTCTTTCTGTGTGTAACCCTCTTGTGTTCCTCTGACCACTTGGATTTAAAGGGTGCGTTCTGGTAATTAGCGAGAATTACATTTGTATCCGATAAGGTAGGCGTGTGCAATGTGTACTGTGAAGTATGTTGGGAATTACAGGAGTTCATGCAATAGGTCCCACTATTTGGCGTGGGTTATCTTTTAGGCGCTGATTGTGTTTTTTTTGGGTTGTTATTTCACAAGGAGGCGGGAAGTGGGTCCGTGCGTGGGAATACCGGGAGAGAGACAGGTGCTATGTGTATGATTAGTTTCTTCCACCTATCTGGTCAAGCTGCAGTTTTTCTGAAAAGAAATAGGATAGGGCGTTGTTAATACGCTATTTCACAGAGCTTTTTTTCCCCGAGTGCTCAGAGGAAACTAATTTTTTGGGGGCCACATATTTTATTTTTGTGTTGTTTTTGTCTGTTAAGAGAAAATAAGCGTGTTAAAATGGAGGTATCAGCAACCTGACACTTTGTTTTATTTTTCTTCCCCCACGGCGGTGCTTTCCTGTCTGTAGGTTCCCGGGTGCGTTACCGGCCATTCCCGCCACGACAACTGCCTCGTTGCGAGGAGATTGGACGGTCGGGCAGTCACAGTTAGCCCTGGTGAGGACTTTTCTCACAGCTTCCGTGGGGCAGAGCATCCCGAGACGGAAGAAAACAGAGTTGCGAGGCGGGACGGAGGCCGGCAGCGCATTGGCTGGGGGGGCACAGCTGGAAGGCATTGACCTGAGGACATGATGATGGCAGGCAGAGTATATGACACACACATGTTTGCATGAAGGCACGTTATGACAGGGGATGAACAATTCTGGTTGAAATATTCTCATTATTTTGGTTGAAATATTCTAATTATTCTGGTTGAACAAATCTCATTAGATATTTCCATTGGAAAAAACCCTATCAGATTTGTAACAGGCTTGATCCACTGGCTGTAGTGTCATAGAAGAGCACAGTGTGAAAATAGCTGAAAAAATTAACACTAATTGTCAGTGAACAAATCTACACCTGCCTATTCTGTTCCATGACCACTTTCTCATTCTTGGGTCCACAGCTGTGCAGTACATTCTGTCATGTCATATTAACACACAACGTTAAGCATAAAAATAGCTGGGCAAAATCAAAAATAGGTAAAATCATACTGGTCCCTGGAGAGAACATGCTAGCATGTGAATATACTTGATGGTCAAATATATACACTCACACACACACAGACGCACACACACTTGAGCATCAGGGCTAGACCATGACCACCGCTTATAGCCCTGGCCACACAGGAAGTGGCTGCCAAAAAGAAAGTGAGCGTGTCCCGGTTGTGTGCAGCCAGGGGAAGAAGAAGTGTTAAAGTTATTAGCTGAGAGGGAGCACTCTGTTTAGGGGCCATCCTGTGCCGAGCGAAGGCTTCCTGCCCCCCCGGTTCTCAAAACAACGTGGAGGGAGGGTCACGGGAGAGGAGTGGGTGCATCAGGGGTAGTATATACTGCACTGTAGGGCAGTGATACTCAACATGTGGCCCGCGAGGACCTTTTACCTAATTACTGCAACATCTCCAAAACTATTTTAAGACGAGCATATCACCGCATTTCAGAGGCTCTAGCGGGCTCGGGTTTAAAACTAGAGCAAATATATAGGTATTTCATGAAAGTTAAACTAGAGATCCTGGGGAATCTGTTACGTATCCTTGACATGCAATTTCATGCTAGGTTTCCCATGCTAGGTGAAATTGTGCTCCAAAGCAACATTTTGACATTGTCGTAAGTCCAATTACAATGGGGTCCTGACCTCTCACCCTAAGATACCTGAATGTTGTTGGCTCATTGGAACCATACGAGTCTCTGCTTTATAACCATCTCCAATTTATATTAGTAGCTCCATGCGGTTTAGGGTATCTATCTCCAAAGGGTTGATTTTAAAGTGATCATAAAGTGATCAAGTAGATCATAAAGTGTATAGGGTTAGGTATACCTTTAAGACTGCAATTTAAATACATTTCAATAAATACCCTGCTTTGAATCAACATAAACAAAAAAGCAGCCATAAAGGCACAATATGGGTAATTATTTTTATTAAATGCAGCATAGAATAGAAACAAGTGCATACTGTAGCACAGACCCCCCGAACATGCAATCCATTTTCCAAAGTGGCCCCTTTACGAATCGAGAGCGTATCCCAACTTGTTGATGCATGGACCTGCTTGCTCCACAGGCAGGTGCACGCTGACAGCTGCACTGCGGAAAACACTGTTATATTACATAGAAATCTTCCGCTGTCTGTGTACTCTAGTCTCCTATAGCTTCCCCTGAGCAACTCAATGAACAAGGGCAGGGTGCCAACTTACCTCTCTGTCCCCTGCACTCAACAATCCCTCAACTTTTCCTCCCCCAAAACAGTACTTAAGTATGGTAACGTACCCCTGGTTCTCAGAAGCTAATTTCAGTTGGTATCCTTAGGGGTGTGAAAGATAAAAGTACATTTGTTTTTTTTTAAAGGGATCTGAATAAGAACGACCCCAACCTACCTTACCAGCTTACCAACCTACTGCAATGTTTCATTTTAGCCTCCACGTGAATGCATGTGCACAGACACACAGGTGCGCGCACGCACATACACACAGGCACACACACACACACACCACAGAAATAAGATGTATGGATTACTGTTGTAGATTAGACATTAACACATCAAGAGAAAACAGGGTTTATTCAATGTATGTGATGTATGGATTGGGGGGAGATGACCACAGCTAAAAGGGGTGCCGGGGCAGTGAGAGCGTAATGTGCATGGCTTGGTTTAGAAGACGATAGGATAGCACACTGCCAGCGAGGGTGTTTGTTTTGATTAATTGCCGCGAGGATTAAAATGAATGCAATGATTTTGAGCTTGCCTATAGCAACGCCAGCCACATATAGCTTAACTACATTTCTCAATAGTGTTGTTTCCTTTTAACCGAGTAGCGTTATGGGTAGTGTAACGTGTGTTGTTTTTTTAGACCCAAGTGGTTACTTGCTACTGCCGGAGAAACTGGACTGCTAAATGAGGATTAGAGATCAGTAACGTTCGGTGGTGCTCGTTCAGGGCTAACAACATTAGCTAAATAGCTAACAAAATGAATACGACGTATAGCGGAGCTACGACACAGAATAACGTTAATACAATTACATGCATAATTGTTTACAATAAACGGGTGGGGCTGGTCAAGGGACTGGACACGGGGACAAGTTAAACATGAATCAATTTATTATAAACGGGTAGTTTCGAGTCGTGCCTACACACCACAGGGCTACTGTTTGACGCTTCCTCCTCATCGTTGATTGCCTGTAGTAGCTGCATCTAACGTTAGTAGCTAACGTTAAAACGAACCTAAAGTTAGTTGTTCACCAGCAATCTCAACATTTGTTTTTATCATTGGCTCAAAAACACAGAACCGGACGAGACAAGTTGTTCGCGCATAGGATAATCACACAACAATACTTCCGGTCCGGTCGGTGGGCTTCAAAATAAAAGTCTAAAAACACCGGAAGATACGTTTATTTTGTACAGAGTTTTCCTCCACGAGTACTCGAGTACATCATGTGATCAATCGATCTGGATTATTTTTGCCCATCCCTAGTTTATCCTGTGCTGAAGTCTCCATTCCAATGGAGATAGTGTATGTTTTGGTCTTTATTTTGATTATGGTTTCACTGCATTTTTATTTATTAGGTTTCCAGTTTATTTCCTCACACTTTATTAACATTTTGTACTTGGTACTGCGGGGCAAGGTACATTAATAATACATGTACATGTTAAGAGGATGACAAAGAGCCAGACAGAGGGCTTGTGTCCAGTTTAATTTTGCTCAAACTCATTCAATCATGGATAAAGGGTCCATTGGCTATACATTGAGACAGGTTTGATGGGAGCAAGAGGAGGGGGCCTATTTTTGGGTATAATTAATTGAGAGACCAAATAATGATTTATGATTCTGGGGTTATTAGAATCATAGGGGGCGATGAGATACATATGACAATCACAATTAACAATGATAATCTAAAAACAGTAAACATTGTAGACATCATTATCAACATCAGAATATTTTGCACACATATTTAAGTAGTGCATTCTCAGGTGGTATTTGAAAGACACTTTACTATTCAATTTACTTATGTTCAGTGGGCAGTTATTCCAGTGATTGATGGCACGATAAACAACAGTCCTCTTTAGAGCATTTGATTTTGGACGTGGTGACATAATCTGTCCATCATTTAATTGATAAAGTATCAGTATTATAATAAATAATTCAAGGTTTGGAGATGCCACTAATGACTTTGCGGTCGTAATGTATCATAACCGGGAGAATGTTTGAGGCCAAATAAAAACTGACAATAGTGTATCCGTAAACATAAACGTAATTAGTTTGACACAGAGAATGCCAGCTCCATAGTGTGTTTTGGGACAGGCAAGGCCACCAGCTTTTTGCAGGGATGATGTTGGGGGGAAACACTAGTTAACTTAAGCGTTACAGGCTAGAGTTTCAAGTGGTAGACCAGAGTAGCAGAATGTTTTGAATTCCACAGCGCAGAGAGCCATAGGGTTCCGAGGTCATCGGCGAGGTGGTAGCATAACAAGCTGATAAGATAGGCAACCGCACAATGCGAGGAAATGTCATAATTAAATAAGTTTAATTATGAAGCCAATATTAGTGTTTTGACTTTTCATGAACTGAGGTTTGTTTGCTAAAAATATACAAATATATACATTGCTTTAACACAAACTCACTTCTACATCATTTCTAATTTCTGTGAAAATACACAGTGATGGAAACCAGCTGAACTTGGAAATGAATGAATCTGAAACCTTGGACATTATTTTAGGAGGAATACCATATAGTGTGTGGACATTCCTCTCCTGGTATACTGAATATTAACATGCTTGGAAGAAGTGTCCTTAAACAAACCTGAAATACTGTATGAAATAGTGTCAGGGATGAGCATTACAATTTGTGCAGCAGAACAGTTGTCTCTCTCTCACACTCTCACACACACAGTTGTACTAGCTGGCACTAGTGCATTTTCTGGGCACACACTCTTTGAGCCCTGTAGTTGCTATGCCACTACTGGGTCTTTGAGTAGATTCATAGTACTACACATACTTTTCACCTACTGAGTCATGTAGAATCAGGTATAATGCCAGGACCGTTCTTAAATAGAGTTAAGCTGATTCCAGGGCATCAACCTAGGCTGTTTCTGACTTACCAGGGGCTGTGTTCAAGATCGCTACATTTTAGAACTCTTATGTGGAGGTCAAGTTCTTTGTTTTGGAGTCATGTATTCTTTCAGTATGTTTTAAAATTGTGCTTTAGCGTTTGTGGGTGTTTTGAGCTGTTTGGTCAAGCTGTCAAACACTTGCCTTAGAGTTGGAAAGATAAAGATTTCTTGCCGAGTTCGTCTGTTTAAGGCGAGACACCCCAGGTGAATAGTCAAATATACTTTTTTTTTGTTGATTTTGAGATTTTTTTATATTTTGCCTCCTAAACATGTCTTCTATGAAACTAGTGACAATAAAACGTCAATATATTTTTTCTTAGTTTATATGTACATAACAAATTGGGAAAGTTTCATAGTGATATCTATTCAAATATGTTTTGCCTATTAGGGGGTACTACACTGTACTACACTGTTTGTAGCCTGTGTGTAGTTCTGTTCAGTTCAATATCATTATTATTATTCAGTTATCAGGCATGTGTTTATGTTGTCTATTACTAATGGTTTGATTAGGTATTGTGTTTGTAAATATCTGTTTAAAAAAAAAGTGTGGCATTTTACAATACAGAACTTTGATGGCGTTTTCCCAAAAATGAGTTTTAAGAGTTTTTCCTCTGAGCCAGAAATCTCGACTTCAGTAGCACTCACATACACCAAACCTTCCAGTTCTATTCATATCTATGTTCTGAAGGTATTTGCAGAGGGGTTTGTTGATATCGCATTCATACCCTGCTCTAATATGTCAACAAAATGAAACTATAATTTTGAAAATGGCTTTATCCAATGTTCAGATTTCTGTCCTGGAATTATATGCAAATTAGTGCATATTTAAGTAGATCAGGCCTCATTTGCATATTTAAACATACAATTGCAGAAAAACTTGTAATACAAAAAAGTATTGTCTTAATATAAGTAATCAACTGGGGAAGTTTTATTGTGATATATATTAGTTAATTTTTTTACCCTGTTCACCTGCAGTGTCTCCCCTTAAGTTCAATTCAGTCTTAGACCTGTCCTCTGGTAAGGATGTGAGAACTACAACATGTCACCCCCAACCTCTAAACCTGAGTGACAGTGTAATTGAATGACCTTCGTCCAGCTTCAGAATACATTACTTTTTATTTTTTATTTCTTTCTCTCTCTTTAATCTTATACGTCTGTCACAGGCGTGCACGTGTTTGTTTTCAGTTATTTTTGAGTCACTTTTCAGGTTTACTTTGTAGCACTTATCCTTTGTTTAAGTTACAGTTAAACACAGAGCCTATGTATTGCTTTGACTGTAAAATGTTACCGGACGTTTTTTTTTTTTTTTTCCTTTGGTGAAGTCTCTCGCTGAGCGTGTCTCTCTTCAGTCTCCTGTGCGGTCCAGGCACCCCGTCTCTGCCCGAGAAGAGGACGCGCAGAGGACCACTGATGAGTGCTGGCCCAGCTATTCTACTGAACCGGGGTTCTGCTCTGCAGTTACAGCTGTGACACTGGACAGTTCTCCGTGACCATCAGCCGAGACAAAGATCTGTGAGACGGTTTCCAGCAGACCTGTTCCATCAGGGGCACAACCGAGAACCTATAGGGGGGAACCGACTACAGCTGATTACGGGGAGACAAGCTGGCCCAGCTAATCTACTGAACCAGAGCTCCACTCTGCGGCTACAGCATGGACACTGAGACAGTTTCTAGCAGGCCTGTTCCATCAGGGCCACAACCAAGGAACAACAAAAGAGAATGGCGCTGCAACGTCCGGCTGCCTTTCTGTTCGCTCCGTCGAGACTGTGCTTACTTTTGTTAATATTTATAGTTTTAAGAGTTTTGTCTGTACCAACAGTAGGTGCATTTAATGTGTATGACCGTCAGTCACTTATAGACATCGGATTACGGGAAACTTACCGATTGGATTACTCACTGGACCAGCTTTCCGAACCGCAACGATGGCCTGAGGAGATTCTCCGGAGAATGGGACCAGAGCCTTTGTTCCTTGATCCCAGGAACAAAAGAACCAGACGGCGTGGGAAGAGAGCTGGGATCCGTAACAGGCTGAGATCCAGACGCCACCGAACGCCATTGCCCAGTATATTGCTAGCCAATGTACAATCAATTGACAATAAACTGGATGACATCCGAGCAAGGATTCAATACCAAAGAGACGTTAGGGACTGCAACGTTCTCTGCTTCACCGAAACGTGGCTCACGCCGGACGTCCCAGATCACGCAATCCAACCAGCTGAACACTTCTTTATCCACCGCAACGATCGTACAGCAGAGTCCGGTAAACAACGTGGAGGAGGTATTGCCTTCATGTTTAACAACAAGTGGAGCGATCCAACTAACGTGAAGGAATTATCCAACCACTGCTGCCCAGACCTGGAATATATAACCATCAAGTGTCGTCCTTTCTTCCTCCCGAGGGAGTTAACGGCGATCATCCTTGTAGGAGTGTATATTCCACCGCAAGCCAGCAACAACGTCGCGCTCTCCAGACTCCACGACGAGGTAAATAGAATACAAGCGGCGAACGTTAACGCCGCCATTTTGGTGCTGGGTGATTTCAATAGCGCCAATCTGAGAAAGGTATTACCTGACTTCTATCAGCATGTGACTTGCAACACCAGAGGCGGTAACATCCTAGATCACTGTTACACGCAATTTAAAGGTGGCTACAAGGCTCATTCTGATAGTGGCTTTGGTAAATCAGATCACGCGTCCATCTTTCTTTCACCAATGTACAAACAGAGAATCAAAAGTACTCCTGTAGTCTCGCGAGAGGTGCAGAAATGGGATTTGACGTCGGGGGAGACGCTCCGGTCTGCGTTTGACTGCACAGACTGGAATGTGTTCCGCGACACAGATAACATTAATGTCTACACGGAGACAGTGCTGGACTATGTTTGTACTTTGGTGGAAGAAACAATCCCCACTACCAAAATGAGAGTTTACCCAAATCAAAAACCCTGGGTAGACAAATCCGTCCGTGAAGCTCTGAGAGAGCGCACCAAAGCATACAACGACGGCCTAGTGGCAGGCAACATGAATGACCACAAGGTGGCGCGATACAACTTAAGGAGGACAGTGTCAGAGGCCAAACGGCGCTACAGGGATAAAATTGAACTCCAGTTTGAACAAGCTGACTCTAGAGCTATGTGGCAGGGGCTCAAAACGATGACAGGCTACAAAGGCGCCTCCCTCAAACTGAACAGTGACATCTCCTTAGCAAATGACCTCAATACCTTCTATGCGAGGTTTGATGCTGGTAATAACAACACCAGCTCACAAGCCACGGCAATGGGGGGGGGGGGGGTCGGCTGCTGATGGAGGCGCAGTGTTCAGGGTAACAGAGCATGAGGTGAGGCGGACCTTTAAAAAAGTGAATATCAGGAAGGCAGCAGGTCCGGACGGCATCCCCGGCCGCGTCCTAAAAGTCTGTGCCGACCAACTGGCCCCAGTATTCACTGACATATTTAACCTGTCCTTAGAACAGGCTGTCATCCCCACCTGCCTGAAGAAGTCCACTATTATCCCTGTACCCAAAAAATCCAAGCCTGCTTGCCTCAACGACTACCGCCCTGTAGCTCTCACCTCCATAGCCATGAAGTGCTTTGGGAAGCTAGTAAAGGGCTACATCTGCTCCTCCCTCCCCATCAACATGGACCCCCTGCAATTTGCATACCGCCCCAACAGGTCCACGGAGGACGCCATAGCCCATGTGCTGCACACAGCAGCATCACACCTGGACAAGAGGCAGGGGAACTATGTGAGAATGCTATTCATCGACTACAGCTCGGCATTCAATACCATAGTCCCCTCCATACTCATAGCCAAGCTCAGGGACCTGGGCTTGAACTATGACCTCTGCCAGTGGGTCTTGGACTTCCTGACTGGCAGACCCCAGGTGGTGAGAGCAGGCAACTGCACCTCCTCATCCATCACCCTCAACATAGGGGCCCCCCAGGGCTGTGTTCTGAGTCCCCTCCTCTACTCCCTGTACACACACGACTGTGTGGCTCAGCGGAGTAGCAATACAATCATCAAATTAGCTGACGACACAGTGGTGGTGGGCCTGATCTCTGCCAACGACGAGAGGGCCTACCTGGAAGAGGTCAAGGTCCTGGCGGGATGGTGCCAGGAAAACAGCCTCTCCCTGAACGTCAGCAAAACAAAGGAGATGATTGTGGACTTCAGGAGGTCGGGGGTCAAGGACTACAGCCCCCTCAGCATCGACGGGGCACCGGTTGAGAGAGTCAACAGCTTTAAGTACCTCGGAGCCTACATATCCAAGGACTTGACATGGACCACACACATTGACAGTGTTGTGAAGAAGGCACGACAACGCCTCTACTTCCTCAGGCGCCTAAGGAAGTTCCAAGTCAGTCAGAAGATCCTTAAGAACTTCTACTCATGTACAATAGAGAGCATCTTGACCGGCAACATCACCTCCTGGTTTGGGAATAGCACTGCACAAGACCGAAGCAGACTACAAAGAGTGACACGTTCAGCCGAACGCACAATTGGAGGGGGGCTCCCCACCCTCCAGAACATTTACAACAAGCGTTGCAAGGGCAAGGCTAAGAGAATCATTAAAGACTCCAGTCACCCGAACAACTGCCTCTTTGAACTGCTGCGGTCAGGCAAGCGATACCGGAGTCTCAAGGCGAGCACAGAAAGACTCAGAAGAAGCTTCTATCCCCAGGCCATCAGGCTGCTAAACGAACAATGAACACTACACAACAACAACCACCAAACGCACATAGCACACACATCCACACGCACACACTCACTTTAAACAAACACACTGTAGCACCCACTCCACACACTTTATAGCACACACCCACTTTAAACAAACACACTGTAGCACCCACTCCCCACACTTTATATTTATTGATGAAGGATTGCACTACAACTCGTACACCTTACTGTAAATTGTACCTAAATTGTACCTCATCCCATTTCTGCTTTGCACTATATAGTACTGTGCATTAGTACACTGCATAGTATTGTATATTATATGGTAACTCAGAACATTGTACATATGTCTATACCGAACACTGTGACCTCATTTTCTTCTTCTAAATTACATGCTATACTATGTTATTTGATACTATCTTGTCTAGCACAGTCTCTGGAGCGTAACAGTAAGAAGCATTTTGTATGAAAGTATTCTGTACTTCTGTATGACAACTATTAAAGAAACTTGAAAACTTGAGTGGGGGAACCGACTACAGCTGGTTTCTGAGAAAGTAAGCTGTCCCAATCTGCTCCAGAACTAGGAGGCAGAGGGCCTATTGGCTAGTGAACGATGGGGCGCTAAGACCATCAACCGACAGCTGACTCCAGTCTGATAGGATCAGTGGTCCAGAGATAAAGATCTTAGAGACAGTTTCCAGCAGGTCTAAGCCATTCACCGGTTGGCTCCTTGCATCGGAGGGGAGGATCATCAGGACCAAGCCACGGCATACATGGACTGCAGAGGGGGGTGTTTGGACCATCGGCCGGGGGAAGGAGGAGAGACCGTTCCGGGATTCGTCACGGATGATAAATGAGGCAAGTTTGAACCAAGACGCATACAGATATTACGGTATCATCCTAAGAGCTACGAGTTTGGTGAGAATGTTTTTGTTTTGAATAAGGGGAAATTATCTTTTTGGCGGAATACTGTCCTGTTTTTTTTTGTGATTCTATTTTTCAGCTTGGTGACGGCCTTGACAAAACCAGGGGCTGGACTGTACTATTGAGACCACCGTCTGGACATTTGCAAAGAGACGCTAGTGATGGTTGGCTGTTATGGCAACTTCTCTTTTGCATGTGAAACGGGGTCTGTGCAGAGGATATTTTGTTTTTTAGATAATAAAAATTGTTTGATTGTGGGTTATTATAATTTGTGTTATTTTTGGTTTAATGATAATATTTTTTTGTTGTCTTTATGAAGTGATAATGATTGATTATTATCAGAGGAGGGAACTGTCGTGGAAATATATTATCATGTCATTATGGATCTGTGTTGTTTTATCATTTTACAGACTGTTACACTGAGATCAGCGTAATGTGTGTGTGTCTCTTTAAAAGACACACACAATAATCCTCTGTCCTCCCCGGCCAGCCAAAACAATGTTGTTATTAACTCCTGTAGATGGGAGCCATTTCTGTTGACTTTCAGAATATCCTTGTGTATTAAACTATGTTCTGCCATATAGGCCATAAGCCACATAGACAGTTACAATGAGTATTCTATTATAAAGGCCCAGACTATAGGTCACAGGATTGTGTTTCTTCAGAGCCATAACCCAAGGTTATGGGAACTGTTAGACGGAGCTGTTTTCCTTCCAGGCTATAGCCATAACATAGTCGTATTATTAATTTCTCTAACCAGCCATTTTGTTTCTTCTACATCATGTCATGTATTTAATTGTATGTCTGACCAAAGCTCGGGGTCACTTTATGACCAGAGGCCACTGTGTGAACATGTGTCTCTGACTGTAAATTGAACTTTCATTGTGGCCACGGTGAAATAAACGTTCTTCTTATTTGTTAACACTTTGATTGCCCAAGGTTAAATTCATGATATACCATCCCTTGCCAGCTCTATTTAACATGGAGAAGTTCCCCTTCTTTGCAGGGCTATAACTTTTTAAATTCCATTGCTAGATTGCCATTATTAGGGCCCATTCAATGTCCTATATGTATTGTTCATGGTGTAGCAACGTTAAACTTTTTCATTCACATATTCATACTAAAATATGGTCTAAAGTATAAGTATGTTTTCATCTCTTTCTGCAGCTTTCTCCAGAACGTGATTTATAGCCCCAAATGCATTATATTGATGATGAAATACAGTTTGATAGCGATCTGTGCCAGATAATAAATTTCAACTGGATGTCGTTCTGGAAGTTACTACACGTCATCTGATGTTGACCAGATGGGCGAGGGGGCGTTTATAATTCCGTGGGCAACGTTATACCATTCATCTAATGTGGGTCATATGTTCATCATAGCAGTTTATATCGAACACGGTAATACTACACGCTAAAACTCACCCCAGTCTCCTCGGGCCGCTGGGCGATCAGCGTGGAGTAGACAGTTTTCGATTATGGGATGTTGAAATTCCTGATCTATTTCCAGGTTGTATAATAGTATATACGTCCAAATCATGTTGTTTTTTCGAGTTATTTCCACCGATCGATGTTCACTGTGTGAAGACTGAGTCTCTCTAACATTAGCGAGTGCCCGGACCCCATATGGAGTGAGTCCTGCCGGTTCAAAGGTTGATATCCGGTTTCGATCTGCCGATCGGTGTGTCAAGGCTCCGGAGGAAAAATATGATTTCGATCACAGATTTTTGAAATATTGATATCAAAGACGAGTTACGGCGTCCTCGGCAACTTGAGCATGGCTAGGAAAGACGCCTAAACACGTTCTCGGCAGTTAAAGTGTTAATAAACTTTTCTATTATTAATAATGACTCAGAATGATTTGTAAACGGCTCATCGTTTAGTCCTTTAATATTTCCCATTACACTAGCTTTGTATGTTTCAGATTAATCCTGGCTCTCTTTAATCGTAAAGACCCAGCGACCTCCCACAACAGTTTTCCCTTTAGGAAGTGTGGTCAAAGTGAACGTTTCGTTCTCTTTTAAAGAGTTCATCGCTTCTTCCATTGCGTTAGCCCACTTCTGAGATTTATTAGAGCTCATGGCCTCCTTGTATGTGTTTGGTACCCCAAATACAGCTCTATAGAAATAATCTACATCTTGTTCGTCAGTACATTCTGCTTTACACTGGTATTCTTCAAGATATGCTGGGGTCCTCCTCTCTCTAGTTGGGTAGCGGTTTCTGCCCCCACTATCCCCCTGGTTACTAGAAAGTGTACCACTTTCACCTTCTGTACCTGTAGTCTGGGCTGCTCACCAGTCCTAATTGGTACTACATCAGGCTCGTATGAGTCTCTATCCTCATAGCTGTCTCCATCGTTGTGTGGACCGGTTTGTGTCTGGCAGTCTCTGTTGCTCTTCTGTATGAATTCGTATGAATGTGTATGCATGTGAATGAATGTTGGTGGTGGTCGGAGGGGCCGTAGGCGATGATTATTCGCCACGCTTCCGTGAGTCTGCCTCAGGGCAGCTCTGGCTGCAATTGTAGCTTACCACCACCGGTATGACTGTGTATGAACGAATAATGGACTCTGTGAAGCGCTCTGAGTCAGAGAAGAGCGCTATATAAATCCAATCCATTATTATTATTATTATTATTATTATTATTATTATTATTATTATTATTATTATTAACTAATCTATGCTTTGACACTTTACCTGTTTTTGGATAATAGACATTGTATGCAGGGCTGTATTTATCATATCCTATGAAAATGCCCTTCTCGCACCTTGGATCCAGTTTCTTTTTGTCTTGTCTATAGGCATAGCACTCTGTGCCAAAAACCATCATGGGAAATATTTGGTGTTTTCCCTGTGAAAGCACTGTATGGGGTTTGCTTTAATCGCTTACTATAGCACCTGTTGCGTATCTGTTCAGCTGTCTGCACCGCAAACCTCCATAGCTGCTTTGGCATCTTACTCTCTAGAAGCATACATCGTGCCATGTCAAATAGTGTTCTCCAGTTTCGTTCTGCTGTGCCGTTCTGATGCGGCGAGTAAGGGGCACTAGTTTGGTGACTAATTTTATTTTCTCTCAGCAGACCTTGGAAACATCCTCCAGTAAACTCTTTACCATTGTCAGAGCGAATTGTTTTCACCTGCCCAAAGGAGGCCGTGTCAGCTAAGAATTGTTCTGTAGCTTTAGCTGTATCACTCTTTGACCTCATGAAATATGTCCATGTCATACTGCTATAGTCATCTGTGAAAGCTATGGTGTATTTATAACCATCTTTATCAGCAGGCTCGATCGGGCCGCACAGATCTGTATGGACTAGTTCCAGTATTCTTTTAGCTTTGCTATCAGCCTGTCTATTTCTAGACTCCACAAATGTTTCCTTGTGTAAGTGTTTCACAGTTGAAGTTAGATTTGTCATTTTTCCCCTTAATTTTCATTCCTTCAACTACACCTTCTAGTCTTGAAACATCATCTATGTTACAATGACCAAGGATTCTGTGCCACATTTCAATATCATGACATCCTTTGTATCCGTCAACATTATCATCAGTATTATTAGCTGTAGACAGATAATACAGTTTCCCAAATACTTCAATGTTAAACTTGGTACCCTCATTTTTATACCCCATCCAATGTTCACCTTCCTTGAAGTGGATTTCTGCTCCGTTGCTTGAGGCTGCTTTAACGGAGAAAATGTCCTGAGGAAAACGTCGGGATATAGCCTACAGGGCCCCCTTCAGTCGTGCTGTCACCTTTCTCCCTTCGCTGTCAATTAAGGTGACTTCAGCTTCTCCTTTGGCCTTGGCAATTCCGGTTGCCTTTGTCTCGTCTGCAAGTTCAATTATGTGACTCTTGGGCTTAAAGTCTTTATCAACTGTTTTGAACTTTGCAAAGCCATTTACCATGTGTGACGTCACGCCACAGTCGACCATCAAACCTCTGTTGTTGACAGTCCGCCTCACCGGCCCGGTGTCCTCTCTCAACTTGAAGCAATACAACCTTCCTTCCTGGTCATCGGCGTCCGCCTCTGTCTCTCGGTGGGTGCCGTCTGTCTCTCGGTGCGCTCCCCAGCATCCGTCCTGGTCTCGTGCTGCACCCTGCTCTGCTCCGGTCACTCCCGCAATGGCGTCTCGCTGCTTCCCCCGGCCTGGCGCGTCTCTCCTGCGTTCCGCTCTTCTTGCTTCAGGCATGTTCGTACATGTTCGAGACATATTCCCCTTTTTGTGACATCTGTAGCACTCAATTTCTGCCATACTCTTTCTCTCTCTACCTCTTCCACGTGAGGTGGTGACTGCTGTGGCGGCTCTTATTACACTGTCGCTGTCATCACTATTACTCGGCTTGTACCTTTCTGTGTCTTCAAAGCTCCTTAGTTTTGCCTTGAATTCACTGAATGTCAGGTCATTATTCTGAGTAATATGAACCACGAACGGTTTGAAAGAGTCCGGCAGTCCCTTCACTACCATTCCCACTTGCAACCCGTCACTAATGTTCTCGTCGGCTCCTTTCAACGACGAGAATATTGTCTCTACATGAACAATATACTCGGTGACGGTCTCGTTGCTTTCCATGTGAAGAGCTGAGAGTTCACAATATAAACTCACCACACACGGTTTTCCTTTGCCCGTGTAATGCTGCCGAAGTATCTTCATTGCCGCCCTGCCGTCGGCTGCTGCATCCCGCATAATTAGCGACAAGCTATTATTGTCCAAAACTTGCACCAGCTCTGCGTACGCTTCTGTTTTTCTTGACGTCTGTTGCTCTCAACTGGGCAGCATTTTCATCAGGCAGTATGCTTAATGGAATGAATAATGGAATGAGATCTTGCTAGCGAAAATTATTAGTTCAACTTTCAGAATAAGTAGATACAAACAAGCCCAAAGAGTATCTAATTGATACGAATTAATAGATACTTATGAGGATATCTGTACTGTATGCGCTCGGCTTAGGTATCATGTACTATATAAACAGTTTTCAAGGCGCGACCCCCGAAATAACGTGTCAGAGAGGCTTGGAGGGAGGCTATACAGTTTCACTATTAATAAGGTTTGAATCTGTTTCGGACATCATCCAAACATGCATTGAATTGATTAACCTTTGGTTTATACCAGTGCCACCTTATGTTCATCAGATAACAGTGCTTGAACAGATAAATGCATTTTCTCAAATTCATTCGTCAAAACGTCAACGGCTCATTCAATTTCTCAAATTTGTCAAACCGCATCTCATCAGACATTTTAATCCCAGTTACAATATCACAATAACGTGTGAGTGACAGTGATACAATTCAACAATCCACAGATTCAGATTCCTCGTAATTCATATCCACAGTCCATGCATGAAGACGCTTCAATTTATGCTTGAATGAAACACAATCAGGCGCTCCGTTAAGCAAATACATCCACAGCGGAGAATATGAAACGAATCAGAGCCAAACGCCCGTTTCATTCATTAAAAATATCCCTGCAGGATTCACATTTGCAATGCGCCGTTATTAAAATAACCACAGTGTGTATCGCGACTCCGAGCGCCGTATCAGTATAAATATGACGTGCATTATTTAGGACAAAGTAAATCTATAGGCTGATATAGGTATATTATTTTACATTTCAAAAGCACCCTCTAGAAGAACGAAGCACAAAAACATAATTCAGAATGGTATAATGGGATCTAGATTGTGAGAATTATTTCAGGAAGCAAGCTGGGATTTCTTTGCGAGGGTGTGGCCATGCAGGTTATCGAGCTAACTGAACTAAACCCTGCTCTGGAGCAGGTTCAAACTTTCTGATATGTTGCCATGGTGATTTAGACAATCGCACGTCGGGGAACGGAAAGGTCTGGCTTAAGCCAAGTGTGGTATATTTTGAACATAGATCATAACGGGAATTCAAATCAAACTAATGTATTTTTAGTACAAGCATGTCACTAATCATTGTGGCCTGGGAAACAGGATGGGAGAGTGTGTGTGTTTACAGAGACCTTGTGCTCACAACCAGAGGTGAATTTGCATACAAAGTGTTGGCAACAGCTGCAGACAATAGATCAAGAGTCACATATCCTGGGTTATCTGTTAAACTGGCCCTGTGACACGACATGTGGGGACAGCTGCCGTAGGAGGGACTAGGATTCAGTATCTCAGATACTAAGTATAACTTCAAATGTCTGGTAAAACACTTAGATTAGTTTGATATGAAATACAATTAGGCCTGTTTACATTGTGGTAATAATTCTGAAGTCATACTAAACTGTATAAAATCATATGATTAATGAAACTGTATAAAAGCATATTATTAATGAACACTAGAGTATAAACTTAAATCCCCTACAGAATAAGATTAGTTTTCACTTAAAGGTGAAAATAGGCTTAATGATAAGAAATGTGTTTAAATATGATATCTCTGGGTTCATGTAATTAAGGGTAATTCAAATATAGATATTATGAAATGAATAAATGCAATGTATTAGGTTGTTAGATGGTGGTTGTTCTGTGACTTAAACAAAGGAAGAAGTTCAGTTGGCTGTGTAAGGACGGCCCCCTGTTTGCATTCAAACGTAGAGAGGCTGTGATAGGAGAACCACAGCTGATGATGTCATCACACAGAGACGCTGGGCCTTGGGATATAATGGGAGGTTGTGATGGTGAGGGGGACTCTGAACCCAACTCACCAGGAGGAACCACACCCATCTACACACGACGCGGGCAGAGGAGCAGGACAACAAAGGACATCACTTTTGGAGGGAAAAACAGAACTATACTTTGTTCACTAGCCAAGAGAACAAAGCCATCAACGACTTATCAACTCTACTGTAATATTAGTCTGGTTGAGATCACAGACGGCATATTGTCTTGATCACAACTATAGCATTCTTTACTTTTAATTGAAACAGATCATTTTTGTATAACTTTGTGGATTTAATAAACCACTCCGTTTGAAATAACTACCTTCTCCTCCTGATTCCTCCTGCCTGCACCGCTGAGCGTCATAACAAAGACCCTCCAGTCTTTGTTTATAGTATTTCCCAGGGCTTTAAAGTTTTTGAATCACAACGCAGAGCAGATCAGCGCCGGTTCTGATACAGAGCAGAACCGTTTAGCTTGGGAATATACTACACAAGCTATGCTGAAAATTATTTGGCTAACTCAGTTAGCCAGGTACGAGGAACAGGGCCCTGGAGTGCAGTGTGTGTTGTCATACTACATACAACATACTTGGAGGACTTACACACCCAGGCAGAAGTGAACAACAGGTTCACTCACAGCTGTTTCCACTTTCTAGTTGTGCAATTAGGAGGATATACTGTCAGCTTTGCCAAAAACAAACAAACACACACACACACACACACACACACACATACACATACACACACACATACACACACACACACACACACACACACACGGCAAAGGTCAGAGGCTTGTGGTCCACGAAAGCGGTGAACTCCCGGCCCTCCAACAGGAACCTAAAATGACGTGTGGCGAGGAAAAAGGCCAGCAGCTCCCTGTCGAACGTGCTGTATTTCCTCTCGTTGTCCCGAAGTGTCCTGCTGAAAAAGGCCAGAGGCTGCCAGGCGCCGGCCACCCACTGTTCACACACCGCCCCCACAGCATAATAATGCAGGACCTGCTCAGAGGAGAGAGAGAGCATAGTCCGAGGCATCGGCCGTGAGGGCTATTGGAGCGACCGGGTATGGGTGTGCCAGCATAGTAGCGTTAGCGAGAGCAGCTGTAGCCCTATCAAATGCCTGGACCCTCTCACGGGACCAGTCCACCTCCTGATTGTCCTTCTTGCCCCTCAATGCCTCGTACAGGGGGTGCATCAAGAGAGCCGCTCCTGGTATGAATCGGTTATAAAAATGTACCATACCGAGGAACTCCTGTAGGGGCTTGATGGTGCGAGGACTTGGGAAGGCAGTAATTGCCTCCACCTTGGTGGGCAGAGGCACAGCTCCCTGTGAAGAGATGTGATGGCCCAGTAAGTCCATGTCTGGCCGGCCAAACTGACACTTGGCCGGGTTCACAATCAGCCCATGTTCATTCAGCCGCTCAAACAGCTGTCGGAGGTGTCTTCTGTCCGTGGTCTGTCAGCGTGGAGTTCATTGCTGGGTTAAATGAAGTACTTCTATTCTATTCACATAATATGCTTACTACATATATCTATTCTATTCACATATATGCTTACCACTTGTATCTATTGCTATGTCTGCCCATCACAATCACGCGAACTGTCTAACGCCTGTCCCGTCTCCCTGTGAGTGGCTGTCTCGGAGTGATGACCGGAGTGTTGGACGTCCCGTGATGATGACCGGGAGGATGCGACCCTCTCTGCGTGCCCCCCTGTCTCCGGCTGTCTCGTAGTGATGACCGGAGTGTTGGACGTCCCGTGATGATGACCGGGAGGATGCGACCCTCTCTGCGCCGCCCCTTTGCCTCAAATAGATCCGCTATCAGCTCTATCTTTAATCTTTCAAAATGTTCAGTTGCTATCGCATGCACTTATCTGTGTTTCATTACACATATGTGTGCATGCTTACCAACTGTTCGCCTGTTTTATTGAAACGCTACTATCACCGACATCTAAGAAGGGAGATCCCCCCTTGAATGGCCCTTCTAAGGTTTCTCTCCTCCACATTGCCTGTGGTGAATTTTTTCCTATTGCTAGGTTTTAGTGAGTTTTCCTTACCTTCGCGTGGGGTATGTCTGGGAGTGTTGCATTTATTTTAAATTATTTGGACTTTATGGTGTTTTTGTTTTATTCTTGACTTATTGTGATGTTTCTTCTTGACTTGTTTAAATAAGACGTCTTCGGCCCATGGGGACATTAACGTGTTGTCGGGCCTTACAAATACATTTGATTTGTTTTCTTTATTGATCCCCTGGGGGTATTCAGGATCAATATTGGGATAAGAAATGTGCCTCTCTCTTCTCCATTTATATTATTCTAGCAAGAAAAGTAAAAATTTTCTCTGCAAACTCTGTTGTAGTAGTCACACAAGCAATGTTTGTAATGATGATTTCTAGGCAGATTGAAACAGACCAGTCTCTCAGGCAGACAGATGTTTTCAGACCAGTCTCTCAGGCAGACAGATGTTTTCAGACCAGTCTCTCAGGCAGACCGACGTTTTGAAAATGTGCATTCGGCTTCTTAACTGTCTCTGCCACGCTGGGAACGGGATATGGCTATGTGCTGCCACGCATTAAACCAATGGAGTCGCTCACCTTGTTTGCAGGGCTATAACTATATATATATTATAGCTATGGATGCAATACTATGGCCCATTTGACATCGAGTATCTATCGTTCAAGATGTGAAAAAAGGAATAATTTTTCCATCCATACATTCCCGTTTTATACCGTGGTGAATATAAGTATGGTTTTAGAGCAGTTTAGGGTAATTCCTGGGAGGCTAGTAATAGCCTGCAACGTATATTATACTTAATCCATTGGCATTTTGTCCCTATACACGCTACAATAAAAAATTCAAATGCATATGATCGGTATATTATGTTCCATCATGAATGCATGAAAGGGGGGGGGGGGGGGGTAGTTTCTGATTAATTGATTTGTCAATAACGGCATTCGTTAGTACAACAGCATACGCTGATCAGGGCGATGGTTATGAAAACAAGGCACAATCAAGCTGAAATTTACGTTAAATTGCTCTTACCTGTGGCCGGTGAGATTCCAAAAAGAATATTCCAATTATGTGATTGCTATCTGGTAGATCGTATGTCCATTTGGGCCACGACATAACCCACCACAGCATAATGAATCGGGGGTCCCGAAAACTATTCAATGCGATCGGGTAAAGCCCTCGGTCCAGGTTACTAGAAAAGTCCGCCCGGAAAGATTTCAGCGACACACAGCCCCATACACAGAGTCTCAAAGGGAGTGCAACATCGGCCGCATACCACCAGGTGGCGGTATTGGACTTTTGCGATCTCAGACTCATTCCCTATGGTTACACAGGCTCGAACGATTGGAAATAGCGAATAAAAGAAATAACGATCAAATAACGTATATATACGTGGTTGGCGTTCAACGATTGGCGGACAAACACGTATACAATCGTTGTTGGCAAGGAATGAGTTAACATGTATTTGGTCCAACAGTGTTGATAATTAGCGGCACAGAGAAAATATCATGAGGAGCATGAAGACAGTAGCCTGAGCTGATGTTGCTAAAAGTATGTTTGAATTTTTAGACCCAAATTAGATTTACTCTATTGTAGCATTATTCGTATTAACAGCTCTGAAACATGAAATGTACCCATATCCCCATACTGTACATTTATGATTTTCAATTCAATTCAAACCTTTATTTATTCTCAAAAAGGACAAATGAGGTCACCCTCATTTTCAATGTCGTTGAGACTTTACAATATAATAATAATAAATAATAACTACCTATATAGCAACTTTCACACATGGACCACAGTCCAAAGTGGCCCACAGCAAATCGCATAAATAGAACACAGGTATACAATTAGCATTAGATAATAATTAGAATTCTTCATTCCACATGGTTCCTGTGAGTGGGTTGTGTAAAGGCCATTCCCGAAGACACTGACCCAGAGAACAGACCAGGCGACACACTTCAGATCATATAAATATTTATTCATATCATTTCCATCTCTTATGTTATACCCACATGCACATGAACACTCTCCTCATCTCTAGTGAATACATTTCATTATGTTCAATGTTTAAGTGAGAAAACAGTCGGTATCAAATATAGCTAGCCTATATGATAACTTGTTCTAGGGATCGTCCACGAGACACATTCATTAAGAGAAAGTACGGGAAACTACCGGTTTAATCCTTAGGTTTCTGTTGAGCTCGATGCATTGGAGAAGGGAAAGCAGAGACAAGTAAAAAAAAAAAAAAAAATGAAATAAAAAAGTAACAAGAAGCCCTCTCATGAAATTACAATTGAGAGATGAGAATTTGACATTTTCTGACAATGTCCCTTCAACCAACATCCAAGAACACAATGCAATGGCCATTGTTCTTCCCGCCCCCCCCCCCTCACTGTTTCAAAAGCGCGTTACAAGTTAAAAACACAGTTCAAGATCTTCCTCAAAATGGCAATTGGTATCTACCGCAGTAGAGATTGTTCCATGTACATATCCATAATCTGAACGGATCATGTAACGTCAACTCGCCCGTCAATAAGTGGGAGTGGAGAGGTTAAAACGGTGGAGACAGGCTTCATAGAAGAGCCACGAAAAGCAGCTTTCCTGAGAGAAAACAGCGATAGGCCACTTTTTAAAACAGAGTCAACACAAGGAAACAATGGTTCAATATTTGACACAGCGCTGAGAAACCTAGAGAGACACGTTGTGTGTATAAACACAACGGCGAGTGACGGGTAGACATTTTCTTTCCTGTACACATTAGTAGCTATGTACAGACGATCTCAAACCATGGGGACAAAGCCATGTTAGTCAGATACCTATATACACAATGGGGTTGCTCTGTTTCAGAGTTATAGGTAAAGAAGTTTCAAATTCCTTTGAAATCATTCAAGTTATTTATATATATATACACACATATATATATATATATATATAGACTGTATATCATAAGCAAGTTTGCACAAGAAACTTGTAAGAACATAAATGCATATCGACTTCCACTTCCTGTTACACGGCATTATCAAATCATGCATAGAAGGAGACTATACTGAGATACAATGGCTACATAGCATACTGTCACAGAGCAAGAACTGCATGTGTCCATGAAATATTAAAAATTTGAGTTTTTTTTTTTTAGATCCAAAACTAAATCAAAGTCAGTGGTGAGAAAAATGCAGTTGATAAGAGATGAGATACTATCTCTGGTTTCATTGGCATCCAAAAATAATTGCACTGTTGTGCCCTCCTCACCCCCAAACCCCCCCTGCCTCATAGCCCACGGGACGATATCGTCCATACATGTTACCACTCGAGTCACAATGAGAGTGCGTCTGCTACTTTTAGTCCGACATAAGTCCACCGTCGTGTGTGAATGCTGCACACTCGTTATTATCGGGGGGAGCGGTTGTCCTGCGACATCAGTGATGAAGAGAAGAAAAGAAGTTGATGGACGGGAAGGATGGGAAACGTATTGGTCCCAGATTAAAGTCCCGTCCGAGAGGAGTTCCATTCAATAGTGTCCTTTTTGGCCATACACTCCTCTTCCCTCCTCCTTCTCCCGTCCTCTTCCCTCCACTTGTAACCCGTCTTCACACACACCTGACCTGATGTGTTAGAAGCAGCTCAGAGGGGTGGATAAACCTGAAGTGTCTATGTGTGCGTGTGCGTGTGTGTGTGTGTGTGTGTGTACTACTGTGTAAGATTAATCTCTTTGTACAGGTAGGACATGTTTTCATAATGTCCAGGTTACTTGTGGAACCTCTGTAGGTAGAGCGTGGAGTCGTCAAATAAAGGGTTCTTCACCTCCATTTCTCCTGTCTGGAGACGAAAGGAGAGAAGATTTATGATGAGCACGAGTTCAATGAAGACGCCATTTTGTTTTTGTTTTTTATAAAGAAAAAAATGTTTCCTTTGTTTTATTGTTTGGAAATTGCCCACAATTTTGTATTTACTGTTCAAGGAAGTATTTGTAGGCTTACCTTGTTTCAAATAGCTTCAAAATATTTTAGTTATGATTAAGATTTAAGATTAAGATTGGTTGGACAATGCAAATTAATGAACATCATTTACATGTGTATGCATAACATCACAGCATGATAAGGACGGAAATATGCCGGGAATAGCACAGGCTCATTTCCACCCGTAGTCCCAACATAAAACAAACACAAAACGGACCTTACAACGTTCATTCATAAAAACTGACATCACTGACATGACCACCCTAACATGACATTCAGTCAGTACAACATCACTAACATCCCTAATGAGTGCATATTTGGCTGTCTAACAGCCATTTCCTGAGTTGGCCCCTAAAGGTGGACAGGGTGGTACATTCCCTTGTTCCATGTTCCACTTCCCTTTATCGATAGAACATTTTTGCTGAAGGCGGTCTTTCTAAAATGGACCTCACAATCCCCTCTGGTGTTTGACCTAGTGGCTAATCCAGCGTTCCTTTTCTCGTGGATAAACTCCTTGAGAGGGGGAGGGGCTAATCTGTGCAGGCATTTATATACAAAACAGGAACTTTTATAACGTCTGAGGTTTTCAAAATAAAAAATGTGATGCTTATCCAGGATTTTACAGTGGTGGTATGAGTACTGTTGTAAAGTTGTTCTATGGGTTTCATGGCTGTGGCCCCAGTAAATGACCAGTTTAGAAGGCAATATTCAATGTGGGAGAAGACCATACAGTGTAGGTATGTCTTTGCGGCTTCAAGTGTTAGGGAGGGCCGTATTTGTTTGAAGTTGGAAATGTTGAAGTTGATGGTGTTCCTCACTTTCTTTATGTGTTTCTTAAAGGTCAGGTTTGAGTCCAAGATGACCCCAAGGAATTTGAAGTGGGAAACAAGTTCTAGTTCTTCCTTCCTTCCTCAGGAACACATTGGACCGCTTGATGGTTTCTGGGCGCCCGCTAAAGAACATGCACACAGTCTTTTTCGCATTAAGTAGGAGACAGGTGCTGTTTAGCCAGCATTGTACCTTGTCTAGTGCGCATGTGAGCCTAGATGTAATCAACTCTATGTCCTTGCCCTGTGTGTAGATGACTGCGTCATCGGCATACATCTGTTCATGATGACATAATGAGTAATTATTATTATAATTTTTTTTTAAAGATTTATTTTTTTGCGTTTATCGCTTTTTCCTGGTCAGACATGACCGACAGATACAGTGAGGGTGAAACGGGAGAGAGAGCAGGGGAAGACATTCGGCAAATAACGGCGGGTCCGGGAATCGAACTCGGGTCGGCCGATCCGCGACGCAGCGCGGTACATGGTGTGCTACTGGAGCGCCCCTATAATGAGAGTAATTCTAAGAATTATATGTATAGGAAATAGTAAATAATTATTATGAAATATAACTAACTGCAGGCTCTATGAATCTAAACAGATGTCTCTCCCCAAACTGCAGAGTACTAGATATAGGGAACAGGGAGTTCAAGGTAACGACATTCTAGATTTAGGGAACAGGGCGTTCAAGGTAACGACATTCTAGTTATAGGCAATAGGGCGTTCAAGGTAAACACCGATAATGGATTCCTAAATTGAGCACTATTCCCCTTAAAAGCCCTTCTGTAGACGGATAATCATCATCTATGCTTTGACATGATGACGACCTGTTACAGGGGCCATTTAAAAGCGTACAGATTGGATGACGAGCGCAACAGTTACTCACCGGGGCCAATCCAGGGCATTCGTAGACCGTGAAGTCTCCATCTTCATTCTCCTCGTCTGACGTCGCCCCCGAGTCGGAGACCTTAGGCTCGTCCCTGTGTCTGGAGGACACACACACACACACACACAAAATATATCTTTTCATTTGACATATACAAAAGATAATAAAAAAAGACAACAAAAAGAGAAACAGATAAACAAATAATAGTTTACCCTGTTCGAAAAAGGAGTAGGAAGAAGTATACACTTTTTTTCTTTTTATTCCTACCCTTTTTAACTATCACAAATTATATAATTGTATTCCATTGTTAATTATATGTATAAACGCTGTATCTCTATACAATCCAATATTTATATATAAATACACTTATATAAATATATAATATACTAAATAAATACCATATGATATACATAATTTCTTCTATTTTTTATTTACATATTATTACACATACTCCCAATCAACACACTTCCTCTTCCAGATACCCAAGAAAGATGTTTTGTACATCTTTTAGGTGTACAAGGGTATCCAGCATGCATAACACTAATCCAACAAGACAGAGAGGAGCAGCAGAGGGGGACCAGAGAACGGGAGGGGCGGACGGACGGAGACGTGCCCAGGAGAGAGCACCGTGTCTGGGCTAAACGCTCACTCACTTCTCCAGGGAGAGCATCTGCTGCTTCTGGTGTTGGTAATGGTACATCTGGGCGCTGTGGGCCAGCTTCCTGTCCCCGGGCTGCAGTGTGGAGACAACATGGGGCATGAGAGAGGGCGCAGTACTGATATGTAACCAACAGGGGGCATGAGAGAGGGCGCAGTACTCATATCTGTAACCAACAGGGGGGATTGAGAGAGGGCGCAGTACTGATATGTAACCAACAGGGGGCATGAGAGAGGGCGCAGTACTCATATGTAACCAACAGGGGGCATGAGAGAGGGCGCAGTACTTATATGTAACCAACAGGGGGCATGAGAGAGGGCGCAGTACTGATATGTAACCAACAGGGGGGATTGAGAGAGGGCGCAGTACTCATATGCAACCAACAGGGGGCATGAGAGAGGGCGCAGTACTCATATGTAACCAACAGGGGGCATGAGAGAGGGCGCAGTACTCATATGTAACCAACAGGGGGCATGAGAGAGGGCGCAGTACTCACATGTAACCAACAGGGGGGCATGAGAGAGGGTGCAGTACTCATATGTAGAGCTGCCGCGATGACCGCATTACCGCGGTATCGCTGTTGCATCACGCTCACCGCAGAGTTAGGCTGAATACCGCGTCACCGCTGTTTTTTATCATAATAGTAAAGTTGGCTTGCGGCTTGCGGCTCTGCAGATATACCCTACTCGGTTCCAAGCGACCCTATTGGTTAGAAGTGGTACCAGAAAAGTCATGTGAAACATTGCAGACCACTGACTGGTCAGAAGAGAGACGCGTCACACTTTGTAGCCTCAGTCTGAACAAAAACAGAACGCCGGCGCCGCCATCTTTACTGCCTCGCTAAGGATGCATTTCATTCAGGATTTGTTTGCGACAGAACCAAGCAATAAACAAAAAATAATGGATTCAATGTGTATTCTGCCTTATTTATTGATGAAACAAAACCGACATCAACCCAATTTACCACCGAGCGGAGAGTTTAGTGTCACAACAAGATCGCTGATGTGTTAAGTTTGTTGTTGTTAATACTACCGTCAGCCGATATACACGAGAGGTAACGTTAAACCCGGGTTTGCTTGGTAGAATACACAATGAGAGGTAACGTTAGCTTTGGCAGAATAGACGCAACGAGAGTCTGGTTAATGTTGTTATTGATTGATTGATTGATTGATTGATTGATTGAAACTGTGTTAAACTCTGGCTTGCTGCAAGCCCTCGGACATCTATGCCCACGGAGCTTTCAGTGTACACAAGCGAGCGGCCCCGCCTGCATTCCCACACGGAGACAAACGGAGTAGTACCTGGCTGCAGTAGAAAAGGAACGAAGTACTAGGTGCCTAAAGCGGGTCGAGTCGAGTAGGTACTATGCAGTGGAAAAGCGCCATTAGACTAGAGGCAGGCTATAAGAGTAGACTACTAAAAAAAAAAAAATGCATTCAATTTTTTTTTTTTTTTTGCGCACTGTGTGGCAATAACCGCGGCGGTAGGAAATATTTCGCAAATTCGTGCGGTAAGGAAAATATCAATACCGCGGCAGCTCTACTCATATGTAACCAACAGGGGGCATGAGAGAGGGTGCAGTACTCATATGTAACCAACAGGGGGCATGAGAGAGGGCGCAGTACTCATATGTAACCAACAGGGGGCATGAGAGAGGGCGCAGTACTCATATGTAACCAACAGGGGGCATGAGAGAGGGTGCAGTACTCATATATAACCAACAGGGGGCATGAGAGAGGGCGCAGTACTCATATGTAACCAACAGGGGGGATTGAGAGAGGGCGCAGTACTCATATGTAACCAACAGGGGGGCATGAGAGAGGGCGCAGTACTGATATGTAACCAACAGGGGGCATGAGAGAGGGCGCAGTACTGATATGTAACCAACAGGGGGCATGAGAGAGGGTGCAGTACTCATATGTAACCAACAGGGGGCATGAGAGAGGGCGCAGTACTGATATGTAACCAACAGGGGGCATGAGAGAGGGCGCAGTACTCATATGTAACCAACAGGGGGGATTGAGAGAGGGTGCAGTACTCATATGTAACCAACAGGGGGCATGAGAGAGGGTGCAGTACTCATATGTAACCAACAGGGGGCATGAGAGAGGGCGCAGTACTCATATGTAACCAACAGGGGGCATGAGAGAGGGCGCAGTACTCATATGTAACCAACAGGGGGCATGAGAGAGGGTGCAGTACTCATATGTAACCAACAGGGGGCATGAGAGAGGGCGCAGTACTCATATGTAACCAACAGGGGGGATTGAGAGAGGGCGCAGTACTCATATGTAACCAACAGGGGGGCATGAGAGAGGGCGCAGTACTGATATGTAACCAACAGGGGGCATGAGAGAGGGCGCAGTACTGATATGTAACCAACAGGGGGCATGAGAGAGGGTGCAGTACTCATATGTAACCAAAAGGGGGCATGAGAGAGGGCGCAGTACTGATATGTAACCAACAGGGGGCATGAGAGAGGGCGCAGTACTCATATGTAACCAACAGGGGGGATTGAGAGAGGGTGCAGTACTCATATGTAACCAACAGGGGGCATGAGAGAGGGTGCAGTACTGATATGTAACCAACAGGGGGCATGAGAGAGGGCGCAGTACTCATATGTAACCAACAGGGGGCATGAGAGAGGGCGCAGTACTCATATGTAACCAACAGGGGGCATGAGAGAGGGTGCAGTACTCATATGTAACCAACAGGGGGCATGAGAGAGGGCGCAGTACTGATATGTAACCAACAGGGGGGATTGAGAGAGGGTGCAGTACTCATATGTAACCAACAGGGGGCATGAGAGAGGGCGCAGTACTCATATGTAACCAACAGAGGGCATGAGAGGGCGCAGTACTCACATGTAACCAACAGGGGGCATGAGAGAGGGCGCAGTACTCATATAACCAACAGGGGGCATGAGAGAGGGTGCAGTACTCATATGTAACCAACAGGGGGCATGAGAGAGGGCGCAGTACTCATATGTAACCAACAGGGGGCATGAGAGAGGGCGCAGTACTCATATGTAACCAACAGGGGGGATTGAGAGAGGGTGCAGTACTCATATGTAACCAACAGGGGGCATGAGAGAGGGTGCAGTACTGATATGTAACCAACAGGGCGCATGAGAGAGGGTGCAGTACTCATATAACCAACAGGGGGCATGAGAGAGGGTGCAGTACTCATATGTAACCAACAGGGGGCATGAGAGAGGGCGCAGTACTCATATGTAACCAACAGGGGGCATGAGAGAGGGCGCAGTACTCATATGTAACCAACAGGGGGCATGAGAGAGGGCGCAGTACTCATATGTAACCAACAGGGGGCATGAGAGAGGGTGCAGTACTGATATGTAACCAACAGGGGGCATAAGAGAGGGTGCAGTACTCATATAACCAACAGGGGGCATGAGAGAGGGTGCAGTACTCATATGTAACCAACAGGGGGCATGAGAGAGGGCGCAGTACTCATATAACCAACAGGGGGCATGAGAGAGGGTGCAGTAATCATATGTAACCAACAGGGGGCATGAGAGAGGGCGCAGTTCTCATATGTAACCAACAGGGGGGATTGAGAGAGGGCGCAGTACTCATATGTAACCAACAGGGGGCATGAGAGAGGGCGCAGTACTCATATGTAACCAACAGGGGGGATTGAGAGAGGGTGCAGTACTCGTATGTAACCAACAGGGGGCATGAGAGAGGGCGCAGTACTCATATAACCAACAGGGGGCATGAGAGAGGGCGCAGTACTCATATGTAACCAACAGGGGGCATGAGAGAGGGCGCAGTACTCATATGTAACCAACAGGGGGCATGAGAGAGGGCGCAGTACTCATATGTAACCAACAGGGGGCATGAGAGAGGGTGCAGTACTCACATGTAACCAACAGGGGGCATGAGAGAGGGTGCAGTACTCATATGTAACCAACAGGGGGGCATGAGAGAGGGCGCAGTACTCATATGTAACCAACAGGGGGGCATGAGAGAGGGCGCAGTACTGATATGTAACCAACAGGGGGGATTGAGAGAGGGCGCAGTACTCATATGTAACCAACAGGGGGCATGAGAGAGGGTGCAGTACTCATATAACCAACAGGGGGCATGAGAGAGGGTGCAGTACTCATATGTAACCAACAGGGGGCATGAGAGAGGGCGCAGTACTCATATGTAACCAACAGGGGGCATGAGAGAGGGCGCAGTACTCGTATGTAACCAACAGGGGGCATGAGAGAGGGTGCAGTACTGATATGTAACCAACAGGGGGCATGAGAGAGGGTGCAGTACTCATATAACCAACAGGGGGCATGAGAGAGGGTGCAGTACTCATATGTAACCAACAGGGGGCATGAGAGAGGGTGCAGTACTCATATGTAACCAACAGGGGGCATGAGAGAGGGCGCAGTACTCATATGTAACCAAAAGGGGGGATTGAGAGAGGGCGCAGTACTCATATGTAACCAACAGGGGGCATGAGAGAGGGCGCAGTACTCATATAACCAACAGGGGGCATGAGAGAGGGCGCAGTACTCATATGTAACCAACAGGGGGCATGAGAGAGGGCGCAGTACTCATATAACCAACAGGGGGCATGAGAGAGGGTGCAGTACTCATATGTAACCAACAGGGGGCATGAGAGAGGGCGCAGTACTCATATGTAACCAACAGGGGGGATTGAGAGAGGGCGCAGTACTCTTATGTAACCAACAGGGGGCATGAGAGAGGGCGCAGTACTCATAACCAACAGGGGGCATGAGAGAGGGTGCAGTACTCATATGTAACCAACAGGGGGCATGAGAGAGGGTGCAGTACTCATATGTAACCAACAGGGGGCATGAGAGAGGGTGCAGTACTCATATGTAACCAACAGGGGGGATTGAGAGAGGGCGCAGTACTCATATGTAACCAACAGGGGGCATGAGAGAGGGTGCAGTAGTACTCATATGCAACCAACAGGGGGCATGAGAGAGGGCGCAGTACTCATATGTAACCAACAGGGGGCATGAGAGAGGGCGCAGTACTCATATGTAACCAACAGGGGGCATGAGAGAGGGTGCAGTAATGATATGTAACCAACAGGGGGGATTGAGAGAGGGCGCAGTACTCATATGTAACCAACAGGGGGCATGAGAGAGGGTGCAGTACTCATATGTAACCAACAGGGGGGATTGAGAGAGGGTGCAGTACTCATATGTAACCAACAGGGGGCATGAGAGAGGGCGCAGTACTCATATGTAACCAACAGGGGGGATTGAGAGAGGGTGCAATACTCATATGTAACCAACAGGGGGCATGAGAGAGGGTGCAGTACTCATATGTAACCAACAGGGGGCATGAGAGAGGGCGCAATACTCATATGTAACCAACAGGGGGCATGAGAGAGGGTGCAGTACTCATATGTAACCAACAGGGGGCATGAGAGAGGGCGCAGTACTCATATGTAACCAACAGGGGGCATGAGAGAGGGTGCAGTACTGATATGTAACCAACAGGGGGCATGAGAGAGGGTGCAGTACTCATATAACCAACAGGGGGCATGAGAGAGGGTGCAGTACTCATATGTAACCAACAGGGGGCATGAGAGAGGGCGCAGTACTCATATGTAACCAACAGGGGGCATGAGAGAGGGCGCAGTACTCATATAACCAACACCAGGCAATGGTGGATTTTAACTTGAAGTATAGGCTTATATAACATAGAATAATAATATATTAAAATAACAGTATATAAAATAATATTGTATAATACTGTATACCAATATAATATAATATATAGTTATAGTATAATAAAATTTTAATAATACAATTATATAGTATAATAGTATAGTATATAGAAGTATAATATAGAATAATACATGATATAATAGAACAGTGTACTATAAATATATAGATAAATGTGTGTGTGTTTGTGTGTGTAAATGAATGAACCTCAGTAAATATCAGGGGTGTAAAGGTACACGTATCCGTACCGAACCAAACCGTTTCAGTGTGTACCGTACCGTACCGAACGGCTGTAGTGTGTACCGAACAAATACAGCGGTATGTTAACCGCTGTACGGTGGCTGTTTTTTCCACAATCTAATATAATTATTATTATTTTTTCTTTCCTTTACAAGTCGATTATTAATTTCAATATAGAATATTCGTTGACAGCCCTACAAGTACAATTAGTTACTGCACACTACATCACCCCTGAGTGGAACATGGAAAGCCAAACTTTCCCCCACTGTACCGAAAACCCATACCGAACCGTGACTTCAAAACCGAGGTACGTACCGAACCGTGTTTTTTTGTGTACCGTTACACCCCTAGGAAATATGCAATTTAACTGATAGATACACTAAATGTATTTGTTTATGTTAATTTAATTGTGTTGATGTTTTAATTTCTGCAAAATAAGTATGTACATTTTGTTTGGTTTGGTAAACATTGCTCTATGAACAGTCTACCAGTGTAGGGGCAGGTACAATAAGAGTTTTCTTCTTCCTGTTCCTTTCGGCCATGGCATTTAGTGGATCAGATTAAGTCAACTATATGTACTGAAGACACTGTTGAACAATAAATAAAAATTAGGATAATGATGATGATTATACAAATCTGCCAGAGAGGTGAGAGGATTTAAATTGTACCAATCCTGAACTAAGAATAATTCTTAAAACGGGTGTCAATATATTTAAATAAGGCAGGTCTCAAATAATACAATCGCAGTGTTCACATTGTTCAGTGTTCAAGCTATGATCTGTTCAAAGCACGGTTGGGAAATCAACAGGTACAAAGACGACCCTGAAAAAGTATTAAGCGCTTTCGAGATCTGGGATTACAGGTCGCCCCAAAAAACATTTGTTAGAACATTTCTTAGAAAAGAAAAAAAGTACAGCTTATTGAGAAAGTATATACTGGTATATAAAAAAATATGAGGCTTCGCTTCTGGTTTTTGTGGACATTTGATTCACCAAATACAGAAAAGTGCCCCACAAAAAAATTTTTACTCACCACACTGTTGTCATAAGAGTGGGCTCCCATTATTCCATAGGCCGGGTAGTCCATCTTCTGAGCCTGGCGAACACCCTTCTGTAATCTGAAATTAATATCCACCTTAGTCCCGTTTCCCACCATGTAAATTCTGGGGAATTCAGTCCAGTGTTTATACAGAGCCGAAGGCGCGACCAGCAAGCGCAGGGTTTGCCAGATGAAGGTCTAACAAAGAAACCATATATAATTGTTCTCAATAAAATGTTTTAAATAAAAATTAAGAGACCGGGTGTGAGAGCTTCTCCCGGTTTTGTAGGCAAGCGCAGGATGAAGACAATTAAATAAAATCACTGAAGTTATTACGACACAATGAAACCCAAAAGCTCAGCTACAACAGTGACCTCTGAAGCCCATCGAGGAGGTGATGAATTATGTATCCACCTAAATGCATATTTTTTTACTTTAAAAAAAATCATTATTTTAGGAAAGAGAGAAGGAGACAAGAGGGATTTAGGGAAGAGAGCACGATTTGTACTGGGAGTGTGAGAGCAAGAGTATTATTATTTGTCTATCTGTATGTCTGTACATGCGTGTTCTGTCTGTGTTATACGTTTTATCTTGAACACATCTGGAAAATCATTAAGTGATCAGTCATTGAATTTTCTTGTTTTGTATTTTATAAAATTATGATTATACTTTTTATTTCTTAAAAGAAAAGATGCCAATAAAAAGAGTATAAAAAAAAAGGAGGTGATGAATGTCGGCGGAGCAGGAAGAGAGACATGAGGTCTTACCTGATCCAACAGACTCCAGCCAGGATCAGAGACAGCGAGCCCAGCACGATGAACACGCTGCTCATCACTGAGAACAGACACAGACACAGAGTCAGGAGAGGGGGACGACAACATACAAGATACTTTAATGCCACACAACTATGGTTGGTGGTAATTGTTTGCGGTACAGCATTAGCACTGGGACATCAACATGAAACAACACCCCCCTCCCACCTCCCAATCCCTACAATAAATACATAAATACATACAGGACAGTCACATATAACAAGCGTCAGTCAGTGTCGGATGCTTGCTTGTGCAAGGGGGAGGGGGGGGGGGGGGGGGGGGGGGGCGGGCCAGGGCGTTTATTGTTCTTGCTGTAAAGTACTGATATAAGGGACAATAAGGGAATCTGAATCTGATTCACCTGTCCACTGGGGCAGGCTGATGAGATGGAACCACAGTCCCCTGATTATAAGGCCTTGAAAGTCAATACAGCATTGATGACATTCATTCAATCTTCATTTAATCTGGAACGATCATTGAGAGCAAGCTCTCATTTGCAATGACGTTGGGAAATACAGCACATAATAAATAAAAAACAGTATATAAACAGAAGTCAATCAATTCAAGCAGACTGGGGTGAAATGGTTGGCTATTAACAATTTAAACTGACCAGTGGATACACATTTATTGAGTTTTAAAGGGCAATTCAAAACGTTCCACGTGTCAGGGGCACAGAAGCAAAGTCTGGGGACATTAAGTGTCCAGACCCTCACCAGAGTGAGTGTGATCAGGTCCAGAGTCCAGACCCTCACCAGAGTGAGTGTGATCAGGTCCAGACCATCACCAGAGTGAGTGTGATCAGGTCCAGACCATCACCAGAGTGAGTGTGATCAGGTCCAGACCATCACCAGAGTGAGTGTGATCAGGTCCAGAGCTCCAGACCAGCAATTAAGTAATAATTATAGGCTGGAAGATCATCAATAAAGGTTTTATACAGAAATAGATGCCAGTGCAAGTCACATATCTCTGCCAGAGAGGACCACCCAACCGTATCATACAGGATACAATGATGGGTACCATAACTGTCACCGGTTCAGAATGATATACAGAGTCCAAAGGCTTATACATTTACATTTAGTCATTTAGCTGACGCTTTTATCCAAAGCGACTAACAAGTTCACAAGGCACAACTCTATCAGCTGAGTAACAATGTTCATCAAAGTGTTGAGTGCTACAGTCAGTACAGTGTAGGTTAGTTTATTAGGACAAGTGCATGACAGTAATGTTAGTTAGGGTTAGACTTTTTTCCAGATAATGGTTGAAGAAGTGCGTCTTTAGTCGACAGCGAAAGATTGGACGGGTTTCGGCTGTCCTAACTGGGGTGGGCAGTTCATTTCACCATTGTGGGGCAAGGACTGAGAAAAGGCGGCTTCTCCTTGATGACCCTCCAGGAGCTTGGATAGGACTCGGAGTGGGTCTGAGACGGCCAGAAGATGCAGAGCGTAGGGGTCTTGAGGGTGTGTAGTTAGAGACCATTGCCCGGAGGTACATGTAGGCGGGAGCCGTTCCCTTTGCGGCACGGTATGCCAGGTCGAGGGCCTTGAAGTGGATTCGTGCGGCGATGGGGAGCCAGTGCAAGTCCCTAAGAAGTGGGGTGACATGGGCTGACTTCGGTAGGTTTGAGCATGTCTATAAACTATGTAAGGGATAATGTATAGCTACGAGGTCATTGTCGCAAAATAATTGACCGACACAGAGTTTAAAATACAGAGGCGCAGCGCCGAGGTGTTTTAAACGTCAGTGAAGGTCAATTATTTTGCGACAATGATCGAGTATAGCTATACATTATCCCGCTTATTACATGGCTAACTTACTAACAATATACCTAATTCATCGACAAGACTAGATCAAATGAAGACGCAGTTGTTCTGTGGCTCTGTCAGCCCAAATAAAGTGATTATTATTATCGGCAGCCGGCAGGTCTCTGGTCTGATTGCATGACTGAGTGCAGCTGTGCATATGCTGAGCAGCACTGATACAGTGTTGTAGTGGGCTTGATTGCGAACAGCTGCGCACAGCGGTCATTATTGTCCCACAGCGGTCATTATTGTGTGATAACGGACCTCTGACGCGGGCTATTGACCAATCACAAGCAAGCATTTCGGCAAATGTGAAAACGCCATGTAATAAGACTCCATAATCCAAAACAGACAGAAAGCAGCTTCAACAACCTCCTTCTGCTGCTAAACAAAGGAACACTGGATTGTGTCAAGACAGGAGCGCAATGGTTCTCCTCTTCGCAACTGCATGGGTCGGTCTGGCCGTCTGGGTCAGTCTCGAGGTTGGAGACCATGGCTTAGCATCAATATAAAGTTGCACACTGTGTGCATTAAGTAAGCACACTGCAAGACTCACTCCCACTGTATTTTCATGTTCCTCACTGTATGCTTATATCAATAAACAGAGTGGGAGCAAGTCTAACTCTGTTAATATTGATCTTCTGTTTGTGCACCAGAGTGGTTTTGTATCTGGAGAGTCAGACCATGGGTTGACATCGACAACTGGTCCAAAGGAGGGCAACGTAAAAAAAAGAATAAAAAAAAAGTATACCAGATTGACGGGACGATTATGAACTCTATGGTTCCTTAGAATAAGAGGCTAAATATACGTTTTGTGTTCTTTAATTATCAATTATATTAAGATTGATAATTATATTAAAATTATCAAGCGTTATTCCTCACAGATGACATCCTCAGAATGTAATGGGAGGTGGTTTCCATATTGAAAAGGAAAAAATAAACTAAAATCAAGTCTGTTCTTGCATGAATACATCCTCTGGGATGTATATACAGTAGTATATGATGGTTCCGGACACGCAGTAAATAATAAACAAGTGAAGCACGTTTCTGGAGGAAACAGGAAATAATGGTAGAAGTGACTCACCGATGAACATGTGGTCGTTGGCGGGGTAGGGGACGATGGCGGGGCCCCTGTGGAGGACTGAGGTGCGGTTCACGGCCGTGTGGTTGGTGGCGATGGGCGGAGATGTTGTGACGGCTACAGCGGTCCTCTGAGCGGTGGGCGGAGATGTTGTTACGGCTACAGCGGTCCTCTGAGCGGTGGGCGGAGATGTTGTTACGGCTACAGCGGTCCTCTGAGCGGTGGGCGGAGATGTTGTTATGGCTACAGCGGTCCTCTGAGCGGGGGATGGTTCTGAGGTGGACGTCTGGGCGGGGCGAGGTACATTAGGCTCCTCCTTCTTGGGTTTAGGAGCATCCTTTAAGTTTAGAGCCAGTGGAGCTGAGATTGAAAAAAATATATATATACCGGTATACATATATATATATATATATATATATATATATATATATATATATATATATATATATATATATATATATATATATATACGTATATATTATATTAAAAGTATAAAGAAGGGAAAAACTTGAGAAAGTGTGCAGTATATCCCTTTCACTATCACACTAGTACAACCCTTTCACTGCGACAATACAGAAGGCTAACCCTTTCACTGCCACACGACAAAGGGTTAAACCTTTCACAACCACATTACATAAGGTTAACCCTTTCACTACCACACTACAGACGGTTAACCCTTTCACTACATAAGGTTAACCCTTTCACTACCACACTACAGACGGTTAACCCTTTCACTACAGAAGGTTAACCCTTTCACTACCACACTACAGACGGTTAACCTTTCACTACCACACTACAGACGGTTAACCCTTTCACCACCACACTACCAAATGGTTAACCCTTTCACTGAGACAATACAGAAGGTTAACCCTTTCACTGCCACACTACAGAAGGTTAACCTTTTCACTACCTAAAGGTTAACCTTCTGTAGTGTAGTAGTGAAAGGGATATATTATTAACCACCAACAGCAATGAATAACCGTAATGTAATTATGGATAAGACATCATCTCGATGTACCTGACAGTTCGGCCGTCTCCCGCTGTTCACCGATGATGGTGGAGAGAAAGTCTATTTCCTCATCCAGCACAGGGTAAGCAGTCACCTTACCTGGAGGAAGAGGAATGTGTCAATAATTTCATTCAGTACACACTTCCTTCTTTTTTATTTATTTAGTTCAGAGCGTGTCTGTACAATACACATGGCGCACATGAACTCACAGTACTGTAAATCATTTTCACTGAGTTTATATAACTCTTGAGTAACAGACAAATGAATGTTATAATATTTTTATTTAATTTTTTTTACGAAAGTGTAACCCGAGCGCCCCTTATTTATTTACTTGACTTATTTCTCCCAAAAGGTGCTATACAAATAAAGTTATTATTATTATAAATGAAGGTTCCGACAGCCTGTCAATGGCCCGACAGCCACCTGTTATAATCACCAGCCAGGGAACAAAATTAACTTTTTGGCTTACCAGCCAAGGTGGCTGGTAGATTAAAAAAACTACCAGCCAGGCAGATTTTTTTACCAGCCAAAAATTTGAAATAGCTTTTTAGTATATCGCCATGTGTTATTATTATTACTATATACAGGGCTCTACGCTAACCTTTTCCCCAGGGAGCACATGTGCTCCTAAATAAAATAAAAATTAGGAGCACAGTGAAAAAATTTCAAGTAACCGAGTTTATTAACAAACTATTTATTACATGCATATTATACTGTGCGTGAGTCAGGCCACGTGAGCGGATCGGCGCGGCCGAGAAATCCGCTCTTCGCTCTTTAAAGCTTGGTCCGCTCCGCTAATCGCTCATGTTGACCCCGCCCCCAAGTCGCTCTCCGCTCGCTCCCCACTCACCTTGAATCGAGCTCTCCCCGCTCCCCGCGCCAGATCGCTCGGCAGTTTTTCTTTTTCTTTTTTGGAGCATGGTGTAAATGAGCTCAAACTACAACAGTCTACACCCCCTGGGCCCCTTAACAATTGTTTGTATTGAGCCGCATTGTAATTGTAGCCATTCTGCAATGTTAAATAACGTTGTTTATCCATTCACTAGCCCTATTAAGCGATGATAGGCTAGCCGAGCCACAATGCTATGGTCGCTGCCATTAACGTTAGCATGTAAGCTAACGTCAACAACAATGGCGTCGATACTTTTTCTAACAGGAGTGAGTGTGGGCGTCATAGATATCTATGGTGGGCGTCTCTACAGTGACGAAGCCTGAACCCTTCTCATTGGTTGAAAATGGCCTTCATGTTTGTACATCGCCATCTGTTGCTTTGGCATTGTACTGCATGTATATATTACATCAACAGTGTTAAACCACTGTGAGCGGCCTGGAGTGGATTGGAGCGGAGGAGAACTCTCGCTCCGGACGTCGCGCCGACTCATTTTAAAACCCACTCCTCGCTCACGTCAAAACCGCCCGCTCCGCGCCCCGCGCCGCTCACGCTCCGATCCGCTCACATGGCCTGGCGTGCGTGTGCATACTAAGGGTCAACATCTGTGCAATAGCACATATCACCAAAATCACACATTGGCCCATGCCTACTAGACACAAAGGATATCGGTTGTCAAGCTGCTTTTGTATGTTGTACTGTTGTCACAATACCAACATTTTGACTTTGATACAGATAGGAAAGGTAATGGAATATATTATTAGATGACTGAACATGGAAAATTCTTTATACAATTATTTAATTCATTATAATTTAAACGCTATTGAATAATAGTTATTAGTATAGTAATGAATTAATAGTAATTAATACAATTATTCTGTTACAGCTACTGAGCTATATACTATAGCTACTGTCCATCAATATCTTCCTTTAGAATGAAATAGGTTCAGGAGAGAGAGAGAGAGAGAGAGAGAGAGAGAGAGAGAGAGAGAGAGAGAGAGAGAGACACACACACACAGAGAGATAGACGGAGAGAGACAGATTCTCAGCCCCTCCTTCCCTCACTATGCCTCTGAGCGTCTCCAGTGATTAGCGTTAGCAGTAGTTAGCGGTTACCAGGTTAGCCTAGTTGGAGTACTTAGTTAGCAGATACTATTACAGTAGTTAATGTTTAGCGCGACGTGAGTATACAGGACTGGCGAGGATGCAAAGCATGTTAGACAATTGGAACTGCTGCTCGCAGAGTTTTCGTTGCACATAGAAGCAGCATGACTCGAGATGAGTTGTTACAGAGCTGGTCCACGCTGCTCCGTCTCTATTATGAAATGACAATTGCGCACTTGACACGCCCACTACAAAAGACTATTACTCGCACACCGTGCTCCTAAATGATTTTTCTGGTTCGCACAAATCTATTTTTAGAGGCAAATGCGAGTGAAATGCTCGCACTGTATAGCCCTGATATAATACTGATATAATATAATACTGATACTGATATAATCACTTTAAAAATAGTATAGTAACAGTGTATTGCACTACCAAGGGACCTAGCATGTGCTTCATGCTCTGTAAATAACTATGTACAAATACCGTGATGTCCCACTATGTTACCTGTTTATTGCACAATGTTGTTTATTGGATTCTATTATATGTTGTACTACTGTATTACACATCGTTGCGGGCAAGACCACCCGCATTTCATTGTATACTTGTATGCCGTGACAAATAAAAACTCTTGACTTGACTAATATGCTCATATGGCTCCCAATTATTTTACACGCCAGAGTGGCCGAGTACCCTCTATAATTTACCAGCCAAAGAGGAAATCTACACGCCATTGGCGTTTGGCGGGTGCTTATTTTGTTCCCTGTCACCAGCTGTAACCCGAGCTGATCTGTGCCACAGAACGGGCCGTCGGATGGATATAATCACCGGTAGGGCAAAAAATCATACTGCGATAACGATATGATAATGTTATCATATCACTCGATATAGATAATTATCGAAATTGTTATAAGTTAAAAAAAAAATAAAAAAAATATATATATATTTTTTTTAAACAACAGATGTATGTTTATTTTGCAGCAATTCTTTCTCGTTGCCGCCATCTTTAGTGTTACATCCCCTCACACTCCAGTTCTCAGGCTGCAGCTGGTTTAAAAGCTAAAGTAAACCGGCTTCTCTGCTGGCTGTGGCTCCAGGGGAGTTGAACAGTTCTGGCTCTGCTAGTTTATTTTTGATCTTTTGGCGCTTTTTTGGTGGACAAACAAAGCCATTACTTTAAGTTGCAGGCAAGAAAGACAAGTCTGTCCACTGTCTCTGGTTTTAAAACTGCCCTGTTGCAGGTAAAAAAAACATTATTTTTTTCCGATATATATATTTTTTTCGATATTTGATATCGATTATTAAAATATATCGTGATATTTATCGTTATCGTTATATCGCCCCGCCCTAATCACCGGTGTAACCTGAGCGCCCCTCCTGGTTGATATACCGTTAACCTGACACAAACACGGCAGCCACGCCGCAGGGCTACAACTCTACCACACAGAAGTGATCTTCTACTGGGGGATCATTCATACTAGCGGTTTGACTAGCAAAGTAATGCAATAATAATAATAATAATAATAATAATAATAATAATAATAATAAAACAGTGACTCAGGAGGTAGAGTGGTCGTCTGCTAATCAGAACGTTCCCGATTCAGTTCCCGCCCCTCCCAGCAGTGTGTCTACTGTAGGTGTCCTTGAGCAAGACATTAAAGAACCCCCAACTGCTCCTGATGAGCATGACCGTGCACGGTTGCCTCCGCCGTCGGTCTGTGAATGCATGAATGTGAGGCATGAGTTCATGAGAAAATGATGAATAAATAAGTTATTTTTCCTTTTAAATATATATCTTTTTTTAGGGCATTTCTTCTTTTTTATTGGGACAGGACAGTGAGTGACAGGAAACCAGGTAGAGAGAAGGGGGACAGGACAGTGAGTCAGTGACAGGAAACCAGGTAGAAAGAAGGAGGACAGGACAGTGAGTGACAGGAAACCAGGAAGAGAGAAGGAGGACAGGACAGTGAGTCAGTGACAGGAAACCAGGTAGAAAGAAGGAGGACAGGACAGTGAGTGACAGGAAACCAGGTAGAGAGAAGGAGGACAGGACAGTGAGTGACAGGAAACCAGGTAGAGAGAAGGGGGACAGGACAGTGAGTGACAGGAAACCAGGTAGAGAGGAGGGGGACAGGACAGTGGGTGACAGGAAACCAGGTAGAGAGGAGGGGGACAGGACAGTGGGTGACAGGAAACCAGGAAACCAGGTAGAGAGGAGGGGGACAGGACAGTGAGTGACAGGAAACCAGGTAGAGAGAAGGGGGACAGGACAGTGAGTGACAGGAAACCAGGAAACCAGGTAGAGAGGAGGGGGACAGGACAGTGAGTGACAGGAAACCAGGTAGAGAGAAGGGGGACAGGACAGTGAGTCAGTGACAGGAAACCAGGTAGAGAGGAGGGGGACAGGACAATGAGTCAGTGACAGGAAACCAGGTAGAGAGGAGGGGGACAGGACAGTGAGTGACAGGAAACCAGGTAGAGAGGAGGGGGACAGGACAGTGAGTGACAGGAAACCAGGTAGAGAGAAGGGGGACAGGACAGTGAGTGACAGGAAACCAGGTAGAGAGAAGGGGGACAGGACAGTGAGTCAGTGACAGGAAACCAGGTAGAGAGGAGGGGGACAGGACAGTGGGTGACAGGAAACCAGGTAGAGAGAAGGGGGACAGGACAGTGGGTGACAGGAAACCAGGTAGAGAGAAGGGGGACAGGACAGTGAGTCAGTGACAGGAAACCAGGTAGAGAGGAGGGGGACAGGACAGTGAGTGACAGGAAACCAGGAAGAGAGAATAGGGACAGGACAGTGAGTCAGTGACAGGAAACCAGGTAGAGAGGAGGGGGACAGGACAGTGAGTGACAGGAAACCAGGTAGAGAGGAGGGGGACAGGACAGTGAGTCAGTGACAGGAAACCAGGTAGAGAGGAGGGGGACAGGACAGTGAGTCAGTGACAGGAAACCAGGTAGAGAGAAGAGGGACAGGACAGTGAGTGACAGGAAACCAGGTAGAGAGGAGGAGGACAGGACAGTGAGTCAGTGACAGGAAACCAGGTAGAGAGAAGAGGGACAGGACAGTGAGTGACAGGAAACCAGGTAGAGAGGAGGAGGACAGGACAGTGAGTCAGTGACAGGAAACCAGGTAGAGAGAAGAGGGACAGGACAGTGAGTGACAGGAAACCAGGTAGAGAGGAGGAGGACAGGACAGTGAGTGACAGGAAACCAGGTAGAGAAAAGAGGGACAGGACAGTGAGTGACAGGAAACCAGGTAGAGAGGAGGAGGACAGGACAGTGGGTGACAGGAAACCAGGAAGAGAGAAGGAGGACAGGACAGTGAGTGACAGGAAACCAGGAAGAGAGAAGGGGGACAGGACAGTGAGTCAGTGACAGGAAACCAGGTAGAGAGGAGGGGGACAGGACAGTGAGTCAGTGACAGGAAACCAGGTAGAGAGAAGAGGGACAGGACAGTGAGTGACAGGAAACCAGGTAGAGAGGAGGAGGACAGGACAGTGAGTCAGTGACAGGAAACCAGGTAGAGAGAAGAGGGACAGGACAGTGAGTGACAGGAAACCAGGTAGAGAGGAGGAGGACAGGACAGTGAGTCAGTGACAGGAAACCAGGTAGAGAGAAGAGGGACAGGACAGTGAGTGACAGGAAACCAGGTAGAGAGGAGGAGGACAGGACAGTGAGTGACAGGAAACCAGGTAGAGAAAAGAGGGACAGGACAGTGAGTGACAGGAAACCAGGTAGAGAGGAGGAGGACAGGACAGTGAGTGACAGGAAACCAGGTAGAGAGGAGGAGGACAGGACAGTGAGTGACAGGAAACCAGGTAGAGAGAAGAGGGACAGGACAGTGGGTGACAGGAAACCAGGTAGAGAGGAGGGGGACAGGACAGTGAGTCAGTGACAGGAAACCAGGTAGAGAGAAGAGGGACAGGACAGTGAGTGACAGGAAACCAGGAAGAGAGAAGAGGGCAGGACAGTGAGTGACAGGAAACCAGGTAGAGAGGAGGGGGACAGGACAGTGAGTGACAGGAAACCAGGAAGAGAGAAGAGGGACAGGACAGTGAGTGACAGGAAACCAGGAAGAGAGAAGGGGGACAGGACAGTGAGTCAGTGACAGGAAACCAGGTAGAGAGAAGAGGGACAGGACAGTGAGTGACAGGAAACCAGGTAGAGAGAAGGGGGACAGGACAGTGAGTCAGTGACAGGAAACCAGGTAGAGAGAAGGGGGACAGGACAGTGAGTCAGTGACAGGAAACCAGGTAGAGAGAAGGGGGACAGGACAGTGAGTGACAGGAAACCAGGAAGAGAGAAGGAGGACAGGACAGTGAGTCAGTGACAGGAAACCAGGTAGAGAGAAGGAGGACAGGACAGTGAGTCAGTGACAGGAAACCAGGTAGAGAGAAGGGGGACAGGACAGTGAGTGACAGGAAACCAGAAAGAGAGAAGAGGGACAGGACAGTGAGTCAGTGACAGGAAACCAGAAAGAGAGAAGAGGGACAGGACAGTGAGTCAGTGACAGGAAACCAGGTAGAGAGAAGAGGGACAGGACAGTGAGTGACAGGAAACCAGAAAGAGAGAAGAGGGACAGGACAGTGAGTCAGTGACAGGAAACCAGGTAGAGAGAAGGGGGACAGGACAGTGAGTCAGTGACAGGAAACCAGGTAGAGAGGAGGAGGACAGGACAGTGAGTGACAGGAAACCAGGTAGAGAGAAGAGGGACGGGACAGTGAGTGACAGGAAACCAGGTAGAGAGAAGAGGGACAGGACAGTGAGTCAGTGACAGGAAACCAGGTAGAGAGGAGGGGGACAGGACAGTGAGCGACAGGAAACCAGGTAGAGAGGAGGAGGACAGGACAGTGAGTGACAGGAAACCAGGTAGAGAGAAGGGGGACAGGACAGTGAGTCAGTGACAGGAAACCAGGAAGAGAGAAGGGGGACAGGACAGTGAGTGACAGGAAACCAGGTGGAGAGAAGGGGGACAGGACAGTGAGTCAGTGACAGGAAACCAGGTAGAGAGGAGGGGGACAGGACAGTGAGTCAGTGACCGGAAACCAGGTAGAGAGAAGGGGGACAGGACAGTGAGTGACAGGAAACCAGAAAGAGAGAAGAGGGACAGGACAGTGAGTCAGTGACAGGAAACCAGGTAGAGAGGAGGGGGACAGGACAGTGAGTCAGTGACCGGAAACCAGGTAGAGAGAAGGGGGACAGGACAGTGAGTGACAGGAAACCAGGTAGAGAGAAGAGGGACAGGACAGTGAGTCAGTGACAGGAAACCAGGTAGAGAGGAGGGGGACAGGACAGTGAGTGACAGGAAACCATGTAGAGGAGGGGGACAGGACAGTGAGTCAGTGACAGGAAACCAGGAAGAGAGAAGGGGGACAGGACAGTGAGTGACAGGAAACCAGGAAGAGAGGAGGGGGACAGGACAGTGAGTGACAGGAAACAGGAGGCACAGTGTCCCCCTTGGGGAACGTGTGGTGGTGCACTGCAGAGAGTGCTGCCGCCTGCGTGGGTAGTGATGGTGAGTGTGTGTGTGCGTGCGTGTGCGTGTGACTGTGTGTGTATGCGAGGGAGGTGGGGTTGCGCTCTGCGTGGGCAGGCAGCAGGAGAGAGTCACTATGAGTTTGATCTGCAAAGGCATGAGAGAGAGAGAGGCTGAGGAAAGTGATGCAGTGTGTGTGTGTGTGTGTGTATATGTGTGTTTCTCAGCATATATTAGTGTGTGTGTGTGTGTGTGTGTGTGTGTGTGTGTGTGTGTGTGTGTGTGTGTGTGTGTGTGTGTGTGTGTGTGTGTGTGTGTGTGTGGAGGGGGGGGCATGTGTGTATAATATATGTTCATTCCAGTGATTGGATGAGTGTGGTGCAATGCATTATGCGTGTGTGTGTGTGTGTGTGTGTGTGTAGCAGAGTATTAGTTAGAGTGTGGTGCAGTGTGTGGGTGGATGGGTCAGAGCTCCTCTGGCATGCTGTACTGTGGTGGAGGACATGGAGAGAGAGAGAGAGAGAGAGAGAGAGAGAGAGAGAGAGAGAGAGAGAGAGAGAGAGAGAGAGAGAGAGAGAGAGAGAGAATACACACATATATATAGAGGGAGAGAGAGAAAGAGAGGGATAAATACACACATATATATATATATATATATATATATATATATATATATATATATATATATATATATATATATATATTAGGGCTGTCAGTTTATCGCGTTAATTAGATTAATTAATTACACAGCAAATTATCGCGTTATGAAAATTAACTCAAAATTACAAAAAAAACATTTTTTTTCTTTTATGATTTTTTTTTATCTCATTCATTCCATAAGAACGTAGAATACACATTACAGACTTTTTTTTATATGGTCCATTTGCATGTTCTTGGTATCTGATTCTAGGGACATCTATGGATCTCAGGGAATGTATTGCCAGTGTCAGAAATACTGTGTCTGTTACTAGGCTTGAGTAAATTGTAATGAACCAAATGAGAATATCAATACAATTCTTTTTTTATCTTTGACTGTGAATAACACTATGCTCAAATTGACCAGACCTGAAAAATCTAAGCAAATTAATAGATGGAAGATGATTAAACAGAAGGTTTTATAGATACAGTACTGAATTCTGCCATCCGGACACATGCAATTTGAAATATGATTATAGAATATAGAATATCAGGCATAAAATGGTTATGCGATTAAAATGCGATTAATTAGATTAATTAATTACAAATCCTGTAATTAATTAGATTAATTTTTGTAATCGCCTGACAGCACTAATATATATATATATATATATATATATATATATAGAGGGAGAGAGGAAGATAATATTAAATACACATATATATATTATATATATATAGAGAGAAAGATAAATACACATATATAGAGAGTAAAAGAAAGAAAGAAAGAAAGAAAGAAAGAAAGAAAGAAAGAAAGAAAGAAAGAAAGAAAGAAAGAAAGAAAGAAAGAAAGAAAGAAAGAAAGAAAGAAAGAAAGAAAGAAAGAAAGAAAGAAAGAAAGAAAGAGGGGGGAGGGGAAGGTATGGAGCTCCCTCAGAATCATGAATGAAAGGCATCACCAGGGCAACCGAGAGGGAAGAGGGGAGGGGTGTGGGCGGCTGGGGAGCTAATTGGATTGTATGTGCAAAGCAGGAGTCCAGTAAAACACCAGATCTATAAAGCTTCCATAAAGGAGAGTCATACATAAACAAAATGACTTTCGCACAACATTTGAATAACATTTTTACCATCTGGTAAGAAACAAAGATAAGGAGGAGAGAAGAGAAAAACACATGAATGACAATAATATTCACATGAATATATTTAATGCAATGATATGGGTGTGGAAATGCCATAAAGAGCTTGTTGAAGATCACGTTCACACCGTCCCAAAGAACACCCACACAATGCAACCTGTTCTGATGGACTGGCGTTGCTAAAGAACAGCTGGGACCCACGTTTATGAATGAATGAATGATTTTATTTCTGTCTTTTTTTTCTTTTTTTTTAATCATAGTAGTAGAACTTAAAAAAATAAATAAAAAATTACCGAAAATGTGTAGGCTGAAGCCGAGGCTTATAATTGCCTACCCTTTTTACATTACATTACACTATTTACATTACATTACACTATTTACACACAAAAAATGTATACAAAAAAGAAACATAATTCAGTATATCATTTAGCAAAGGTTACAAACGTTTCATAGTTTTATGTACAAAACGTATACACATTTATTTATGTTTTATTTATTTTTTTAAATACCTTTTCTTTTTTTTTTTTTAAAGGGAAATTATTTTACTATTTCTTTCACTATTTGGGCACTTTTACACAATTCCTGTGAGTTTATGGAACACCTCTGTAATTTAAAAAATTTTTTAATGCATTGTTTTGTATTTCTAATCAAGTCCTCAAAAACAGCATTTTTCTACCTCAAGATCTTAAGCCGTTTTGAGCCTGGGCTCCAACCACTGTGGTAACTGTGTGGAGTGTGTGGCGGCATCTGCCACATTATCATGCAGCTGTGTCTCTCTGACATCACAAATCAGCACATTTTCAGATGACTCAGTTCAGTGAGGGTGAATATTGTGAGAGGAGAATTGGAAGAATGCGCCAATATGAGAATTAGAGACATAGATCATATTAATATAAGTCCACATAGCTAGGAAACAATGCTAAACACTGAAAAAGGCCATTTATAAGATAGTTCCCCTTTATATATATATATATATATATATATATATATATATATATATATATATATATATATAAATATATATGTGTTTTTCTTTTCCTTTTTCCCTTCGTCACTATTTGAACACAGCTATGTTATAGATGAAATATAACTAGGATAATAATGAGGTTTTATATTTATGTATCACCTTATATTTGAATAATATATAAATTATGTCCTGTTGCAGTGATCCAACAGGAGATCAAACCTCTATATGCTAGAATCTCCACCTTGTTCTGGTCGCTGCAGTGAAACGGTATATACTAGGCTACAGTGAAACGGTATATACTAGGCTACAGCTGCAGTGAAACGGTATATACTAGGCTACAGCTGCAGTGAAACGGTATATACTAGGCTACAGCTGCAGTGAAACGGTATATACTAGGCTACAGCAGCAGTGAAACGGTATATACTAGGCTACAGCTGCAGTGAAACGGTATATACTAGGCTACAGCAGCAGTGAAACGGTATATACTAGGCTACAGCAGCAGTGAAACGGTATATACTAGGCTACAGCTGCAGTGAAACGGTATATACTAGGCTACAGCAGCAGTGAAACGGTATATACTAGGCTACAGCAGCAGTGAAACGGTATATACTAGGCTACAGCCCAGTGAAACGGTATATACTAGGCTACAGCAGCAGTGAAACGGTATATACTAGGCTACAGCCCAGTGAAACGGTATATACTAGGCTACAGCAGCAGTGAAACGGTATATACTAGGCTACAGCAGCAGTGAAACGGTATATACTAGGCTACAGCCCAGTGAAACGGTATATACTAGGCTACAGCAGCAGTGAAACGGTATATACTAGGCTACAGCCCAGTGAAACGGTATATACTAGGCTACAGCAGCAGTGAAACGGTATATACTAGGCTACAGCAGCAGTGAAACGGTATATACTAGGCTACAGCAGCAGTGAAACGGTATATACTAGGCTACAGCAGCAGTGAAACGGTATATACTAGGCTACAGCAGCAGTGAAACGGTATATACTAGGCTACAGCAGCAGTGAAACGGTATATACTAGGCTACAGCCCAGTGAAACGGTATATACTAGGCTACAGCTGCAGTGAAACGGTATATACTAGGCTACAGCTGCCCAGTGAAACAGTATATACTAGGCTACAGCAGCAGTGAAACGGTATATACTAGGCTACAGCACCAGTGAAACGGTATATACTAGGCTACAGCTGCAGTGAAACGGTATATACTAGGCTACAGCTGCAGTGAAACGGTATATACTAGGCTACAGCTGCAGTGAAACGGTATATACTAGGCTACAGCTGCAGTGAAACGGTATATACTAGGCTACAGCTGCAGTGAAATGGTATATACTAGGCTACAGCAGCAGTGAAACGGTATATACTAGGCTACAGCTGCCCAGTGAAACGGTATATACTAGGCTACAGCTGCCCAGTGAAACGGTATATACTAGGCTACAGCAGCAGTGAAACGGTATATACTAGGCTACAGCTGCAGTGAAACGGTATATACTAGGCTACAGCAGCAGTGAAATGGTATATACTAGGCTACAGCTGCAGTGAAACGGTATATACTAGGCTACAGCAGCAGTGAAACGGTATATAAGGCTACAGCTGCAGTGAAACGGTATATACTAGGCTACAGCAGCAGTGAAACGGTATATACTAGGCTACAGCAGCAGTGAAACGGTATATACTAGGCTACAGCTGCAGTGAAACGGTATATACTAGGCTACAGCAGGTATATACTAGGCTACAGCAGCAGTGAAACGGTATATACTAGGCTACAGCTGCAGTGAAACGGTATATACTAGGCTACAGCAGCAATGAAACGGTATATACTAGGCTACAGCAGCAGTGAAACGGTATATACTAGGCTACAGCTGCAGTGAAACGGTATATACTAGGCTACAGCAGGTATATACTAGGCTACAGCAGCAGTGAAACGGTATATACTAGGCTACAGCAGCAGTGAAACGGTATATACTAGGCTACAGCAGCAGTGAAACGGTATATACTAGGCTACAGCAGCAGTGAAACGGTATATACTAGGCTACAGCAGCAGTGAAACGGTATATACTAGGCTACAGCAGCAGTGAAACGGTATATACTAGGCTACAGCAGCAGTGAAACGGTATATACTAGGCTACAGCAGCAGTGAAACGGTATATACTAGGCTACAGCAGCAGTGAAACGGTATATACTAGGCTACAGCTGCAGTGAAACGGTATATACTAGGCTACAGCCCAGTGAAACGGTATATACTAGGCTACAGCTGCAGTGAAACGGTATATACTAGGCTACAGCAGCAGTGAAACGGTATATACTAGGCTACAGCTGCAGTGAAACGGTATATACTAGGCTACAGCTGCAGTGAAACGGTATATACTAGGCTACAGCAGCAGTGAAACGGTATATATTAGGCTACAGCTGCAGTGAAACGGTATATACTAGGCTACAGCAGGTATATACTAGGCTACAGCTGCAGTGAAACGGTATATACTAGGCTACAGCTGCAGTGAAACGGTATATACTAGGCTACAGCTGCAGTGAAACGGTATATACTAGGCTACAGCTGCAGTGAAACGGTATATACTAGGCTACAGCTGCAGTGAAACGGTATATACTAGGCTACAGCTGCAGTGAAACGGCATATACTAGGCTACAGCTGCAGTGAAACGGTATATACTAGGCTACAGTGAAACGGTATATACTAGGCTACAGCTGCAGTGAAACGGTATATACTAGGCTACAGCTGCAGTGAAACGGTATATACTAGGCTACAGCAGCAGTGAAACGGTATATACTAGGCTACAGCTGCAGTGAAACGGTATATACTAGGCTACAGCAGCAGTGAAACGGTATATACTAGGCTACAGCAGCAGTGAAACGGTATATACTAGGCTACAGCAGCAGTGAAACGGTATATACTAGGCTACAGCAGCAGTGAAACGGTATATACTAGGCTACAGCAGCAGTGAAACGGTATATACTAGGCTACAGCTGCAGTGAAACGGTATATACTAGGCTACAGCAGCAGTGAAACGGTATATACTAGGCTACAGCTGCAGTGAAACGGTATATACTAGGCTACAGCTGCAGTGAAACGGTATATACTAGGCTACAGCAGCAGTGAAACGGTATATACTAGGCTACAGCAGCAGTGAAACGGTATATACTAGGCTACAGCTGCAGTGAAACGGTATATACTAGGCTACAGCAGCAGTGAAACGGTATATACTAGGCTACAGCAGCAGTGAAACGGTATATACTAGGCTACAGCTGCAGTGAAACGGTATATACTAGGCTACAGCTGCAGTGAAACGGTATATACTAGGCTACAGTGAAACGGTATATACTAGGCTACAGCAGCTTGTTCTGGTCGCTGCAGTGAAACGGTATATACTAGGCTACAGCTGCCCAGTGAAACGGTATATACTAGGCTACAGCAGCAGTGAAACGGTATATACTAGGCTACAGCTGCCCAGTGAAACGGTATATACTAGGCTACAGTGAAACGGTATATACTAGGCTACAGCAGCAGTGAAACGGTATATACTAGGCTACAGCAGCAGTGAAACGTTATATACTAGGCTACAGCTGCAGTGAAACGGTATATACTAGGCTACAGCTGCAGTGAAACGGTATATACTAGGCTACAGCAGCAGTGAAACGATATATACTAGGCTACAGCTGCAGTGAAACGGTATATACTAGGCTACAGCTGCAGTGAAACGGTATATACTAGGCTACAGCTGCAGTGAAACGGTATATACTAGGCTACAGCTGCAGTGAAACGGTATATACTAGGCTACAGCTGCAGTGAAACGGTATATACTAGGCTACAGTGAAACGGTATATACTAGGCTACAGCTGCCCAGTGAAACGGTATATACTAGGCTACAGCTGCAGTGAAACGGTATACACTAGGCTACAGTGAAACGGTATATACTAGGCTACAGCTGCCCAGTGAAACGGTATATACTAGGCTACAGCAGCAGTGAAACGGTATATACTAGGCTACAGTGAAACTGTATATACTAGGCTACAGCTGCCCAGTGAAACGGTATATACAAGGCTACAGCTGCAGTGAAACGGTATATACTAGGCTACAGCAGCAGTGAAACGGTATATACTAGGCTACAGCTGCAGTGAAACGGTATATACTAGGCTACAGCAGCAGTGAAACGGTATATACTAGGCTACAGCTGCAGTGAAACGGTATATACTAGGCTACAGTGAAACGATATATACTAGGCTACAGCAGCAGTGAAACGGTATATACTAGGCTACAGCAGCAGTGAAACGGTATATACTAGGCTACAGCAGCAGTGAAACGGTATATACTAGGCTACAGCTGCCCAGTGAAACGGTATATACTAGGCTACAGCAGCAGTGAAACGGTATATACTAGGCTACAGCAGCAGTGAAACGGTATATACTAGGCTACAGCAGCAGTGAAACGGTATATACTAGGCTACAGCTGCAGTGAAACGGTATATACTAGGCTACAGCTGCAGTGAAACGGTATATACTAGGCTACAGCTGCAGTGAAACGGTATATACTAGGCTACAGCTGCCCAGTGAAACGGTATATACTAGGCTACAGCTGCAGTGAAACGGTATATACTAGGCTACAGTGAAACGGTATATACTAGGCTACAGCAGCAGTGAAACGGTATATACTAGGCTACAGCTGCCCAGTGAAACGGTATATACTAGGCTACAGCTGCCCAGTGAAACGGTATATACTAGGCTACAGCTGCAGTGAAACGGTATATACTAGGCTACAGCAGCAGTGAAACGGTATATACTAGGCTACAGCAGCAGTGAAACGGTATATACTAGGCTACAGCAGCAGTGAAACGGTATATACTAGGCTACAGCAGCAGTGAAGCGGTATATACTAGGCTACAGCAGCAGTGAAGCGGTATATACTAGGCTACAGCTGCAGTGAAACGGTATATACTAGGCTACAGCAGGTATATACTAGGCTACAGCAGGTATATACTAGGCTACAGCAGTATATACTAGGCTACAGCAGGTATATACTAGGCTACAGCAGGTATATACTAGGCTACAGCAGGTATATACTAGGCTACAGCAGTATATACTAGGCTACAGCAGGTATATACTAGGCTACAGCAGGTATATACTAGGCTACAGCAGGTATATACTAGGCTACAGCAGCCCCACATTTTTATTTTTATTTTTTTACTATCTTTTTTTCCCCCTCCTCTTTTTCCGATTTTTCTCCCATCCCAGTGTTAGTCGTTATGCCAATTCCAAACTCCCTTCCTGGTTGTTGCGCACCTCCCCTACTGTTGGTCCGGGAGGCCGGAGACTATCACATGCTATCCTCCGACACATGCGCAGCCAGCCTGGCAGCTCAGATTCTCACTGGGAGAGTGTAACGTGTGGAAGGTCACACTACCTCCCTCCAGATCCTTCCTTCGCTGAGCAGGCGCCCCAACCGAACTGTAGGAGTATTTTCTGTTTACAACGCCCAGGACCCACCCATCAGCTTTCCCACCCTCTAATACTGCCAATTGTATTAGTATGGACGACCAGCCAAACTGAAAACAATGTGGAGAGCTGGGATCGAACACGCAACCAGCGTCTCCAGCATTGGTGGTGAGTGCCTTGCCCACTGCACCACCTGGCCGCCCAGCCCGACATTGTTATGTCTAGGGCTGACCTTCGAAGCTTTTTTTGGCAATCAAAGCTTCGGGGGCCGAGCTTCGATTTTAATTCGAAGCTTAAAAAAAATAAAAATAAAAATATAAAATATATATATATTTTTTTTATATATATTTTTTTTATCTTATGTTGTGGGACTTGTACAGCACTTTGGTAAACGTTGTTGTTTTTAAATGTGCTCTATAAATAAAGTGGATTGGATTAATTAATTAAGAAGCCCCTTTCGTGACGTGTGCCAACAAGGTTTCACTCGGCTGTGTGATTTAATTCAAGGTGGATCGCTGTTGTCGTTTGAACAACTTCAGATTTCATGGGAACTACCAATCCTTGATATATGGCCTGTGTAGACTAAACTATGCACAGAATGATGTCAGTCTACAAGGTCCGGATTCTACATGGTCCGGCAATGTAGACCTTGTAGACTCCACTACAGACCAATTATCAGTGAATGTTCATGCATTTTTAAGAAGGGCAACTTCCACAAAAAAACAAAGAACTCACCAAAACATCTCAGTAGCACCTTATTTAAATGTTCTATTTCATATATGGAGATTCATATTTATTTATGTATTGCATGCATTTCTACATTTTATTTCCCATTTTGTTTATTCATCCCAGTATCTTTCTTTCTTGTGTGTGGAATTCTACAAGGCATGTAGGTGTATATGTGTTTGAGGATGATATCCTTCAAACAGGCAATAGTGATGATATAATTTGGGCAGTGCTGAGCTGGGTTACTTTCCTCCAGTGTATTTGTCCCCCGGCCCCACCCAATGGCCCCATGCACACACACACACACACAAAAATCGAAGTAAAAAAAATAAATAATAATTAATTACTTTATTTTTTATTTTTTTTTTTATTTTTTTTTTTATGTTCGAAGCTTGTGCCATCGAACGAAGCTTCGAAGCTTCGAAGTATTTAAGACAGCCCTAGTTATGTCTGAGCTGTAAAGCCAGCCGTGTTCCACGCAGGCATGACGAGAGGGGGGGGGGGGGGGGGGGGAGATGAGAGAGAAAGTGAGAGAGCGAGAAAGATGAGAGAGAGAAAGAAAGTTGAGAGAGAGAGAGAAAGATGAGAGAGAGGGAGAGAGAGCGTGAAAGATGAGAGAGAGAGAAAGAAAGTTGAGAGAGAGAGCGTGAAAGATGAGAGAGAGAAAGAGGGAAATATGAGCGGGGGGAGAGGGAGAAAAAGAGAGAGATGGAGGGAGAAAGAGAGAGGGAGAGAGAGAAAGATAGGAGTGTGTGGATAGATGGAGGAAGAGAGCAATGTGTAGGAGCTAACCTCAGTTTACCCGCCTTTTGAAGCCGATATACGTAGATCTTTATGATCGATATTCATAGATTATATAATACATAGTTAATAGATGCAAGTTACATACATACTGTATCTACAGTTAGAAAATAGCATCTTTGTGAGGAAATAGAAACAGACTGGGACAAGAGTCCAGACTAAATCTCTGACATAGAACGATATAGAACCTGGAAGACGTGTCATCGTTTTGCTCCGCCCACTTAGAAAATGCAGTGCATTTCACTAGCCATTTCACTAGCCATGTCACTAGCCATGTCACTAGCCATGTCACTAGCCATGTCACTAGCCATGTACTAGCCATGTCACTAGCCATTTCACTAGCCATGTCACTAGCCATTTCACTAGCCATGTCACTAGCCATATCACTAGCCATGTCACTAGTCATGTCACTAGCCATTTCACTAGCCATTAGAAATACTTTAATCATCCCGAGGGAAATTTGATGCTACAAATCGCTCACAGTAAACATTTAGACAGAACAAAGTCACGCATAATGTTTTATATAGCGCCTTTCAGAAGACCCAAGGCCGCTTTACATAGGGGGGGGGGGGGGTAAGAAAAGTAACAGTGGACAGACACAACATACAAAGTGAGAAATTAGGGGTTAAAGGCCCAGTTGAAGAGGTGGATTTTGAGGAGTTTTCTTTTTAATAGGAATAACAAAACAAATTGCCTAAGAATAAGATAATAATAACGGACCGGGATTCACATTTCGTATGTTATGTATATAATATACAGTACATTACATTTAGTCATTTAGCTGACGCTTTTATCCTAAGCGACTTACAAGTTCTGTACGACAAGTCATCAGGAAGGGTACAACTCTATCAGCTGAGTAAGGGCCCGGGTCCACCTATCTCATATTTATGGGCGCAAGCGTCTTTTTTCAATGTATCCCAATGGGGAGGGTGCGTATGCGGCCGCCTATAGGTAATGCGCTGCAGTCTGCTTCTTTTTTCAGCGCCTTTCAGCTTTTTTGTGCGGCCGCACCAGCGTTTAAAGTTTAAACTTGCTGAACTTTTTCACTGCATGCGCTCCGCCCCAGTACTACCGGGCGCACTGCCAGCGTTTTTCAGGTGAAAATGTGAGATAGGTGGACCCGGGCCCTAACAATGTTCATCAAAGTGTTGCGTGTTACAGTGTAGGTTAGTTTATTAGGACAAGTGCATGACAGTAAGGTTATTTAGGGTTAGATGTAAAAATATACTGAAGTCTACAGAAGTCTACAGTAAGTGTAATATTGAACAGTGTTGTTTTAAACGTAAAAGTCCAGGGCCCTCATTTATCAATAATTCTTAGAAAGTGTTCTATTTTCATTCTTAAGCACAGAATTTAGAATGTGTGTACTGTACGTACAGAAAAATCGGGATTTATCACACGTGCGTAGACGTGTCCCACGCACACCTGCAAGTACTCTGTGTTGATAAATATCACTTGCTCCACGCTCATGCACGGTTTTAAGTATTTGCATATAGAACCGCCCGTAATTAACCATATACGGTAATGAAACACCCCCATGAAATGTGGAAAAGTGGACTAAACCGAGCGAACGCCTGGGAGAAATACGCGACAGGCTGACAGACGTGTACACGGTGATGTCGGAAACAGTCGGATATGATATCTATTAACTTCCTAAAGACCATTGCTGCCTGGGCAGCGCAAACACTAATAAACCAGTTAATTAATCACTGTTTGGCGTTGGTGTCATTAATAATAACCATGCTGGAATATGAATGCCCATTTTCACATCGTTCTTTTAAAGTTCGATTACCCAGGGATTAAAGTTCTCCGTCAATTTTCTACCTGCATGGTTTAATAAGATTTGTAGAGGCATACAATCTATTTTGATGTGGGAGCACGGAGCCCCGCGCCTGCATACAGTAAACTAACTTGATCGTTAATATAACTGTTGTCCTTGTATCTTTACGCTTATGAAAACATTAAATAATATGTATAGGCTATAGGCCGTAGTTTTGCCTTAATAGCCTATATTCTCAAATGGCATTTAATGGCTATCCGCTGTGGGCTATCTCCTCGCTGACGGACCAGTATACCTTTATATCATATCATATTCCTATGTCTCCAAGGAATTGTGGGGCTCTGGGGAATAAAGGTTGGGAACCCCTGCTATAGCCTATCCTAGGCTATTTTATTTACGGTAGTCTATTTATGATTTGTTTCCATAGCCAGTCTCAGTTATGCTGTGGCTGAGATGGGTCGGGATTAATGAAGCTAATAGGAGACTGCTTCTCGGCTATACGAATTAAAGCCACGATTGAAAATAATGTACTTCCTTCTTGACAATAGCATATACTATAACAATAATACGAGAGTAGAACAATGAATCTCACTGCCATGTAGCCTATGTATAGCCTGCCTATGTGATCAATAAAAACGCAAACTTGAATTCCATCATCATATTTATATGTTGTGTCTGTCCACTATGTTTGTTACTTTGTTATTTCCCCCCCCCCCCCCCCCCATGTAAAGCGACCGTGGGTCTCTTGAAAGGCGCTATATAAAATGAAGCTATTATTATTATTATCACGTCTGTGCGGGAGCTCACAAATAGACTGTCTTAGTCTCAGTGAAGTTTCAGCGGAGGTCATCTATTCTAACCAACAAATTGAAGTAGAAATCATTTCGTTGTGACCAATCTTATTTGGAAACATGACACAAAATAATAGTATTTCACTTTTTATTTTAAACAATATTTAATCGCGTTTGGAGGTGGGTGTTCTGTCCCCCGTGCCAAACAAGCAGGCCAACCTCTTGTTCGCGCGTGAGCCCGTTATAATTACACTACTGTCGCTATTTTACAATTAACTATAATGAATTACGGGTCATACAGAACACGCCAGTGTAATGCACGAAAGCTTATTTCCGTGCTTTAGGCTGCAGTCTTCATATTCTACCACTGGGCGCCAGGTACGCATGCCCGGAGCTGTGCGTAAATATACGCACAAAGTCAAGCACACGTTCAAATTGATAAGTCACACACTTTGCTTAGAAATGATCGTATGCATGGGTTACGCACATATCTGTGCGTACGCACCATTGATAAATGAGGGCCCAGGAAGATGGTAACTGTCACCCTGTGCTCAGTGATGCAGTGAGGCACAGTGATGCATTGTAAAGTCTTGATGGCTGTCGGAATGAAGGACTTCCTGTGCCGTTCAGTGCTACATTTAGGGACATTCAGTGCTACATGTATGAAGGATATAGAATAATAATTATGGCAACACAATTCTCACACAAAAAAAGTCAGACTCAATACAGCATGTGTACAATTCACTCTCCCCCTGCAGCCACTACCCTATTGCTGTAAATAACAATGTTCTTGGGTTAATTACGTAAATCATAGCATGTCAAAGCTGCTGATTATATCATTATCTGTATTGCGCCACAAGGCAACAGACTATTAATACAGACAGACTGCTTCCACCGAGTCCATCTGTGAGCCATGCAACCGTTATCCTTGTTTATGGAATTGCACAATAAGAATGTGCCAAGCCCCCCCCCCCCGCCCCCCGCGGTGATGAGCAGGCTGGAAGCAGAAGGGAGGAGGAGAAGAGCAGTGGTTATTGAGCGGAAGTGGAGGATATAAAGAGGAGAACCACTGTGGCTAATAAGCGAATAGATTTAGGACTACTGTAAGACTACTGTGTTTCTGTTTGCCAGCGAGCTGTTGTATTGCCAGTCGGTCAGCCAGCAAGTCAGTTTAAGTTTAAGTTAAGTTTAAGTTTATTTGCAAAAGGGACAGTGCATATTAATCAACATTAAAATGTAAATACGGCAGAATTAGCCAGAAGGCTAGATTTCATCTGTAGTCCCTGGCCAAGATGTTAAAAAGGGCATCAACCTAAAGCGATAAAAAAGGTTATCACACATAACATATATCAAATAGGCCTACATAAAATACAATTCATCATCACAATATACACATTTTAACAAAAATAGACATATAAAACAGAATAAAGGTGAATTGCATACACACACAGTTAATGGATTTAGCTGTGGGTGCAGCTCTGGTGTTCTTTGAGACAGTTTTAACAGTTTTCTTTTTTTATTGTTCAAGCGTGTTACATGTCAGTCAGTCAGTCAGTCAGTCAGTCAGTCAGTCAGTCAGTCAGTCAGTCAGTCAGTCAGTCAGTCAGTCAGTCAGTCAGTCAGTCAGTCAGTCAGTCAGTCAGTCAGTCAGTCAGTCAGTCAGTCAGTCAGTCAGTCAGTCAGTCAGTCAGTCAGTCAGTCAGTCAGTCAGTCAGTCAGTCAGTCAGTCAGTCAGTCAGTCAGTCAGTCAGTCAGTCAGTCAGTCAGTCAGTCAGTCAGTCAGTCAGTCAGTCAGTCAGTCAGTCAGTCAGTCAGTCAGTCAGTCAGTCAGTCAGTCAGTCAGTCAGTCAGTCAGTCAGTCAGTCAGTCAGTCAGTCAGTCAGTCAGTCAGTCAGTCAGTCAGTCAGTCAGTCAGTCAGTCAGTCAGTCAGTCAGTCAGTCAGTCAGTCAGTCAGTCAGTCAGTCAGTCAGTCAGTCAGTCAGTCAGTCAGTCAGTCAGTCAGTCAGTCAGTCAGTCAGTCAGTCAGTCAGTCAGTCAGTCAGTCAGTCAGTCAGTCAGTCAGTCAGTCAGTCAGTCAGTCAGTCAGTCAGTCAGTCAGTCAGTCAGTCAGTCAGTCAGTCAGTCAGTCAGTCAGTCAGTCAGTCAGTCAGTCAGTCAGTCAGTCAGTCAGTCAGTCAGTCAGTCAGTCAGTCAGTCAGTCAGTCAGTCAGTCAGTCAGTCAGTCAGTCAGTCAGTCAGTCAGTCAGTCAGTCAGTCAGTCAGTCAGTCAGTCAGTCAGTCAGTCAGTCAGTCAGTCAGTCAGTCAGTCAGTCAGTCAGTCAGTCAGTCAGTCAGTCAGTCAGTCAGTCAGTCAGTCAGTCAGTCAGTCAGTCAGTCAGTCAGTCAGTCAGTCAGTCAGTCAGTCAGTCAGTCAGTCAGTCAGTCAGTCAGTCAGTCAGTCAGTCAGTCAGTCAGTCAGTCAGTCAGTCAGTCAGTCAGTCAGTCAGTCAGTCAGTCAGTCAGTCAGTCAGTCAGTCAGTCAGTCAGTCAGTCAGTCAGTCAGTCAGTCAGTCAGTCAGTCAGTCAGTCAGTCAGTCAGTCAGTCAGTCAGTCAGTCAGTCAGTCAGTCAGTCAGTCAGTCAGTCAGTCAGTCAGTCAGTCAGTCAGTCAGTCAGTCAGTCAGTCAGTCAGTCAGTCAGTCAGTCAGTCAGTCAGTCAGTCAGTCAGTCAGTCAGTCAGTCAGTCAGTCAGTCAGTCAGTCAGTCAGTCAGTCAGTCAGTCAGTC
>NC_140166.1:54744278-54871778 GCF_963971535.1 Notolepis coatsorum | reverse complement strand
GTAAATCACAGTTTTTCACATTAGGATTAGTTTCAAGTTTCAAGTTCAAGTTTCTTTAATAGTTGTCATACAGAAGTACAGAATACTTTTGTACAAAATGCTTCTTACTGTTGCGCTCCAGAGACTGTGCAAGACAAGATAAGTATGAAATAAAAACATAGTAAAATTAGAAGTAAAAAAAAGCGGTCACAGTGTTCAGTTTAGACATATGTACAATTGGGATTAGCATCCCAATAAGCCTCTCTGTTTACGGTTTCATTCAGTAATAAAAATAATAAACTAGAATAGACAGAGTAAAAAAAAAAGTGCGTTTTGATTCTGTTTAAAAATAGGCTAAAAATAATCAAATAGAACAGACAGTAAAAAGTGTGATAAAATAGTTCAATGAAAATATAACAACAGAGCAGTGCATCGCTCTTAATACTTTGAGTTTCTTTACAAAGTTCTAATCTATTGAGATGTTTTGTATTTGTCGTTTGTTGTTTTTGTTACTCGTGAAGCTACAAATATGAATTGCCCCACGCGGGATCAATAAAGTTATCTGAATTTGAATCTGAATCTAACATACAACAGATTATTATCCCCTTGGGGAAAGTTTGTCCTCTACTTCAGAGCAGTGGCATCGGATAGTGCACGAACGAAGGCATGTAGAAAAAAGAAAAAAAATCCCTGTTGGAGTATAAATAGTGCCTGCCAAATGAGCCATACTATTGTCTCCATAGCTATAATATAGAATATACGATGGGTCTGCAAACATCGTGAAAATGGTCAATAACGCTGGCCCCAGGGAGATAAGATGGGAAAACAGCGTGGCAGTCAAAGAGTTAAGAGCAGTGGGGCAGCCACAAAACTCCTGCCCACGGCTCCTACCTCCGGTTGTAATGCCTGTACCTTGGTCCAGGGAAACGGCAGTGGCAGGAGCATGTACTGTACCTAGCAATAACATGGTACATGGGCACTCTGCCCCTTGATGACGCACCACAACCACCGGCTCATTAACATTCATTAAACTGTGGCGGTAAGAGTCAGGAGACTATCATGCATCACTGGTTGAGCTAATGTGTTCATATATATATATATATATATACACAGGCACGTGCACACATAGAGTCCAAGGGGTGCTTGAGCACCTGCCCTTTTGAGCCTCATAAAAAAATGCCCTTTTTAAAAAAAACGAATGTAAATGTTTTTTTTTTTTTTTACCGTTGCGCATATAGATTGCCCTTCCAACTGAAAAGTATCAGGATAGAATCCAAATATTAGGTAAAGAGAGAGAGAGATGCCCCGTATTACATTGCAGTTTGCACAGCTTCCTCAGCGTGCCTCTCCGCGGACCTATATATTTTATGCATAGCGTGGGTGGTGATGATGATGATGATAGAAACCGCTGTGGCCCATACAGTTGAATGCTGGTATTACACTCACTGAGGGACACGAAGAAGTCAAGTCCGATGGGATTTGGGAATCTCAAATAAAAATCGGGATTGGAATAAAAATGCATTTATATTAAACAATACAGAATATACAGCACTTCTTGGGGTCTGTAGGGTAAGCACTTATTCCCCCCCCCCTGAACATTTATGGAGATGTGGGCCTTTTAAGTCCGTGATAAAAGTGTCTTTCAAGGATGAGTGAGCTCCTGCACTGATTATTATAGTTCAATATTTGATCACCACAACCCCCCAAAAAGCAAAAGGGGGCCCCCCGCCCAAAAAGGCCCCCCAAAAATCGGGATTGCGCGCATAGAATGATATAGTGCCCTTTTCAGACTTTGAGCACCTGCCCCTCTAAAGTCCTGTGCACGTTCCTATTATATATATATATATATATATATATATATATATATATATATATATATATTAGGCCTGTCCCCGACTAAGGATTTGGGCTGTGTAGGGGGGGGTTGCTTAATGTCTGACTTAAGTTAAGTGAAGTTAAATCAGACATTAAGCACCCCCCACAGCCCAAATGGAATGATTCGACTGAGAGATTGGCAGTCGACTACGGCTCCTTTCGACCGATTAGTCGACTAGTCGAGGTCAGCCCTAATATTTATATATATATTGCAGTGGAAGAGGCACTGGGGGATGTTTTGTGGGTATGTGTGTACAGTATACAGCTGTTATGTGAAATAGTTGACTCACTAAAATGTGCGTGCCTCCTCTTGACCGCGCACCTGCCGTGTGAGTTCTCCACCAGAGGACTGAGGCAGGGGCCACAGTGCGAGCTGCCCGCCTGGCAGAAGTGGCGTCCTGCCCGGGCACAGTCCAGACTCCGTGGGCACGAATGAGATCCTGTGGAGAAGAGATGAGACGGACGAAATTAGTAAATCCCCACCAAAAAATAAAGGTAATTGGTTATTAATTGCACATATACTATATATGCCTGATCCAAATGGTTGAAATCTATGTCATTATTATTATCACGGTACGTACACTGAAATCAATATTTTTTTATTATAGTACACACACTGCTGACTAGATTATTAATTCATCTACTGCAGGGGTTCTCAAACTTTTTTAATACCACAACCCCATTTTATTTTTTTATTTTTTTTGGCGACCCCACACTTCGCGTAATTTCAACGTGGAATTAAGGAATATCAAAATAAAAGCACACGTTGTTAAACTTGATCATGCATATTTATCCACTTTGGGTTGCGAACCGTAGTTTGAGAACCGCTGATCTACTCCAATCTTATAGGTTGCTCAAGGATGTAAGATTAGCCATTAGCCACATAGCCTGCTGACGCTAACTGGTTAGAAATGAGAGAAAGGGGCACCCAAGTGGCGACCCATGTAACGCGCTGCGTCGCGAAGCGGCCGACCCGGGTTCGATTCCCGGACCCGGCGTCCTTTGCCGAATGTCTTCCCCCCGCTCTGTCTCCCGTTCTTCCTCTCTCTCTCTCCCTCTACCGGACTGCCCGGTAGAACAAACAAATAAAAAAATCTACCAAAAACATAATTTTAAGAGAAATGAGAGAAAGATCATAACACAGACAGACAGCTCATTATATCTTGTTGCTGCTGTGCACCAAGGGATGCCTAAGGTGACTACCACAGTGAGAGAAGGAAAAACAGAATCTGTATAATTAGCGGCAGCTGACATCAAATAATAGAACAAAGACCCTTTGGCCATCTCTCCCACGCTGTGCCGTTAATCCACAACGAGACTCCTTTTCCACACAATGTTGATTTGTCCAAAGAATTATTTAAACTATATTAAAATATTGTTAAAAAGACATGTTTTTACATCTGAAATGACAATAGTAGGCCCAAGACCTGAATATCTTTCAAGTCGTTCAACAAAACAAATTTGTATTTGAATGAATTCCCATCATTGCCCATTAAAATCAATAATGAGGGTAAACATAAATGCAACTACGCACAACTAGCTTCACCTAGACTCCTGTAATCAGTGCTCTGGCACCACTTTACATCATGTCAATGCCAGAGTCGGCCTCGTATTGTAGGTGAATGAATGAATGAATGATTTTATTTCTTGTAAAAATAATGTCTTTTTACAAAGCATAGTAGTAGAACTTCCAAAATAAATTATAAATAAAATTACCGAAAAGGTGTAGGCTGAAGCAGAGGCTTATAATTGCCTACCCTTTTTACATTACACTATTTACACACAAACAAAAAAAACATAATTCAGTATATCATTTAGCAAAGGTTACAAACGTTCCATAGTTTTATGTATAAAACGTATACTATACACATTTATTTATGTTTTCCTTCATTTTTTTTTATACTTTTTATATATATATATATATTTTTTTCCCTTTGTCACTATTTGAACACAGCTATGTTATAGATCAAATATAATAATGAGGTTTTATATTTATGCATCACCTTATATTTTGAGTAATTTCTTAAAAGTATGAAGCGAATAGGGCTGCAACTAACGATTATTTTGGTAGTCGACTAATCTGTTGATCATTTTTTCGATTAGTCGACTAATCTAACGATTATTTCTGTCACACCCTCCATCTCTGCTTCCTGTGGGCGCGGCTCCTTTTCCGGGCTCTTAGCAGACTTCTTAGCTTAACATAACAGACCGACAGTAAGTTTGGGGGAACTAATGGGATAACTGGGGTTGCAACAAAAGTGCAACTAGGGCTAAAAACACAATGAAATAAAATAATAATAATAATAATAATAATAATAATAATAATAATAATAATAATAATAATAATAATAATAATAATAATAATAATAATAATAATAATAATAATAATAATAATAATAATAATAATAATAATAATAATAGTAATAATAAATAATATATCCTTCTTAGCAGACTTCTTAGCTTAACATCCCAGGGAACTAATGGGATAACTGGGGATGTTGTTTGCTCTTGACAAGAGTCTCAAAGTCTGGGGTGATGGTAGACAAAGCTATTCCATAATTTTGCCCCTTTAACAGATATACATCGACTTTTCATATTTGTCCTTGCCTTTGCTATATTGAATACACAAGTTCCCCTAAGTCTATACCGGCTCTCTCTAGTCTGGAACAACTCCTGAATGCAACTTGGAAGTGAGTGCTTATGTGCTTTGTACATTATTATTGCAGTGCTAAGATCGACAAGATCTTCCAATTTTAAGGCATTTGATTTAATAAAGAGTGCGTTTGTCGGTTCATAGTAATCTGCTTGATTCACAATTCTTATGGCTTTCTTCTGCATTATGAAAATTTGGTTAGTGTTTGTTTTATATGTGTTTCCCCATACCTCCACACAGTAGGTTATGTATGGAACTATGAGCGAACAGTACAACAGGTGAAATACCTATGCAAAAATATTTCCCCCAGCAAAGCTCTTAGTTACATCAATATTGTACAACAGTTTCATGTTTGCAGGTTAAGTATTTAATGCTATTGGCCAATTGTCGTCTGTCATCTTGTTATAATCAGGAAATGCCTACTCAAATGTGTATTATAAGTTGAGAAATCTAGTGATCTAACGTTATAGAATAGAATAGAATAGAATATAAATACTTTTATTATCCCGTGGGAAATTTGACACTACAAATCGCTCAACATTTAAACATTTAGACAGGACAGGTCACGAATTAGAATAATAACACAAATCAATCAAGTTGCCTAGGATAAGAGTAGAGTAAAATAGAATAAAAATGAAATAAAATATACAGAAATAAATACAGTAAAAATATACTGAGCATGGGGGAAGAGGGGGGGGGGGTACAGGTAGTAAAAAAACAACACAGCAGTGTAAACAATTGTCAATATAATTTAACTATCTAACTAAATGAAATATATATTCACAGTGTCACATAAGGTGCAGTATGCTTCAGGTAGTGTATTGTCCTCCTTGGGTTCCTATTAGTCCAAGGTCAATGCCTGGCAGCTGTCGCTGCCCCCTGTTTTGGAGCCTGGAGGCCGCTAGTCGCGGCCTCCTGCCACTATTGAGCTGCCGCTCTGTGCTCAGTGATGCAGTGAGGCACAGTGATGCATTGTATAGTCTGATGGCTGTTGGAATGAAGGAATTCCTGTGCCGTTCAGTGCTGCATTTGGGTAGTGTGAGCCTAGCACTGAACATGCTCCTCCTGTCAGCCAAGTCTGTGTGTAGTGGGTGAGTGGGGTTTTCCCTGATGGCCTGGAGCTTAGCAAGGCTCCTCCTCTCCGCCACCCTCGCTAGAGAGTCCAGCTCCACCCCAACCACGCTGCTGGCCTTCCTGACCAGCTTAATCCAGCCTGGTTGTGTCCACTGCTCTCAGTCCGCTGCCCCAGCAGGTCACAGCATACAAGAAGGCGCCCGCCACCACCGACTCATAGAACATCTTCAACATCCTTGTACAGACATTGAAGGATCTCAGCCTTCTGAGGAAGTAGAGTCGGCTCTGGCCCTTCTTGTATAGTGCCTCTGCATGTTTTGACCCGTTCAGTTTGTTGTCGATGTGCACACAGAGGTATTTGTACACCTCCACCATTTCCACTGATGGAAACGGGGGGCACAGGTGCACTCCTCCTCCTCCCCAGCTCCACAACCAGTTCCTTGGTCTTCGCCACATTTAGCTGCAGGTGGTTTTTATCGCACCATGTGACGAAGTCCACTACCAGTGCACAAAATCTATAATTATTTTCCAGCAAATATGGAAGATTGTATAAACAAGACTGTCAGCTAGGCAATGTTGTGTTTAAAGACTGTCAGCTAGGCAAGGTTGTGTTTAAAGACTGTCAGCTAGGCAAGGTTGTGTTTAAAGACTGTCAGCTAGACAAGGTTGTGTTTAAAGACTGTCAGCTAGACAAGGTTGTGTTTAAAGGTGATGTATTTAGAACGTTTAAGTATTTGGCCCAACAAAATGGCTGGTCAAAAGTAGAGGCAGAAAGCACAGTATCCAGAGGAGGAAAATTATCAGTCAACCAGTCCAAAGGAATCATGGTGATTTATTTGTCTGTATTTTTCTCCCATCCCAATTTATTCGTTATGCCAATTCCCCCCTCCCCTTCCTGGTCGTTGCGCGCATTTGCCCCCCACTTGCCGGTCTAGGGAGCCCTGAAGTCTATCACATGCTTCCTCCGATACATGTGGAGACAGCCAGCAGCCTCTTTTCACCCGACAGCGAGGACTCTCACTGGGGAAGTGTAACGCGTGGGAGGATCACACTACCTCCCCCAGTTCCCTCCCTCGCTGTGCAGGCGCCCTGACCAACCTGTAGGAGACGCTGTTTACAATGACCAGGACCCACCCCACCGGCTTCCCTCCCGCTGACATTGCCAATTGTGTCAGTATGGACGACCGACTAAGCCGGAGGTACCGCGGCAGCCGGATTCGATCCCACTGTCTCTGCGGTGGTAGACAGACGCTTAGTCCGCTGCGCTACCCGGCCGCTTAGGTGTCGATAAACTTAAAGTTTGAAAGGTTTATTCCACCCAAATAGTAGTGTAATAGTTCGATAGTGTAATCATGTATAATAGTGTAATAGAGCACTAGGAATAATGTGGTGAGATCGGCTTTGATTGGTCTAATAATAATAATGGCTTGAGTTTATATAGCGCCTTTCACATACCCAAGGCGCTTTACAATAAAAGGGGGAGGGGAGAGGATAACGGTGACCTAAACTAAGAAACAAATTACAAAAACAGAACAGAGCAAACAGAACAGAACAACAGAACAAAACAAAATAGAACAAACAGAATGATAGGATGCTGAGAAGCATTAGAGACCATAGGCCTGGGTGAAGAGGTGGGGTTTCAGCAGATTTTTAAAGTGGGCGAGAGAGTTAGCATTTCAGATGTCTATGGGGAGGGAGTTCCAAAGGGTGGGGGCAGCGACACTAAAAGCCCCGTCCCCGATGGTCCGCAACCTGGCTTGTGGGATGGTGAGTAAGCCTGTGTCAGAGGAGTGGAGATTCCGGGAGGAGGGTGTAGGTGTGGAGAAGGTGTGTGGAGTGAAGTTGTGGAATAATTTACCTGAATACATCAAACTGAGTACAAACATGTGGCACAATTTAAAAAACAGCTAAAAAAATACACATTAGAGAAATACAGAAATGAGTAATGAGGATAAACAAAAAGTTATGTTATATTGTGTTATGTAGTGCTGTAATTTATTCACTGATGTCAAGTGAATAATTTTTTTTTAATATAAGCAAAAGTATATTCTATATTGTAATATACTCAATTATGTTATATCTAGTCAAATTAATGGAAGAACAAATACAAATGTAAGGGGGTAGGGATCAATAAGCTTAGCTTCCCTCTACTTCTTTTTTGGACATGTCTGCTAACCAAACACATTGCTCTTGACCTTTTGTTTATAATTCATTTTTTTTTTTTTTATGTTTTTTTTTAGTGTTTTTTTAATTTGTTGTTATGATTGTTTGGTTTGACGGAACAAGATACCGTGATTTGTTTGGAGGAATATGGAGAAGTACATGTGTAGGGGTTTATATGTGAGCAGGAGGATCTTGAACCCCCCCCCCCGCCTAACATGTAGGCTACTAGAATAGAAATGGATGGCTGCCGCCTGGTGGAGAATGCCGCTCTGAGTGCACCTTTCTAGTTTTGATATTGTTTTGGTGCTGTTCTGGCGGGTCACGGTCAGGAGTCCAGAGGAGCACTCTCCAGGAGGGGGGGGGGGTATGTAGGGTCAGCAGGGGCTATGTAGGGTTAACGAGGACTATGTCGTATTAGTAGGGATAATTAATAGGGACTATGTATGGAGCGTAGGGGCTATGTAGGGTTAGCACTGCAGGGGCTATGTAGCATTAGCAGGGACTATGTAGGATTAGTAGGGACTATGTAGGATTAGTAGGGAATATGTAGGGTAAACAGGGATTATGTAGGGTGCAGGGGAGGAAACTAACTTTTTGGCTTACCAGCCAACTGGCGAGTATCTGATTTTTTTTACCAGCCAAACAGATTTTTTTACCAGACAAAAAAAATCGCTAATTGTGATAATTACTTCTTTGTATGTCAAGCCGCGTCAATGTTGTGTATGCATCTGGGTAGGCACACTGTGCCTTTAAGACAGCACGGTGGTCTTACGACAGTGCTGTGAAGTACCGTCAAGTGTTGTGGTAACGTCAGTTGGGTTGGTGTGCTGTTGACGTTGTGCACAGTGCACTGGTTGAGCTAGCCCCTTTCGTGACTGCGATGTGCAAGCCAGGGGCTTTTGAGCATGAAATAAAATGTCTAACGTTACGTCGTAGTCCGGTGCTTTTTCGGAAACATTATAGTCATAACAGATACACCTAGCTGGCTGCTTTGAGCACACGGGGCTAACGTTAGCTAGCAAGCAGCTATATAACGCTAACTAGAAGCTAACCACTGTATACAGTTCCAGTAGACAACATTACACCTCTGTGATTTAAATGTGTCCTTAGTAACTTATACTCGATGGTTGTACTAGGGTTGGATGCAGTTCCCCGTTGGTCAGTCTGTCTGTTTTCCATATTCTGCTGTGTTTAACGTTATCTGTTTGCGAGTGCTCCTGATGGCTAGCCTAGTAGTACCGCGGGACTTTTATTATTATATGTCCGCGGGTTGGCCAGTACTGCGCAAACGTTTATTAAACATTATATGTCCGCGGGTGGTCTTGTGCAGTGCTCTCGTGGCACTGTCAACTAAAGCGAACACTCAGAAGACGCGCACCGTTTGCCAGTGCAGTGATTGCAGAATGTTTTATTTTTTTGTATACTCGCCAGACTGGCGAGTGGTCTTCATGAATCACTCGCCAAACGTAAAAAATACTCGCATTTGGCGAGTAAAGTGGCCTAATTTCCTCCCCTGGTAGGGTGGTTAGTAGGGATTATGTAGAGTTAGTAGGGATTATGTAGTTAGTAGGGATTATGTAGAGTTAGTAGGGATTATGTAGAGTTAGTAGGGATTATGTAGAGTTAGTAGGGAGTATGTAGGGTGGTTAGTAGGGATTATGTAGAGTTAGTAGGGATAGCAGGGATTATGTAGAGTTAGTAGGGAGTATGTAGGGGTAGCAGGGATTATGTAGGGGGGTTAGTAGGGATTATGTAGAGTTAGTAGGGAGTATGTAGAGTTAGTAGGGAGTATGTAGAGTTAGTAGGGAGTATGTAGAGTTAGTAGGGATTATGTAGAGTTAGTAGGGAGTATGTAAGGTTAGGAGGGATTATGTAGGGTGGTTCATAGGGACTGTGTAGGGTTAGTAGGGACTATGTAGGATTAACAGGGACTGTGTAGGGTGGTTATCAGGGATTATGTAGGGTGGTTCATAGGGACTGTGTAGGGTTAGCAGGTGGATGCTAAGATAAGGCAAGAGTCGGGGCATTCAACAACCTTTCAGAGAGGCTGTGGAGGACGAGCGGCGGGTCCCACACGCTGCCCAGCGCTCCAGCAGTATGCTCCAGTGTCATGCTGGGATCAAATGCCTAGTGTTTTGGTTCAGGCCAAATATACCTACACTGAACACTCCCAACAGACCTCAAACCTCTGTGAGAGAGGCTTAAGGGCCCCCCTATTATGCCCAGTAAATCTAGGCGTTGCATGAATTAAGATCCAGCAATTGCATAATCCTATGTCTCGTTCCGAAACATATTTTAGTGAAAGAGAAAAGAGAAAATTTTTTGTGAGCGAGCCACGTCTTTTTGGAAAACGGGTTTCATCGTGTTACATGGTGATGTGTAGACGACGTGTAAACAAGGTCTACAAATGAGGCCTTTCAGTCAGTTGTTTCTATTGGGAGAGAATGGACTTTGGGCTTTGTAACTCTGCATTATATATAACGCTTTACACTCCAGCTATACAACTCACTAAAGGGAAGGAAAAAGCACAAGAGGTCCCTTTTAAAGAGAGAGTTGTTTTTTGCTTTCCTCCTGCGAAGACACCGCCTATATGAGCGCTCCAGAGGCCGGCGGGAGGAAATAATTAGTCCAAGCCATCAATATTAACCCCCTTTGGCTTTCCTTCTTCAGCATTGTTCCCTGGGTCTGCAACTGAAAACCTAGACTCTGGGTTGTCATGACGACTGCCATGGCAACTGAGACAGTGTGACGTCATTATGGTGTGAGTCATAGCATGAATGCTAAAAGTCAAGGATGGAAGGATGGGGTCCCTCAGAATGTCAAAACAATTAGCCGGGGGTCAGACAGCCGTGGAGGGACATGGATAAGAAGAATAAAGCCGAAGGCCGGACCAGCACTCTCAGATTTAAAAAAAAAATTAAAATTTAATGGCAGCCTATTAGTACAGACATGTTTCGGAACAGGTGTTCCATCTTCAGTGTAATAGGCTAGCAGTGATAGCTTGTAAAAATGGGAGCTATATACCATGTGGGCAGGAAGTGACATCATAGAGGTGAGCTTGGGAATGCTAGTGAACTTTGACCTCCAGAGTAAGGACTTGTTAATGTAGCATGTTGAAAACAAATGTTTACCAGAAACTTAAATAAGCCAAAAGCAAACACAAAATTCTATAAGCAAAGAACCACTACAACAGAAGGAAAACTTTTCTCCATTCATAAAATAATAATAATATACTCATGAAAATAAAAGTAATAAAAAGTCACTTGTAGGAAACAGGATAACAATTTTTTCATTCATTCCCTTTGGTACAGAGTCATTAATCAAATGAATATAGTAACCTGTCTCCCCTCTAGAGGGCATTGTAGACTAACGAGTCCTTTAAACAATAAGATTGCATTAGGAGAAAATAGAGAGATACGGTACACCTCGCCTGAAGCAGAGAGAGACTCGTATCCTACTCCATGGCGTGACCCTTACTAACTATTGGCAGGATGCCATCATCCCGAGGGGCCTGCTTTTTGCCAAGGCAAGACATCGAGCGGCATAAGAGATGCAGGAGACAAGGAGACGAACGGGACTGTCTACACACTTGGTGCCTCCTGCACTCCTGCAGGCCTACCAGGCAGCCCAGAGACCGACCTAGGAAGGAGATGTCTCCGCTGTGCTCCCTCCGTAGAAGATGTTTCCGGACGGCCCCCTTCCACCATGGAGGAGTAAGCAAGAAAGGATCATCGGTCCCGGAGATATACACATTTACTGACATTTCAAGTGTTTATTTGAGTGATTAGCACCACTATGTCCTTGCTTAAGGGTGTACCGTATCTCTCTATTTTCTCCTAATGCAATCTTATTGTTTAAAGGACTCGTTAGTCTACAATGCCCTCTAGAGGGGAGACAGGTTACTATATTCATTTGATTAATGGCTCTGTACCAAAGGGAATGAATGAAAAAATTTTGTTATCCTGTTTCCTACAAGTGACTTTTTATTACTTTTATTTTCATGAGTATATTATTATTATTTTATGAATGGAGAAAAGTTTTCCTTCTGTTGTAGTGGTTCTTTGCTTATAGAATTTTGTGTTTGCTTTTGGCTTATTTAAGTTTCTGGTAAAAAAAAATGTCAACATGCTACATTAAGAAGTCCTTACTCTGGAGGTCAAAGTTCACTAGCATTCCCAAGCTCACCTCTATGATATCACTTCCTGCCCACATGGTATATAGCTCCCATTTTTACTAGCTATCACTGCTAGCCTATTACACTGAAGATGGAACACCTGTTCCCAAACATGTCTGTACTAATAGGCTGCCATTAAATCTTTTTTTTTTTAAATCTGATAGTGCTGGTCCGGCCTTCGGCTTTATTCTTCTTAAATGTTTGGGATTTCAGCACCCAGTGTCAGATACTGAGAGCGCGGTCTAACTTGACTTTGGGACATGGATAAGGAAATATGTTAAGAGTATTGGTGGTAATAATATTATGAGATTGAGTGAGATATTTATGAGTTCTGACACTAGACACTCGGAGGACTGCTGTGTAGATGGTGTACAGAACTAAGATATTCTTCTATGTGCCCTGTATCAATGCAAACTATGTATCTGTCCCACATTTTGCCTTTTGATTTAATTTAATTTCTCATTGCCATGGATGAGTTGAGACACAATGACCATCTCTCACCTCTGTGGCATACAGCTCCACAGCAGACAGTATCAGGATACTTCTTTGTATCCTTATCACTAAGGCCATGGTTACACTGCTGAATACAGCAACGTTTTTGTTGCTGAATGATTAAGTTTGCTGTCCAAGTTAAAAAGAAACGCAGTTTTGGCAGGATACCGCGTTGTCCTACTGGCAACGCTGAAATTGTGTTTCCGTTTTGGATACTCGCCAAAACTCGCAGACAATGGTGCCATGTAATCTGTGCGAGCCGGATACGGAGCCGTTGTTGCTCAACGCCCATGCGCAGTAGAGACCTGCACGTTATTTCCAGTGTTTACAGCAGAGCTGTCCCAAGGAGCTGCGGCTACCATGTGTTGTCAAGTTATTGTTATAAGGAGCCCAGTCCAAGCTACAACAGTCTGCATTCCCTTAACAATTGTTTGTATTGAGCCGTATTGTATTGTACCCATTCTGCAATCTGTTAAATAAAGTTTACATCCATTCATTCTGCTAGCATTAATGTTACCAAGCTGCTAGCCACAATGCTATACTGTTATACTGGAATATCCCAATAACGTTAGCACGTAAGCTAACAAACTTCGCTGTTAGCCACAATGCTATACTGTTATACTGGCATATTCCAATCACGTTAGCACGTAAGCTAACAAAATCAGCGACAATCTTTTTGTGAGACTAAACTCCGCTCTTGGTGGTCAATTGTGTTGATGTTAGTTTTGTTTCATCAACAAATGAGGCGGAACACACAGTGAATGTATCCGTTTTGTTTATTGCACTTTTATTGCACTTTCTTTGCTGAAAAATAAATGCTACGTTGGCTAAATGGCTCACGCGAGGCATTTAAAGATGGTCGATTTTTGATTTTTTGCAGGAAGTGTATTGGCACATTCAACTTTTCTGATTGGTCGAAAATTGCCTTCATGTTTGAACTACATCGCCACCTACTGCCACCTACTGCTTTGGCATTGTACTACATGTATATACATCACTGTGCTCAGGAGGCAAAAATAATGTCTAACTTGCCTGCCATTACGTTGCGTTCTGAAAAGCGAAACTGACCCCGACAACGAAATGAAAACTGGCCATTAGTGTAACCTCAGCCTAACTCTTATGCTAAACCCCAAACCACCCACTCTAAACGGTCTCATTCAGATGCAAAAAACGCTCCCTGTCCCCCTCCACCCTCTCCTCTGACATCCTGTCCCCTCTACCTTTGAGTGACTTTCTCTGCTCTCCCCCCAGATATGGCAACCCACACCCTCCTTTCAGCCCTCTCAACCTCCTTCGACAAGCTCTGTCCCCTCGCCAAGAAGCCTGCCCGCCGTTCCACACGCCGAAGCATGGACACTGGTAATGTTGAACCATCCCACTACATGCCAGCTGGACCCGATACCTTCCCCACTCCTCCAGACCATAGCACCAGACATCCTCCCATTCCTAACTGCAACCATCAACTCACACCGCTCATCAAAAAACCAACCCAGAACCCCACCGTCAGATAACTATCTCTCTTCTATTATCTATTACAGAACGACCAGATTCTTCCTGAGCAACAGAAGGATCCGCCCCTTCCTGACAAAAGAAGCCACTCAACTCCTCCTGCAATCAACAGTCATGTCTCGCCTTGACTACGGCAATGCACTGCTAGCTGGTTTACCGACTACCGCCACCGGCACCAAGCCTCTTCAACTCATACATAATGTAGCAGCCTGCCTGATCTCCAACCTACGAAAGTCAGCCCATGTCACCCCACTTCTTAACCCTTTCACTGCCGCACTACCAAAACGGTTAACCCTTGCCAAGCTCTGGGGGGGGGGGGTTATCAAAGAGAAGCAGGCTATTCCCGGTCCTCGCTCCACAATGGTGGAACAAACTTCCCACCAGTCAGGACTAACATATTTTACTATCATGAACTTTGCTACTAAGTAATCTTCCTTGCCTATATTACTACCTACTATGCTAATATGTCTATACTACTATGCACTCAAGACTGTAGCACCAAAGTTCAACACTGTTTGATGAACAATGTTACTTAGCTGCCAGAGTTGTACCCTTCCTGCTGACTTGTTGTAGGCTACAGAACTTGTAAGTCGCTTTGGATACAAGCAGGGGTGCGTTGCTCATGGGACGGGGTTGCACGCCGTGCAACCGGCTCTGTGAGCAGAAGCATGGGCACCCTCATGCACAGGAATGCGCTGCACTCGACTGATGCACCAACTCGCTAAGTACCCACCTGGCTACTTTGCATAACAATAGTGCAGGTCATCAGGTGTGTTCAAATACGTTCTCAGATACATTCACACAAAACTTGTGAATGAAATGTGTTACGTTCCATTCGTAGAGGCAATTAGGCATTGTCTTTAGTCTGTGCGTATCCGAGGGAACATTTATGCGCATGCACGGGAGCGTGCGCGTGGCGTCATTAAAACACAGTGCAACCAGCTTTGAAATCAGCAACGCACCCCTGGATACAAGTGTCAGCTAAATTACTAAATGTAAATGTAAAATGGAAGGTCTACCTTTTCCGTTAATGCTGTAATGCTGTCTGTAACTTTTTAGGTGAGGTCCTGTTTTTAGCTTTGTTTCGATCTTAAAATGTTGTCTTGTTTATTTTAAATGTCTGTTTATTCATCATCATTGTAAATGAGGGCAACCTCAATGGTCTACGAGCTATAAATAAAGGTTTGATAATGATGATGTGGATGATGCAAACTATGTATCTGTCCTACATTTTGCCTTTTGATTTAATTTAATTACGATGAGTTGAGACAATGACCGTCTCTCACGTTTGTGGCATACTGCTCCACAGCAGACATCATGACCCTGCCTGCATCAACAATTCATAAAAAAATTATTTTCTTAGAATGCTTAATTAGCCTAGTTTTAAATGTGATATTAGCTTGGATCCAGACCCTTGAAGTGCTCACTTCTAATTCTATGATTTAGGGAGCTTGATCCAGGCTAAATGTGATATTAGTACACACATCTTGCCATAGCGTTAGCAGTTTGTACAACACAACGCACGTTTTAACTATAGTAGCCCGCTAGCTAATACAGTCAATGAAATGTTACCGTAGCTACTAGCTAGCAGAGGAGGAAATGGGAGTCTGAGAAGCGGAGTGTTTAAAGATAATGATAGGCGTTTATTCAACATCCAAGAAGGCTAACATACAACTGTGTTTTACTAACTCCAACCGGGACTATTGCCGCTTTCCCACTGCATGCCATCACCTCCTAACGTTGGTGGAGCGCGTTGATAACATTGCCTGAGCTGGCGGTCCGTGACACTAAAATATCCGTGGGGACCCGGCCCCAACCCATAGATAGTTCCAACTCACCGAATTACGTAATCCACCATGGTTGCACTCAATATTTAAATAATGTTAGTCTAAATAAATGTAGACCGATACATAATAATTTCAAGCAGAAAATGAATCTTTCCATTAAGAACTGACAATCAGGGAATTTAAACATGGTTGACATTGTTTTTTTGTGTTTATATTAAAGAAAGGAAAGTCTAGTGCTGGCTGAGCATATTGTTTGTTTGCACTAAGTTAATACTTTGACAAATGTAGCCTATATTTTTCAGTCAGTTCGGTCTTTGTGTGCCAAACATTATTTACGGCTGTAAACACTAACACTGTAAACTTTTTTTTTATATATAAATGAGAAGCATGTTTAGATTTTTGAATCTTTTTTTTAATAAAAATTAACGTATATCGAACCGAACCGAAAACCGTGACCCCAAAACAGTGATACGAACCGAACCGTCCATTTTGTGAACCGTCCCACCCCTAATTATAGATGTTGCATTACGTTTAAGTAGAATTAACTTAATTTCCCCCCCCCAAAATCTATCTATTCTTTCTCTAAATATCTCTCAAGAGGCTCTATTGTGATGCCTTATTGCCCAACATTACAAAATGTATTATTCTTATTTATACTAACAATGACTCAATTCACACCATTCAAAAGTGTTATTATCGCCGTTTTGTTTAGCTAGCATACCTGCACCACAATATAATTTGTGAATGATTAGCCCACTCACCCCCCACAGAGAGGTGTTAAGAGGCATTGCGTTTCAAAAACACACAAATTATTCAAGAACATGCTTGTCATAGAGAATACTTATTAATCCAGAAATTGCAAACAATTTCTAGTACACTTGATAGATAATACGATGAACTGCGGGCACTTACTTTTATAACATTGACTTCTAACAATCTGAATCTTACAGGATTAATAAATGAAAATGAAATAACTATTCAAGTTAATTAACGTTCACTTTCAACGAGTGTCTAAATGGACAGTCTCCTAAATCGCCCAGCCTTTTGTACATGTAGCATCGTGAGGCTGGACGAGGCAGGGATAACGAGGTTGTTTCACAACGGTCATGTTGTCATTCAGAATACACCTGCTGAACCCCTAGCGTTGACATGAGATTCGATTCCAATGTATTGTCATACAGCACAAGTACAGTACAACCAGAATACGTTTGGCATCCAACCAGAGTGAGAATGTAACAAGTGAAAGTCAAGTTCAAGTTGTTTTATTTAGCTATTACATTACAGTGAAATGCTTGGTTCTTTCACTGCCCAGCCCAGTCCAGCCCAACCCAGTCCAACCTAGACCAGCCCAACTTTCCCTGCCCAACCCAGTCCAGCCCAGCATCTTTCACTGCCCAGTTCAGCCCAACCCAGTCCAGAATAGTTCCCCCTTTCATGTTAATATGTGATATCCTAATATTTTGAAGAGTAGAGACGGTGTGATTAATATGTTTTATGCTAATATTGTGAAGAGTAGAGACACTTATTAATGTTTTATGGTAATTGTAGGAGCCATTATGATGGTGGCATATTACTTTATTATTTGTAATATTATTATTGGACACCTGGTGGCGGGTTTTAGATTTGACAGCACTGGTTAGGTATTTAGAGGGTCACAGGTGCAGTAATCAGCAGGGACACAGGTAGTGAGGAGCACACCGTTCTTACGAGTAGCTCAGTAACAGAAACTCAGCAGCTCAGCAACCAGAAGCCAAGAAATACCAATTAATATAGAATACCATATAATTCCTACAGAACCCACACTGGCAATAAATTGAATGTACAACTGCAACTTCAGCAATAAACACCCCTAAACCTGGAATCACGACTGGACATCCATCATTGCTGTGTCTACTGCGTAAGATCACTCCCTACCATACCTGTGAAGTAACGGGCAAGAGAAAACAGGACATTGGAAATGAAAAATTGCCGTTACAGTAATAAATATTTTAAAGAGTAGAGACACGGTGTGATTATTACTATGATTGAAAATCAATTTAGACGAAGACATACAAAGAAGTAATTATCACAATTAGCGATTTATTTATGGCTGGTAAAAAATCTGTTTGGCTGGTAAAAAAAATCATATACTCGCCAGTTGGCTGGTGCGCCAAAAAGTTAGTTTCCTCCCCGTACAAGATAATGGAAGATGGTAAGACACCCATGGGAAGAAGAACCTTGTTTACTTGTAGCATTCTGCACCATTTATTAGGGATGGGCGTGAGTAATCGAGTACTCAAGTGTTTGTGCCACTGAAACAGAAAACTCGTTCTGAAATCCACTGGTTAGCTGTGGGGCATGTGGAGCGTACCGCAAATACGTTGTTGCAATGAAAGCTAGCTTAGCGTTATCTAAAAGATAAAAACTGTGTTTTATGTTTGTGCATTTATAAATTGTGTTAACAACATGTCGCCCACTTTATGTAGCGCTCATAGACTAGTATTGATACGGACATGCCATTCAATGAGCAGAGAGACCCGTTACGGACAGAGTGGAGGTGAATTGAAAATGGGGGACCCTGATGTAAACAAGATAAACGTCTTTCTCTGGTCTGCATCCCCTTAACACTTTCAGTGCCCAGCAGGGGGCGCACGATTTAGTGCTTGCATGCCCAGCATCCACTTCAATGTTAGCGTTAATATCGCCTAATCTATGTTTTAAATTATGGCTATGTGTCTAATCTGCCCGTCGATTATCAATGACTCATTTTCCAGTCAACATTGTCGAAGCGGATTGTTTTTTTATCGGTTCATTTCCGTTTTATAGCATCTTGAAAAGCCCTTGTTTAAGGAAAATAAAAATATTCCATAATAAACGGAATATTCTAGAATACACAAAAAACGTTCAAATTTTTCGGCCTATTTATGAATCGTTTTCAAATAAATGCTAGATTATCGATAGTATATGTGTATGTATGCACGCTATATAGGCGATCTGATATCTGCTCCGATATATTTCCTGATCGCTCGCACAGCCAAACAGCCATATCAAACATATAGGGAAAAGCTTATATCTCTGTGAAAACAGGTCTGATTATCCTAAGACTGGTAAAATAGATTCCTTACCTGAGATCAGATGGTATCCAAAAAGATTATTCCAATTCCTGATCGCCATTCAAAAAATCGATCCTTTTATTGATCCAACGCTACATACTGTAAAGACATATTACACGCTGTTCTGATGGTCCACAATGACTGGGATCATCTCCGGTTACATGCGTGAGAAGTAGGGATGTCCCGATCCGAAGATCGGGATCGAAAAAATAAATAAATAAAAATCTGGAATTATTATTATTATTTATTTTTTTTACTTTGTTTTTTTTTATTCAACAAACATGACCATGTTCACGTCTTAAACTCATACTGAGGCCTTAGATTTGGTTTTAAATTGCACATCATCATTCATTTATTTATTGTCACACAGAGCAGAAGAATTTTGCCAAAACAAACCAATAGTATCCAGCTGCAGAACGGCAGACCAGCCAACCAGTTTGTTTTGGCAAAATTCTTCTGCTCTGTGTGACAATAAATAAATGAATGATGATATGCAAATTTAAAACCAAAACTAAGGCCTCAGTATGAGTTTAAGACGTGAACATGGTCATGTTTGTTGAATAAAAAAATAAAAAAATTACATTTTTTATTTATTTTTTTATCGGATCGGAAAATATCGGTATCGGTAGATACTCAAAATCACATGATCGGGATCGGATTGGGAGCAAAAAAACGTGATCGGGACATCCCTAGTGAGAAGTAAAATGTGGATTCCGGCTTTTTTTTTTCTCATCCATTTTCATTGAGTCCATTCCAAAAGGGTGCATTACCATCTGGGAGACGATAGAGCTCACATCCGAGCTCCTGATGGGGCTGGTTTCCCAACGGTAGACTCGGTTGATGAAATATTCAGATCGCTAATAAAAAAATAAAACGATAATTGTTGTGCTGGGCATTCAGGGGGCGGGCTGATAACACGTGTTATGTCGTCCGTGGCATCCAAAGTGTTAACAATTGTGTGTATTGAGCCGTACTGTTTTGTACCCATTCTGGTAACTGACTGTTTTGACTGACAATACGCTTTAAGCATCGGGTGTATTGCTGTGCATTGTTATGTCAGTGGAGTGAGACGTAATAAAAATCGGTAGTGGAAAGTAAAATTGACAGTTTACATCCGTCATAAAACGTATCATGAATGTGTGAATAAAGCAGACAAAGCGGATATTCAATACTAGTCGTCATGATGTTGCCTGTTAATGTGTTAGGGACGCTATAATGTGTTCACAATGGGAGATCAGCTCACTGTTAATGTGTTAGGGACGCTATAATGTGTTCACAATGGGAGATCAGCTCACTGCTTCAAAGCAAAGATGACTTCTGGGAGTAACTAATCATACTGAAATGTATGAAGCGCATATGAAGCTATCAAGCTATCAGAGCAATTGTTTATGCATTATGAAACATTTTAGTCATCAACCGATCGTTATTGGGTAGGTTAACCTATTTGATCATGGTTCATTCCTGCTGCTCTGAATTCTCAATCCTCTGCCACGATGAAAGTGCTAACTGTTAGCTGACAGCAATGGTATTAGCAGATTTTTACGAGGCCGAACATGAAACAAGTTTATTATCGACAAGAGCATATTCATTGGATATTATTAAATACTAATGTTATTTGTTGATGGTAAATGGTAAATGGCTGCTTTTTTATATAGCGCTTTTATCCAAAGCGCTTTACAATTTGTTACTTACATATTACCCATTCACACACCGACGGTGGAGGCTACCATGCAAGGTGCCAACCTGCTCATCGGGAGCAATTAGGGGTTAAGTGTCTTGCTCAAGGACACATCGACACGCTGCCCAGGAGCGGGAATCGAACCGGGAACCTCCGGATTGCCAGACGACTGCTCTACCTCCTGAGCCACTGTCGCCCCTTGATGTTACTATAGGTTGTGAATGGGTCATGGCTAATCACTGAAACAGGTTTATTATTGACAAGATAATACATGTGGTTAAGGTGGTGTGGTGAAATTTGACAATAAACTACAGTATTTCAAAGCGTGACATTAGCAGGCCTAATGTGACATTAGGCAATGCTAGAAGCTTCCTTCTTCTTCTTCTCTTTGGTTGTTTAATGGCGGTTAGCATTGTGGGATCTAAAATGAATGCAGCCTAAGTGTCCTTGCTGCACTACTATTGCAGAACTTTGTGGCTGAGATATCTGGTTATCTGGTTATCTGGTCCTATACAAACTTCATTCATATGCATGAAAGCTGCCAGGGAGCTGCCAGGTCCATCTTACAACAGCAGCAGCAAATATGCAAAGTTTACTACCAAATGAGGAGGAGGTGAACACCCTTATACAATATCCTCCACTGTCTGATACAAAGCAGTTATGCTGTTTGAGCTACTTGCCAGAGCCAATTACAAATGCCACAGATGGAATTGCAAGATAAAAATGTCAATATAGGTTACTGAAAACTCTCCAACTAATTCATAAACAACGCAATACAATTACAATGCATAGTATTGAATGCTTTGACATTTAAATGATATATTGATTGCTTGGCGGGTTATCAAAGCAATTTGAAAATGGAACTATGTAGCAACCTGAATAATATACGTGGCAAAAAGCAGAGCATGTATTACTTGTAGTTATGTCAGTCCCATCCTGTGTGTGTGTGAACAAAATAACTGGAAATCTTTTGAAAGAAAGCCTGAGACTCAACATTCTGATTGTTCTCCCTCTCTTTTTTGTTGGTTTTTACTTTTAAACCAACATAGTTCCATATTACACGTACTGTATATTTCTGTATATTTTTACTAGGGATGTCCGATATTATCGGCCGACCGATATTATCGCCCGATATCGGCAGTAAAATGTGATATCGGAAAATATCGGTATCGGTTTAAAAAAAAAAAAAAACAATAACAATATTTGTTATGTATATATCCAGTGAAATTATTAGTTACCTGAAATTATTCAGTTTTTTGGACGGGGAAACCCTGCATATATCGGTATCGGTTGATATCGGTATCGGAAATTAAGAGTTGGACAATATCGGAATATCGGTATCGGTAAAAAAGCCAATATCGAGCATCCCTAATTTTTACTGTATATTTTATATTAGAATGTATATACATAACATGGGAAATGTATATCCCAGACCGTATTTTATTCTTAGGGTTATTTTATTCTTATTCGTGACTTTGTTTTTGTTACCTAAATATTTACTGTTTACTGTGAGCGATTTGTAGTGCCAAATTTCCCTCGGGATGAATAAAGTATTTCTATTCTATTTATTTTCACTTTCAGTACATCTCAAAGCTGTACTGAATGACACCTGTCTAAACGTCATGTCGGGGTCGGGGGTCAGGGACTACAGCCCCCTCAGCATCGACGGGGCACCGGTTGAGAGAGTGAACAGTACTTTTAAGTACCTCGGAGTCCACATATCCGAGGACTTGACATGGACCACACACATTGACAGTGTTGTGAAGAAGGCACGACAACGCCTCTACTTCCTCAGGCGCCTAAGAAAGTTCCTTCCAAGTCAGTCAGAAGATCCTTAAGAACTTCTACTCATGTACAATAGAGAGCATCCTGACTGGCAATATCACCTCCTGGTTTGGGAATAGCACTGCACAAGACCGTAGCAGACTACAGAGAGTGGCCCGTTCAGCCGAATGCACAATTGGAGGGGGGCTTCCCACTCTCCAGAACATTTACAACAAGCAGTGCATAAGGCTAAGAGAATTATCAAAGACTCCAGCCACCCAAACAACTGCCTCTTTGAACTGCTGCGGTCAGGCAAGCGATACCGGAGTCTCATGGCAAGCACAGAAAGACTCAGAATAAGCGTCTATCCCCAGGCCATTAGGATGCTCAACGAACAATAACACTATGTAACAACCATCAAATGCACTCACAGCACACACATCCACGTGCACACACTCACTTTAAACAAACAACTCACTGCAGCACCCACTTTACACACTTTAGAACACCTAAACACTAGGGATGGGTACCTTTCACATTTGAACCGATACCGGTACCGATACCGGTACTTGTGAATCGATACCGGTACCCAACGGTACCTTTTTTCGGTACTTTAGTCTCTAAAAATGTTATCTACCTACCTCAGTTGTAAAAAAAAAATCCAAACTTCATATTTAATAAATAAATAATGTATTATTATTACTTTATTATTATTTACATCTTACTAATGTAAAGTATTTTACAACTGATTAAACAAACAAACAATCTAGCAGCAATGAACTACTCTGCTGCTGATTGAGTATTCTAGCAGTTATTTTTGCTCCACCCCCGCTTTGGAGAAGAGTAGACCTGCTCTGCGGTGTGTGTGGCTTGTTTACCGACGTCACATCCTCTACTCTTCTGTGAGTTGTGCCGGCTTGCACTGTAGCCCTAGGAGCTAACGTTATGTCCGACGGTTAGCTTAGCTAACGTCAGCTTAAGAACGTCAAATGGGTTACAAATATGTGAAACTATGGAAGGAGTAAGCCGACCGCTAAAAATAAAACTCACGTGGCAGCGCGAGCACATAGCAAAAGAACGTTTTGGAGATAGTGGTGTTTCAAGAGACTGGCTACAGTAATATGATGCTGGGCTGTAGTGATCAGTTGTTCCGTGTGGCGCAAGTATGTAAAAAAGAAAAACAGAAACAACACGTTTGTTATCTGTAGTAAATAAATGAAGCTGGAATCCATTTGTGACCATGCACAGAGCCAGTGTCCCATTGTGTCCCGGATTCAATCTCCTCTCTAAAGACGCTCTGTGGCTAGGCTAACAGCCATGTCAGACAGAGCAGATGTGGAAACTGAGCTACACTTTCTAACAACCTGCCCACTACCAAGATAGATATCAGAGACATAATACTCCCCAGTCCCCATGAATTGCAAACACCCAAAGAGAGTTTGAAAACATGTATTGTGCCTTAACGTGCGGTTTCGTTTTTGCGGTCAACAAAACGTGACGTCATCGGATTTTTATTTTTTTTTGCGCATAGTACCGAAAGTTGGCACCGGTGGATCTCACGTGAATCGATACTCGGTAGTACCGACGTGTTTCGGTAGGTACCTTTAAAAGTACCAAATTCTGTACCCATCCCTACTAAACACTAGGGATGCCCCGATCACGTTTTTTGCCACCGATACCGATCGTCGTGAGCCATATCGGCCGATACCGATCCGATACCGATCGTTTTTGATTAAATTAAAAAATGTTATTATTATTTTATATAATTTATTTTTTTATTTTTATAAAATATATATATTATATAATTAGACTTGTACTTGTATTATCTGCGAGACATCGCCACCACGCAACAAGCTCCACTGTCTGTGTGTACTCGAGTAGCCTCCAGCTACGGCCAGGATTCTCCGGAGCTGCAGCTGGACCCTATACTCGAGTAGCCTCGAGCTACGGCCAGGATTCTCCGGAGCTGCAGCTGGCCCTATTGATCACATTCAACAACATGCCCTCAGCTCGAATACGCGTCGAATCAGTGTTATAAGACATTGATATCAGGAGCTATCTGTAGCTACTGCTAGCCGGATATATAACGTTAATACAACGCCTCAGTGAACTATTTAGTTCAATGGTACATTTAGTTTTGAAAAGTGAACTAACTTGCGCTAACGTGAGCTAACAGAGGTATCATACACGTCTCTACTAGACTATTGCTGGAGCATTTGTTGATATCAGGAGCTATCAGTAGCTAGCCGGAGCGTAACAGAAAGAAGCATTTTGTATAAAAGTATTCTGTACTTCTGTATGATAACTAGGGCTGCAACGATTAGTCGACATAATCGACGACGTCGATCATAAAAACTCGTCGACGCAGAATTTTTGCGTCGATTAGTCATAAAAAAATAAAAATCTAAAACGTTTTTTTTTTTTTTTTTTTTTTGCACTACCTATCTTTGTGAAAGTGGCTTCTCAGCTTTGGTCCAGCTGAAGACAAAGCAGGGGAACAGATTGGACATTGAGCATGACCTCAGAGTTGCTTTGTCTACCATCACCCCCGACTTTGAGACTCTTGTCAGGAGCAAACAACATCCCCAGTTATCCCATTAGTTCCCTGGGATGTTAAGCTAAGAAGTCTGCTATATATTTTTTTTGTTATTTAAACACTTCCACTTTAATTTGTATTATTTAATTTATTTATCTTGTTATGAGTGATTGTTGTATTGTTCAAATACATTTTGATTTAAAGTTGCTTAAGATCCAAATTCAAATGTTTCATGAGTCATTATTTTAATTTGCTATGGGATCATCATGTTATGTTAAGTTAACTGTTAAGGCAGAGGGACTGGACAACAGGGTGACATTCACAGATGTGGAGACTTGAGCATGTGAGGTAAAACATGCATTGGAGAAGGAGCCATGCCCACAGGAAGCAGAGATTGAGGGTGTGACAAAAATTATCATTAGTCAACTAATCGAATGACAAAAATAATCGTTAGATTAGTTGACTAATCGAAAAAATAATCTACAGATTAGTCGATTACCAAAATAATCGTTAGTTGCAGCCCTAATGACAACTAATAAAGAAACTTGAACTTGATATATCGATACCAGTACCAGTATAGGTGCATCCTTAACTTTTTATTAATACTTTATTTAATCTCAGGAGTCAGAGGGAGACAGTCATTTTCAATGTGTATTCTTTTTTTTACCTAACCTAATCCTGCATGAGTCCAGTTAAAGGAGATTAGGATATAGGCCTTTTCTGCTTAATGCGAAACATCTTTTTCATGAAACATCTATAGCAGATTTCTATTCCTAGACAAAGTCATATCCTCTGGAAGTACGTAATTCCATCCATCCTTTCTGTTCCAGTCCATCTCTTAAAATAGATACTAAATTCAGACTCGTAGATAGAACCCTCACAGCCGTCACAATATGTTGATCAATGGATGTCATGATTCTTAAAAAAAATTAAATAATATTCAGAGTCACTGTCCTCAATGATTTTCTAATAGTAGGCCACTATATGAAAATGAATGGTTATGATGAAGCATGACTTAATGAATTGCCATCACTGTATCTTCAGTATGCAGCAGTAACACATAGCCCACATCTAGGCCTATTAAAAGTAGATTAGTGAATCATTATGTTCATAATGGATAAACAGTGCGGGCAACATTGTTTATTCATGATAGTATGCTAATAATATTGTTAATTAATCAGGTAAATGCTGGTGCATGAAAGGGGCGTACCCTATCCATTTTACAAATTAATATATACTGTATGTTAATCCTGTACCTCAGGACAGTACAGTTAATACCAGTGAACATGCACCATTCTACTGTAAAGCTAGAAACTAGGAAGAGAAGCCTTAAATATATGATATAACATGAATGTAAAATCAAGGCCAGGGATATAATATATACAGGTGTATATTCTAACATTGCTAACAGGTCAGAACCAGAATTTAAACCTCAGTGGGAGTAAGACCTGAAAAAACAAGAAATTCACTTACTATGGCATGCAGCAACACTATCATAATATCTCACTATGGCATGCAGCAACACTATCAGATTATATCACTATGTGTGGGTAGTGATGCACGATATATCGGCCGCCGATATAATATCGGCCGATATGGCAGTTTTTTTACACATCGGTATCGGTCCGATATCAAGATAGGGCCAATATAATATATATTTTTTTAATTATTATTATTTCTTTTTTTACATGTTTTGGCCTTAACACATTCCCTGCCACGCTTATATCCATCGATGTTTGATCACTGCCAGCACTGTAAGTCTATGGAGATGTTCACCTTCTTTGCAGGGCTATAACTTTTTAAATTGTATTGCTAAATTGACATTACTATGGCCCATTCAACATCGATTATCTATCGTTCAGGATGTAGGAACGTTTTACTTTTTCATTCACACATTCATACGAAAATACCGTCTAGAGTATAAATATGTTTTTATCGTTTTCTGCAGTAATTCCTAGAACATGAGATATAGGCATAAATGCATATATTAGATTATCAAATGCCGTTTGATACCGATCGACGCTATATTAAAAATGTCAACTGTACATGGTCCTAAACGTTATGACTGATAATGCGCGGGTGAACGGGGGGGGGGGGGGGAGTCGTTTATAATTCCGTGATCATTGTTAAATGCTTCATGTAGTATGGGTGATATATAGATCAGAGCAGTTTGTATGGATAATAATAATCAGAAACGCTGAAACTCACGGCAGCTTCCCCTTAGCGATGGGGGATGATACTGGAGCAAACAGATCCCAGTTATGTGATGGGGATCGAGGCGATCCATTTCCGGTTTGTATAATACTAATATACGCCCAAATCATGTCGATTATTGAGTTATGGCAGCGATCCATATACACGGATGTGTGTCTAGAGTCCCGCAACAATATGCGAGTGCCGGACGCATTTCCCAGATGCACAGAGATCACCAGAGATCCATTTCCGGTTGTAACTCGCCCGATCATCCACCAGGCGGCAGTATTGAAGCGTTGCAGAGTTGTGCAGGCTCCCACTGTATCAGCCGAGGCTGGGTGAGGGAATTATGAATACCATGGCGAAAAAATTAAATATGATATCAATAACGTTGTACGCCGTGGTTTGGCAGAATTAGCATGACCTTGAAACACGTTGTACAACGTTATTGGTGCCCAATGTGTTATATAGTTTCAAAATATCAGTCATTTCTGAAAAGAAGTTACAAAAGTAAAAAAAATAATGCGTTTTGGAAAATAGCTCTTATTTGATTATCATAAAAAAGTGTTTTCTATACAGAGATATCGACATCGGTAAAGGCCAGAACAGCAATATTAATATCGGTTATCGGTATCGGCCACAATTTTCACATCGGTGCATCACTATGTGTGGGCGATAACAGGACTGGTCTTCTCCTAGGACATGTCTTGTCTCCTCCCTCTCCCCAAACGCCCAGTTCATTGTGTCCCCCCTCCCCTCTCCTTGGTATAAATAAGGTCCCTTTTCTGTGTTTCAGTCTCTTCTCCCGGGTCTCCTAGCTAGTCACCTTGGTGAGAGCCATCCAGCCATTTTCTCTAACTTTGTATTTGATACTTTCATTCTGAGTTAATAAATTGTATTAACCGGATCTCCATTGACTGAGTAAGTTATTATATTGTGACGAGCCTGGTGGTGTTCAGACTCGTCACGGTTCAAAAACAAACAAATTCAACTGTCCACACAAGCGCAATTTCAATCAATAAAATATATTTATTGAATAAGGCAGAATATAGTCCGATGGGCAATTAGGGTAGTCGACTAGTCGTTATACAGTCCAAGGTCACAAACACAAAACAGGCTCTCGTACAAAAAAGGGATTGTTCAATACTCAAAATTTGTCTTCCGGTCCAGGGTCAGTACACAAGGGGGTTTCTCAGCCAGTCCAGGGTCCAGTACACAATGACCACCTTCTCGCCTTCACCTCTCAACAACCTCTCACCTCGCAAAACTCCGTATCTCAATCTCTCTCTCTCTCTGTACTCGCTCCTACCTCACCTCCACTCCACAATACTCTATCTGTCCTAGTGTTTTATGTTATGTGTGTCTGGTGTGTGTGTGTGTGGGTGATCTCGTGGTGCACAGGTGTTTTTCATCAGTCCTAATCAGCTGCCTAATCGATTCCCCTCCTCCCGTGGCAGTAGTATCTCCCATCCTTCACGTAGCCATGGGATGGGGGATGGTATCTGCCACAATATGTAATCCACTATCTCAGTATGGACAAGAAAGAGATCAAGGGGGAGATCAGCCCCTCAGGCGATCCAGGATACCACTCATAAATCTCTCCAGAAATCACCCTCAGTCCAGCACACACCTCCCTCCTGGGTCTGTCTTTCTGCACAACGAACCAAGTCAATACATTCAATATAAAAGTGGACATATTTTAATGTATGAGGCAGTTTACACCTGAAGCACACATAAGTTAATATTGTGTGAAAACTAGACCATTACATCAAAAACACACTTACCCCGCAAAACAAGGAAAAATATAGTGATTTAATAGCAAGGTACTGTAATCTACCAAGATTGCCTTTTAAGGCTCCGAAAAACCTACGACCAGGCTGGCAAATTGTGAGATAAATCGAAGAGCTTTGGAGATGTACCATGAGGCATAGTGTTTAAGGGAACTGTACCCATCAAAATACTTATTTCCAATCGTTTAATTTCACCTCATCATCGAAGGGTAGAACCTTTGCACACAAGGTGATGTGTATAGAAGCAGACTTGGGGTTGACAAGAAACCAAGAGCTCCTGCACAAATCGGCATCTTCACTCACATTTAAAACATCTCACATTCACATTTATTTGCCATAATATGCAACAAGTACAATGTAATTCTTACTTTCCGTTTGCTCCACAGCATAAAGGAATAAAAGAAAAATCAACTATTAACAGAATAGAAAAGCAGGTATTTATATACATACAATAAACTGTCTGTGCAATAACATAAGTACCACTAAGCATAAGTAAATACAAAAATACATTAAAAAAAAAGTACACATTCGACAAGTAAAAGATCGTCATTGGGAACAAGCTTTCCATCATCAGGTTATCATAAAAGACTTTCTATTTTCATCTCAGGTGAGCTGACAACAGGAATGATGGGAGTATATTGTGTACATTCACTTTAAGTGTAAGGTCAGAGTGAACCACAGTATTCCTGGCACCAGATACAGCCAGAAATAACTTGAATGAGAAACTCAATCTGCCCCCCGATGCCTAGAAGTCCTGGTCGGCGTGTTCCTCACCGGACCAACGGCATGATAATCGCTCATGTTTTCTGGAAGGGCTGTGTGAGGCTTAGGGACTCTAACCCTTTCACTACCACACTACAGAAGGTTAACCTTTCACTACCACACTGTTAACCGTCTGTCGTGTGACAGTGAACGTGTTAACCTTCTGTATTGTCACAGTGAAAGGGTTAACCCTTTGGTAGTGTGGTAGTGAAAGGGTTAATGTCTGGCACAGGCTTACGGATGACCTCACAGACCGGAGAGGATCAACTCTAATAGGCCAGTTGAAGAGAGAGGTGTGGCCAGTTGAATTGAGAGGTGTGGCCAGTTGAAGAGAGAGGTGTGGCCAGTTGAAGAGAGAGGTGTGGCCAGTTGAAGAGAGGGGTGTGGCCAGTTGAAGAGAGAGGTGTGGCCAGTTGAAGAGAGGTGTGGCCAGTTAAAGAGAGGTGTGGCCAGTTGAAGAGAGAGGTGTGGCCAGTTGAAGAGAGAGGTGTGGCCAGTTGAAGAGAGAGGTGTGGCCAGTTGAAGAGAGAGAGGTGTGGTCAGTTGAAGAGAGAGAGGTGTGGTCAGTTGAAGAGAGAGAAGTGTGGCCAGTTGGAGAGAGAGGTGTGGCCAGTTGAAGAGAGAGGTGTGGCCAGTTGAAGAGAGAGAGGTGTGGCCAGTTAAAGAGAGAGGTGTGGCCAGTTGAAGAGAGCGGTGTGGCCAGTTAAAGAGAGAGGTGTGGCCAGTTAAAGAGAGGTGTGGCCAGTTGAAGAGAGAGGTGTGGCCAGTTGAAGAGAGAGGTGTGGCCAGTTGAAGAGAGCGGTGTGGCCAGTTAAAGATAGGTGTGGCCAGTTGAAGAGAGAGGTGTGGCCAGTTAAAGATAGGTGTGGCCAGTTGAAGAGAGAGGTGTGGCCAGTTGAAGAGAGAGGTGTGGCCAGTTAAAGAGAGATGTGTGGCCAGTTGAAGAGAGAGGTGTGGCCAGTTAAAGAGAGAGGTGTGGCCAGTTAAAGAGAGAGGTGTGGCCAGTTAAAGAGAGGTGTGGCCAGTTAAAGAGAGGTGTGGCCAGTTAAAGAGAGAGGTGTGGCCAGTTAAAGAGAGGTGTGGCCAGTTAAAGAGAGAGGTGTGGCCAGTTAAAGAGAGAGGTGTGGCCAGTTAAAGAGAGAGGTGTGGCCAGTTGAAGAGAGAAGAGAGGTGTGGCCAGTTGAAGAGAGAGGTGTGGCCAGTTGAAGAGAGAGGTGTGGCCAGTTGAAGAGAGAGGTGTGGCCAGTTAAAGAGAGAGGTGTGGCCAGTTGAAGAGAGAAGAGAGGTGTGGCCAGTTGAAGAGAGAAGAGAGGTGTGGCCAGTTGAAGAGAGAGGTGTGGCCAGTTGAAGAGAGAGGTGTGGCCAGTTGAAGAGAGAGGTGAGGTGTGGCCAGTTGAAGAGAGAGGTGTGGCCAGTTGAAGAGAGGTGTGGCCAGTTGAAGAGAGAAGAGAGGGGCCCGTCCCGGGGCGGGAGCACAATCTGAGCCAATGTCACTCCTAATGCACCACAGGCAGAGAGGAGGGATAGAGAGAGAGGGCATGAATCAGTTGTCCTTCTCTGCACTTCCGCTTAAATTGTAATCAGCAGAAAGCCTAAATATAAATCTGTCACATTTGAAAGGATTTACAACAATCCTCTTATCTAGGTAGTAGCTACACTGAGACAGTCCAGCAGCTTGCATATAGCAAATGATGCCGTTAACTCATTGACCGCCGGGGATTAGCCTTATCCTGTGGTAGTATTGCCAGGCTGTAAACGATGGGAGTTAGTCACCTTGTTTGTAGAGCTGAATCTATATTCTATATTATAGCCATGGATACAATACTATAGTCATTTGACATCGAGTTTCTTCCGGTCAAGATGCAAAAAAGAGATTTTTCCATCTATACGTTCCCGTGTTATACCGTGGTGAATATGGTTTTAGAGCGGTCTAGGGTAATTCATGAAATGCTTAGTTATGGCAGTATAGTCGATTCCATTGTAGACGTTGCCGTTTCTTGCCTGAACCCGCTATTGTTCCGGAATCAAATCCACATCATAGGTATTATGTTCCATCATGAATGCATGAAATGGGGGGGGGGGGGGGGGGGGTCGTTACTGATTATTTGATTGTCGGTAACGGCATTCGTATTCAACATTAAAAACGCTTATCAGCCCGATCGGTACAAAAGCCTTGCAGGATCAAGCTAAAATGTACGTCAAATCGTCCTTACCTGCGACCGGGAGTATTCCAAAAACAATATTCCAATTTCTTGATCGCCATCTGGTACATCCAATGTCCATTTGCTCGACGGCATAATCCACCATAACATATGGGTCGGGCATATTTGACGGGCTTCAATGTAACCGGCAGAATCGTTCGTCTTGCCCGACAAGGAAAAATTTAACCCCGAAACCCTTGGCCATCCCACAGCCCAGGATACAATGTTAGAAAGGGTGCTCGATACCGCCGTCTAGCGTGATGCGGCCGGTATTGCACCTAGGCATTCTCAATGCAATTACCAATGTTAACCCTGAGTCAGTGGGCCTGTAATGAATAGAAATATCGAATATCGAACGATCAAATAACGAGTATACTCGTTGTTGGCGTTCAACGATTGGCGGCCAATAACGAGTATAATCGTTGTTGGCAGTGAATGAGTTAATGATGTAACCCAGTGGATTTGAACCTGGGACCCATAGGATCCACAGGCGGCCGCACTAACCAGCTGAGCTAAAGAGTCAGATGCTGGTTGACTGCGGCTAACTCATCCGTAGTTTACAGCGACAAAACCTTGTCGCTTTCCTTCATCCAGCAGCAACTTGGCAGGACCACACACACACACACACACAGCAGCCAACAATCACTGGGGGGGGGGGGGACAAGTCATTACTGTAGTAGTTGTTGTTGTTGTTGTTGTTGTTGTTGTTGTTGTTGTTGTTGTTGTGTATGACAGTGTGTCAAACATAGGGATGGGAATCGAGAACGAGAACCGGTTCCCAACAAACCGGTTCCTAATTGTCCGATTCCTGGAATCGCATGCCTCCGTGACTATCCATGTTTTTCCGACAGTTGCACATTTTAAAACAATAACGTTAGCGTGCAGCCATAGCAGACTATATGATTCCTTGACTAGGAAAACCTAAATGAAAGACGAATGCTTTCACTGTATAAATATTCTCCCATTTAATCCATTTTAGATGATGACAATCAGACTGAGGCTGCAGCTAGTGCTAGTGGTTCTCGCGCAGGAAAATCCTTTCACGCTAGAAGCACAGTGGGGTAAAATGACTCAATGAGTGTCACCGAGCAGTCACTAAATGTGTGGTGTGTAGTGCAGAGAGATGGGAGACTGAGGCGGTGTGTTGAAAGAGAACTCTCGAGCGTTTATTCAGCATGAGAAAACACAACAACAGTCGATCACATTAGTAGCTAAAACAGTCTACCTGCCGACAGGAAGGCAACACTCTATAGCGTCCGTGCGGAACCAATATTCCCAACAACAGTTCCGTATGTGAATTGTGTCTAATCACCACAGGTGAAAGGTTTGCACCCTTACACCACGGTAGAAGCCACGGAATTTCGGTAGGTGAATTGCTTTCCTAGATGTTACTTATGTGTCAGTTATGTTTTAACTTTTAACCTTTATTTATACAGGTAGGTTATTGACAATGAATTCTCTTTTGCAATAACGACCTGTTGAATGCAACTACAGGTCAATAGATTCAATTAGTTTAAGAGAATCTCAAATACATTATTTCATATATTCAAATACATGTATAGTTAATTTTTTTTTACAGTTTTTGTATTTTTCAGACATGGGGGCTCAACAATAAATGACAATCAGAAATGTCAAGTTGCATGTTGTTATTCTAACCAGCTTAGTAGTTCTGTTGCATTTCCAATTTATTTGTTTAAATTATAAATTGAACAATTTATCAGGAATCGATAAAGAATCGGACCGATAAGCAGAATCGATAATGGAATCGTATCGATAAAATCTTATCAATTCCCTCTCCCTAATCAAACATGGTGTTAAAGTTGACTGTGAGGCACAGACCTTATGCTGAGAGGCTGCTCTGAGATAGAGTCTGGCTCTAGAAGAACAATACCTCCAAGCAACAAGCCTCGTCTGCCAGCCCTGATGGATATTTACAGCATCTAATACACCTTGGCAGCTAACCTTTTCATTCACACACCCACCCACCCACCCGCACCCATCCATCAGCCCTGCCCGCACCCATCAGCCCTGCCCCCACCCACCCACCCACCCCCACCAATCAGCCCTGCCCCCACCCACCCATCAGCCCTGCCCCCACCCACCCACCCGCCCCCACCCATCAGCCCTGCCCCCACCCACCCACCCGCCCCCACCCATCAGCCCTGCCCCCACCCACCAGCCACCCACCACTTCACCAATTTCTCCACTGCAACAAAACAATCAATAGAGCTTTAATGGTTTTGTGGTGCTTAAGGCTATTCTTTTCTGTCCATCCATCCATTACCTCAGAACAAGGGTATTGAAGTTAGACTAAGTGGAACACCATCATAATATCTCACTATGACAACACCATCATATTATATCACTATGCATGCAGCAACACTATCAGATTATATCACTATGCATGCAGCAACACTATCATAAATTATCTCACTTTATTACATGGCGTTTTAACATTCGCCGAAATGCTTGATTGTGATTGGTCAATAGCGCTCAGCAGAGGTCCGTTATTACTCGATAACGGACCTCTGCCGAGCAATAATGACCGCTGTTCGCAGCTGGAGGAATCAAGCCCACTGACACACACTGCATCAGTGCAAGAGGCGCCTCGGTATTCTAAACTCCGTGTCGGTCAATTATTTTGCGACAATGACCTCGTAGCTATACATTATCCCTTACATCGCATGCAGCAACACTATCAGATTATATCACTATGGCAACACTATCAGATTATATCACTATGGCAACACTATCAGATTATATCACGATGCACGCAGCAACACTATCAGATTATATCACTATGCACGCAGCAACACTATCAGATTATATCACTATGGCAACACTATCAGATTATATCACTATGGCACACAGCAACATTTACATTTAGTCATTTAGCTGACGCTTTTATCCAAAGCGATTTACAAGTTCTGTACAACAAGTCATCAGGAGGGCACAACTCTATCAGCTGAGTAACAAAGTGTTGAGTGCTACAGTGTAGGTTAGTATATTAGGACAAGTGCACGACAGTAAGGTTAGTTAAGCTGAATACTGCATCACCGCTGTTTTTTATAATAATAATAATAATAAAGTACCCTGCTCTGTCGAGGTTCCAATCGGGTAGAAGTGGTACCAGAAAAGTCACGTGAAACACTGCAGACCACTGATTGGTCAGACGTGTCACACGTTGGAGGGTCTGCACAAAAGCAGAAAGCCGCCATCTTTAGTGCCCCGTTTAGGATTAATTTCATTCAGGATTTGTTTGCAGCAGGAACAAGTGCAATAAACAAAAAAGGATGGATTCACTGTGTATTCTGCCTCATTTATTGATGAAACAAAACCGACATCAACCCAATTTACCACCGATATTGGCTTTTTTACCGATACCGATATACCGATATTGTCCAACTCTTAATTTCCGATACCGATATCAACCGATATCAACCGATATATGCAGGGTTTCCCGCCCCAAAAAATAGAATAATTTCAGGTAATTAACATTACATATTTCTTGTTGTGGAATTAACACAACATTATGCATACTTTTGACAATAAATAAAATCAAAATTTGTTCTTACTTGCTTGCCTGGGTAAATAAAGGTTATAGAAAATAAAAAATAAAAAATATTGAAAACCGATACCAATATTTTCCGATATCACATTTTAATGCCGATATCGGCCGATTATCGGTAGGCCGATAATATCGGACATCCCTAGAAAAAAATCAATACCGCGGCAGCCCTACACGTATCCATTCCGTACCGAACAAGTTTCAGTGTGTACCGTACCGAACGGCTGTGTAGTGTACCGAACGAATTAGGGCCGACCTTCGAATTTTTTTTTGGCAATCGAAGCTTCGGGGCCGAGCTTCGATTTTAATTCGAAGCTTCGAATAAAATTATTATTATTATTATTTTTTTTATATATTTTTTTTTATATATAAATATTTTTTTTATATCTTATGTTGTGGGACTTGTACAGCACTTTGGTAAACTTTGTTGTTTTTAAATGTGCTCTATAAATAAAGTGGATTGGATTAATGAATTAAGTAGCCCCTTTCGTGACTGTGACGCAGCCAACATGGCTGTGTGATTTAATTCAAGGTGGATCGCTGTTGTCGTTTGAACAACTTCAGATTTCATGGGAACTACCAATCCCCCAAATCAAGAATGTTTAAGATGAATGAAGTAAGATTTTGATTATTTGAAATATGGCCTGTGTAGACTAAACTATGCACAGAATTATGTCAGTCTACAAGGTCCGGATTCTACATGGTCCGGCAATGTAGACCTTGTAGACTCCACTACAGACCAATTATCAGTGAATGTTCATGCATTTTTAAGAAGGGCTACTTCCACAAAAAAACAAAGAACTCACCAAAACATCTCAGTAGCACCTTATCTAAATGTTCTATTTCATATATGGAGATTCATATTTATTTATGTATTGCATGAATTTCTACATTTTATTTCCTATTTTGTTTATTCATCCCAGTATCTTTCTTTCTTATGTGTGGAATTCTACAAGGCATTTACATTCACATTTACATTTAGTCATTTAGCTGACGCTTTTATCCAAAGCGACTTACAAGTTCTGTATGACAGGTCATCAGGAAGGATACAACTCTATCAGCTGAGTAACAATATTCATCAAAGTGTTGCGTGTTACAGTGTAGGTTAGTTTATTAGGACAAGTGCATGACAGTAAGGTTAGTTAGGGTTAGATTTATTTTATTTTATTTCAGATAATGGTTGAAGAAGTGCGTCTTTAGTCGACGGCGAAAGATTGGACGGGATTCGGCTGTCCTAACTGGGGTGGGTAGTTTATTCCACCATTGTGGGGCAAGGACTGAGAATAGGCGTGTAGGTGGTGTATATGTGTTTGAGGATGATATCCTTCAAACAGGCAATAGTGATGAATAGGGCAGTGCTGAGCTGGGTTACTTTCCTCCAGTGTATTTGTCCCCAGCACCCCCCCCCCCAATGGCCCCATGCACACACACACACACCACACACACACACACCGAAGTAAAAATAAATAAAATTTTTTTTTTTTTTTTTTTTGATTTTTCTTCTTTTTTTTAAACTTTGATGTTCGAAGCTTGTGCCATAAAACGAAGCTTCGGAGCTTCGAAGTATTTAAGACAGCCCTAGAACAAATACAACGGTATGTTAACCACTAACGACCGCCCACCGGGGGCTGTTTTTTTCACAATCTAATATAATTATTATAATTTTTTTTTTTTTACAAGTCGATTATTAATTTCAATATAGAATATTCATTGACAGCCCTACAAGTACAATTAGTTACTGCACACTACATCACCCCTGAGTGGAACATGGAAAGCCAAACTTTCCCCCACTGTACCGAAAACCGTACTGAACCTTGACTTCAAAACAGAGGTACGTACCGAACCTTGGTTTTTGTGTACCGTTACACCCCCCTACGTTATCTTGTAATACAGTTGTCAGTGTCGTTTCATTTTAAATAGTCTGTTCTTTTTGAATACTTCTGTAAAGGAAACATTTTTTTTATTAACTTAAAAATATACATGTATATTATTTATATATGATATTAGGGATGTCCGATATTATCGGCCTACCGATATTATTGGCCAATATTGGCATTAAATGTAATATCGGAAATTATCGGTATCGGTTTTAAATATATATATTTTTTACATTTATTTTTTATTTATTTACCCAGGCAAGCAAGTAAGAACAAATTCTTATTTTATTTATGGTCAAAAGTATGCATAATGTGTTAATTCCACAACAAGAGATATGTAATGTTAATTACCTGAAATTATTCAGTTTTTTGGGGGGGGGGGGGGGGGGGACCCTGCATATATCAGTATAGGTTGATATCGGTATCGGAAATTAAGAGTTGGACAATATCGGTATATCGGATATCGGTAAAAAAGCCAATATCGAACATCCCTAGTATATATATATAATATTTATTTATGATATGTATCTAACTATCTATCATGGATGATGCCTGGTATAGTAAAAATCCATACCAAAGTTTACACAGAACCATGCCGGTAAACCTTCATATTTGGTATAGCTCCCAGCTTCTACTTAAAATAATAATAATAATAATAATAATAATAATAATAATAATAATAATAATAATAATAATAATAATAATAATAATAATAATAATAATAATAATAATAATAATAATAATAATAATAATAATAATAATAATAAACTTTATTTGTATAGCACCTTTCATACAGAAACTGCAGCTCAAAGTGCTTCACAACAGAAGACAGGCATAAAATGAGCACATAAAGTGCAGACAAATAAAATCACAGTTTTTCACATTAGGATCTAACATCCCATAACAGGCCACCTTGTTTATGGTTTAATTCAGTTTTAAATAGACAATAATAAAAAGAGTAAGATAAAATAGACAGAGTAAAATAGTGCACATAAAATAATTTTTTTACAGTGCAATACAAAATGAATAAGTGCACTTCACAGAACACCTTTGATAATAATTGAGAGGCATGCGTCATCCTACTTGAAGTGGAGCATCGTAGACTCAGCCTTTTCACCCGTCTCATCTAACATAAACACCACTATTGGCACTTCTAGTGTTTGTGAAGACCGCCTGCAACAGATCAACCCATGTAGCTCTTAAGAATCCGAACCCTTTGGAATAGTAGACCATTGGCTAAATAATGACTTAATATTCATTCATTCAAACCTTTATTTATTCTCAAAAAGGACAATTGAGGTCACCCTCATTTTCAATGTCGTTGAGACTTTCAATGCATATATATATATATTTTTTTTACAATATAATAATAATAACTATCTATATAGCACCTTTCACATTATGGGCTGCAGCGCAAAGTGCTCACAGCAAATAGCATAACATTAGCACACACAGTTGACAGAATAAAAACAATGCATAAAGTGCAGACATAAGAATAGGTATAAAAGACAATAAAAGTAGTGCAAAGTAGAACGTGCAGACATAAGAATAGGCATAAAATAAGTACAATAAGTACAGTGTTGCGGGGCGGCTAGGTGGCGCAGCGGACATTGCGCTCGTCACCAACGCAAGAGACACCGGGTTCGACTCCGGCTGTCGGCGTTGCCTCCGGCTTGGGCCAGTCGTCATACTATCTCAATTGGCAGAGGTAGCGGGTGGAAGTCGATGGGTGGTAATCTGGACGTTGTGGACAGTGACTCCTACAGGTCGGTTGGGGACGCCTGCACAGCAGAGACAGGAAATGGCGGGGGTAGTGTGAGCCTCCCACACGTTACACCTCGCCAATGAGAGTCCGCGCTGGCAGGTGAAAAGATGTGACAGGCTGCTTCCTCGTGTACCGGAGGGGACACGTGATGCAAGGCTTCTATCCTCCCTACAACCAGCCAGTGGGGGGCATATGCGAGCAACGTTCAAGACAGGGAAGGGAAGAATTGGCACAATGGAATTGGGATGGGAGAAAAATTGAAAAAAGGAGAAAAAGTGGATCAAACAAAAATAAGTAGTGTTGCTCGAAGGCATGTGAACCCCCCCGAAAAAATATACGAATTTGCATTGAACGTTCTATTCTATATTCTAAATAGCTTAATCTTCACAAACGATAGTAGTAGTCAAAATGAAGAGTAGCAATTTTTCTCTGCATTTAATGTTCTATAAAAAAACTATACCGATATGTACAAGTTTGACAGCATAGAATGAGTAGGAGGGGAGGGAGGTCTAAAACATATCAAACTGACTGTGACATGCAGACTTCTCTCACTCAAGCTGTTGAGTCTGTCTGAGTCTCATTCACGTCCCAGAAGCACGATGCCCATCTTTTAAGTCGACAGAACTATAATCTAACCTGGAGAGACTCTCAACCTGCGGGTCCTCAGAGGTTGAATACTCCGACAGGAAACGTGACTTTCAGAGCTCTTCTTCTTCTTGGGCTCCTTAACTCCAAGCGGAGCAGAGGCCATCGACGACTCTTCTCCATCCAGCAGGGCTTTGGGCCGTCTTCTCCGCCTCTCTCTCCCCAGCTGGTACCACGTCTCTTCAGCTCTGCCTCAGTGTCCCGCCTCCAGCTGTTTTTAGGCCTTCCTCTCTTCCGCTTCCCCTGGGGGTTCCACGTCAGGGCCTGGCGTGTGATGATGGTAGCGGCTGGTTTACGCCAATCCATCCCCACTTCCGTCTCCGCATCTCGCTCTCCACTGGGTCCTGACTCCCTCTCTGCCACAGCTCCTTATTACTGATTTTATCCGGCCACCTGATTCTGAAGATGCGCCTCAGACAGCTGTGAATGAATGTCTGGATCTTCTGCAGCGTCTTTTTTGTCCTTCTCCATGTCTCTGAACCATAGAGAAGGACGATTTTAACGTTGGAGTTGAAGATTTCAGAGCTCACACATCAGTAAATCATAACTTTCAGAGCTCACACATCAGTAAATCATAACTTTCAGAGCTCACACATCAGTAAATCATAACTTTCAGAGCTAACACATCAGTAAATCATAACTTTCAGAGCTCACACATCAGTAAATCATAACTTTCAGAGCTCACACATCAGTAAATCATAACTTTCAGAGCTCACACATCAGTAAATCATAACTTTCAGAGCTCACACATCAGTAAATCATAACTTTCAGAGCTCACACATCAGTAAATCATAACTTTCAGAGCTCACACATCAGTAAATCATAACTTTCAGAGCTCACACATCAGTAAATCATAACTTTCAGAGCTCACACATCAGTAAATCCCAGTCGGACTCCAGCATCACCATCAGCCCCATCATGGAGGCTGCTGACATTTTGCATGGAGGTTGAGTTTGAGTGTGTGCGTGCGTGTGCATGCCAATTTGCTAAAAGGGAGGGCGTGACAATGGGAGTGGCGGCGGCCTATCGCAAAAAGGCTCATACTTCCATATGGATTCACAGACTTGCACAAGATTTTGTGGAAAGGTTGGTCATGACCCAAAGGACAGCTGATTAAATGCTTATGCCAATTACAAAAATGCACATAACTAACTTCTAAATGGATTCACGTAACATGGCCACACTTTGTGGAAAGCTTGATCATGGGGTAAGGACGCACACACACACACACACGCCCCCTTTTGTGTGTGTTAGTGTCTGTGTGAATGAATGCGGGAGCACTGGCAAGTGGGAACACACGCAAGCACCCTTTACACAACAACACAGCCACACAAGCAAGTCTACACACACACACACACACCAACTATTTTCATATCACAGACGATATCAACCATAACAAAAGGGGCACAGAGACTGAATCAATGTGATTGTGTGAAACACTGTGTTAAAAGCACAACTCTAATAAAACAGTCTAATTGCACACAAACAAGAATAATGGAGCTGGAGGCCTGGAGAGCAGAGAGACGGAAGCTGAAACTGAGAGCACAGCATGTCCTCTTCGGAGTCAGATCAACTCCAGCATGGCTGCTATCGCCAGACCCATATCAGATTTGAATGGCGGCGATATTGATTTAGGTATTTGGGAGATTAGATATCCAATAACTTTCCTGACTCACTCAGACTCTTGCCTTGCTTGTTTTGACGTGTTGTTCCGTTTCTTTGTCTGTCCGTTGGTTGTTTATATTTTCTGTTTATTTTATACTTTAGGAGCACTTTCCCTTTTTTTTTTGCTATGCGACTTACTGTGAAGCACTTTGGTTGACAAGTGTCATGTCTAAATGTGCTATACAAATAAATTTGATTGATTGATTGAATAACTGACCTACCTTATTTTAAGAAAAATAAAAATTGTGTTGCAAATAGCCCATCCCTTATGTTTCACACAATATAGCCGCATGATTCCTGTTTCATACAATACAGTCTCATGATTCCTGTTTCATTCAATATAGCCTCATGATTCCTGTTTCACACAAAGTCTAAGCCTTATGCTTATAATAGCAATGTTGAATATATTCAGTCTTTCAAGTGAAGATGAAAATATGCGTGTTCTATTAGAACAAAGATATATTACCAACTTTTTAAACACACCATTATGTATGTATTTTGCTGCTGTTGTCGGGAATTCTATCTGTGCTTCATCCGTTTGACTTTTGCCAATAAAAGATATTGATAAAAGGCCTATATCAGCCGATAACATGAGCCTGTCCATATATCCGTCTCGCCTTATAGCTAATCAGCTACTGACATGAGATCAATTTCTGTCTATATGTAAGATGCAAAACACCATTGCTGTGATGATTATACCCTGAAGGTCTGTTGACCGGAATGTTGGTTAAAAAAAGTATTCCTACATAAAGTGAAGTAGCAAGAATGCCAGTGTGTACGCGTATTCCTTCCAAATTAAGAAACAAGATGAATTTCTAGCAGCTTAACTACGGATGTCCCGATCCGATCACGTGATCGGAGATCGGGGCCGATCACATGATTTTCAGAAGATCGGAATCGGGAAAAGAAAATCGGGAGTTCAAATTTTTTTTGGTGCACCACTGATAAGCTTTATTTTTATTTTGTTTTGAATTTTCATCCAATGCTGCAATAAGTGAAAAAAATAAGCTATATATATGCTGGATATAATGGATATACTGTTAGAAAAGCCATATCCATGTTGGATATAATGGATAGTTGGATACTGTTAAATAAAAAAAAAAAAAACACCTTCAGGTACAACTTGCATTTTTTCTTTTCTTTTTTATTAATGCATTGCCGAAAGATCGGATCGGGAAAAATCGGTAACGGCCGATACTCAAAATCACATGATCGGATCGGGAGCAAAAAATATGCTATCGGGACATCCCTAAGCTTAACCCTTTCACTGCCGCACTACCAAACGGTTAACCCTTTCACTGCGACAATACACAGAAGGTTAACCCTGTCACTGCCACGCAACATCAGGTTAACCCTTTCACTGCCACACGACAATCGGCGACCATCAGTTGTGTGATAGTAAAGGGTTAACCTTCTGTCGTGTGGCAGTGAGAGGGTTAATATAGTTTCGCCTAAGTTGTGTTCTTCAGACACACTTCTCCATCTGACGCTGTTGTTGCACAATACAGTATATCACTAGTGACCCCCCCCCAATAAGTTACTGTTGTCTCTGTATATTGACTGCAGAAGGGAAACATTTTGTGTGCTCGACTGCTCGTGTTGGCATCCCATAATAGTCTGGGGAGGCTGGCCGTGTTCCGAGACAGCACTGGAGTGGTCTCTCTAGCTCCGACAGGGGGAATGCGTCTGTTGATGACGACCAGGCTCTTATTCCACTACACCTCTGCTTTGATAACCTTTGAGGCTCTCTGACCATAAGTGTGTGTCCATAGGATCTAGATACTATCCAGCTGAATGTCATTATGCATTCATAATCCCTGCAGGTTTCCAGCTATACTCCTCATAGCTCCCCCCCCCCCCAGGTCTTATTATGGTGTGACTGTGTGCCCCAGAGACGACCCAACACGTCACCGCTTATCAGGTCACCCACCAGCCAGACGCCATGGGGACTGTGTGCGTCCCGTGTGGACATATTTATATATACAGTACGTCACCGGGATCCATAAGCTACGAGCCAAGTCAACAACAGACAGCAGTAGTGACACCGCACACACATCCCTTAACCCTTTCACTACCAGCCTACCAAAATGGTTAACCATTTCACTGCGACAATACAGAAGGTTGACCCTTTCACTACCACACAACAAAGGGTTTTAAAACCCTTTCACAACCACACTACAGAAGGTTAACCCTTTCACTACGGTTCATCTGTAGTGTGGTAGTGAACGGGTTAACCTTCTGTAGTGTGGTAGTGAAAGGTTAACCTGCTGTAGTGTGGTAGTGAAAGGTTAACCGTCTGTAGTGTGGTAGTGAAAGGGTTAACCTTCTGTAGTGTGGTAGTGAAAGGTTAACCTTCTGTAGTGTGGTAGTGAAAGGTTAACCTTCTGTAGTGTGGTAGTGAAAGGGTTAACCTTCTGTAGTGTGGTAGTGAAAGGTTAACCTTCTGTAGTGTGGTAGTGAAAGGTTAACCATCTGTAGTGTGGTAGTGAAAGGGTTAACCTTCTGTAGTGTGGTAGTGAAAGGGTTATGGAATTCAGATGTGGCAAAGCATGACATTGTTGTTGGCTATAGGCTAGATATATTTGAATGGGGTCCATCTCCCATACATTTAAAAATCCCCTTTAAATCACTTTAAAAGCACTTCTCGGAGTATCTTGGCAGCAACCATCAGGGGGAGGGGGGGGGGGGTACAGCCTGAGATGCTGTGTGCAGTTACTCTCCTTAAAACACCTGCTTACCAGTCAAGGTATATTCCAACATTTTAGAGAACACCAAATAAAGAGCACTGCATGCCATCTTTTTGCATAATATAGCCTAATAATGTATAATGACGACATCAGCATGGACCTCAGAAAGCCGCACGTACAGTACTGTATACACCTCCATCCATCCATCCATCCAAACCCCAAACACCAGCCGTCCTGTACTGTATTATACACCTCACCTGTCAAGCAGGTGCTCGGCGCCACCAGGGTCAGCAGCAGCAGGGTGAGCAGTGCGGCCCGCGGTGGCCGCTCGACCTCACCTCCTCCCGGGGGCGGCATGCTGCTGAAGGAGGGCTCCTGCCACCACTGATGGAGAGCCGGAGGAGAACCCGGGGCGTCGGGCTCGATCAGTCCCCCAGCATCCCCCTCTTGCAGCACGACGCGGGGGGAGAAAGACCAGGGAAGCCGCAGCAGCGGTGTGGTGGAAGTGTTAATAAAATACTGGAGAGAAGAGAGAGAGAGAGACGAGAGAGGATGTAATCTCAGTTTGAAGGGAGCATGCGGTACAGATCCTCCTCTGTATTTTGCGCAAGATCCCACCACGGCTTCTTGTTGTTGTGCTGCTCAACGTGCTGCTTGGAGAGAAACACAGAGGAGGTTCCACTGCTGCTGCTGCTGCGGGAGAGCGAGGCGTCAGCTGTGGCGTCACGACTCTGCCTGTAGGCTACCGTGTGTGTGTGTGTGTGTGTACTGTGTGTGTGTGCGTGTGTGTGTGTGTGGCGTTATTTCTAAACCTAGCCGCATTTCTGGCAGACGCTCTCTGATTGGCACTGACTGACGCTCTCTGATTGGCCACTGGCGCGTTTGCCCAATCCGTGACTGATTGATTGATTGATTGATTGATTGATTGATTGATTGATTGATTGATTGATTGATTGATTGATTGATTGAAAACTTTATTAACAGATTGCAGAATGGGTACAATACAGTACAGCTCAATACACACAATTGTTAAGGGGATGCAGACAAGAGAAAGACTTTCGTCTTGTTTACATCAGGGTCCCCCATTTTCAATTCATCAGGTGACGAGCTGTGTCTTTGCCCATTTCCACGTCAAACAGCCTGCAAACTACCTGGCGTTCTATCGCCATGCTCTAAGACAAAACTCTAACCTTAACCAACTTCGAAAGAGTGCCTAAGCTTAAGCTTAACCGTTGAAAGAACTTGCCGTCACGCTCTAAGACAAACTCTAACCTTAACCAACTTCGGAAGAGTGCCTACGCTTAACCAGTGTAGAAACTGACGTCGGCCAATCAGAGAGCGTCTTGCCAGAAATGCGGCTAGGTTTAGAAATAACGCGTGTGTGTGTGTGTGTGTCATGTGTGTGTGTGATTGAACCCTTTCACTACCACATTACAGTGACTGCAACTTGTTCTTGTTCGTGGATGACTCAGCCCTGCTGGTCTCTGACAAGAACAAGTTACAGGTTGAAAAAACCCTCAGCGCGGAACTCGGCAGAATCTGCACCTGGCTCCAGTGGCGGCTGGTGAATTCTTCTCCAGGGGGGGCGCTATACCAAAAATGTTGCAAACATGTACCGAGGACGTATCACAATGTCACACACACACAAACACGCGCATGCACGCATTGGCGAAACCACACACTGAGTATAGCCTACTATCACCATTGCCATTGTAGTATATTCCTACAGAATCCCACAATAATCTAAGGTTATATTTTAGTTATGAAATTCAACGTAAATATACCACACCATCAATCAATATATGATCACAGTCCATGCAGCCAGGTTTCCAATAGCGCCTACACAAACACGCACACCCTGATCTCAAAACTCTCTCTCTCTCTCTCTCTCTCTCTCTCTCTCTCTCTCTCTCTCTCTCTCTCTCTCTCTCTCTCTATCTCTCTCTCTCTCTCTCTCTCTCTCTCTCTCTCTCTCTCTCCCGTATTCAGAATCCGTCCAATAATAATCACAGATGTATATCTTCATAGGCGGCGGGTGAGCTTGACATTAGGGAAAGCTATTGGCTATTATTAGAATGGACCTAGCGCAGAGCGCGAATTTTTTTTCCTTTTTTTTTGGGTTGCACGCAAATGATGCTGTCCAGGTTCTGATTTCATATACACACACACACTACTAGGCTACTACAGCGAGCCCCACTCATTTCATATAGTGCAAATTAAGTGTTCAAATGAAGGCATCCAATAATATATTAACCATTGTCTTACCTTAATGCAGATAAATGCGACGTTTCGTCTTGGTGAGAAAGACCGTTCACAACTTGAATCACAAGTTGCAATGAAGTGAAAGTTTTTCGTAATTTAGATCTCATCATGCTTTGAAAACAATGTACATACAGTAGCTCTAAAAAGTTTCCACGATTTGATGAACTCGGACTCTCATCATGTCCTCTTAGAGCAGGGGTCAGGAACCTTTTTGACTGGGAGAGCCATAAAAGCCAAATATTTCTAAATATATTTCATTGAGAGCCATATAGTATTTTTAACGTATAATAAATTAAATATGTCTTACTTTTAATCCGACTTTTGGTGCTGCATGGTTTTGCTGATGGCCTTGTAATCTGGTTCATACGTGGTGAGGTTGAGTTTCATGCAGGCGTTGAGGCTTCCATCAGTTAAACGTGAGCGTAGGTTGGTCTTAATGTTCCTCATATGCGAGAATGACTGCCCACATGCATATGTAGAGCCAAACATGGTCAATACGGCAATACTCACGCTGCATTGTGTGGTATGTCACAGGAAGCTCGTTCCAAGTTTTAAGAATCAGCTGGTCTTGGGCGGCTACGTGGCGTAGTGGGCAAGGCGCTCGCCACGAATGACGGAGACGCTGGACTTGCCTGTTCGAGCCTAGCGCTCCACATTGCTTTCAGTTTAGCTGGCCGTCCATACTAATACACATTGGCTGTATTAGGGGGTGGGAAACTGATGGGTGGGGATCGGGCGTTGTGGACAGCGACTCCTACAGGTCGGTTGGTGCGCCTGCGCAGTAGAATCAGGAAGTGTCGGGGGCAGCGTGAGCCTCCCACACGTTACTCCTCGCCACTGAGAGATCGAGCTGCGCAGGTGAAAAGATGCGACTGCTGTTACCTCAAGTACCGGAGGGGACTTGTGCTATGTATGACTTAGTCCACATTGCAGCCGGCTTGTGGGAGGCAAGAAACAGCGTTCGTGACAGGGGAGGGTTGAATTGGATGATACGAAATTGGGATGGGAGAAAATATAGAAAATGGGAGAAAAAGTGGATAAAAAAAAAAAAAATCAGCTGGTCTTCAGGTTGAAGATTTTTTATTTCTGTCCACTTGTGTTCCCTCGCCAGCTCTGCTCGCTATATCTTCAGCTACAGATACTATTAGCTGTATCTTCAAAACTAATTTCTGTTTACTTTAAAATGACACAGTATTATTAAGAAATATCACAAGTATTAAAAAATAAAAATAAAAAAAATAAAAAAAATCATTTATTTTTTTTACTCAAAGATTTCTGGGAGCCATATGCTGTCACCAGAAGAGCCATATATGGCTCGCGAGCCATAGGTTTCCGACCCCTGTCTTAGAGCAAGCCCTGTATGGCAAGATAAAACAACATACAGCCTCAGGTGATCCGTAGTTATGCCCAGGGCCAGCCCGGTGCAGCTTCTAAATTACTTTGTTTATGTCTTGGAAAAATACTGTATTTTGCTTTTTGAAATTTGACTCAAAATAGTGCGCTGGTGTTCGCTACAAAGCGATCGGCGGGCTGAAATTCAGAACACAGATGTTGCTTACTGCGGCCTGCGGGATCAGGATGATCATGTGAATGATGTGATTGGCTACATTATTTAACCTGAGCCTATGCGTGATTGGTTACGGCCTGTACCTGGAATGTTAAACGCTGCCACCGATTGACACCTTCGTCGTTGACACCTCGGCCAGCCGGCTGCAGCACAAGACACACACAATAGCCAGCAGCCTTGCACACATATTATATACATTTCAAGATTCCGAGCATAATATTCTGGGTAGGCATAGCCCCCGCTAGCCTATATATACCCGCCGCCTATGTATATCTTGTCATTTGAAACAAGTTACCATTATATTGTCCTTGGTTATTATGCCCCCCTGCGGCGAAATTAATTAGTATCCCCCTCTATCTCTCTCTCTCTCACACACACACACACAGCATGACGTGGAATCCCAGCTATCGTTACAAGACCTAGTATACAGTATATACCAAAAATAACTTCAGTATGAGTACAGCATATTTTGCATATTGTTAAAAGAGCCAAGGCTGGCTTGCATAGATTAAACATATGACTTACCATCAGAAGAGTTGAAGGAGGCGAGACATTCAGCTGTCCACAAGCCTTAATCCACTTTAAAAAAAAATTATAATAATAACCAGGTCCAAGTTCTTTCAATCTGAGTTTTTCTTGTCTTTCAAATGGTGTTGCTTTGATGGATTTAAGTTAACAGAATTATCCATGGTAGCTAACTATAAACCGAAACCAGGCAACAAGGCAAGTCTTATGCAACTGCTGACGAGTGAACACACAGAGTGCGTCTGCAGTGCTTGCTTGTCCAGAGCGCCAGAAACCGTGACCCCCCCAGCCCCCCCCCCCCAGATCATATTTATGACCATTGATATGCTAAAATGTATTTACTAGATTCATTACATTGGCCGCTTGCGCGCAGTGACGCCTACTCAGTGCATTTTGTCTAGCGCCCTGGATGTCCCGGATTCAGACTGACGTCAATCACAAACGAGGGGGAGGAGATTAGAATAGCATGCAAAAAACAATGATTTATACTATATTTATTGCTATATTAACGTTATTGTGCATTTTAATAGTAATTATTATTCATTTTAAACATGTTTATTTTATTTTTAGGGCTTCAAGCCTTCAAAATATCTAAAATAAAAAAACACAAGTTCTTCTTCTCCTACTCTCTCATTGCTCTCAACCAGGGGGGGGCGGCGCCCCAGCGCCCCTAGTGGCGAGCCGCCACTGCCTGGCTCGCTGATAACAAACTATCAGTACACTTGGGTAAAACAGAGTCCATTCTCTTCGGATCAAATAACAAACTCAGCAAGACCGACGGCTCCTCAGTTACAGTGGGTGACAATATTGTCACAAGGAAAGATCAAATTACATACCTGGGTTCCATCCTAGAGGCAAATCTTTCCTGTGACAAAATGGCATCCAAGGTAATAAAAAAAGTCAACCAACGAACTAGATTCTTGTACCGGATCTCCTCTCTGGTAAACAAGAATACCCTGAAGACTCTGGCAGGAGCACTCATTCAAGGGTACTACGACTATGCTTGCACCTCATGGTACCAAAGCACCAAAGGGCGCTATAGGCGGAGCTATTAATGCTGGTGCCAGGTTAAAGGTATAAAAGGAGATGTTAACTCCCCCTCTGTCTCTTTCCCATCTACCTCTCACTGAGAGAAGGTCTCATGTACTGCTAGTATGCAATGTGATAATAAACCACGCCGGTTAATGGCTAAGTGAGAAGACCTTGTCGTCATGACCAACTTATTGTCGCCCCATAAGTGACTCTGTCAACATATGCCACATCAATGTGGAACGCCCTACCCAAAGCTGTAAAGGAATGTGAATCCCTACCCACATTCAAAACCGCTCTAAAAGAGCACCTACGGGAGGCTGCAATTAGAAACTGGCCACCGTAAATGTCCAAACCCCCCCACCCCCTCCTAATAGACAGTCTCCTCCCCTCCGTATGTATATATTCTCTCCCCACCGTATGTATATTTCTCTCCCACCCCCTCCTAATGTAGTCTCCTCACCACCGTATGTATATTTCTCTCCCACCCACCCACCCCCTCCTAATGTACAGTCTCCTCCCCATCATATGTATATACTCTGTCAGGATCTATGGGTAACAACTGTATATGTGTGTATATTTGCATATCATACTGTATATGTCACAAATGTAACAGTACTATATACCTGTATGTCATGTATGTCCCTATGCCATAAATGTCATGTATGTTGTGTATGTCATAAATGTCACTATGAATTGAAAATGGGGGACCCTGATGTAAACAAGACAAACGTCTTTCTCTGGTCTGCATCACCTTAACAATTGTATGTATTGAGCCGTACTGTACCCATTCTGCAATCTGTTAAATAAAGTTTTCATTAATTCAGAAGGTTAACCTTTCACTAATACCACACTAGAGGTAGTGAAAGGGTTAACCTTCTGTAGTGTGGTTGTGAAATGGTTAACCCTTTGGTAGTGTGGCAGTGAACAGGTTTAATCTTCTGTATTGTCACAGTGAAAGGGGTTTAACCCCTGAAAGGGTTAACAGCTGGAGTAAATTTTTGTGTGTTAGGAAGTGTGAAAAAGAAAGTAGTTTACTGACGATTAGTTATTCTGTCACGCAGGTTATTACATAACGGTCCATTATCAAACGATGAAATTAAAGAAAAAAAACATAATTCACAACGTTCTTCTATACAATTATATTTTGCATATTCATTACCACGTGATACATGTCAAACGCGTGTACAAATAAACTGTGGGCCACCAATGAAGATCATTCATGTGTTCATGGTGGTTCACGTGAAGCCTGATGGTTGTACAACCTCGTTAAAGGGAAATGCCACCCATTTGAATAATTCACACATAACATAAGATAACTTGTTCCTTTATTAATCCCCTTGGGGAAATGCAGGGGTCATGGCAGCACAGGGAAGGGGGAGGGAAGGCACAGTAATAAAAATTACAATACAAATATATGAGAATAAAAATATATCTATGCATAAAAGACAAAGAACCAGATAAAATATGAATAGAATTTTTTCCCCCATAAAAACAATAATGGTGAGTTATTGTTTGTATTTATTTATTTACATAAATAAACGCTGCCGCTACACTGCTCACAGGTACCCGGAAGAGAGCTCACATCACCCCTGTACTTGCCTCCCTCCACTGGCTCCCGGTGCACTTTAGAATAGACTTCAAGGTCCTTTTATTGGTTTACAAAGCCCTAAATGGTAAGGCCCCTGCTTACCTAGCAGACCTCCTCACCCCCTATACCAACGCCAGGACCCTCAGATCGGCTGACAAGGGTCTCTTAACCACCCGTAGGGCTAACTTCAAGTCTAGGGGGGGGCGTGCTTTTGCGGTTGCAGCCCCTGACCTCTGGAACAGCATCCCCATGTCCATTAAATCTGCCCCCTCCATCGAGTCTTTTAAATCAAAACTCAAAACCCACCTATATTGCCTGGCCTTCCCTGACTCACTTTGACTCTTGCCTTACTTGTTGACATGTTGTTCTGTATATGTTTTTCCTTTGTCTATCCGTTGATTGTCTTTTTCTGTTTATTTTATACTTTTTTGTTCTTAGCTTAGCTATGCGAAGCACTTTGGTTGACAAGTGTCATGTTTAAACGTGCTATATAAATAAATTTGATTGATTGATTGACATGTTCGGAATAAAGATATATATAAAAAAAAAAACGCATGTACCGCCCCCCCCCCCCCCCCCCCCCCGGTATCATACAGATTATATCCTAAAATCAACCCCATGTGCAATTAATATATATAGCTAACAAAGTCTACTAATGTACTGAGTCAGTCTGCCGTGGTATACAAACAGATACAGCAGGTTATCAATATGTGTATACAAATAAGATGCAAGGTGCTAGTAAATGAATGAGCGGTGTGGAACGTTGTGAACAAGCGACTCCTACAAATCGGTTGGTGCGCCTGCGCAGTAGAATCAGGAAGTGTCGGGGGCAGCGTGAGCCTCCCACGCGTTACTCCTCGACACTGAGAGATCGAGCTGCGCAGGTGAAAAGATGCGACTGCTGTTACCTCAAGTACCGGAGGGGACTTGTGCTATGTATGACTTAGTCCACATTGCAGCCGGCTTGTGGGAGGCAAGAAACAGCGTTCGTGACAGGGGAGGGTTGAATTGGATGATACGAAATTGGGATGGGAGAAAAATATAGAAAAATGGGAGAAAAAGTGGATAAAAAAAAAAAAAAATGAATGAGCGGTGTGCAAGTCCTTATGCAAGCTGTGCCAGTGCATGCAGGCTCAGTGGTGAAGAGTCAAACCGTTCTCAAGTTCCCCGGTTAGTTCCCCAGCCGTCGGCCAAGTCAGTCCTCGCCCAGGGCTGTGGAGCCGCCTGATGGCTACTGGCACGAAGGACTGACCAAGGTGATTTATGGTGTGTCGAGGGGAGGGGGGGTTGAGTCTATGGCTGAACGTGCTCCTCATCGAGGGGGTGGGAGGGGTTCTCCAGGATAGCATCCAGCTTCTTTCTCATCCTCTTCTCTGAAACCTCCTCTTAACATCCATCTCTCGTGTCCCAGGACAGTCGAGTCAGTATTTTCAGCTTCAGGAGAGTGCTGTGTTTTCACAAATATCAACTCAACTGTCCTGGGGCACAGGAAGAACATACTGACTGAACTGTCCTGGGGCACAGGAAGAACATACTGACTCAACTGTCCTGGGGCACAGGAAGAACATACTGACTCAACTGTCCTGGGGCCAGTGGTGCAGTGCTGGTATAACTCGGTATAACGGCGTTATACCTCGGTCACTGAGGCTGAAGTACGCGCAATCGCTTTTTACATGGCATTATCCAACCGGACTCCCGGAGAAGCATGCAGCTGCAGAGCCGCAGAGCCAGCGGCGCTCTCTGGGCCGCGCGCTGACGGCCGCGCTGTGAGGCAATAGTATCCAGCTGCAGGACGAGAGCAGCCAAAAAAAACTGTGTATGCGCGCGCACGCGCGTGGAGCGTTTGACCTACTGTCAATTTGCCACTGCACCACTGCCTGGGGCACAGGAAGAACATAGGAATTCTTAAACTGGGTGGCATTCCCCTTTAAGTAGCCTACAGCCAACAAACTTGAAACCTATTATAGAATTAACCCTTTCACTGCCACACTACAGAAGGTTAACCTTTCACTACCACACTACAGAAGGTTAACCCTTTCACTACCACACTACAGAAGATTAACCTTTCACTACCACACTACAGAAGGTTAACCCTTTCACTACCACACTACAGAAGGTTAACCCTTTCACTACCACACTACAGAAGGTTAACCTTTCACTGCCACACTACAGGTTAACCTTTCACTACCGCACTACAGAATGTTCTGTAGTGTGGTTGTGAAAGGGTTAACCTGCTGTAGAGTGGTAGTGAAAGGGTTAACCTTCTGTAGTGTGGTAGTGAAAGGGTTAACCTTCTGTAGTGTGGTAGTGAAAGGGTTAACCTTCTGTAGTGTGGTAGTGAAAGGTTAATCTTCTGTAGTGTGGTAGTGAAAGGGTTAACCTTCTGTAGTGTGGTAGTGAAAGGTTAACCTTCTGTAGTGTGGCAGTGAAAGGGTTAATTCTATAATAGGTTTCAAGTTTGTTGCTGGTGCAGTCACTTCCTCCGCTGCTGGTGCAGTCACTTCCTCTGCTGCTGGTGCAGTCACTTCCTCTGCTGCTGGTGCAGTCACTTCCTCTGCTGCTGGTGCAGTCACTTCCTCTGCTGCTGGTGCAGTCATTTATGGTGTGTCGAGGGGAGGGGGGGTTGAGTCTATGGCTGAACGTGCTCCTCATCGAGGGGGTGGGAGGGGTTCTCCAGGATAGCATCCAGCTTCTTTCTCATCCTCTTCTCTGAAACCTCCTCTTAACATCCATCTCTCGTGTCCCAGGACAGTCGAGTCAGTATTTTCAGCTTCAGGAGAGTGCTGTGTTTTCACAAATATCAACTCAACTGTCCTGGGGCACAGGAAGAACATACTGACTGAACTGTCCTGGGGCACAGGAAGAACATACTGACTCAACTGTCCTGGGGCACAGGAAGAACATACTGACTCAACTGTCCTGGGGCACAGGAAGAACATAGGAATTCTTAAACTGGGTGGCATTCCCCTTTAAGTAGCCTACAGCCAACAAACTTGAAACCTATTATAGAATTAACCCTTTCACTGCCACACTACAGAAGGTTAACCTTTCACTACCACACTACAGAAGGTTAACCCTTTCACTACCACACTACAGAAGATTAACCTTTCACTACCACACTACAGAAGGTTAACCCTTTCACTACCACACTACAGAAGGTTAACCCTTTCACTACCACACTACAGAAGGTTAACCTTTCACTACCACACTACAGAAGGTTAACCTTTCACTGCCACACTACAGGTTAACCTTTCACTACCGCACTACAGAAGGTTCTGTAGTGTGGTTGTGAAAGGGTTAACCTTCTGTAGAGTGGTAGTGAAAGGGTTAACCTTCTGTCGTGTGGCAGTTAAAGGGTTAACCTGCTGTATTGTCAGTGAAATGGTTAACCCTTTGTCATGTGGCAGTGAAAGGGTTAACCATTTGGTAGTGTGGTAGTGAAAGCGTTAACCATTTGGTAGTGTGGTAGTGAAAGGGTTCTGACTCACAGCTAGGTTTGGGTTTATAATCTGACGGATGACAAAATGGATGTGGGCACTGGGCCCCAACGCACCATATTATTCTTAACATAAAAAAAATAAAATACACTGAGACACAAATTATGTATTTAATCGATAGTCATTAATATCACACAGTAAAATACATCTAAATTACTCCCCAAAAACAGATAGGTGAAGGAGACAAGGACACAATACAAAGTGCAAAAAAAACAATAAATAAAACGGGGGAAGACATACATACTAAGGCACTGATGAGACTAAATATATATATATATATATATATATATATATAAAAGAAAATTGAAAAAGAAAAGTAAAAAAAGAAAGAAAGGTAGTGAAAGTGACCACAAGTTCAGCTATAATAGCATTTATACATAATTATACATACGCTTTCTTTGTTAAGGGATAACCTCATCTAAATCGTGTTATTCCCATCAATACACAAGAAATTGTCAAATCTTGAGACAGCAGTATTGTGCATCAATGTATTTCACGGATTGTCGTTTATGTTCGATAGAAAAAGAAATGGGAAAATAAAGACATTTCATATACTTGGGGGACATATTTTCTAAACTTGGGGGAAATACAGTTCTGTGTAACTAATATGTCATGTAATAATTTCTACTAACAGTCACGTTATTAGTGTTATTATCATCAACCCTTTCACTACCACACTACCAAACGGGTTAACCCTTTCACAACCACACTACAGCGAAGGTTAACCCTTTCATAACCGTCTGTAGTGGTGGTAGTAAAAGGGTTAACCGTCTGTAGTGGTGGTAGTGAAAGGGTTAATCCGGTCGCTGGGGGTCTTATAATGAAGACCCAGAGCAGCAGCAGCTGAAAGAGACGAGCGATGATGCAGAAGAGCAGGCGACACGGTAACACAAGCCAAGGCTGATCAGACTTCAACTTAGAATTCCTCACCACAACACACACACGCACACACACACACACACACACACCTGAAGTGGGCCGTTCTTTTAACTTACTACATATTTACAATACACCATAATAAAGGACACTTAGGTCTTTCCTTGTGCTCATTTTCCCACCGTGTGAGTGCAAAATAAAAGCATGAAATAATCCTCAATAATCACGAGGATGGAATGCTTAGCTGAAGTCAGGTGGAATGTGGATGTGGCATGTTAAAGTATAAAAAAAATAATAATAAAAAAAGGGCGCGGCTACGACAGCATCTGAGCCCCTTGCTCCGTGAATACATTGCTCATAATGTTCTCAAATTGGGGCGGACAATGTGCCGAATGCCTAGTGTGCCGAAAACCAGGTTCACAGATCAACTAAAGATGACTCCTATGAATGAAATAGTCTGTGATAAAAAAAAATTGCAAGATTAAGACAAAATAGATAGCAAAATGAGAATCAATTTTCACCGGCTGCAGCTGCCTTGCTCAAGTCCTTCTCCCCGGTCTCAGAGTCACTGGGCGTCACGGTCGTCTCCGTCACTGGGGGGAGGGGGCCAGGAGCTGCCTCCGTCGCCGACCCGTGGCGCCCCTCGGCTGGCCGTGTAACCACGCTGGGGGTCGGGGACTGGAAGCCGCTGTCTGTGGGGGACGGTGGGGAGAGCTCTGAACTCTCCACAGGGCTCTCCTGAGCTGACGAGGGGCTGTGCGGTGGTGTGTCTGTTGGGCTGGATGGGGCTGCGTCTTCCTCTACAGGAGGTGGCACTGATACTTCCTCTGCCGGTGCCGTCACTTCCCCCGTTGGTGCAGTCACTTCCTCTTTGGGAGCAGTCACTTCCTCAGTCAGTGCTGTCACTTCCTCTGCCGGTGCTGTTGGTGCAGTCACTTCCTCTTTGGGAGCAGACACTTCCTCAGTCAGTGCCGTCACTTCCTCTGCTGGTGCTGCTGGTGCAGTCACTTCCTCTGCTGCTGGTGCAGTCACTTCCTCTGCTGGTGCAGTCACTTCCTCTGCTGGTGCAGTCACTTCCGCTGCTGCTGGTGCCGTCACTTCCTCCGCTGCTGGTGCAGTCACTTCCTCCGCTGCTGGTGCAGTCACTTCCGCTGCTGCTGGTGCAGTCACTTCCTCTGCTGCCGGTGCCGTCACTTCCTCTGCTGGTGCTGCTGGTGCAGTCACTTCCGTTGCTGCTGGTGCAGTCACTTCCTCTGCTGCCGGTGCAGTCACTTCCTCTGCTGCTGGTGCAGTCACTTCCTCTGCTGCTGGTGCAGTCACTTCCTCTGCTGCCGGTGCAGTCACTTCCTCTGCTGCCGGTGCAGTCACTTCCTCTGCTGGTGCTGCTGGTGCAGTCACTTCCTCTGCTGCCGGTGCAGTCACTTCCTCTGCTGGTGCTGCTGGTGCAGTCACTTCCTCTGCTGCCGGTGCAGTCACTTCCTCTGCTGGTGCTGCTGGTGCAGTCACTTCCTCCGCTGCTGGTGCAGTCACTTCCTCTGCTGCTGGTGCAGTCACTTCCTCTGCTGCTGGTGCAGTCACTTCCTCTGCTGCCGGTGCAGTCACTTCCTCTGCTGCCGGTGCAGTCACTTCCGCTGCTGGTGCAGTCACTTCCGCTGCTGGTGCTGCTGGTGCAGTCACTTCCGCTGCTAGTGCTGCTGGTGCAGTCACTTCCTCTGCTGCCGGTGCAGTCACTTCCTCTGCTGCCGGTGCAGTCACTTCCTCTGCTGCCGGTGCCGTCACTTCCTCTTTGTGAGCAGTCACTTCCTCCGTCTGTGCCGTCACTTCCTGGTTTGAGGGTAGAGCTTGCCCTTTTGCTCCTTCTGTCGCCGTCTGGCCGTCCTCTCCCTCTACAGCGCTCTTCGTCTCCTCCTGTATGGCACTCCGCCTGGCTGCGCCGCCCTCTGGGTCACGCACCGGGCTCTCTTTGGGAGGATCCGCTCCCTGGGCGACGGCAACCACAGAGGGGGCTACTGGACCTGCATCCCCTCCCTTTGGGACTGAACCATTCGTCAGGGCGGGGGCGTTCTGGATCTGGGCGAGCTCGTCTACTTGACCGCCGGGGGAAGATCCGCCTCCTCTCTCCTCTGGGTCCACAGAGGGCTCCTCGATGCTCGACTCGTTACACAGGACAGAACCGTCCTCCACCTGGATCATGGACACCACCTGCTTCATCCTCCTCCTCTTCTGGGCCTCCTCACCCTCCTCCACGTCCTTCTCCGCCTCCTCCTCCTCCGCCCGGGTCCCATACTCGCCGGCCCAGTCGATGGCAGGTTTCTCTCCCAGGAGGTGCAGGTTGGGGTCGCTGGTGTTGAGCACGATGCTGTCCCTGTACAGGTTGTGTCTCCTCTGGACCGCCGCCTCCTTCACCGCTGGGAGCGCAGGGATACAGGAAGAGGAGGGTTGGTATGAAAGCACATCAAACCAATGGGAGGGCAGGGATACAGGAAGAGGAGGTTTGGGAGGGCAGGGATACAGGAAGAGGAGGTTTGGGAGGGCAGGGATACAGGAAGAGGAGGTTTGGGAGGGCAGGGATACAGGAAGAGGAGGTTTGGGAGGGCAGGGATACAGGAAGAGGAGGTTTGGGAGGGCAGGGATACAGGAAGAGGAGGTTTGGAACCAATGGGAGGGCAGGGATACAGGAAGAGGAGGTTTGGAACCAATGGGAGGGCAGGGATACAGGAAGAGGAGGTTTGGAACCAATGGGAGGGCAGGGATACAGGAAGGAGGTTTGATATGAAAGTACATCAAACAAAATAGGCATTTCTTCCATTTGTACAGAGTAGGGAGAGAGATGCACTGATACCCCTTCATTCGCTAACAATAACAATCCAATCCAATAGTTGTTCTGAACAGAAGATTCAGACCATCACTTTGGGGTCAATATACAAATTACTTTAGATATAATCCCATTTTCTCCATTAGAGAATTGAACGTCTTTGCAAAATGTAGAAAAAAAACTATTGGCGTTGCTATGATTCAGCCCGATACAATACGGATTTGATCCACCAGCAGTACCCGTGCTGCGTACCAACAGAACAGACAAGTCACAGTGTCATAGGCTGAATGACTGACCCTGCATGATGTCCTTCATGACGGAGTGCAGCACCACCTCCTCGAAGATGCTCTCCACCAGGATGAAGCGGGAGAAGTCCTCGAAGATCAGCTCCTGGAAGCGCGGCAAGTCCTGGAGGGGGGGTAGCATGTGAGTTAGACAGGAAACGGTGGTGGGGGAGGGGGGTAGCATGTGAGTTGGACAGGAAACGGTGAAGTATGTACGTATAATATGGTGTGTATATATGTATATGTATGTGTGTGTATGTGTATGCAGTACATGTATATATGTGTGTGTGTGTGTGTGTGTATATTTGTATGTGTAGATATTCAATATGTGGGACTTCAGACCCCAGGAAGACTAGCTAGCTAGTGCCATTGGCATCAGCTAATGGGGATCTTTTTTAATAAACAGTAAATAAACACACGGTTCAAGGTGGATTTAGACACGCCGTCTGTGCTTTACTCACGAACGACAGCAATGAGAATGTGTGGAGAGAGACGTACCGAGCCACAGGCTGGAGTGAGCTGCTTCAGCATGTACGGGATGAAGATCTGGAGGAGAGCCTCTCTGAAGAAACGCTTCCGCACGGTGCTGCTGTCGTAGTCGAATTTCTGCAGATACGAATGAGTGAGTTTATTTCGAACATAAATTAAAAACGAATTAAATAAAAAAAAATATATATATAAAACAATAAAGTAATAGATTAAAAAACAAACAAGCAAAACAGTAATGTTCGAAAAGAAGTAGGATGAAGTGTAAATGTATGTATTCCTATACCCCCTTCACACTCTATTCTATTATCTGCAACTCATATTAGCTCATTTGCATACAACCCAAATTTCCACACTATGAAAAGAAAATATCAGTAATAATACTAATGATAATCCCGCCGAGCACTACAGGGACGCCAGGGCTCAAGCGGTCAACACAACGCCTCCTTATCCATATACCTCCGAGATATATATATATTTTTTGTATATATATATGTATATTTGTGCTTTGTTTGAATTCCACATTCAAACCATTCCACAGATTCACTCCACAAACTGAAATACACATACTCTTCATTCATTGTTGAATGAACAGCCCGTTTCTTGAAGTTAGACTCTCCTCTTAAATTGTAACCCCGCCCCCCCCCCCCCCCCTCTCTATCACAGAAAATGTTTTGGATGTTACCCGGGAGTGAATTGTTTCGTGCTCTAAACATGAATTGTGCAGATTAGTGAGGTCAATAGATACAAAAATTGTTTACTAATTAAATCGCACAATTTTCTGTATTTAATATAAATGTATCAATAAATTAATCATGATTAATCACATTTTTGTACTTAAGACCGAAGCTTGTAACAGATATTTACTTGAGTAAAATCATGGAATTAATGTAGAATCAACACAAAGAAACACAAATGATAATGTCTTGTATGAACTACCAGTAATATAAATCATATTGACAACAAAAATGTGTTCCATCTTCATGTCAGATGGTTTTCAAAAAGGAGGCAATGCAAAAAAAAAAGCAAAGATACTGCTGAAAGTTCAGAACGTTGAAAATGTTTCACTCCATAGATTAATCTAGATACATTTTATTTAACGCTTTAAATCATTTAAATTAATCTCCAAAATTAAAGCATTCACTTTGACAGCCCTAGTGCAGATATAAAAAGAAAATTTTATAAATAAAAGTCATGAGCGAGACAACATGATGGTTCTTTGACTGCATCCATAAGAAGAACGCTTTGCTGGCAGCTGTACCTTGATGACGCGGTCTTGACAACGCTGGATGATCTTACACGGCCCATCGGTGCCCTGACCCTCCAGACTCTGATGCAGGATCTGCTCAAAGGTGTACACCGCATCGTCCATTTGCTGTCCACAAACACAAGATGCTTTATTATCTCCATGGCAACAGTGTTGGTGGTAATTGTTTCGGTGCAGCACGGTAGTTCAAGTCCAAAGCACAACCTAATGCTTTTACAACCTAATAAAACGAATCGTCTATTGGCTGAGCGAACATGGCATTCGTGTGACATCACGTCCCGAATCAACCAGGAAATAACTAACGCTAGTTGTTGTCGTCGTTGAAAATGTATCATGATCACAAAATGCATTCAGTGCTGGATCTAACTAAATGGATTTATGGAAAGTTCACGGCCGGACCACAAAGCTTCTGGAAGGGATAGCGTGACTCACCGCGGCTCGTCCTATTCGTACAGCAATGGTCTACCGGCGTGCTGATCAGCAGTAATGCAATGTCATGATTGTCGATTGATGAGAGTATCGATAAGACAAATTCGTTAATGTAGGCTATATTAAGCAGCACATATAAATTAATAACTAACTTAGTTTATTAATTAACATAAATAGCATGGTAATAATACGTAGGTTCTTGATCAATGAATGTATTGATACATTTATTTATATTACAAATGATACACCAGTAGAAGTCATGTTATTTCCTCATTGTCCTTGCTGTGTCGCCTGTCTGCGTAAAAAAAATAGGATTGAGGCGATATTTAGCCGGACGACAGAACTTGCTGCGCGATTGTCGCTCGAAAATCTCCTGCTGTGTGGGTTCTCTCATTCATAACAATGGAAGCGATAACATTCTATCGGTCACCTGGCTTAAAAAATCGGTCACCTGGCAAAAATCCCCCACCGTGTGCATTGGACTTTACAGCCACCATAAACCATAAAGTAACACATACAAAAAGAAACATACGAATGTGAGAATTTGTACAGATTATATATACACATACACACACACACATTAAGGGTTGGTAAACAGTGAATCCAAATGTAGGGTTATCTTTTATCTTCAGTTAATTTAAAAGTGTAATGACCACAAAAACGTCCACAAGTTGATGACACAGTCATCAGACATAATGACAACAGTATCACTGAACACACTAGGCCCCATCTCAAAAGGTCATGTTGGGACTGACCGAGTTCCAGCTAAATCTAAAATCACCACAGGAGGGCGCTCTCCTCCCAAACAGTCCCAGTGTAGTTGCAGATCGCTCTCTGTATACAAGCTGAACCATGTCCCAACCCCTCTCAAAACTCTAAAACTAGATCGCCTGAGGGGACACAGTCTCAAACACTTGGTTTTATAAACAGCCTGTGACACATGTTTGCGTTTGAACTCTGGATGACCAAGGTTTCCATCTAAGAAGCTGGAGCCCCCTGCTGGCTCCAGGCACTATTGAGAAAGTCCCGGCAATGTGACTCTCAGCAGGGGGGCGGCGAAGGCCTGAATGCCTGACTCTTGGATTTCTTCCTGCACAGCCTGTCAAAGCGGAGACAAACCAGCTCATTACAGCCGACCGTAGCCCGGCCCACTAACTGACCCGAGGGCGCTTGCTACGCTCCAACCACAACAGTCACGAAACACCCAGGCTTTAAAGGGTTTTCAGTACAAACAGCAGAGCCACAGACCACAACAACAGACCCGGAGGGAATGTTTTTGGTACGCCATGGTCAGGGAATTCAAATGAATGCTGAATACTTCCAACTTATTAATATATAAACAGTCCGCTGAGAGATTTGTAAAATATGAGATTTGAAGTAAACCATAAACATATTTTACTGAAAGAACTTTGGAATTAGTGTGCGGGGGGCGGGGGGGGGGGGGTGGGTAATGTCAGAGTTTTTGAGCTGCTGAGGAAAGACCGTCAACACTTAAAAGGAACACGCCAACATTTTGGGAAATTAGCTTACAGTCTTCTCCAGAGAGAGACAAGAAGATAGATACCAGAGAGGAAACTGGTATCAATCTTCTTGTCTCTCTCTGGAGAAGACGGTAAAGCTAATTTCCCCAAATGTTGGAGTGTTCCTTTAAAATTGTACCATTCCATTATATTCTGTTCCTTTTGGACATTTTGGACATGAAAATGTTAACGCCTCACCTCCCTCATCAGGATCTGGGCTCTCTGGACGAACACGGAGGGACTGGAGACGTCGAACCTCTGCTGCAGCCCGTCCAGACTCAGGAGCTCCACCTGCTGGTAGCAGCTCTGCATCTTCACGGGGTGGAATGCCAGCATGGAGATCTTCTCCATGTGCTGAGAGGAGAAAGGGAGAGAGAGAACGAGGGCGAGAGAGAAAGAAAGGAGAAGGAGAGAGAATGGAGCGGTAGAGGAGAAAGGGAGTGATAGGTATTTTCAGTTCATCATTACGGTCTAATATTTTACATCCAGCTCCTCTGGTCACCATGAGTACATAGGTCCCTGTAATGTGCCAGGCAGGCACCTAGAAATACATTGACCTGTGTGACCTGTGTGACCTAACGCATGGCTGTATCCGGCCACAGGCCACTGAGGAGGATCAAAAATGGACGTAATATCAGATTCAGCAACAGCTCACATATAACCCCACATATGACCATATACGACCAAGCCTGATCATCCATTTATTAACCAGTGGCTCGCTAAATTTGGAACCCACATAGTATTTAAGCCATGATGTGTTTGTCATTCTGAAGCCTTGCAGCCCCCATGGAGGGCTGTGGTCTCCAGGACTGTTCCTCGTTCTCCGTGTGTTCCTGTCAATAAATACCATCGATTGACTTCACATTTGTTTCCTGAGTTTCTGTCCAGCTGGCTCATCATATCAATCCAAATAACTCAGTTTTATACTATCAGGAGGGAGAGGAAGAGGTTGAGGAGGAGAGAGGACGGAACCATTAAGCCTTTCACTACCACACTACCAAATGGTTAACCCTTTCACTGAGACAATACAGAAGGTGTATTGACTGTATTCACTGACTAACCTTCTGTAGTGTGGTAGTGAAAGGTTAACCTTCTGTAGTGTGGTAGTGAAAGGTTAACCTTCTGTAGTGTGGTAGTGAAAGGTTAACCTTCTGTAGTGTGGTAGTGAAAGGGTTAACCTTCTATAGTGTGGTAGTGAAAGGTTAACCTTCTGTAGTGTGGTAGTGAAAGGTTAACCTTCTGTAGTGTGGTAGTGAAAGGGTTAACCTTCTATAGTGTGGTAGTGAAAGGGTCAACCTTCTGTAGTGTGGTAGTGAAAGGTTAACCTTCTGTAGTGTGGCAGTGAAAGGTTAACCGTCTGTAGTGTGGTAGTGAAAGGTTAACCTTCTGTAGTGTGGTAGTGAAAGGGTTAACCTTCTGTAGTGTGGTAGTGAAAGGTTAACCTTCTGTAGTGTGGTAGTGAAAGGGTTAACCTTCTATAGTGTGGTAGTGAAAGGGTCAACCTTCTGTAGTGTGGTAGTGAAAGGTTAACCTTCTGTAGTGTGGCAGTGAAAGGTTAACCGTCTGTAGTGTGGTAGTGAAAGGTTAACCGTCTGTAGTGTGGTAGTGAAAGGTTAACCTTCTGTAGTGTGGTAGTGAAAGGTTAACCTTCTGTAGTGTGGTAGTGAAAGGTTAACCTTCTGTAGTGCGGTAGTGAAAGGTTAACCTTCTGTAGTGCGGTAGTGAAAGGTTAACCTTCTATAGTGTGGTAGTGAAAGGATTAACCGTATGTAGTGTGGTAGTGAAAGGATTAACCGTCTGTAGTGTGGTAGTGAAAGGTTAACCTTCTGTAGTGTGGTAGTGAAAGGATTAAAAGGTTTTGTATTATAGACTGATAATTGCCCCCTCCCATCCCTCCTTCCCTTCCATCCATCCTTCCATCTCTCCCTCCTTCCCTCCATCCCTCCTTCCCTTCGATCCCTCCTTCCATCCCATCCCTCCCTCCTTTCCTTCCATCCCACCTTCCCTTCCATCCCTCCCTCCTTCCCTTCCATCCCTTCCATTCCATCCATCCTTCCTTCCCTCCTCCCTCACCTCTGCCATGGTCTCCTTGGAGCCGTGGTTGAGTGTGTTCTTGCTCATGTCCACCAGCTCCCTGAAGAAGACGTCTCGGACCTCCATGAAGCCCCGGCTGGTGGGCTCCATCAGGGCGTCCAGGATGGAGCCGATGTAGGGCTGGATGCTGACCTTCAGCAGCTTCTCCGCCTTGGGAAGCACCACGGCTGCAGAGGAGGGAAGGAGGGAAGGAAGCGGCATTAAGTAAACCTTTACTTACTGTATAGATGCTTAATGTTTTATTCATCCAGAGGGAAATTTTAGGTAGACAAAAACAAAATGTCACGAATAAGAATAAAAATAAGCCTAAGAATAAAATATGGTCCGGGATATAAATTTCCTATGTTACATTCTAATATAAAATAAACAGTAAAAATATACAGAATATACAGTAGGCCCTAAGTGTAAAATTGTGCTATGTCGGTCTAAAGGTAAAAGTAAAACGCGGGGTGGGAAACTGTACACTGGAGGGGGTTGGGTTAGGACATTTACAGGGGCCAGTTTCGAATTGCAGTCTCCCGTAGGTGCTCCTTGAGAGTGGTTTTGAAAGTGGGTAGTGATTCACATTCCTTTACAGCTGTGGGTAGGGCGTTCCACATTGATGTGGCATAATTGCTAAACGTGTTTAGTCCCTTGTTTGAGCCGAATCTGGGTTTAACATGATTTGTGGAGCTCCCTCTGGTGTTGTGGTTGTGGTATTCACTGAACTTTGGGAAGTATTTTGACATGTACATGGGTACCTTAGTCGTATAGTGTATCTTGTAGACCAGGCCCATTGCAAGTTGCTGTACTCTGTCGTCTACTCTAAGCCATCCTAGGTTGTCAAAATGGGCAGGGGTGAGGTGGGTTCTAGGAGTAAGGTCAAGTAGTAGTCTGACCAGTTTGTTTTGTGATGTTTGTAATCTTGTTTTTAGTGCCTTTGAGGTGCTTTGGTACCATGAGGTGCAAGCATAGTCGTAGTACCCTTGAATGAGTGCTCCTGCCAGAGTCTTCAGGGTATTCTTGTTTACCAGAGAGGAGATCCGGTACAAGAATCTAGTTCGTTGGTTGACTTATTTTTATTACATTGGATGCCATTTTGTCACAGGAAAGATTTGCCTCTAGGATGGAACCCAGGTATGTAATTTCATCTTTCCTTGTGACAATATTGTCACCCACTGTAACTGAGAAGCCGTCGGTCATGCTGAGTTTGTTATTTGAACCGAAGAGAATGGACTCCGTTTTGCCCAGGTGTAATGATAGTTTGTCATCAGCGAGCCAGGTGCAGATTCTGCCGAGTTCAGAGCTGAGTGTTTTTTCAACCTGTAACTTGTCCCTGTCAGAGACCAGCAGGGCTGAGTCGTCCGCGAACAGGAACAAGTTGCAGTCACAAGCTGATGACACGTAATTTGCATAAATTAGGAACAGTGTGAGGTCCTGTAGTACCAGCGCGTGTTAGCATGTAGCTTGAACAACAAAGAGGTCCTGTGGTACCAGCGTGTGTTAGCATGTAGCTTGAACAACAAAGAGGTCCTGTGGTACCAGTGCATGTTAGCATGTAGCTTGAACAACAAAGAGGTCCTGTGGTACCAGTGCGTGGGGAGCATGTCTATGTTCCCTGGGTCCTATGTTCCCCGGGTTCTATGTTCCCCGCTTTGATTGATTGATTGAAAATTTTAGACCACCAGCCCTGATTCCAAACTCCAGTTTCGAAAGAGGGCCTAAGCTTAACCAGTTCGAAACAAGGCGGACATTAATAATTAATAAAATAATAAAAATTAATAAAATGTTCAATCTATTAATCAATCAAGCGGGGAACATAGGACCCGGGGAACATAGGGATGATCCCAGTGCGTGTTAGCATGTAGCTTGAACAACAAAGAGGTCCTGTGGTACCAGCGTGTGTTAGCATGTAGCTTGAACAACAAAGAGGTCCTGTGGTACCAGTGCATGTTAGCATGTAGCTTGAACAACAAAGAGGTCCTGTGGTACCAGTGCGTGGGGAGCATGTCTATGTTCCCTGGGTCCTATGTTCCCCGGGTTCTATGTTCCCCGCTTTGATTTATTGATTGAAAATTTTAGACCACCAGCCCTGATTCCAAACTCCAGTTTCGAAAGAGGGCCTAAGCTTAACCAGTTCAAAACAAGGCGGACATTAATAATTAATAAAATAATAAAAATTAATAAAATGTTCAATCTATTAATCAATCAAGCGGGGAACATAGGACCCGGGGAACATAGGGATGATCCCAGTGCGTGTTAGCATGTAGCTTGAACAACAAAGAGGTCCTGTGGTACCAGCGTGTGTTAGCATGTAGCTTAACAACAAAGAGGTCCTGTGATACCAGTGCGTGTTAGCATGTAGCTTGAACAACAAAGAGGTCCTGTGGTACCAGCGTGTGTTAGCATGTAGCTTAACAACAAAGAGGTCCTGTGCTACCAGCGTGTGTTAGAATGTAGCTTGAACAACAAAGAGGTCCTGTGGTACCAGCGCATGTTAGCATGTAGCTTGAACAACAAAGAGGTCCTGTGGTACCAGCGTGTGTTAGCATGTAGCTTGAACAACAAAGAGGTCCTGTGGTACCAGCGTGTGTTAGCATGTAGCTTGAACAACAAAGAGGTCCTGTGGTACCAGCGTGTGTTAGCATGTAGCTTGAACAACAAAGAGGTCCTGTGGTACCAGCGTGTGTTAGCATGTAGCTTGAACAACAAAGAGGTCCTGTGGTACCAGCGCGTGTTAGCATGTAGCTTGAACAACAAAGAGGTCCTGTGGTACCAGCGTGTGTTAGCATGTAGCTTGAACAACAAAGAGGTCCTGTGGTACCAGCGTGTGTTAGCATGTAGCTTGAACAACAAAGAGGTCCTGTGGTACCAGCGTGTGTTAGCATGTAGCTTGAACAACAAAGAGGTCCTGTGGTTTTGATTGATTGATTGAAAAGTTTATTAACAGATTGCAGAATGGGTACAGTACAGTACAGCTCAATACATACAATTGTTAAGAGGATGCAGACCTGAGAAAGACTTTCATCTTGTTTCCATCAGGGTCCCCCATTTTCAATTCATCATATGACACACATGACATACAGATAGACAGTACTGCTACATCTATACATTTATGACATACCAGATTTTCAAATACAGTACTGTTTGTGATACTAAAAAAAATCCAGAAGAAAAGTATATACATTTGACATAGAAACTGTGCATTGGGGGAGGTTGGGTAGGTGGGGTGGGGCTGTACATTGGAGGTGGGGGGGGGGGGGGGGGGTTGGGTAGGGGGGGGGGGGGGGACACTGTACATTGGAATACTGACATACATTTGACATGGAAACTGTACATTGGAGGAGGTTGGGTAGGTGGGGTGGGGTTGGGTGGGGCTGTACATTGGAATACTGACAAAGCCATGCTTGGTCTTTATTGTACAACTGGGTTAGGACATTTGTAGGGGCCAGTTTTGAATTGCAGTCTCCCGTAGGTGTTCTTTGAGAGTGTTTTTGAAGGTGGGTAGTGATTTACATTCCTTTACAGCTTTGGGTAGGGCGTTCCACATTGTTGTGGCATAATTGCGAAACGTGTTTAGTCCCTTGTTTGAGCCGAATCTGGGTTTTACATGATTTGTGGAGCTCCCTCTGGTGTTGTGATCGTGGTATTCACTGACCTTTGGGAAGTATTTTGACATGTACATGGGTACCTTGGTCGTGTAGTGTATCTTGTAGACCAGGCCCATTGCAAGTTGCTGTACTCTGTTGTCTACTCTAAGCCATCCTAGGTTGGCAAAGTGTGCAGGGGTGAGGTGGGTTCTAGGAGTCAGGTCAAGCAGTAGTCTGACTAGTTTGTTTTGAGATGTTTGTAATTTGGTTTTTAGTGCCTTTGAGGTGCTTTGGTACCATGAGGTGCAAGCATAGTCGTAGTACCCTTGAATGAGTGCTCCTGCCAGAGTCTTCAGGGTATTCTTGTTTACCAGGGAGGAGATCCGGTACAAGAATCGAGTTCGTTGATTGACTTTTTTTATTACATTGGATGCCATTTTGTCACAGGAAAGATTAGCCTCTAGGATGGAACCCAGGTAGGTAATTTCATCTTTCCTTGTGACAATATTGTCACCCACTGTAACTGAGAAGCCGTCTGTTTTGCTGAGTTTGTTATTTGAACCGAAGAGAATGGACTCTGTTTTGCCCATGTGTAATGATAGTTTGTTGTCGGCGAGCCATATGCAGATTTTGCCTAGTTCCGAGCTGAGGGTTTTTTCAACCTGTAACTTGTTCTTGTCAGAGACCAGCAGGGCTGAGTCGTCCGCAAACAGGAACAAGTTGCAGTCACAAGCTGACGACATGTCATTTGCATAAATTAGGAACAGTAGTGGTCCTAGTATGCTTCCTTGTGGAACACCACAGTTCACTGTGAGGGGGGGGGATAGGGTACCGTTTACCTCCACCATCTGTTCTCTCCCCTCCAGGTAGGATTGTATCCAGCTCACCAATTGCTTTTAGCTTGTCAATCAGAATGGTGTGATTGACAGTGTCGAAGGCCTTTTGTAGGTCTAGCATGACCATGCCGCAGTATTTGCCCGCGTCCACCTCTTGCTTGATGTGGTCGTTCAAATAGAGAAGGCATGTGTCAGTGGAGTGGGATGTTCTGAAGCCAGATTGGAATTCGTAGATTAGATTTTTATCCGTAAGGTACTTTTCGACCTGTTCGTATACTATTTTTTCCATGACTTTCGAGATGGATGTAAGGATAGAAACAGGGCGGTAGTTGCCTGGGTCTAATTTGCTGCCCTTTTTGTGCAGGGGTGTTACTCTCGCTATTTTGAAGTCCTTGGGGACGTGTCCCTGTTTTATGGAGAGGTTTATTATGTGTGTGATGACTGGGGTGATGGCGGCTGCTGAGTCTCTGAGGAATTTGGAGGGGATGTTGTCATGGCCAGTGGCCTTGTTCGGTTGGAGGGCGCTCAGTTTATTGAGTACCTCATCTGTAGTTACCATTTCCAGTTTGAAATCGTCTTTGTGGACGCCTAGGTTCTTGTAGTATGCTACTATGTGATCTACCCCATACTGCCCTGAGTGGGAGGGTAGTTTGTTTACCAGTGTTGTGGCTATGTTTGTGAAGAAAGTGTTTAAGTAATTGGCTACATCCAGTTTGTCTGTGATGAGCGTGTTGTCCGTCTTTATGTTTATGTTTGAGAACCTGGTTTTAAGTTTTTTACTGCAGCCTAGTTGATTATTGAGTAATTTCCAAAGTTCACGTGGTTTATTTTTGTTTTCCTCAGTTTTGTCATTGAATTTTTTTTTTGCAGTTTTTATCATGGAGTTTACGTCATTTCTTAGTCTGTTTCTTTCTAGTTTGAGTTCAGTCACGTGGGCTTGGAGTTCACTGCTCGTGCTTTTGGTAAGCTTTGACTGACTTTTATGAAATTCAGAGCATTTTTTGTCTCTGGCTTTCATAGCGGTCAGTATTTCAGTGTGCATCCACGGCTCAGCGCGATTTTTTACCCTGGTGGTTCTTAGGGGGGCCATGTTGTTTAGTATCGTTGAGAATTTGGTTTTGAAGCCAAGCCAGGTTTCTTCAACCAGTGTACCATTGAGTTCATCTGACCAGTCCAGGCTCTTCAGTTCAAGGTTAAAGGCCTCGCTAGAGTACGTTTTGAGGTCTCTAGATGTGACCATTTTGTGACAGCCAGCCTTTTGCTTTGGCTTTTTGCGGGAACAGAATATCATATAATGATCACTTAACCTGCATGCTATCACCCCTTTATTGGAGATCATGGACTTGTCGGAGGTCAGGATGAGGTCAATGGTAGTCTGGGTTGATTCACACACCCTTGTGGGTTGGGTGATTAGCTGGCTGAAACCGTGCAGATCAGAAAATCTACTGAAGGCCTTGAAGACGGGTGCTGCTTTACGTAGCATATCCGCGTTCCAGTCCCCAATAAGGATTTTTTCTACGCCCTCCACCCCAGTTAAGCACCCATCAAGTGTGTCATAAAAGCCACTCTGTTCTGGTGGTCTATAGATTGTGCCTATTAGTACTGATTTTGCCCTTTCAAATAAGATTTCAATCCATACAGTTTCAATCTCGTCGTGGTTAAGGTCAGTACGGTTGCTGAATTTGGTATCTTTGTGTATATACACACAGACACCACCTCCATACTGGTTCCTATCCCTCCTGATGATTGAATAGTCCTCGATTTCTATCTCTGGATCCTGAACAGATGAGTCAAGTTTTGTTTCTGTGAAACATAATATATTAGCCTTACCGTTTAAAAACAAATGTCTGATTTCAGCCAATTTCGGTTTCAAGCTGTTAATGTTTAAGTGAAATATGTGAAGTCCATTTGAGTTTGTTATTTCATTAATGTCGTCAAGTTCAAATTGTTTTTCCACTGTGGTGTGTGGTTGATCTTGTGGCGGTAGGTGGGGAGGGGGGGATGGGGTCCTGTGTTCATTGATGTTAGGAGGGGGGGTGGGGATGATCCTTTGTCCTCTGCTGGTGTCTGTATTGCTAGGTGTGAAAGCCCGCGACATGGGGGGGGGGCTGGTCGCTGTCCACAGATGTGTCTGGAAGTCCTCCATTGTGGGGGAGGGGGGGTGGGTCTGCCTTTTGTCCTGGCCCGGGTAGCCTAGCTAGCATGGCGGGGTTAGCCAAGCCAGCCGGCGGGTCCCTGGTGATCTCGACGTCCTGCGTCGTTCTGTGTCCCCTGGTTGTAAGCTCTCTGCCCCTCGCATCTCGCCTCATCTGCAGGGGCTTCGGTGAGGGCATGTCGCCGCCTGCTGGCCGGTTGGTGCATCCGCTGGCTGTTGTGAAATCTGCGTGGATGTTGTTGATGTTGCTGTCGACGGCCGGCGTCGATGTGAGGAGGAGCCGTTGATTCTTCGCCTTCGGCGTGTTAAAAACGGTCCCGGGTTTTGGTGAATGTCACCCGACAGGAGCAAGTATAATAGAAACATAGATTTTCTATTAAACTGGCCTGTCGGGGGTAGTTTCTTTCGGTCCGGGTTCGCTGTTAAGACTCTGTGAACAGCTGCTATTCCAATCGCTGGGTGTTTTTGCTCCGAGCCTTTCAGCAAGTAAAAGTCACAATGGGACTGTTTATTTGCGCCTTCTTTACTTTCCACTTCTGTCTGGAGTTGATTCAGTGGTGAGTTGATGTACAAGTCCATAATCCACAGGAGTGAAAGTAAAAAATGCGCAAAATACCTTGTCGATCTGTAGCGTTTGTTTTGCCGGGAGCTGTTTGAAATGCGACCGTCCATGTCGAAGCCGGATGTTTTGTCCTTGTGTTATACGATACGCGGTTTGAGTGATAATAGCGGTACTATTTAATTAATCATATAATAACCATACCATGTAACCTGTCCAGCGTGCTGAAAACACAACTTTCCAGACACGGATGGTACCAGCGCGTGTTAGCATGTAGCTTGAAACCACAGTGTGTGAGTTGCGTCAGTATTCAAATTTCAAGATATACATAAAGCCACTGTATAATGCAACAAACAATTATTTAATGCCATCATTAAAGGCTTTTCTATTTGCCTTTTTGTATGTATACACACACACACACATTTTATACACACATAGGCCTATTTATATATAAAATGGTGACTGGGTTCATTTTGTTTCGATTCTTTTTACCGAGGTAACAGACCGTACCTCTGCCACACCTGCCTATGTGTATATTGTTTATATCCAGCCCGTGTGTGTGTTTAAAAAACCTATAGAATGCTGTAAAAGGCGTGTATTTTGAAGGCATTAAATAATAGCTTTTCATTCTTCATTTTTAATATTTTGGGAAACCAATTATCTTCCACTTTTTTGTGTCGTACTCCCAATTTCACCAAAACAAATGCTGTATATTTATTATACTTTTTGAATAAAGCACTTCTGACTCTTTCTAAAATGTTGGTTATGGGGGGGGGGGGGGGGGGGGGGGGGGGGGGCGGACTAAGCCCACTAGGTTGGACCGACTGACCTCTGACCTCGTTGATAACCAGACTGACCTCTGACCTCGTTGGTAACCAGACTAACCTCTGATCTTGTTGGTGACGTGCTCCTTGGAGGTGATGATCTGGTCCATGTCTGTACGTATGGAGGCCTCCAGCAGGGGGCGCCCTGCCTCACACCTCTGCACCACTGCCTCATAGTGGGCCTCACACTGGCGCTGCACCAGGCTGTACACAGCGTCACTGATCTATACAACAGACGGACACACAGGAGAAGCATACGAGGGGACAACGATGTAGTGATATAGTGCGACAGTTTATCTTTTACTATATCCATCTGCTATAGAGGCACATGTGAAGGCAAGGCACACGCTGGAGTTGGGTACACTCAGTAGAAACATGGCATTTCTTTTAGATTGCTGGGAGAGTTAAACAAAACATTGGTTTTGCGTTTTCGTTTGGCCCGTCAGTATCTCCGCAGTGTCAGCACGTTCGCCTACATGACTAATTCTTTGCCCTTGGTATTTAGTTCCGACAGTATGTTTGTTAAGTTTGTTTAAACATTTGACACATACTGGCAAGCGGACAAGAAATAAAATGTTCTCTATATTCTTTTAACACAGACCAACTCGAAAAACACAACGAAAGGTACACAAAATTGTGCCAAACTTTTTTACAGACTAGCCCCACCTTTCCATATGCATATGTATTAGTCTATAGTATTAGACTGATGTGGGAGGAGTATCTACTATGTGGGAGGAGTCTCTGATGTATGGGAGGAGTCTATCATGTGTGGGAGGAGTCTTCGATGTGTGGGAGGAGCCTATGCTGTGTGGGAGGAGTCTCTGCTGTGTGGGAGGAGTCTCTGCTGTGTGGGAGGAGCCTCTACTGTGTGGGAGGAGTCTCTGCTAAGTGGGAGGAGTCTCTGCGGTGTCAGAAGGCCTCACCAGCATCCAGTTCCTCTGCCTCTCCTGCATCTTGCCTTTGAGTCGAGGGGAGATGAGGTCCCTGAGCTCCGGCAGGAGGCTCTCCATCACCAGGTTGGACAGAATCTACAGAGGAAACACACACCGAGTTTAACCGAGGTCCACCGTGACTCACAGAAGCACATCTATATAGAGTTATTGTTGCATCCATCGAGGTGGCGTTCTCGCTCTCCTCCGTGACGGAGACCTGTAAACGGGGAGAACACTCAGCAGATTTCCCAGGATGTTTGCCCGGGTCCACGTTGTCCACGTTTCCTGAAAACCCGGGAGCAGGAAGACCGGGCTGGGATGCAAGGGGGGGTAGATAGACCCCCCCCCCCCTGCTCTCCAGTGAGACAGCATCCTGTGACCATGAGCTCACCACACACAGTCCCAGGAGCGGTGAGAGGAGGACCGTGTGCGTGTGTGTGTGTGTGTGTGTGTGTGTGTGTGTGTGTGTGTGTGTGTGTGTGTGTGTGTGGGGCTGTGTGTGTGTGTGGGGCTGTGTTTTGACAGCGCAGTAAGCTCACCATGATCCATGATGACTCATTAACCATCATTCTTATTATCAGTCTCCCAGACAGTCAGGGAAAAAGGGGCAAAGGTCGATTGAGGACCTTGAAGCATGCTCTCATAATGCACACCTACACATGCACACACTGACACACCGACACACACACACACACACCTACACATGCTTGTGACTTCTAAAAATGCAGGCAAGCCGCACCCCGTATGACACAAAAGGGACCATGCTTTCTCACTGTCCTGGTGCCCTACATTATCTGGTGCCCTACATTATCTGGTGCCCTACATGATCTGGTGCCCTACATTATCTGTCCTGGTGCCCTACATTATCTGGTGCCCTACATTATCTGGTGCCCTACATGATCTGTCCTGGTGCCCTACATTATCTGGTGCCCTCCATTATCTGGTGCCCTACATTATCTGTCCTGGTGCCCTACGTGATCTGGTGCCCTACATTATCTGATTATTAATAGGAGGACTGGGATTTCCCTCAGTGGACCTCACGACAAGAACCCACACAACGGGGAGGCGACACAGATACTGTCATAATCACGGCGAGAGCCTTCTTCACACCTCCTCATCCTCCCCCCACATTCACCACGGCAGCCCCACACCTTCTTCACTCCTCCTCATCCTCTCCCACATTCACAACGGAAGCCTCACACCCATATATGGGCAGCACCCAGGGGAGGAAATTAGGCCACTTTACTCGCCAAATGCGAGTATTTTTTACGTTTGGCGAGTAATTCATGAAGAGCACTCGCCAGTCTGGCGAGTACTAGTAATTACAAAACAAAACAAAAAAATCATTCTGCAATCTGCTGATTCGCTCACTGGCACAAGCCGAACTCTGACTCCCCCCTTGATTCCTCCCATTTGCGCCTCATAATAATCCAACCATAACCAATGAACATCATCGTTGTACAGATGCGCTCTAAGCTCCTCCAATGAACACTCATTTTCTAGAAGATGCCGCCCATCTAGGGGAAGTGGACAGATCACTGCGTGCGGACCTACAGACTCCTGCCACCGGCTTGACAACGTAGACAAACTTAGACAAAAACACATCAGTGGATGAAAATAATTGCATGTAGAGTCGTCGCTTTCGGATATCAGTGCGGTCTGACATGGGGGCGAACAACAGCATGTGACGCGTCTCCTTCGAGTCGGATGAGAATGACAAGTCAACCAGCATTAGCCGGATAGCTACCTAGCATGTAACAAGCTACCATAACGCGCGTTCAACATAGTGGACTATACTGAGCGGCTTTGCTTAAAGGAAAACTCCAACATTTTGGGAAATTAGCTTATTTAACATCTTCCCTGGAGTTAGACAAGAAGATGCATACCTTTTTTGTCTCTGTGCGTGCATTTAGCTTAGGGAACAGTCGCTCTGTTAGCGTAGCTTAGCTTCATCACTGGAAGAGGGGGAGGGTTTGAGCCTGACGTTCCCTACAGTCACGAAATACACTCCAAATACAACTCCAAAACGTTCCTGTAAACATGTTGTGACCTATGTATTTACCACGTGGAGAAATTAAAAATAATAGAATTCGACAATTATGTTTTCTAAGCAGATATACTCTGAACTATTTTTTGCCGAACGACTCCTCTCTGAGCGCAGTCAGTGATTTCTACGTGAAGCCGTGTTTGTTTACATTCTCATTCATTCAAAGGATCCGAACCGATTGAAGTTTATAGATACCATGACTTAAAATCCTCTTACCTTGACGATTAAAAGCCTCCCCAATTTAGAAAACAGTAATCCAATGGCTGGTATTGATATACTACTAACTACTGCACGCTAACGGAGCTAACCGGACACTCAAGCAGATAACGAGAGCAATGACTTCCTTTCTGGGGGGTTTCAAAATAAAAGAGCGACGTCTATAGCAGCGGAATACGTTTATTTTGTACATTATCTAACGTTAACACGAACCTAAACTAACATTACAACTAACCTAAAGTTAATTTAGGTTCGTGTTAACGTTAGATAATGTACAAAATAAACGCTACGCTAACAGAGCGACTGTTCCCTAAGCTAAATGCACGCACAGAGACAAAAAAGGTATGCATCTTCTTGTCTAACTCCAGGGAAGATGTTAAATAAGCTAATTTCCCAAAATGTTGGAGTTTTCACATTTTATTATTACCGGGTTTCCCCCCATATCACCACTCGCCCATATGCCCTTCACAACGGTGATGTTGTCATACTTGGCATTCAGAATACACCTGCTGAACCCCTAGCGTTGTCGATTCGGTTCCAATGTATTGTCATCTTACAGCACAAGTACAGTACACCCAGAATACATTTGGCATACAACCAGAGTGCAAATGTAACAAGTCAAGTTGTTTTATTTAGCTATTACATTACAGTGAAATGATTGGTTCTTTCACTGCCCAACCCAGTCCAACCTAGTCGAGGCCCAGCATCTTTCACTGCCTAGTTCAGCCCAACCCAGTCCAGAATAGTTCCCTCTTTCATGTTAATATGTGATATCCTAATATTTTGAAGAGTAGAGACAGTGTGATTAATACATGTTGTATGCTAATATTGTGAAAAGCATTAATGTTTTATGCTAATAAATATTTTAAAGAGTAGAGACACGGTGTGATTTTTACTATGATTGAAAATCAATTTAGACGAAGACATACAAAGAAGTAATTATCACAATTAGCGATTTTTTTTTGGCTGGTAAAAAATCAGTTTGTCTGGTAAAAAAAATCAGATACTCGCCAGTTGGCTGGTAAGCCAAAAAGTTAGTTTCCTCCCCTGGCAGCACCCCTTCACACACTGTCAAGCTCCTCACTCAACATGGCTGTGCCTCATCCCCTGATTCACACGCTGCCAGGCACCTCACTCGACACAGCTGTACCTCATCCCCTGATCAGCAAGACACTACATCTACCGGCAGATTCTGACCAGACCTCGTCGTGGTGTTATTCTAGTTACCTAGGTACGACGACTCAGCCTGAAGCCCTGCTAACCTACTCTTGTGTGTGTGTGTTTATTTTTTAACAAATGTTTTTTTTATTTTTAATTTTTTTTGACATGACATACAAACCACATACATGCTCTTACTCCCCCCCCCACCGGACCCCCCTTGAATACATCCATTATTCCGTTTGATACCAAGGATTAATAGTTCATATAATGTTTTATCCTCTCCACCACCCCTAACCAGATTTCTATGCTGGCTTCATTAATACCTAGAATTAGTGTGGTAGATATCTCCAGGTAAATCACATCAAGATAGGTAAGAATCCATACCCTCCGGCACATTTTATCAGGTTGAATCCAGCGTGATGCTATTAGCTTTTTGGCAGCCGTAATACCGGACAAGATTAGCCTCTTTATGTGTACAGAGTGTGATAACTGAGAGACATCATTCAGCAACAATACAGAAGGCATTACAGGTATTGTCAAATACAAAAATCCTGATAATAGTGTGGTTATTTCTTCCCAAAATATCTTAACAGGCGGACATTCCCAAACATATGCATAAATGTACCATTATCACCGTTTGTAGATAAGGAACATCGAGGGTCTTGTTTAAGCCCCATACGGTTCAATCGAATAGGAGTTAGGTAAGTCCTATGAATAAAATTAAGATTAATCTGTTGATGATCCGGGTTACGTGACGATAGCCGAACGTTTGCCCAGACCTCAGCCCAATCAAAATCTACTTCCAGGTCTGGTATATCCATCCTCCAAACTGAGTCTAGGGGAAGGGCTTCATACGAAGATGTAAGTAAGTGACGGTAAAAGTCTGTGACAAATCCTCTCGATGTCTCCCTTTCATAAAAGAACTTGTGATATCTGTGATACTCAAGTGGTGTCTTTAATGGGACTCCATGAGCCTTCAAGCATGCTAATAATTGTCTGTAGAAATAATATGTGGAACTGGTGAGGTTAAATTTGTTATATATAGGGGCGCCCCAGTGGCGAACCACATAGCTCGCTCAGCCGCGACACGGCCGACCCGGGTTCGATTCCCGAACCCGTCGTTATTTGCCGAATGTCTTCCCCCCACTCTGTCTCCCATTCCTCCTCTGTCTCTCTCTACTGGACTGCCCAGTATAAATAAAGCGATAAAAACGGCAAAAAAAAAAATCTTAAAAAAAAAGAAAATGTGTTATATATATCTTGATGGCTACAAAAACCCCGTTCGTTGAAGATATCTCCCAATGTATGTATGCCATTCTTTTCCCATTTGGGAAAGCTGTAGGGCTGTCTTAAATGCTTCGAAGCTTCGAACGTTCGATTCGATGGCACAAGCTTCGAACATTAAAAAAAAATCGAAGTTTAAAAAAAAAAAAAAAAAAAAAAAAAAACTTCGATTTGTGTGTGTGTGTAGGTGTGTGTGTGTGTGTGTGTGTGTGTGTGTGTGTGTGTGTGTGTGTGTGTGTGTGTGTGTGAACTACCCATCCCAGTTAGGACAGCCGAATCCCGTCCAATCTTTCGCCGTCGACTAAAGACTCACTTCTTCAACCATTATCTGAAATGATAAAAAAAAAATAAAAAATCTAACCGTGACTAACCTTACTGTCATGCACTTGTCCTAATAAACTAACCTACACTGTAACACGCAACACTTTGATGAACATTGTTACTCAGCTGATAGAGTTGTACCCTTCTTGCCGTCTTGTCGTACAGAACTTGTAAGTCGCTTTGGATAAAAGCGTCAGCTAAATGACTAAATGTAAGTGTGTGTGTGTGTGTGTGTGTAGGTGTGTGTGTAGGTGTGTGTGTGTGTGTGCGCGCGCACCTTGTAGAATTCCACACATAAGAAAGAAAGATACTGGGATGAATAAACAAAATAGGAAATAAAATGTAGAAATGCATGCAATACATAAATAAATATGAATCTCCATATATGAAATATAACATTTAGATAAGGTGCTACTGAGATGTTTTGGTGAGTTCTTTGTTTTTTTGTGGAAGTTGCCCTTCTTAAAAATGCATGAACATTCACTGATAATTGGTCTGTAGTGGAGTCTACAAGGTCTACATTGCCGGACCATGTAGAATCCGGACCTTGTAGACTGACATAATTCTGTGCATAGTTTAGTCTACACAGGCCATATTTCAAATAATCAAAATCTTACTTCATTCATCTTAAACATTCTTGATTTGGGGGATTGGTAATTCCCATGAAATCTGAAGTTGTTCAAACGACAACAGCGATCCACCTTGAATTAAATCACACAGCCGAGTGAAACCTTGTTGGATGCGTCAGTCACGAAAGGGGCTACTTAATTAATTAATCCAACCCACTTTATTTATAGAGCACATTTAAAAACAACAACGTTTGTCCCACAACATAAGATAAAAAAAATAAATAAAAAATATAAAAAAATTCGAAGCTTCGAATTAAAATCGAAGCTCGGCCCCGAAGCTTCGATTGCCAAAAAAAGCTTCGAAGGTCAGCCCTAGAAAGCTGATAGGTTGTTGTGCAATAAGGAGTGTATTGTTATTAAATATGGGAGAGTGTTTATGCCATTTATGTTGGTTGGACATTTTTTTTTTGTGTTTCACGCCATATCCGGATGTTGTGCAATAAGGAGTGTATTGTTATTAAATATGGGAGAGTGTTTATGCCATTTATGTTGGTTGGAATTTTTTTTTTGTGTTTCACGCCATATCCGGATCACATGTGTAATAAGAGGGCCAAATTTCAAGTTGCATTGCTTAACTCTTTCAGTGCCACGCCTGGTTTTCCGTTTTACCGCTTGAATGCCACCATCGGCGCCAATGTTAACGTTAATATCGCCTAATCTATGTTTTAAATTATGGCTATGTGTCTAATCTGCCCATCGCATTATCAAAGACTATTTTCCAGTCAGTGCTGTGAAGACGGATTGTTTTTTTATCGCGTCGTTTCCGTTTCAGAGCAGTTAGAAAAGCCCCCGTTTTGATATAAAAAACAGCTCATTCTGGAGCATTCTATGAAAATCGTCTTTTAGTGGAATATTCCACAACGTTGATATTCGTCTGCCTTTTTATGAATCGTTTTCAAATAAACGCTAGATGATCAATATTATACGTGCACGCAAGCACATTACGGCCGCGCACTGATAATCGCTCCGTTGATTTCCTCACAGACTTTTACAGTGAAACCGAAAGAAGACATTTCACAAAACAGCTTATAACTTCATCAAACTTACTCGGATTATCCTACCACTGATAACATAGAGTCCTTACCTGACATCAGATGGTATCCAACTGGTATATTCCAATTCCTGATCACCATTCGAAAAAATCGATACGTGTATGGATCCAACGCGACACAGTAGATCTCCATGATCCGCGGGGATCTGAGGCTCCAGAATGAACTGTGGTAACCCCGGCTGGATCAGTGAACTGGAAAATGTGGAGTACCGGATTTTTTTCCCCTTCATTTTCATTGAGTCCATTCCAAAATCACTTATGTCATCTGGGAGACGACAGGGGGCGCTTTTTTCCACAGTGATCACCGGCGCAGCTCGGCTATACTCGGGTAGGCTCGGGTGATGCAATCATTTTTCAGATCGCAAAAAAAAAAAAATAATAATAATTCCGAGAAATCTCGTGAGTGGCATGCAACCACCTATAAAAAAAACCGAGAAATCTCGTGAGTGGCACTGAAAGAGTTAATTGATAGGTTGGTGTATACTACATCCTGCAGTCTATGTGGTGCCACAATGTTTTCTTCTAATGTTCTCCAGGATACAGATGCTTGAGAATCAAACCAGGTGATCAGTGGTCTTAAAGAGTACGCTTTAAAATAGTGGTAGAAGTCTGGAAATGCTAAACCTCCGTCAGCTTTGTTTCTCTGTGCTGTGAATCTTTTAATTCGTGGAGGTTTGTTGTTCCAAATACATTTTTTCCAGTAAGGGGGGGGGGGGGGGGGGGGGGGGGTAACGGTAGCATTGAGCTGAAGAAGTTGATTCTGGGTAAAACATCCATTTTAACTATTGATACTCGGGCCTGTACTGAGTTTTTATGTTTTGACCACCTGTCAAAGTCATTTGTGATCCTTTCTTGGATTACTGTATAATTATACTTCACTGTTTGGCATATAGTGGGGAATATTTCAACTCCAAGACATCTAAAGTGTTCTACCATTTGTATATTTCCTGGAAGGATGGTAGCCTTCGCAGTGACATTCAGTGGAAGGAAGGCCGATTTTGTCCAGTTTATCCTAAATCCTGATAGATTGCCAAAATCGTCTATTAGCTTGAGAAGATGAGGCTGTGAGGTGGTAGGGTTTTGCATGAACAATATTACATCGCTAACCTGCTCTTGTGATTATTCCTTGCTCTAATCTTGTTTCTCTTGTGCCCAGGACCTCCGCTCCAGTGCACCTCCCTGCATGGACATCTCGTGCTGCACAAGGAGTGCTCCTGCTCTCTCTCGACACAGACCTGTGTCTTCTGCCCACAGCTGCACTGGGAGTGCACCTGTCCTCGTCCCCCAAGAACATTCTAACCCCTGTCTGTTGCACATTCCTGCCTGTTCAACTGTCTGCTTGGGGAATACTATTAAAACACCCTAAAACGCTCCATTCTCTCTTCTCATGTGTTCAGCTATTGGGCTCTGCCTAAACCCATTCTCACAGATACTGGATACAGTCTAGGGCTGACCTCTATTAGTCGATTAGTCGACTAATCGGTCGAAAGGAGCCATAGTCGACTAGCCAACCTCTTAGACGGAAAAAAAAAATATAATAAAAAAAAAAAATTATCATTCTTTCCAAAAGAAAAGAGGCATAGAAGTGTGGCTAACGCTAATGGCACGCATACCAGAGGCTAACTCCCTACGAAAACAGGCACAGAGGCACTGAAAGAGGATTTCACCCATCTAATGAACACACTAGACTAGACAAATATCAAGATGTATCCATCAGTGGACCAATTGCATACTTTTGCAGAGGACAAGAAGCCATACATTGCAGCACCCACTCTCCACACTTTAGAACACACTTTATATTTATTGGTAAAGGATTTGCACTACAACCCATACCTCAGTACACCTTACTGTAAATTGTACCTAAATTGTACCTCATCCCATTTCTGCTTTGCACTATATAGTATTGTATATTAGTATATTGCATAGTATATTGTATATTGTATGGTAACTCAGTTACTCTATTCTGCATCGAACATTGTACATATGTATATACTGAACACTGTGTCTACGTACGTGACTTCTATTTTACTTCTATTTTTACATGCTATACTATTTTATTTTATTTCATACTTATCTTTTGTCTAGCACAGTCTCTGGAGCGTAACAGAAAGAAGCATTTTGTATAAAAGTATTCTGTACTTCTGTATGACAACTATTAAAGAAACTTGAAACTTCAGTCGACTCCTTCAGACATTAAGCAACCCCCACAGCCCAAATGGAATGATAAAAAAATATATAATAATAATAAAAAATTAGGGCTGTCAGTTTATCGCGTTAATTAGATTAATTAATTACACAGCAAATTATCGCGTTATGAAAATTGACGCAAAATTAATTACAGCCGACCTATATTTACTTTAGACAAGTGGCAAATCGGTGCGCTTTTATTTTGAAATCCACGCTTGAGTTGGGCGTATTAAACTTGGCCCATTGAATGACCCGTAGCCTACTTGATCGTCACTTCACACATGCGTCGTCTATCAAACAAAACAAACACACAAAGGAATTAGCTCAGCTGGAACAAGATGTCAGCATCACCCGAGGCGATACTCCTGGGACCTATGAACGGCAAGTTCAATTTCAAAAAGAATATAGATGGGACAGTAAACAAGACCATTGTAATATGTAGCTTATGTCAAAAAGAATTTGCGTATCACCGAAGCTGCTCTAGTCTAACGTATCACATGAACGCTAAACATGTCCAGGCAAGTTGTTCGAGCAGCTCCAGTGTAGCTAACGTTAGCTCCAGAGCAACTCGCACGCTTCGTCAAACCACTCTTGGAGAATTACCGTTAGGCAAACGGTTGAGTAAATCCACCACAGACAAACTAACCAACAGCGTCGCGAAGTGGATAGCAAAATATTGTAGGCCAATAGCTATAGTGGAAGATAAGGGTTTAGCGGAGTCATTTCGAATAGCGTCGTCTGACCCAAATTACAAGCTACCCTCGAGAGCTACAGTGATGAAAAGGATCCACAACATGTATGACACAGAGAGGGAGGCGAGGGAAGAAGTGTTGGCACGGGCTGGCCCAATGGCCCTAACGGGTGATCACTGGACGTCGGTGGGCAATCATAATTATTTGGGTGTCACAGTGCACTTGATCGATACTGAGTGGAAACTGCAATCATTTGCATTAACGGTGACCAAAACTGTGGGCCGCCATTTCGCCGATGCGTGTGCTGAACAGTTCAACACCGTAATAGAGGAGTGGAATATAAAAGATAAAGTCACATCTATTGGGACTGATTCCGCCCGTAATATGATAGCAGCAGCGCGCTATATGCCGTTCCAGCACATGCCATGTGCTGCACACGTGCTGCAAAGAACCATCACAGTCTCCCTTGAGGACAGAAGCCTTGACACCACCCTGGCAAAGTGCCGCAAGATTGTAGGCCACTTCAAGCACAGCCCTGCCAGTACAGAAGAACTGCAGCAGCAGCAGACTGCCCTCGGACAAGCAAAAGAGCCCATGATACAAGATGTATCCACAAGGTGAGACTGTTTAACTACCTGTTGTATGCTAGGGTAAATTTAGTGTGTGTGTGTGTTTATTTCTTTGTATTCTGTACAATTGCATCATGCTGCATTAACAACCCCCAGTGGGACTAATAGTTATTTTATTGAATTGGAAGGTGGAATTCGACACTGGCCATGATCTCACGGTACCTGAGGAACCAGGAGGCTGTGACTGCCACTTTGGCCCAACAGAACCACAAGCTGTCCATGCTGACCCCCACAGAGTGTGACAAACTGAAGAAGCTGGAGCTTGTACTTGAGCCCTGCAGGTAAGTGTCTCTCCCTCTCTCTCTCCCCCCATACACCCCCCTCCTCTCTCTCTCTCCCCCATACACACACCTCACACCCCACTCTCTCTCTCCCATACACACACCTCACCCCCCAATCTCCCCCATACACACACCTATCTCTCTCCCATACACACACCTCACCCCCCCCTCTCTCCCCCATACACACACCTATCTCTCCCATACACACACCTCACCCCCCCTCTCTCCCCCATACACACACCTATCTCTCTCCCATACACACACCTCACCCCCCCCCTCTCTCCCCCATACACACACCTATCTCTCCCATACACACACCTCACCCCCCCCTCTCTCCCCCATACACACACATATCTCTCTCCCATACACACACCTCACCCCCCCCCTCTCTCCCCCATACACACACCTCACCCCTCTCTCTCCCATACACACACCTCACCCCCCCCCCTCTCTCCCCCATACACACACCTATCTCTCTCCCATACACACACCTCACCCCCCCTCTCTCCCCCATACACACACCTATCTCCCTCTCATACACACACCTTCACCTCTTTCTCTCTCGCTCTCTTGTTTCACTGCAGGTATGTGACTGAGCTCCTTGGAGGGGAAACCTACGTCTCATGCTCTGTGGTGCTCCCCGCACTCTGCCACCTAAACCGCATCATGGACCTCAACGAGGAGGATCCGGGCTACATGGTAAAGTTCAAGGCCAGCTTCACGAAGGACCTGGACGCACGCAAAGCGACCCTCAACAACAGATGGCTGAAGCTGGCTACAGCCCTCGACCCGCGATTCAAGGACTTGAAGAGCGTACCAAAGGACGAGAGGGATGAGGTGTGTGTGTGAATGAGAAGACCAGTGTTAAGTCCTTAGGCTGTCATGAAAAGTCCTATGCAACTAATTAATTGTCCCTCTTATTAGGTGTGGACCTGGCTTAAAGAGATGCTGCCAGGACCAGAAGCAGACAAAGCTGCTCCACAAGCCACAGAGGACGAGCCACCAGCGAAGAGGACCCTCCTCCTGCTGTCTTCAGACTCTGATTCAGATGAAGTCAGGGTACTGTCAGGACAATTAGACCTCTACAAAGCTGAGCCCAGCATCGGAATGAATGACTGTCCACTGGAGTGGTGGGCAGCTCACGCAAAAGCCTATGGACAGCTGTCTCCTCTTGCTCGCAAATATCTGGCTACTCCTGCTACCTCTGTGCCATGTGAGAGGCTATTTTCACTTGCAGGTCACATAGTCCAAAAGAAGAGGGCAGCCTTACTCTCAGACAATGTAAACAAGCTTGTTTGTCTTAGCAATTGGCTCAAGGAATAGATTTGTCATGCATACAGTAGACCCTGCACTAGACCCTGCACTAGACCCTGCAGTCATGCCCCAGACCCTGTAGTAGACCCTGTAGTCATGCCCCCAGAAACTGTAGTAGACCCTGTAGTCATGCCCCCAGACACTGTAGTAGAACCTGTAGTCATGCCCCCAGACACTGTAGTAGACCCTGTAGTCATGCCCCCAGACACTGTAGTAGACCATGCCCCCAGACACTGTACTAGACCCTGTAGTCATGCCCCCAGACACTGTACTAGACCCTGTAGTCATGCCCCCAGACCCTGTAGTCATGCCCCCAGACACTGTAGTAGACCATGCCCCCAGACACTGTACTAGACCCTGTAGTCATGCCCCCAGACACTGTAGTAGACCCTGTAGTCATGCCCCCAGACACTGTAGTAGACCATGCCCCCAGACACTGTACTAGACCCTGTAGTCATGCCCCCAGACCCTGTAGTCATGCCCCCAGACACTGTAGTAGACCATGCCCCCAGACACTGTACTAGACCCTGTAGTCATGCCCCCAGACACTGTAGTAGACACTGTAGTCATGCCCCCAGACACTGTAGTAGACACTGTAGTCATGCCCCCAGACACTGTAGTAGACACTGTAGTCATGCCCCCAGACACTGTAGTAGACCCTGTAGTCATGCCCCCAGACACTGTACTAGACCCTGTAGTCATGCCCCCAGACACTGTACTAGACCCTGTAGTCATGCCCCCAGACACTGTACTAGACCCTGTAGTCATGCCCCCAGACACTGTACTAGACCCTGTAGTCATGCCCCCAGACACTGTACTAGACCCTGTAGTCATGCCCCCAGACACTGTAGTAGACCCTGTAGTCATGCCCCCAGACACTGTACTAGACCCTGTAGTCATGCCCCCAGACACTGTAGTAGACACTGTACTAGACCCTGTAGTCATGCCCCCAGACACTGTAGTAGACACTGTACTAGACCCTGTAGTCATGCCCCCAGACACTGTAGTAGACACTGTACTAGACCCTGTAGTCATGCCCCCAGACACTGTAGTAGACACTGTACTAGACCCTGTAGTCATGCCCCTAGACCCTGTAGTCATGCCCCCAGACACTGTACTAGACCCTGTAGTCATGCCCCCAGACACTGTACTAGACCCTGTAGTCATGCCCCCAGACACTGTAGTAGACCCTGTAGTCATGCCCCCAGACACTGTAGTAGACACTGTACTAGACCCTGTAGTCAGTATATTAATATTTGAATAGTCATATTTGGCACTATATCGTCGAGTTGGACGTAGTCTATTAAGCTAATAATAGTCTGTTAATATATAGTGCTTCGTGCGGTGAGAATACTACCGTAGTCAGTACCCCATCGTTTCGGGCAGAGAACTGGCTGCTTATCCAGGGTGGTTGACCCCACGTGAAGCTGCACCCGAGGAGCCCCAGAGCCGACGAGCGAGTGGACCTGTATACCGGATTATTCTGCCGACGACAGCCCGCCTTCCCAGGCACGGATTATGCTTTGTATACTTTGATTATTCCATGGATAAAGACCCCCGACACTGCCGTGTGTTGGAACCCCCCCCCCCCTGGAGAGGACGCAAGGTGAGGAGACGCTCTGCAAGACGAGGTCGCTTCACGTCTCTCCTCCGTGGACCGGATGACGCCGGCCCACAAAGAGTCCACCTGCTTTCATCTGTGGTCCAAGGATCGCCGGCGCATTGAACGGCACTACAGTGGGTTCACCTGGGATACCCTTGGCCGGATGAGGCAGCCGGATTCTACCCCCCCCCCCCCCTCCTACTCCTGTCGGCTTACAAGCGACCGGATTAACCCCCCCCTAGTGTGTCCAGTATATAATCATTAAAGTATCATTGCTGTTATTCCCTAAACTATTCCAGGTCGTACTGTACTAGACCCTGTAGTCATGCCCCCAGAAACTGTAGTAGACCCTGTAGTCATGCCCCCAGACACTGTACTAGACCCTGTAGTCATGCCCCCAGACACTGTAGTAGACCCTGTAGTCATGCCCCCAGAAACTGTAGTAGACCCTGTAGTCATGCCCCCAGACACTGTAGTAGACCCTGTAGTCATGCCCCCAGACACTGTAGTAGACACTGTACTAGACCCTGTAGTCATGCCCCCAGACACTGTAGTAGACACTGTACTAGACCCTGTAGTCATGCCCCCAGACACTGTAGTAGACACTGTACTAGACCCTGTAGTCATGCCCCCAGACACTAGCTTGCTGTGGGCTGTTTTGATTTTTGAGGATACTGTAGCTTAGTGTAAACTGTTATTGGCTGTATCAGCAACAAATGTTACCTTATTGAGAGGTATGTTTTCATTCATTTTATTTTATTCAATTTAATAAAATTGATTTCTAAAGCATTCTTCACTTGCAGGTCACATAGTCCAAAAGAAGAGGGCAGCCTTACACACAGACAATGTAAACAAGCTGAAGCTTGTTTGTCTTAGCAATTGGCTCAAGGAATAGATGTCATGCATACAGTAGACCCTGTAGTAAACCCTGCACTAGACCCTGATTTTTGAGGATACTGTAGCTTAGTGTAAACTGTTATTGGCTGTATCGGCAACAAATGTTACCTTATTGAGAGGTATGTTTTCATTCATTTTATTTATTTATTTATTCAATTTAATAGAATTGATTTCTAAAGCATTCTTCACTTGCAGGTCACATAGTCCAAAAGAAGAGGGCAGCCTTACACTCAGACAATGTAAACAAGCTGAGGAATAGATGTCATGCATACAGTAGACCCTGTAGTAGACCCTGCACTAGATCCTGCAGTAGACCCTGCAGTAGACCCTGATTTGAGGATACTGTAGCTTAGTGTAAACTGTTAGCTGTATCAGCAACAAATGTTACCTTATTGAGAGGTATGTTTTCATTTTATTTATTTTATTTATTTAATAAAATTGATTTCTAAAGCATTCTTCTTGGTGTATTTAATTGATCAGTCACCTGCTACAATAATGTAATGTCCTTGAATTTTAAATATTTATATGAATATGAAATATAAATATGCGATTAAAATGCGATTAATTAGATTAATTAATTACAAAACCTGTAATTAATTAGATTAAAAATTTTAATCGCCTGACAGCACTATAAAAAATATTATACTTTTTTTTTTGTTTTAGTTTTTTTAACCAATAGTCGACTAACGGCAAATGTTTGCCAATCATAGTCGACCATCCAAATCCTTAGTCGGGGACAGCCCTAATACAGTCACATACAGATAGTCACATACAGATACTGGATACAGTCACATACAGATACAGTTACTGGATACAGTCACATACAGATACAGTCACATACAGATACAGTCACATACAGATACAGTCAGATACAGATACAGTCACATACAGATACTGATACAGTCACATACAGATACAGTCACATACAGATACTGATACAGTCAGATACAGATACAGTCACATACAGATACAGTCACATACAGATACAGTCACATACAGATACTGATAGTCACATACAGATACAGATACAGTCACATACAGATACAGTCACATACAGATACTGATACAGTCACATACAGATACAGATACAGTCACATACAGATACAGTCACATACAGATACAGTCACATACAGATACAGTCACATACAGATACAGTCACATACAGATACTGATACAGTCACATACAGATACAGATACAGTCACATACAGATACAGTCAGATACAGATACAGTCACATACAGATACTGATACAGTCAGATACAGATACAGTCACATACAGATACTGATACAGTCACATACAGATACTGATACAGTCGCATACAGATACTGATACAGTCACATACAGATACTGATACAGTCACATACAGATACTGATACAGTCACATACAGATACAGTCAGATACAGATACATATACAGTCACATACAGATACTGATACAGTCACATACAGATACAGATACATACAGATACTGATACAGTCACATACAGATACAGTCACATACTGATACAGATACAGTCACATACAGATACAGATACAGTCACATACAGATACAGTCACATACAGATACTGATACAGTCAGATACAGATACAGTCACATACAGATACAGTCACATACAGATACAGTCACATACAGATACTGATACAGTCACATACAGATACTGATACAGTCACATGCAGATACAGTCACATACAGATACTGATACAGTCACATACAGATACTGATACAGTCACATGCAGATACAGTCACATACAGATACTGATACAGTCACATACAGATACTGATAGTCAGATACAGATACAGTCACATACAGATACTGATACAGTCAGATACAAATACAGATACAGTCACATACAGATACTGATACAGTCACATACAGATACTGATACAGTCACATACAGATACTGATACAGTCACATACAGATACAGATAGTCACATACAGATACAGATACAGTCACATACAGATACAGTCAGATACAGATACAGTCACATACAGATACAGTCACATGCAGATACAGTCAGATACAGATACAGTCACATACAGATACAGTCACATACAGATACAGTCACATACAGATACTGATACAGTCACATACAGATACAGTCACATACAGATACTGATACAGTCACATACAGATACAGATACAGTCACATACAGATACAGTCACATACAGATACTGGATACAGTCACATACAGATACAGTCACATACAGATACAGATACAGTCACATACAGATACAGATACAGTCAGATACAGATACTGATACAGTCACATACAGATACAGATACAGTTACATACAGATACAGATACAGTCACATACAGATACTGATACAGTCACATACAGATACAGTCACATACAGATACAGATACAGTCAGATACAGATACAGTCACATACAGATACAGATACAGTCACATACAGATACAGATACAGTCAGATACAGATACAGCCACATACAGATACAGATACAGTCACATACAGATACAGATACAGTCACATACAGATACTGATACAGTCACATACAGATACAGATACAGTCACATAGAGATACAGTCACATACAGATACTGATACAGTCACATACAGATACAGATACAGTCACATACAGATACAGTCAGATACAGATACTGATACAGTCACATACAGATACAGATACAGTCACATACAGATACAGTCAGATACAGATACTGATAGTCACATACAGATACTGATAGTCACATACAGATACAGTCACATACAGATACAGATACAGTCACATACAGAGAAGGGCATCACGTGTTGAAAGGCTCCAAATAAGCAGGGTGGACTTTCACAAAAGTCAATTCAGTTACTTAGCGCACACAAAGACGCAAGACGTTGGATATAAACACCCATCTGTGTACCGTAATCAAACTCTACGGCTCTTAGCCGATCAACCGCACCAACTATGGTCCGAGTACGCCCCCTTACCCTCGGGCAGAGGTACTGCAGGCCTAGGGCTAGAACCAAAACGATGCATTACGTCTTTTGTCCCACGCAGCAAGTTGATTATTTGGTCTTTTTTAGCACTTGCACCATGGTGGCGTTGAGGGTCATGCATGCTCTTTATGATGTCCGTATTTATTATGCTCATGTCTCGTTTGTCTGTGCTGTATTGTTCATATTTGTGCCCCTATTTTGTGAAACTATGGTGGGGGGATTCCAAACCCTTTAAGATGGGCATGGATTTAACAATAAAATGCATCAATCTGGTTTAAGAGGAAAAGAGGCTAGATCCGTGAAAAAAACGTATATTCGTGAAAAACGTAACATCTTAAGTTGACCCCAGCAATGACAGAAAATGATAATAAATAGGAAACACTGGGGCTCCCCTACATCAAGAAACTCTTGAAAAGTTACAGGATTTACCGAATCTGCATTATAACATCTCCAAAATGCACATAATGAGACAGATACTGCATGTTCATTTACATTTCAGCAGGGGTGTAAAAAGTACCCAGAAATTATACTTAAGTGAAAGTATGGGTACCGTCTCAAAATCGTACTCAAGTAAAAGTCAGAGTATCTGGCTAAAAACACACTTGAGTAAAAGTCAAAAAGTTTCTACTTTTAAATGTACTTAAGTACTAAAAAGTAAAAGTAAAAACGTGTGTTCTGACCGTCTATTCTTCTGATAGCAGGTGTTTAATCAAAGATCCCTGCTTTCTAGTCTTGCACAAGAACCAATCAGCATGGGTCAATTGGGTATGGGCGGGTTCATTTTCCATTGATGGGGATTTGATTGGCTGTTTTTAAATAAAGAGCGGCCGCAGGATTAATAACATTAACGTTAGTTCGGCCAGAGAAACAAATATACAAATTAAAATAGTTGGACCTGCGACATTTGTACTTTGTAGGTCTGCATTTTAAATGTAAGGAGTAAAAAGTATGTTTTTTTTTCTCTGAAATGTAATTGGGTAAAAGTACAAGTATACGAACCTAATAATACTCAAGTAAAGTACAAATCCCCCAAAACAGTACTTAAGTATTGTAACAAAGTACAATTACTCAAGTACTTTACATGCCTGCATTTCAGACTTACAATATTGAAATTTAAATGGACCCATTTTAGATAAAGTTGAATAACGTTGGACAATGCTACTACATTTCTGTCAGTAAGCTACTTATGTATTTTTTTTTATAAAGAAACGCCCACTTGCGGTCATAAGCAGTAGCCTATCGGTAAAAAAATTTAACCCCCGGCCTCCACTCGGCTGCTACTGCTGTCCTGTGGAATGTTGAACGAGTCCCATGGCCTCAGAGAGAGAGGACAGGGGTGTAAATGTCCCACAGACATTGCAAAATGAAATTCAAGGACTTTCAAGTACTTTCCTAAGCACTATTTTTCATTTTAGGATACAATTAACTTTTAAATGCTGTTTTTATAGGAAAAAAATCGGATCCAATATTTATGGCTTAAAACCAATTTCCGACAATTAGTTACACTTTAAATAAAAAAATTCAATGTCTTGATTCAGAACAATTTTATCATGGATGAACAACACTTTCAATGCGAATGGTTGATTTTGAAGGACTTTTTTGAATTTCAAGGACTTTTTAAGCACCTTGTTAAAATATGGGCTGTTTTCAAGGAATTCCAGGCCTTGACGAAAATGAACCCGCCCATAACCATGCCGATTGGTCCTTGTGCAAGACTAGGAAGCGGGGATCTTTGATTAACACATTGAGTGTCACACCCCTTCCGGGAGGTGACCCCTTCCATGCCGCCCATTAAACCCATGTAAACGTAGTTGTAGTTTGTAGAGCTAAACCTATATTTTATAGTATAGCTATGGGTATAATAACGCCCTCGAGTCTCAGTGAGCTGCTTCTGGTCAACATGCAAAAACAGATTCTTTTTTCATCCATACATTTCCGTTTTATACCCTTTTGAATATGAACATAGTCCGGACGCTTCTGAGCAATTCCAGGGAAAAGACACAAAACAGAGTTTGTGTAATTCAATAAACACGTTGTAATTTTTCGCCTGATTATCGGATCTTCCTGAAATCAACGATAGATCATCATTATTATCCTTCGTCGTGCACGCATGCAATGTGATTTAGACCGGCGAACAACCTGCTATCAGAAGAATAGACAGTCAGAAAAAAAGTTTCTACTTTAACTTTTTAGTACTCAAGTACTTTTAAATGTAGAAACTTTTTTACTTTTACTCAAGTGTGTTTTTAGCCAGATACTCTGACTTTTGACGATTTTGAGACGGTACCCATACTTTCACTTTAAGTATAATTTCTGGGTACTGTTTACACCCTTGGTGAGCGAGAGAGAGAGAGAGCAAGAGAGAGCGAGAGAGCGAGAGAGAGCAAGAGAGAGACCCTCACCTGGGGTGGAACGCCACACATCATGTCCCAGGTGCCGTACTGGCTGTGGGCTTGGCGGTACAGGCGCACCGCGTCCGTGAAGGCCGGCGTCTTCACCTTGTGCTCCTCCGACAGGCCTGGACAGAGAGAGAGAGAGAGAGAGGACATTGGGATATTATTGGCAGCCGTTCAACATTAAACGCCATCACTCGGAGGGTCCTTAAGGAGACACTTGGCGTATTATCAGGGTGTTGAGGAGTTGGCCGAGATTGTTTGAAAAGGTGGACAGATTGATCTCCCTGGAGGTGTTAAGACTTATATATACAGACAGACTGAGGGTTGAACATATGGTCCCCTCTCTGGATACTGAGAGAACAGCTTTAACCCTTTCACTACCACACTACAGAAGGTTAACCCTTTACTATCACACTACAGTCTGTAGTGTGATAGTAAAGGGTTAACCTTCTGTAGTGTGGTAGTGAAAGGGTTAACCTGCTGTTGTGTGGCAGTGAAAGGGTTAACCTTCCCTATTGTCACAGCGAAAGGGTTAACCATAGAGTGGCAGTGAAAGGGTGAAACAAAGTCACATGATTCCACTCCCCCCACACTGTAATATGGGTCCAGTAATGTAATGTTGATTATTACTTTGCCATGACCACGTAGCAGGGTTTTAGGAAGTGATACATGATGACCCCCCCCCCCCCCCCCCCCAAAACATAATTTCCAAATATTTAAGACTCATGATAGTTTGCGTATGCAAAGTGCGAGCATAGCTTGCCACAAAATGGTTTGTGGACAAAAACAAGCCCACAGAATAATATATTTTTTCCCCAAGCAGCATCCAAATTCCGTGTGTATACATTCCTGACGCTTGGTCTGGGTATGAACCATAATCTAAATCTGCCAAAAAGAAAAAGGACAATCATGAGAATTTCAGTGCTATGATAAAAATAGGGGAATTCAGAAATGCCTTTAAGCCTTAGCAGACTTTGTATGTGTGAGAGTGTATAAAGTCCAACTATGACAAAGCCAGGAAGTCTGAGGCTCTGTGTGTGTGTGTGTGTGTGTGTGCGTGCGTGTGCGTGTGTGTGCGTGTAGGGTGGGTAGCTCAGAGGCAGGAAGTCCCCAGCCCCTCTCAAAGTGTGTGTGCGTGTGTGTGTCTGTGTGTGTCTGTGTGTGTGTGTGTGTGTGGAAGAAGAAGAAGAAGAAGGGGGGGGGGGGGGGGTGAAAGTGGGGGCCATTTATTTTGGCTCAACCCATGACAGTATAAGGGGATTTTGACCACGCCAACAACTAGACACTATTGTACTGTAGGTCTGTACAACTAAAGTCTCTGCTAACGTAGGACGACTACAGACCATATCATCATTGAAAGGGTCAACCAAAAAAAGGAAAAAGAATGGCTCTTTGAGCTCTAGTTCACCAACACCTTGTTTAACAGGGTAGTTTAAAAAGAGGTTTAGTGAGAAGTCCCTCTGTGAGGCACATGGAGACCATGTGGAGTCGTTCCACCGCTCACACGTACGGCTGCTCTGCGTCACAGCTGCGGCGTGTTAGCTATTAGGGCTGTTTCCTCCGTCAGGTTACTCGCACAGAACCCACCAGGGGTGTAAAAAGTACCCAGAAATTATACTTAAGTGAAAGTGTGGGTACCGTCTCAAAATCGTACTCAAGTAAAAGTCAATAGTATCTGGCTAAAAACACACTTGAGTAAAAGGTTTCTACTTTTAAATGTACTTAAGTACTAAAAAGTAAAAAAAAATATTCCGGGGCAATGAAATGTTCCGTTTCGTCCTCTTCATCACTCGTACTATGGTTTGTGGCCGTCTTCTGTAGCTTGTCACTCTGACTGTCTATTCTTCTGATAGCAGGTGTTTAATCAAAGATCCCCGCTTTCTAGTCTTGCACAAGGACCAATCAGCATGGGTATGGGCGGGTTCATTTTCCATTGATGGGGATTTGATTGGCTGTTTTTAAATAAAGTGCGGCCGCAGGATTAATAACGTTAACGTTAGTTTGGCCAGAGAAACAAATATACCAATTAAAATGGTTGGACCTGTGAGATTTGCACTTTGTAGGTCTGCATTTTAAAGGCAAGGAGTAAAAAGTATGTATTTTTTCTCTGAAATGTAATTGAGTAAAAGTACAAGTATACAAACCTAATAATACTTGAGTAAAGTACAAAGTAACAAAGTACAATTACTCAAGTACTTTACACCCCTGCAGGTTAGGGCTATTTCCTCCGTTGGGTTACTCACACAGACCCCGTCCTCAGTACTCAACATGAATACCTCGACCTTCTCTACCAGGAGAATCAGTAAACAATAAACATGCATGCTGTTGACAAAGGCAAAACGTACCTTATGTTTATTAAAGTGCATCGTCTTTTCCCCCACCCTCCTTTTTATTCTTTAAATAAAATGATTAACTTAAAAAGACCAGTACAATGAAAATCATGTTTTTCCAATCTCATTGCATTGTTGAACACCGTGGTTCTCAAGTGGCGCCCAAATCGGATTTCTTTGCTCGTATGCAAAAATTGCTTCACTTACATAATGTGGTCCTAAATCAGATACAAGTCAGATATTTCGCAATGCGACCGCAGTCCGAACGGTCATTCAAAAAGTCCCATTACATTTTTTTTTTTTTTTTATCCTCTTTTTCTCCGCCTGATTTTCTATTTTTCTCCCCAACCCAATTTAGTCGTTATGCCAATTCCCCCCCTCCCCTACCTGGTTGTTGTGCGCATGTTCCTCCTACTGGTCGGTACAAGGGAACCCTGAAGTCCACCACAGGCTTCCTCCGACACATGTGGAGACAGCCAGTGGCTCTCTTTTCACCTGGCAGCGAGGACTCTCATTGGTGAAGCGTAACGCGTGGGAGGTCACGCTGCCCTCACCATTTCCTGCCTTTCGCTGAGCAGGCGCCCAGACCTGACCTGTAGGCGTCGCTGTCCACAACGCCAGATTACCACCCCATCGACTTCCCTCCCCCTAACTCAGCCAAACGAGTTAGTATGACGACCGGCCCAAGCCGCAGGGCAATGCTGACTCCGGGAGTCGAGACCGCAGCCTCTTGCATTGGTGATGAGCACAATATCCGCTACGCCATCCGACCGCCTATCCCCCCCCCATTACAATTTCTGATGGTGCGCTTGCACTTTTATTTTGAAGGACATACATTTCCCATGACGCAGCATGTGTGCCGTGTAGCGTTCGCTGCCGGCGTCGTCGTGACCGTAAAGAAAGAGCCAAAGCGAAGGACCAAAACCTCAACGAAGTGCCGGCACATGAAAGCATGAAGCCATCGAAGATCAAATGCCATTTAGAAACTAAACAAGATGAGTCTGTCTTTTTATTTCCTGTTTTTAATGTGTGTGTGAAGATAGTGTATTTCTTTTGTGAAATTAATTTGAGTGGTTAAAAAGAACCTAACAGAGAGCAGAACCTAACAGAGGCTGCAGCAGAACCTAACAGAGGCTGGAGCAGAACCTAACAGAGGCTGCAGCAGAACCTAACAGAGGCTGCAGCAGAACCTAACAGAGGCTGGAGCAGAACCTAACAGAGGCTGGAGCAGAACCTAACAGAGGCTGCAGCAGAACCTAACAGAGGCTGCAGCAGAACCTAACAGAGGCTGGAGCAGAACCTAACAGAGGCTGGAGCAGAACCTAACAGAGGCTGCAGCAGAACCTAACAGAGGCTGGAGCAGAACCTAACAGAGGCTGCAGCAGAACCTAACAGAGGCTGGAGCAGAACCTAACAGAGGCTGGAGCAGAACCTAACAGAGGCTGCAGCAGAACCTAACAGAGGCTGCAGCAGAACCTAACAGAGGCTGCAGCAGAACCTAACAGAGGCTGCAGCAGAACCTAACAGAGGCTGGAGCAGAACCTAACAGAGAGCAGAACCTAACAGAGGCTGGAGCAGAACCTAACAGAGGGCAGAACCTAACAGAGGGCAGAACCTAACAGAGGCTGGAGCAGAACCTAACAGAGGCTGCAGCAGAACCTAACAGAGGCTGGAGCAGAACCTAACAGAGAGCAGAACATAACAGAGGCTGGAGCAGAACCTAACAGAGGCTGGAGCAGAACCTAACAGAGGCTGCAGCAGAACCTAACAGAGGCTGGAGCAGAACCTAACAGAGGCTGGAGCAGAACCTAACAGAGGCTGGAGCAGAACCTAACAGAGGCTGCAGCAGAACCTAACAGAGGCTGCAGCAGAACCTAACAGAGGCTGCAGCAGAACCTAACAGAGAGCAGAACCTAACAGAGGCTGCAGCAGAACCTAACAGAGGCTGCAGCAGAACCTAACAGAGAGCAGAACCTAACAGAGGCTGCAGCAGAACCTAACAGAGGCTGCAGCAGAACCTAACAGAGAGCAGAACCTAACAGAGAGCAGAACCTAACAGAGGCTGGAGCAGAACCTAACAGAGGCTGGAGCAGAACCTAACAGAGAGCAGAACCTAACAGAGAGCAGAACCTAACAGAGGCTGCAGCAGAACCTAACAGAGGCTGGAGCAGAACCTAACAGAGGCTGGAGCAGAACCTAACAGAGGCTGGAGCAGAACCTAACAGAGGCTGGAGCAGAACCTAACAGAGCAGAACCTAACAGAGGCTGCAGCAGAACCTAACAGAGGCTGCAGCAGAACCTAACAGAGAGCAGAACCTAACAGAGGCTGGAGCAGAACCTAACAGAGGCTGCAGCAGAACCTAACAGAGGCTGGAGCAGAACCTAACAGAGTGCAGAACCTAACAGAGGCTGCAGCAGAACCTAACAGAGGCTGCAGCAGAACCTAACAGAGAGCAGAACCTAACAGAGGCTGGAGCAGAACCTAACAGAGGCTGCAGCAGAACCTAACAGAGGCTGGAGCAGAACCTAACAGAGGCTGCAGCAGAACCTAACAGAGAGCAGAACCTAACAGAGAGCAGAACCTAACAGAGGGCAGAACCTAACAGAGGCTGGAGCAGAACGTAACAGAGGCTGGAGCAGAACCTAACAGAGGCTGGAGCAGAACCTAACAGAGGCTGGAGCAGAACCTAACAGAGGCTGCAGCAGAACCTAACAGAGGCTGCAGCAGAACCTAACAGAGGGCAGAACCTAACAGAGGCTGGAGCAGAACCTAACAGAGGCTGGAGCAGAACCTAACAGAGGCTGGAGCAGAACCTAACAGAGGCTGCAGCAGAACCTAACAGAGGCTGCAGCAGAACCTAACAGAGGCTGCAGCAGAACCTAACAGAGGCTGGAGCAGAATGTAACAGAGGCTGGAGCAGAACCTAACAGAGGCTGGAGCAGAACCTAACAGAGGCTGCAGCAGAACCTAACAGAGAGCAGAACCTAACAGAGGCTGGAGCAGAACCTAACAGAGGCTGCAGCAGAACCTAACAGAGAGCAGAACCTAACAGAGGCTGGAGCAGAACCTAACAGAGAGCAGAACCTAACAGAGGGCAGAACCTAACAGAGGGCAGAACCTAACAGAGGCTGGAGCAGAACGTAACAGAGGCTGGAGCAGAACCTAACAGAGGCTGCAGCAGAACCTAACAGAGAGCAGAACCTAACAGAGGCTGGAGCAGAACCTAACAGAGAGCAGAACTGGAACAGAGTTGGCTGTGCTCAGAGAGGCTGCACTAAGCCACGCCCCCTCAACATACTGGCTGTGCTCAGAGAGGCTGCACTAAGCCACGCCCCTCAACATACTGGCTGTGCTCAGAGAGGCTGCACTAAGCCACGCCCCTCAACATACTGAGTTGGCTGTGCTCAGAGACGCTGCACTAAGCCACACCCCTCAACATACTGAGTTGGCTGTGCTCAGAGAGGGTGCACTAAGCCACGCCCCCTCAACATACTGGCTGTGCTCAGAGAGGCTGCACTAAGCCACGCCCCTCAACATACTGAGTTGGCTGTGCTCAGAGAGGCTGCACTAAGCCACGCCCCCTCAACATACTGGCTGTGCTCAGAGAGGCTGGACTAAGCCACGCCCCTCAACATACTGGCTGTGCTCAGAGAGGCTGCACTAAGCCACGCCCCCTCAACATACTGAGTTGGCTGTGCTCAGAGAGGCTGCACTAAGCCACGCCCCCTCAACATACTGGCTGTGCTCAGAGAGGCTGGACTAAGCCACGCCCCTCAACATACTGGCTGTGCTCAGAGAGGCTGGACTAAGCCACGCCCCTCAACATACTGGCTGTGCTCAGAGAGGCTGGACTAAGCCACGCCCCTCAACATACTGGCTGTGCTCAGAGAGGCTGCACTAAGCCACGCCCCCTCAACATACTGGCTGTGCTCAGAGAGGCTGGACTAAGCCACGCCCCTCAACATACTGGCTGTGCTCAGAGAGGCTGGACTAAGCCACGCCCCTCAACATACTGGCTGTGCTCAGAGAGGCTGGACTAAGCCACGCCCCTCAACATACTGGCTGTGCTCAGAGAGGCTGCACTAAGCCACGCCCCTCAACATACTGGCTGTGCTCAGAGAGGCTGCACTAAGCCACGCCCCTCAACATACTGGCTGTGCTCAGAGAGGCTACACTAAGCCACGCCCCCTCAACATACTGAGTTGGCTGTGCTCAGAGAGGCTGGACTAAGCCACGCCCCTCAACATACTGTGCGGCAAAGGGAACCGCTCCCGCCTACCTCCGGTCAATGGTCTCTAACTACACACCCTCAAGACCCCTACGCTCTGCATCTTCTGGCCGCCTCAGATCTACTCCTATCCAAGCTCCCGGAGGGTCATCAAAGAGAAGCCGCCTATTCTCAGTCCTTGCCCCACAATGGTGGAATGAACTACCCATCCCAGTTAGGACAGCCGAATCCCGTCCAATCTTTCGCCGTCGACTAAAGACTCACTTCTTCAACCATCATCTGAAATGATAAAAAAAAAAAAAAAAAAAAAAAAAATCTAACCCCGACTAACATGCCACGCCCCCTCAACATACTGGCTGTGCTCAGAGAGGGTGCACTAAGCCATGCCCCTCAACATACTGGCTGTGCTCAGAGAGGCTGCACTAAGCCACGCCCCTCAACATACTGAGTTGGCTGTGCTCAGAGAGGCTGCACTAAGCCACGCCCCTCAACATACTGAGTTGGCTGTGCTCAGATAGGGTGCACTAAGCCACGCCCCTCAACATACTGAGTTGGCTGTGCTCAGAGAGGGTGCACTAAAACGAATCAAATGATGCACCTGAAGCTGAAAAATAATTACACTCCTGACATTAACATTCCACAATAAGATTTTCTTGACTTAATGAACATTATTGTACTGGTTCTTTAAAATTAATATCATTGTACTAGTTCTTTAAAATAAAAAAAATTCCAATTCCTATGAAACCTTACTTCCCCCGTTAACCACAATGTCCAAATTTGCTAATCCAATCTGATCACAAGCTCTCATGCGTGTGTACTATTAAGAGATCAAAAGAGCACCATATGATCTGTATGTGTGGTGTGCCAGCTGGCCAATCGGTGTTGTCTTGTCTTGACAAACTCTTCTGGGGTGATATGTTGTTAATAGTCTGGTTTGGTGAAATAAAACATGGGTTCAGCAGCGGTTTTATTAACCTCTTAACTGGCGCCCAGAAAAGTGGCCATTTTTAAACTTGAACTTGACTGCATACTTCTTTTGCAAAGCTGATCTTTATACTTTATACTTATAGCACATGCATGAGCCTGGTCTCTTTTGAAAGATAACATTATGAAATTTCTGATACAATAAATAAAATTCACTTTTAGTGCTAATGAAATAGAGTAACATAGGTCTGAACTTGAGTTGTAGAAAAACTTGTTACTCAAATTTTTCTGTAGTAGTTGCAATATCCAGAAGTAGTATTAAAAAAAAAAAAGGCCTGGGTCCATAGCCTGAAGTCTTATGTAGTACATGTCAAAATCTCATAGAAATCCGTTCAGAAATGAGTGATTAGGAGTAGGGATGCCCCCGAAACCCGGTTCTAAACGGGAACCGGTACTAAATTAGAAAAAACCGGAGTATTGATAAGCTGATGAGTTTTTTTCCGAGGAATTTAAACGTTGCGAACTATCTCTCCTCTCTCTGTCTATGCACGAGAAGCGAGCCGCAGCGAGCCATTATTACTCACTCAACTTTTTTGCCATTGCTATGTCTACTATACATTGGTTTCTTGTTCGAATGCATTTATTTCTATAGACCAGTGGTGCCCAACCAGTCGGCCGTGATCGACCGGTAGATCAAATATAATTGATGCGAGCAATGTTAGCTGCTAACTAGTAATAAATAGGCTAAGCTAACTAGCGTTAGCCGTTAGCTTAGCGTTAACCATGGAAAACGCTCAAAGCGGACTCCACGACACCAGTTCCATTCGTGAGAAAAGGGGGTGGGTTATATTGACAAGGCTTGACAACAGAGGTTCAAATATAATTTCATATTTATTGGTTATTTGTTTCTTTATATCGGGCATCCAGTTTCCATCACCGTGTGTTAAACTCTTCCTGTGTTTACATTTGAGCGTGACATCATTGCCTACGGCAAGCTTACACGCTCAAAACGCAAACCGTAAACCCGGAGCGCACCAAGACACACAGCCTCTACTAATAACATGGAGTATTGAACCGTTTTTAACAGCTGGGTATTGGGTGGGACATTCTGATTTAAGAACTTTCTAAATAAAATAGAAAGTCCCAAAATAGTTAATTTATCTGACTTGTATTAATTGATAAAAAAGTAGCCATGTGCAGTAATATAGTTATATAAAAGAATAATAAAGCAATGTCGATTCTGTTCTTAACCCATTCTCCGCCGATGACGTGTTAACATGTCATTCTCCGCCATGCGTAATCTGCCAATGACGCCGTAAGGAGTCTTTGAGATCAATATTTCATATTTTCGTCATGGTATTCATATGTCACCAACGGAGTCTTGGCTGGTGCTGTAGGACTCCGCTCAACTCTGCAACGCTTCAATACTGCCATCTGGTGGCCGATCGACGAGTTGCCAAACCGGAAGTGGCCGAAAGTGCTTGGTCCGTCCCCTATTTTCGTCCGGCCACTCGCTCAGCGTCCCGGGGCTCAATACAGACACCGTGGATATTGATCTTTGCCATAACTCAATAATCAACATGATTTGGACGTGTATTAGTAATATACAACCCGGAAATGGATCACATCAATCAACATCCCATAATAGCGATCTTTTTGCTCCACTCTCATCACCCAACGCTACGAGGGGTGAGTTTCAGCGTTTTTCTTTACCATTTTCGATACAAACTGCTCTGATCAATATATCACCCATACTACATGAATCATTTAACGTCGGCCATTGAATTATAAACGACCCCCACCCCCCCCCCCCCCCCCCCCTCCGTTCACCCGCAGATGACCAGTCATGACGTTTAGGACCATGTACAGTTGACATTTTTAATCTGGCGTCGATCGGTATTTGCATTTGATGATCTAATACAGGGGTCAGGAACCTTTTTGACTAGGAGAGCCATAAAAGCCAAATATTTCTAAATATATTTCATTGAGAGCCATATAGTATTTTTAACATATAATAAATTAAATATGTCTTACTTTTAATGCAACTTCTGGTGCTGCATGGTTTTGCTGATGGCCTTGTAATCTGGTTCATACGTGGTGAGATTGAGCTTCATGCAGGCGTTGAGGCTTCCATCAGTTAAACGTGAGCGTAGGTTGGTCTTAATGTTCCTCATATGCGAGAATGACTGCCCACATGCATATGTAGAGCCAAACATGGTCAATACGGCAATACTCACGCTGCATTGTGTGGTATGTCACAGGAAGCTCGTTCCAAGTTTTAAGAATCAGCTGGTCTTCAGGTTGAAGATTTTTAATTTCTGTCCACTTGTGTTCCCTCGCCAGCTCTGCTCACTATATCTTCAGCTACAGATACTATTAGCTGTATCTTCAAAACTAATTTCTGTTTACTTTAAAATGACACAGTATTATTAAGAAATATCACAAGTATAAAAAAAAAAAAAATATTGTTTTTTTTTTGCTCAAAAAATTCTGGGAGCCATATGCTGTCACCAGAAGAGCCATATATGGCTCGCGAGCCATAGGTTCCCGACCCCTGATCTAATATATGCATTTATGGCTATATCTCACGTTCTATGAAATACTGCAGAAAACGATAAAAACAGATTTATACTCAAGACCGTATTTTTGTATGAATGTGTGAATGAAAAAGTAAAACGTTCCTACATCCTGAACGATAGATAATTGATGTTGAATGGGCCATAGTAATGTCAATTTAACAATACAATTTAAAAAGTTATAGCCCTGCAAAGAAGGTGAACATCTCCATAGACAAATAGTGCTGGCAGAGGATGGTTTAGGATGGATCAAAGTGGTGGCGGAGAATGGGTAATAATATTTATTTTTTGCTAAATAAAAAAGAACCGATAAGAGTATCGATAAAGTACCGAACCGTTAAGCAGTATCGATAAGAGTAGTAGTATCGATAAAATCCTAACGATACCCATCCCTAATTAGGAGTGATTTTGGTAAAAAAAAATATAAAAAAAGCTTGGCTACAACCCTGTCCGATAATGTTCGAGATCGCCAAATGATATATATATTTTTTAATCTACTTTTTCTCCAATTCTTTTCTATTTTTCTCCCATCCCGATTTCGTATTGTCCAATTCTACCCTCCCCTGTCTCAAACGCTGTTAGGCCATGCCTCCCACAGGTCGGCTGCAATGTGGACCAAGCCTTGCATCACGTGTCCCCTCCGGTACACGAGGAGGCAGCTGTCGCATCTTTTCACCTGTACAGCGCGATCTCTCAGCGGCGAGGGTCTGCGTGGGAGGGACACGCCGCCCTCGCTGCTTCCCGATTCTACTGCGCAGGCGCACCAACCGACCTGTAGGAGTCGCTGTCCACAACGTCCGATCCCCACCCACCAGCTTCCCACCCCCTAATACTGCCAATTGTATTAGTATGAACGACCAGCCAAGCTGGTAGCAATGCCGAGAGCTGGGCTCGAACCCAGCATCTCCTGCATTAGTGGCAAGCGCCTTGCCCACTGCGCCACTTAGCCGCCCGAGATCGCCAAATGATTTACGGAGCGAGAGCCTTGGGAGTCTGGGGTGGTATTCGAAGAAAAAGAAAGTCTGCCATGTACTTACTCGAGAACCGCTGAACGGATTTTGTTACCTGAAACGGCAATCGACAGGCAACAAATAGGGCTTTAATTCGATATATATATATTATATTGTCGCCAAAGTGGTGTGTCACGCCGGTGGGAAAATCGTCCCGGGGCCGGGTCGGTGCCAGTTAAAGGGTTAAAGGAAGGATTTTCTTTTGGGGGGGGGGGGGGGGGGGGCTAGAGTTTTGGCCCCTAAGGAGAGACCAGTAAGAGACTACAGTGATAGAAAGAAATGAATTGGCGCTACATACCAGACTTTATTGCTCCTCCAGTCTAAACACTGTATAGTAGCGCCACACTAGACCGACCTCTCACACTACTACCTCTCATACTACATTTCCAAGATGAGATCCCCAGGTTACTAATTACAAAAAAAGGAGGCTATGGCCTTGATCTTTTATTAGTGGCATTGAGCAATAATGGCAAGTGCTTCAGATCCGATTCCTTTCAGGAGCCATATTACATCAATGTAAACGGAAGTGTTTTTAGTTGTGAGAATGGTTCCCCAAAACGTTTTCCAAGTTGCCAGACACGCATAGCACCGTTAGGAGATCCGACAACTGTAGTACGTATCCCTGAACCCAATGGACTGTAGTACTCATCACTATGACTAAACACAATGGACTCCAGTAATTATCACTAAACACAATGGACTACAGTAATTATCACTAAACACAATGGACTCCAGTAAGACTGTAGTAATTATCACTAAACACAATAGACTCCAGTAATTATCACAACACAATGGACTGTAGTAATTATCACTAAACACAATGGACTGTAGTAATTATCACTAAACACAATGGACTGTAGTAATTATCACTAAACACAGTGGACTGTAGTAGTCATCACTAAACCCAATGCACCAGTGTAGTTCGGGCACTGGGCCAACATTTTGAGATATTTAACTGTAACAGAGAACCATTGGTGGCGTCGTGCCAGCAGAGAATCCCTGGAATGATCTCTGGCCAAAGGCCTCTCTTGCAGAACTCTCGTCTATCGAGTTAAGATGTCACATTGAGCCCCTTGTTTAAACAAAGCAGCTGTGCCTGAATGTTCTGCCTTCATGCTTCCAGTTTAGGACAAAATTCCCAGCAGCACCTCACTTGTTATTTCAGACAACAAACCACCTTCACATATGCCAGGATATAGTTACCTTCTACAAGCCATTACTTCGTTAAGTCACCCTTAATCACACAGAGAAACACCTATTAAAAGCTCGAGCCTGGGTTTTAGAACAAGCACATGCAAGAGGTCAGGTTAACTACCATTACACACAGTCTCACCATGCATAATAGTTCTCCATCTTGAATCTTGGAGAGCCTGCAAAGAAATACGATTGAAGGGGAGTATAAGAACAAATAACCATGCGCAAATGCAGTCATCCATAATTAAAGGCCCAGTCCTCAAGCCGAGAGAAGCACCACTTGTGAGCTTCTACTGGCTAAGTTTATGTTTACTTATAACCCAAAACCTGACTTGCAAGTGATGCTGCGTCTGTCTGTCTGTCTGTCTGTCTGTCTGTCTGCAACGCATCGCATGGATAAGGACCTGCAGCGAGTCACTGAAAAAAACACACAACACAATCACAGATAGATGCCTATCCAGGAATGTCCGCTTTATCCTACAATGACTATGCAGCACGTGTTTAAGAAGGTAAGTATAGGCCTGGCAGATACACTCCGCGCCACCTGCGCCAGTTAACACACACTGCTAAAAGTAAACCACCGGTGGAGGTAGCCACTCGCTCGTCAGACAGGTGGCAGGTTGTGAAGAGGGTCGAGTGCGGCATGATTTATACTAATGGAATCACTCCATTAGTTAGTTACCAGCACCTTAAAGCCGATGCATTGCTGTGTTTTTATCTCCCTCTCTCAAAATCAAAACCAGATGTGTGTGAATAAGCTTTGATCTTGGCTGTCTTTTATAAAAGATGCATACTGTAAGTCTTACAGAACAAATATAATTACACTATACTGAACCTTGTGGGAGTCTAAACAGACACACACACACACACACACACACACACACAATTTCAGGATTTCACACATGCACATGCACACGCACACAGTACAGTTAGGGTGACCAGATGCAAAAAGTCCAAAAGCAGGACAACAGTAAGATTTTGGTGGGACAAAGTGGAACAGATAGATAATGTAATTTTTTTTATTAGAATAACATGGTCTTCACCGAGACCAATGTTTTTTTTTTGCTTCAAAAAGAGGGACATCCTCTCAATATGTGGGACGTTCGGTCAAATGGTGGGACAGTACAACCAAAAGGGGGACCTTTGTTCGTTACGCTGGCATTCAAATCTTAATTAATGGGTTCGAACCTCCGCTTTTATTTATATATTTAGGTTATGCACGTTAATTAAGCTATGCATGTTTAGCTTGCTAGCGTTAAGATAGCAGGAGCCGTCTGATAAACAAAGATGTTGTTTCAACAAATGTTTTCACAAAATGTATTACCATCCAAATGATATTGAAGCCTCCCGTGACCAGTAACTAGGTAGTACTGCTCTTAATAACCGCAGCAATATGCTCATATGCACTACGTTATGCGTAAATGTGCGCTATGTGCCTAAAGTCAAGACTCGAAAGTACAGAACCAGAAAAATTATTTAGGAGAATTTTTTTTGCATGATTAAAAACGAAGGTTTTTAATACAATACAATAACATACAAAACACACACCTACATGTACATCTTTAAATCATTGATGTAAAATCACAAAACTATATAATGTCTAAAAGGAAAAGATTGCTTGTTGAACTTGAGCACCAATCCTGTAGCCTAAACCTTTTTGTCCTAAGAAACTTTGCAAAAATCTTTGTATTCAACTCAAGAACCCAGGCTTTCTTCCACACAGTTGCTTCCCAGAGTGCCCCCCCCCCCCCCCCCCCGCCGCTGATCTCAGCCATCATCACCATGGTGACCAGGTAAATATATGATGACGTTTTGGAGTTCATTCCACCTTCAGCTCGTCACTAAAGTCACATTCAGCCGAGAGAGAGAGCGAGAGAGAAAGAGAGAGAGAGAGAGACAGAGACAGAGAGAGAGAGAGACAGAGAGAGAAGAGAGAGAGAGACAGAGAGATCGAGAGAGACGGCGAGAGAGAGACAGAGATAGATATAGAGAGACAAAGACAGAGAGAGAGAGACAGAGGTAGATATAGAGAGACAGAGAGAGAGAGAGAGAGAGAGAGAGAGAGAGAGAGAGGAGAGAGAGAGAGACAGAGACAGAGATAGACAGAGAGAGAGAGACAGAGAGATAGAGAGACAGAGAGATAGAGAGACAGAGAGACGGAGAGAGAGAGAGACAGATATAGAGACAGAGAGAGAGAGACAGAGGTAGATATAGAGAGACAGAGAGAGATATAGAGAGACAGAGAGACAGAGAGAGAGACAGGGGTAGATATAGAGAGACAGAGAGAGAGAGAGAGAGAGAGAGAGAGAGAGAGAGAGAGAGAGAGAGAGACTGCCCACCTGAGGCCTTTGATTGAAGTCAGCAGTGGATAATTACACATTTGAGGAAAATGACAGCTTAACCATAGAGAACTATGTACAAACTGTGTACTGCGCTTCTTCCTGAACCAATGCAGGCTCCCCACCTTAAAAAAAAAAAAAAAAAAAAAGCCTTTATATAACAGGCACGAGTAGTTTGGCTGAGGTCCGGAATTCAGATTATGCTAAATAAATACAAAATCTAAATAAAAATCAGGAACATCAGTTCCCGTTTCCAAGAGGATCAGAATTATCTCCGGAGAAACCCCACGGTGGTGGGCGTGTGTGCAGGGGTCCCACAGACATTGTAAAAAGAAATTCAAGGACTTTCAAGTACTTTTTCAAGCACAATTTTTCATTTTAAAAGGGTATTTAAAAGGCTACAATTCACTTTTAAATGCATTTTTCTTTGTAAAATAATCGGATCCAATATTTTTGGCTGAAAAACTATTTTAAGCCAAAACAGATTTTTATATGATATTTCTTGATTTAGAAATTTTTTATCATGGATGAACAAAACTTTCAATGCGAATGGTTAAGTACTTTACTTGATTTTATTATAATTGTTGTAGTCTTATTTATCTTATTATTAGGCTTATTTTATTCTTAGACAATATTTTGTTGTTCTTATTTGTGATTTGTTTGTCTACCTAAATGTTTACTGTGAGCGATTTGTAGTGCCAAATTTCCCTCGGGATGATTAAAGTATTTCTATTCTATTCTATTCATTTGAATTTCAATGACTTTTTAAACACCTTGTTAAAAATTATTGGCTGTTTTTAAGGAATTCCAGGCCTTGACTTTTTTTTGTCAAAAATCAAGCACTCTAAGCACTTCCAAGGACCTTGTGCGAACCCTGTGTGTGGAACGCCGGCCAGATGCAGAAGCATGCGGAGATAAAACAGCCCGGCTGTCACGGCGCAGGAAGAGGTCAGATCAAAAGGTCTTCGACGTCACCACTTCACCCGCCAGCACTCACGAAAAGCACCACTCCCCCGCTCCCTGCTCATATCTAACCCCTGGCTGTGTGAATTCCTCCCTCCCTCCCTCCCTCCCTCCCTGGGTGACTTATAGTGCTCTTGGAAGGCAGCTGTGACCGCTGTTTGAGCCGACTCGACTGAACTCCCCACTGTGCACATGGTCTCCGGGACAGGCCAAGGAGGGGGGGGGGGGGGGGGGGGGGGGGCGTGGGTTGAGGTCTTCTGAGATTCTCTACCATCTTTGGTCAGGTCGACAACGCCGCTCTGGGGCAGAGATGGCACGACGGAAAGAAACACACGGAGGAGGAGTCGCATTGTAACCGAACGCTTTGATGCGCTGGTTCCTTACTTCACGCTCCCCATTGTCTGTGAGCGGTTGAGCAGCGTTGAACGGTCGGAGTGAGGAAAGAGAACTAGGTTGGTGTCGAGCTTTAGAGTCTGAGTGAGGAAAGAGAACTAGGTTGGTGTCGAGCTTGAAGAGAGTCGGAGTGAGGAAAGAGAACTAGTTTGGTGTCGAGCTTTAGAGTCGGAGTGAGGAAAGAGAACTAGGTTGGTGTCGAGCTTTAGAGTCGGAGTGAGGAAAGAGAACTAGGTTGGTGTCGAGCTTTAGAGTCGGAGTGAGGAAAGAGAACTAGGTTGGTGTCGAGCTTTAGAGTCAGGAGTGAGGAAAGAGAACTAGGTTGGTGTCGAGCTTTAGAGTCAGGAGTGAGGAAAGAGAACTAGGTTGGTGTCGAGCTTTAGAGTCGGAGTGAGGAAAGAGAACTAGGTTGGTGTCGAGCTTTAGAGTCGGGAGTGAGGAAAGAGAACTAGGTTGGTGTCGAGCTTTAGAGTCGGGAGTGAGGAAAGAGAACTAGGTTGGTGTCGAGCTTTAGAGTCGGAGTGAGGAAAGAGAACTAGGTTGGTGTCGAGCTTTAGAGTCGGAGTGAGGAAAGAGAACTAGGTTGGTGTCGAGCTTTAGAGTCGGAGTGAGGAAAGAGAACTAGGTTGGTGTTGAGCTTTAGAGTCGGAGTGAGGAAAGAGAACTAGGTTGGTGTCGAGCTTTAGGGGCCTTTCTCACTCACTCATTCTGTCCGTACCGGTCGCGTACCGTCCTCATTCCGGGTCAGAGTGCGAACTCCCCCCCCCCCCCTCCCCCCCTCTAGTTTGTGTACACACTGCAGTCTTGGTTCGCTTCGGGTTCTGTTTACGGTTTGCCTTTTGAGCGTTTACGCTTGCCGTAGGCGATGATGTCACGTTCGAAAATGTAAACAGGAAGTGTCTTAACACGACTGCGGACTCTGGATGCTGATATAAAATGAACAAATAAACCAATAAATATGAAGTTATATTTGAACCTCTGTTGTCAAGCCTTGTCAATATAACCCACCCCATTTTATCACGAATGGATGGTGTTGTAGAGTCCGCTTTTGAGCGTTTTGCAGGGTTAACGATAGCGCTAAGCTAACGGCTAACGCTAGTTAGCTTAGCCTTTTACTAGTAACATTGCTGCATCGATTATATTGAATGTCATTGATCTACTGGTCGACCACGGCCGACTGGTTGGGCACCACTGGTCTAATAGAAATAAATGCATTCGAACAAGAAGTATAGTATACAGCAATGGCTAACGCTAAGCTAACGGCTAACACTAGTTAGCTTAGCCTGTCCAGCAGCTAACATCCCATCGCTCGTGGCAATTATATTACATGTCATTGATCTACTGGTCGACCACGGCCGACTGGTTGGGCACCACTGGTCTAATAGAAATAAATGCATTCAAACAAGAAACTAATGTATAGAAATAGCATGGCAAACAAAATTTGCCAGGCCTAATGCGAGCCAGAAGTGCTGTGCTTTGTAATGTGGCTTCATGTTTTCATCCACTGAGCTGTGAGGTTCCACATGCTTGTTTTTCCAGCAGTGTGGTTTTGGTTTTATCTGCCCAAAATTCAAGCAAGCATATAAGTAACGACGTTGTGTGTGTCACGCCCCCCGCACCCATGGCCCGATTCCGAGACCACCTAATCCAACTGACCCCGTTCAGTGGGGGGGGGGGGGGGGAAACGAATCAGCGCCGTTTCGCATCCCAAAAGTACTCCGGGGCGGTGATTCGATCCCAATACCTGAGTGAGAAAGGCCCCTTAGAGTCAGGAATGAGGAAAGAGAACTAGGTTGGTGTCGAGCTTTAGAGTCAGGAGTGAGGAAAGAGAACTAGGTTGGTGTCGAGCTTTAGAGTCAGGAGTGAGGAAAGAGAACTAGGTTGGTGTCGAGCTTTAGAGTCGGAGTGAGGAAAGAGAACTAGGTTGGTGTCGAGCTTTAGAGTCGGGAGTGAGGAAAGAGAACTAGGTTGGTGTCAAGCTTTAGAGTCGGGAGTGAGGAAAGAGAACTAGCTAGGTGGGCGTCGAGCTTTAGAGTCGGGAGTGAGGAAAGAGAACTAGGTGGGCATCGAGCTTTAGAGTCGGGAGTGAGGAAAGAGAACTAGGTTGGTGTCGAGCTTTAGAGTCGGGAGTGAGGAAAGAGAACTAGGTTGGTGTCGAGCTTTAGAGTCGGGAGTGAGGAAAGAGAACTACTGTAGGTGGGCGTCGAGCTTTAGACGGAATGGAGAAACATGCAAGTAAACAAGACGAGAGGAAGTGGAGCAGAGGGGAAAAGAGGAAGAGTTATGGGGTAAAAAGGCACAGGAGAGGGTGGGAGTTCTAAATGGAGGCATCAGGAAAATATACTGAGATAGTAAACTAGAGTATTTTAGGGAGAACAGACCTGCTGAACTCAATCCATCAACAGTTCCATTGATTTACAGCAAAGTGCTTTTAGGGCAGGACCCCCGGCTCATTTTCAAATTAATTCACCGTCCTTTGTAGTTTGTATACATAATATCCGACCAAGTCACTCACTGGGAACAGCTCCTACACGCTCATCCCACCTGCAGTTTCTGCCAATGAGGACCCACAGTTCTTATCAACTCCGATCAACATTTTCTCCCCTTGTAAACATCCCAACGATGAAGACAGTGATTTGGGACAAGTGTGCTCTTGCCCGCCACATTGCTCAACCTATGTTTTTTTACCTAACATCTCCACTGCACCACGGCTGAGTGGAAACAGTAACACGTGGTCTAGTCCCATGTGTTTCAGCCCTGGGGCAATTTCCTCTCAGTTCAATTAACTCCTTGTAAAATAATGGCAGTTTTGTTTGCCGATGATGATGATATGGCAATCATTCATAAATAGGTTGAGGCAATAGAAATAGACAACGTTCTCATGGGAAAGAATATCCACAGGCTGGATTACAGCTGCCAACACTTTGCAGACTAAAAGGCAACGTTTCAACCAAACAGGGTCATCTTCACACGTACCTTCAGCCTGCACCAGTCCTGAAAACAGGTTGGATTTGCACACAGCTACTCTTCTGTGCGTGTCAAGACTTTGCGACGTTTTCATGCCAAATGTTTTTCAGTATTTAGAATTTGGAAGAAAATCCCATTTCCAAAATCGACCGACTTAAAGCAGAACTGAAGCAGAATCAGCTCCGGCATTCAGTTTCACAAACTATTACCGTCACCTGTGTAATAAAGTGTCAGCAGGTCCATTTCAATGCATCTGTACACCAGTGAGTCATCTCTTGTGTGGATTCCTGTGAGTTGGGAAAATGGGGGACCCTGATGTAAACAAGACGAAAGTCTTTCTCTGGTCTGCATCCCCTTAACAATTGTGTGTATTGAGCTGTACTGTATGTTGTTCAAACAATCAATCAATGGGTCGGGTCGGGAGTCGGGACCTACCGTCGTTGGCGTGTCTGACACAGTCCTGGAACACGGCGAGCCATTTCTGCTGCTCCTTCTCCGTCACCAGGCAGAAGTAGTAGTGGCGGCCATACGGGTGCCACAGGATCACCGGGAACTGGGTGGCACACTTTAAGAAGGGCGCGCTGCCCACTTTGGCTTTCATACCTATGAATGATAGAATAGAATAGAATCGAAATACTTTAATCATCCCGAGGAAAATTTTTACACTACATGTAACTGAGGGGTACAATTCCCTGACTGTATTACTAGATATGATACTACCTTTGTACTTAATATTCGGCCACCCAGTACACGGCATAAATATATTATCATGAACACTCTCACGTAGATGAAACGGATCCAACACAAATGTACGAATTAGAAATAGGTCTTTATTGCCTACACAGCGATGGTGTGTAGACTAAACACTTAATCACTTAATTACATTTATGAATTGAAATAGTATGCACTTTTATGGCAAGGAGTATTCGTCGGTATATCAATAGATAATGTCCAATCTCTGAAGGCGCAGGTGGTAAATATACGACCTGGAATAGTTAAGGAATAACAGCAATGATACTTTAATGATTATAGGCTGGATACACTAGAGGGGGTTAATCCGGTCGCTTGTAAGCCGACAGGAGTAGGAGGGGGGGGGGGGGTAGAATCCAGCTGCCTCGTCCGGCCAAGGGTATCCCAGGAGAACCCACTGTAGTGCCGTTCAATGCGCCGGCGATCCTTGGACCACAGATGAAAGCAGGTGGACTCATTGTGGGCCGGCTCTCTCCGGTCCACGGGGGAGAGATGTGGAGAGACCTCGTCTTGCAGAGCGTCTCCTCACCTTGTGTCCTCTCCAGGGGGGGGGGTTCCAACACACGGTAGTGTCGGGGGTCTTTATCCATAGAATAATCAAAGTATCCAAAGCATAATCCGTGCCTGGGAAGGCGGGCTGTCGTCGGTAGAATAATCCGGTATACAGGTCCACTCGCTCGTCGGCTCTGGGGCTCCTCGGGTGCAGCTTCACATAGGGTCAACCACCCTGGGTAAGCAGCCAGTTCTCTGCCCGAAACGATGGGGTACTGACTACGGTAGTATTCTCACCGCACGAAGCACTATATATTAACAGACTATTATTAGCTTAATAGACTACGTCCAACTCGACGATATAGTGCCAAATATGACTATTCAAATATTAATATACACGATGTCTCAATACCGATGGTAGGCGAACTTGGCCTTACTCCCACACGTGGCATCGCGGGGAGGCTTTACGTCTGTGACTCTATTGGAGGGTAAGAAACTGGACTGAAAAGAAAGTCCTACTTTAGTAGCGCAGTATATATACGCACTATGAACAAATAGTCCCATTAGTGGTGCGGTAGCCAAATTCCTACGCGGAACTAGGACTTGTTCGTACATGTCGAGCGGTACGTTTGAACTGGGTCTGAGGGGTATGGCAGCCTGGCACCAAGGTCTCGACCAATAGTAGAATGGAGACTATTATGGGATGTTCAGTAGGCTAGAATGGATATTCAATGCATATTGTACAAGGAATATACAAGGGATATCAGGGAATATTAGAGAATATACAAATACAATTAAATATATATATATAAATAAATATATATATTCGGTTTAATCTGGCCCTTCACAACAGCCACCCCCTGAATAGGTCCCGGACCTAATCAGTTAAACGGAGACAGATTAATCGCGTTGTCTATTTACACATAAGGGTTTGCTGTAGGGGTCAGTCAACTTCACAAAGTCATAGGGTTGTAGGGTCATGGTCATCATCGATTGTGTCTGGGAGTCGAGGCAGTTCTATGAGCCTTGCCACGGGACGGGTGCGACCCTGGACGAGCACTTCAGCTGCTCGGACCTTGCCGTCGGCACTGGTGATCACTTTGCTTACACGGCCGGCCGGCCACATAGCTCTGGGCAGTGATTGATCAATAATCATGACGACTGTTCCTTCTGTCAAATTGTCTCTCTCCTTTACCCACTTCTGGCGGGTCTGTAGAGACGGTAAGTAGTGCAGTAGGAAACTGTTCCAAAATTTGTCGGCTAATACTTGGCTGTACCTCCACATTCGTCGGCCGTTCGCTTCTTCAGGCCGGTACATTGTCTGGGGTAATGTGGGATCTAGCCGCCCCATCAGGAGTGTGTTGGGGGTAACTGGGTCGATATCCGCCACATCACTGGAGACGTAGCCGAGGGGCTTCGAGTTAAGTACTCCCTCAATCTCCGTGAGGACTGTTTCTGCTCCTGCGTGATGTACATCCTCATCGTATTTCTTTATAATCAGCTCTGTGACCTTGTGTCGGCTGTTCAATACGATCGGGTATTTAATGTCATCCGGTAGATTGGGGGCTCTGCGTAGGCGACCACCCACTCTGATGAGGGTGTGAGCGTCGCTCTCGGGGGCCAGGTGAATTAATCTGCTGTCGGATGGGACGGGCTTTCCTCCCTGTAGACAGGCCAATTCATCGGGGAACGAGTCTCTCTGGGCTCGCTGCAGTAGAAGCAATTCTGCTTCCTCGTAGTTAGCCGCTGACATATCAGCGGGGGACTTGCACTCCGGGTGGTACCGCAGGAATGTTCTTTGTTGTGCACTCTCTATGGACGTACAATCGTTTATGTTAGGGTCGGTGGAGGCTACGGTGCTCAATCCACAGAACACAGACTTCTTAATTTCCACCTCCTCTGGACTGGCTTCCCTCGGGATAGGCATGGGCCACTGTCCTTCCGGGAGTCTTAGGAATGCGGGGCCGTCACTGTAGACATTGCGACGGGTGAGGTCATCCAGGGGCATCCCCCGGGTGATGACGTCAGCTGGGTTCTGTTTTGTATCAACGTAGCGCCACTCTGTTTCTCCGGTTAACTCTTCGGTTAAGTCTTGAATCTCGGTGACTCTGACTCCCACGAAGACTTTGTACTTGCATGAGTCCGATTTGATCCAGGCGAGTACCGTCGTGGAATCTGACCACAGGATTGTTCTAGACACCGGTATGGTGAGCTCACGTTGGATGAGCGTGGCTAGGTGCGCTCCGGCTAGGGCTGCGCAGAGCTCTAGACGTGGGATAGATTGTTGCTTGCGCGGGGCTACTCTCGAGCGGGCGAGGACAAATGCTGTGTAGATCTCTCCCCCTTGGTCTTGGGCCCGCAAGTAGGCTACTGATCCGTATGCGACCTCTGAGGCGTCACTGAAGACGTGCAAGTCCATTTTACATGTCTCTGGCCTCACCGTGGGTGGGAAGTAGCTTCGGCGCATATTAACGCCTGGGAGTGAGTGGAGCTCCATCTCCCACTCTCTCCAGGTGGATGCAAGGTGTGCGGGAATGGGGTCGTCCCAGCCCTGGTCCTTGTCCCACAATGCTCGTACAATCATTTTTGCCCTGGTGGTGTACGGTAGAATACATCCTAGCGGGTCATATTGTCGGGCGAGTGTTGTGTACACACTCCGTCTGGTGGTCGGCGCCGCCGCCGGCCTTCCCTGCTCCGTAGTCAGGGGCTTGTGTCTGTAGTGAAGCGAATCTGTTTTGAATCGCCACACCAATCCCAGGGTCATCTCCTGGGCTTCTCCCGGGATTGTAGCCATCCAGGTCTCGCTGCTGGCTGCCTTGTCCTCGGAGGAGAGGCTGCGCAGTACTTGCGGATCGCTGCTGGCCCACTGCCTGAGATCAAAGCCGCCTTTGATCAATGAGGCGCGGAGTTTAATCAGGAGAGCCTCGGCTTCTTCCTGGGTTGAAAGGCTTTGTAGACAGTTGTCTACGTAGAAGCTGTTCTTTACGCTGTGTCGGACCTCTTCGTCCGCTGCTGGGTCCTCTGCTACATGTTTCTGTAGTGCAAATGTCGCACAGCAGGGGCTGCACGTCGTTCCGAAGGGGAGGACTTCCCATTGGTAGATGGCTGGGTGCTCATCTCCTGGCTTCTCTCTCCATAGGAACCGTAACAGGGGCTTGTCCGCCTCTACTAATCTCACCTGCAGGAACATTCCTTTAATGTCCCCGCTGATGGCCACCTTTTGCTGGCGGAAGCGGAGTAGAACGCCGAGTAGGGAGGGGCCGAGTGTGGGACCGGGCAGTAACTCTTTATTCAGATTTTGGGATCCGATCTGGTAGCTGCAGTTAAATACTATGCGGTCTTTACCGTTGTGATGGACCTTGTGGTGGGGCACGTACCACGATTCAGTGGTCTGGTCAGCCTCTTTAATGTCCATCTTTGTGACGTGTCCCGCTGTGATGAGCTTCTCAATCTCAGCGCGGTATACACTCTCTTGGGCGGGGTTCTTGGCTAAGCGCCGCTCCGTGTTCAGCAGGTACCGTTCTATGGCGTCTGTCTTGGCGTGGAAAGTAGGCATTCCTTCTCGCCGCAGGAGTGGCGTGGCGTATCTCAACACGCCGTTGACCGGGACTCTCTTGGTCCCTGTCTCGAGGAGGTGAATGGCGTAAATGTCATCTTTAGAGCGAATGTCTTTCTTTCCATTCTTAAAGGGCATTTGTTCCAAGCTCCATAGCCGCTCTACGTGTTGCAGGAGTGCGGTTTCTCCCTCTGTGACTCGGGAGTGGAGACATCTAGTGGCTGTACTTCGGTTGAGAGATTTGGCGAGCGGGCCTTGGAGAGTCCATCCCAAACGGGTCTCGACTGCTGCAGGACAGCCTCGGGGTCCGGTATGAACCCGGTCTATCGGGACAATGAGGTCTGCATGGTCGGAGCCTATCAACAGGGTCGGCATAGCATTGTCTATGAGCGGGATCGGTAACTTGCGCAGATGTGCATATTTCTCCATCAGCTTGGCGACGGGGTATGTGTACCGCGACAGTCCTATTTCTTGGCTGGTGAAAGCGTCTGCAATCTGGTACCGTCGCTCAGGCTGGCCGCTTGCTGCGATAGAGAATGAGACATTCTCGCCCTTTATCGTCTTCAAATCTCGTCTTATTGTCCGAATTGTCATTTGGGTTTTGCTTCCCCGCAGCCCTAGCTGGGCCGCAGCGGAGGCGAGCAGCAGGGTCTTCTCTGACCCGTCATCGAGGACGGCGTAAGTGTCCAGGACTTTATTCTGGTAGCTTAGTGTCACCCGCACTACTTTTAGGAGTACTCGGGCTCCACTGCTGCTGGCGGGATCGATGTACATGACGCTCGCTTTGCGGCTGGATGGTGCAGGTGAAGGGCGCCGTCTGTTACTGTCGTGAAGTATGTCCAGATGGGCTCCATCGCACTTGGTGCACCTTTTCTTTAAGCGGCATTCGGCTGCCATGTGTGAGCGCGCACAGCGAAAACAGCGCTTGTTGGACTTTATCCATTGACCTGCTTCCTCCGCGTTCAGCTTGGGGAAGGAGTCACATTGCGCTAGCCAGTGTTCTTTCTCACAGTAGGGGCACACTATCTTCCACTTCTCCGTTCTGGAGGGGGTACTGTGGCTCCTGCTGCTCGGTACTGACTCCGATTGGTGCATCACAGTCACCGATCTTCTTCCATCATTTAGTCGTCTGGTTCCTTCTCTGGAGCCAGGGGTGCTCCGTCCGAATGTATCTAGCCGTAGGCTGCTGACTTCTCTCGCCAGGAAGTCTGCTAGATCGAGGAGGTTCGGTTCGGGGCCATTCGGGTCTCTGTGGTCCCTCTGCCGCCTAAAACGCTCCTGACGAGCGGGCGGCAGCTTCTCCAGGATCCTTTCCACATTTGAGTTGGCGTAAAGTTCATACTTCCCCTTCTCTCTTTGCGCTCCCAACATCCCTACCAGGGACTGCACTCTGATGGACAGGTCGTCCAGTGCTCGATTGTCTATTGCTGGGGGTAAGCGGTCGATGTGTCGGATCTCCTGGATCACGTAATCCCATATGCGCCCATACCTCTGGTCCAATGCTACCAGCGCTGCTGTGTATGGGGTGGTGGAAGTCGCGTAGGCGAGCGCTATATTATGTGCGCGGGGCACCTTTAAGTGCTGCAGTAGGATGGCGTATTTGTGGCGTTCATCCAATACATCCACCAACATGGTCTCCAGACACATGCGGAGTTCTGTATACTGGGCCCGGTTCTCTTGGGTGAAGTCGGGTACCATAGGCGTGCCAATGTATGACGCTGACTGTGGATACATCGGCGAGCGTTGGGGGAGAGGCCTCCTAGGCGAGTCTCCTCCCGCTCCTTGGTATGGGCTGGTACCGGCAGTGTACCATGGCCCGCTTGTCCAGGTGCTGTTCCTCGGTGCGGGTCGTGCGTCGTGCTCACCCGTGTATAGAGTCGGGGGTCTGTAGCGCAGCTCCGCGGGAGTATAGCCTGGGCTGTACCGGACCTCCTGGTCCGGTAGAGTACTGTGCTGTCTTCGGGCGCGGTTCTCCTCCTCTTCCTCTTCGTCTTCAGTTAGGTCATCCAGTGCTTGTAGTCTCTGGTTTAGCCTCTCCACAGGATATGCTGCTCCTTCCCGGTTGCTAGGTCTCGCTTGGACCGGTGGGGGGAGGTGGTCTGTGGGGGGTATAGACCTCGTCTGTTGGTCAAGTTCAGGGTTGTTTACTCGGCTAGGGGATGCCGCCCTGGAGGTGTGTCTAGACGAGTTCCTGGAGCCTCTGGCGGAGGGAGAGGGTGTTGTCCGTCTGATCAGCTGTTCTATTAGTTGCGCTTGCTGTCTGTCGCGCTCTGCGTCCCGTTGAGCACCGGCTCGTTCTCGGGCCACATTCTCTTCCATCTGAATGCGTCTTATTTCTAGACGTATCTGCTCTTCTTCGCTCCGCTGCTGGATCTGCAGTCGGTCGCGTTCAGCAGCGGCGTTCAGGCTGATGAGGAAGGCCTGCTGTAGGGTCCTCTCTGCCTCGCTGGGAGAAGGCGGTTGTATAGGGGAGCCTTCCCTCGGGGTACTCCTTGCGGAGCCTTGGAGCTCTATCTCCACGGTGCTCTCCCAGTCTTCTTCCGTGCCGAGTTCTCTCTCGGTAGCGTTGTATTCCTCCCGGGACTCATCGGGGACTACTTCTTCAGTACTGGCGGGGTGTGAAGTCATGTCTGGTTCCCACTGGTCCCCACCGTGAACTTGGTCAGTTACATTAGAGCCCGTAGGGGCCTCTATGGTCGGGGTAGTCTGGGCGTTGGGGTTAGACATACTTTTACTTTCTAGTTTTACCGCGTTTACTGTTAGTAGAAGACTAGGTTGTTGACTGACAGCGTAAGCCTCTAAGTACTGAGGGAGCCGTCGTTCACGCTGCGGGCGTTGGTTAGGAGGATCGTTTCGTGGAGTGTTCATAATAGGCCATTTCAATATTAATAACACTATATTAATATTACACTAATTACCATCCGGCTCGAAGGACCAATTGTAACTGAGGGGTACAATTCCCTGACTGTATTACTAGATATGATACTTACTACCACTACCTTTGTACTTAATATTCGGCCACCCAGTACACGGCATAAATATATTATCATGAACACTCTCACGTAGATGAAACGGATCCAACACAAATGTACGAATTAGAAATAGGTCTTTATTGCCTACACAGCGATGGTGTGTAGACTAAACACTTAATCACTTAATTACATTTATGAATTGAAATAGTATGCACTTTTATGGCAAGGAGTATTCGTCGGTATATCAATAGATAATGTCCAATCTCTGAAGGCGCAGGTGGTAAATATACGACCTGGAATAGTTAAGGAATAACAGCAATGATACTTTAATGATTATAGGCTGGATACACTAGAGGGGGTTAGTCCACTCCAGGGGGGGGGGTTCCAACACACGGTAGTGTCGGGGGTCTTTATCTATATGGAATAATCAAAGTATCCAAAGCATAATCCGTGCCTGGGAAGGCGGGCTGTCGTCGGTAGAATAATCCGGTATACAGGTCCACTCGCTCGTCGGCTCTGGGGCTCCTCGGGTGCAGCTTCACATAGGGTCAACCACCCTGGGTAAGCAGCCAGTTCTCTGCCCGAAACGATGGGGTACTGACTACGGTAGTATTCTCACCGCACGAAGCACTATATATTAACAGACTATTATTAGCTTAATAGACTACGTCCAACTCGACGATATAGTGCCAAATATGACTATTCAAATATTAATATACACGATGTCTCAATACCGATGGTAGGCGAACTTGGCCTTACTCCCACACGTGGCATCGCGGGGAGGCTTTACGTCTGTGACTCTATTGGAGGGTAAGAAACTGGACTGAAAAGAAAGTCCTACTTTAGTAGCGCAGTATATATACGCACTATGAACAAATAGTCCCATTAGTGGTGCGGTAGCCAAATTCCTACGCGGAACTAGGACTTGTTCGTACATGTCGAGCGGTACGTTTGAACTGGGTCTGAGGGGTATGGCAGCCTGGCACCAAGGTCTCGACCAATAGTAGAATGGAGACTATTATGGGATGTTCAGTAGGCTAGAATGGATATTCAATGCATATTGTACAAGGAATATACAAGGGATATCAGGGAATATTAGAGAATATACAAATACAATTAAATATATATATATAAATAAATATATATATTCGGTTTAATCTGGCCCTTCACAACACTACAAATCGCTCACATTAAACATTTAGACAGAACAAAGTCACGAATAAGAATAACAAAACAAATTGCCTAAGAATAGAATAAAATATACAGTAAAAAATATACAGTAAAAAATATACAGAAGTCTACAGTAAGTGTAATATTGAACAGTGTTGTTTTAAAAGTAAAAGTCCAGGAAGATGGTAACGGTCACCCTGTGCTCAGTGATGCAGTGAGGCACAGTGATTCATTGTAAAGTCTGATGGCTGTCGGAATGAAGGACTTCCTGTGCCGTTCAGTGCTACATTTAGGGAGTGTTAGCCTGGCACTGAACATGCTCCTCCTGTCAGCCAAGTCTGTGTATAGTGGGTGGGAGGGGTTGTCCCTGATGGCCTGGAGCTTAGCAAGGCTCCTCCTCTCCCCCACCATCGCTAGACAGTCCAGCTCCACCCCAACCACGCTACTGATGAGACCATGGGTGTCAAGTGTTGTCCTAATAAAACCACAGAGAGACAAACCATGCAGTCAGAAGTAGCATGATGAATTGAAAATGGGGGACCCTGGTGTAAACAAGACGAAAGTCTTTCTCTGGTCTGCATCCCCTTAGCAATTGTGTGTATTGAGCTGTACTGTATTGTACCCATTCTGCAATCTGTTAATAAAGTTCGAGTTCATATCAATCAATCAATCAGCATCGTCTCCCAGAGAACATTAGCGTCTGATCCTCGTGACGGCTGATCTAAATTTGACACCTGGAAATACATTAGGCATGCACATGCACGCACAGATAAGTGGAGCTGGGTTAGAGTAGAACATTTTCATTAACGGTGCCAATTTAACATTTGAACATAAAGACAGTGAGTCGAGTTCTCATTGTTTTAATTAAAACAGTCGACACTTTCGAGACCTTTTTGATGTGCTGAGCGATGCGTGGTACAAAGCGAACTGACCCAGACCCACAGATCAGCAAGTTGTTACTACGGCACATGTTTTCTGAATCATGCGCTTAATCCGCACAGAGGGGTTGGGGGGGGGGGGGGGGGGGGGGGGGGGGGCGTGCCTGGACTCTAGGATAGTTTAAACAGACCCCAGCACTCTGGGAGGAATAGTGTTTTCTCTGCTCTCGTGTTTAAAGGGTTAAACATGACATTTGGGTGAGCAGTTACCCCCCACCCCCCACCCACACCACCTCTCATTTCCCTGGTGTTCGCTCCCTTTCCTTCCTGACCCGATTCTTCCCTCAGGGTGACAGGGTGGCCTAGTGGTAGAGAGGGTAAAGGTCACAGGTTTGATCCCTGTCTTCCAACAGGAAAGCGTGTTTCAGCTGTGAGCTGGTGAATGCATCCCCGGGTCTCTGAGTCTACCAAAGTACCCTCGCAAGTCCCCAGACCCCTACCCTGGGCTCTGACCTCAAACTATGTGTATCTAGGAGGTATATGCAGGAGGAAATCATTTTAACTGCCTTGTGTAAATGAATAAGTCATCTTCCTCAGCTTCCTGTCCTCTACAAGGGCTGTCCCCTCTTAGTCCATTCATTGGTCAATTAGGTTTATTTTTTTTTATGCCGAATGCTTTTTTCCCTGAGAATGTATACGGACATCTCTGGGAAGCACTAGATTTGTCAATTCAAATCAACTAATCAAATCGGTTGACAAAGTCCTCTCCTCTACGACTAGTAGTCAAGTAAGCGTTTCTTTAGTGGATGACGTCGCCCTAACCTCTACCTCGGTTCGTTTAAGACAGGGGTTCTCAAACCTTTTCATACCACGACCCCATTTTATTTAGGATTTATTTTGGGGACCCCACACTTAACACTTTGAGTGCCAACGATGAGATTTTTCGTTAGTTCATGCCAACCGTTGAGTGCCAGAGAGATCACGTTTTTGATTAGCGATTTCCATTCATATTTCATCAACCACGTTACCACTGGAACTCTCTCTGAGCTACATTGGGAAAATACCGCCCCCTATCGTCTCTCCGGATGGTACTGCACCCCTTTGGATTGGATTGAATGAAACGCATGGAGAAAAAAAAGTCCTGCTTCCACATTTTACTTGTCAGACAAGTAACCCGAGACGATCGAAGTCATCGCCGACCACCAGAACAGCGGATAATGTGTGTTTCCAGTACCCAGCGTTGGATCAGTAAACACGATCGATATTTGGAATGGCGATCAGGAATTGGAATAATTCTTTTTGGAGAACATCTGATCTGAGGTAAGGAATCTATTTTACCAGTCTTGGGATAATCAGAGCTTTTTTCACAGATATATCAATGTGGGCCCTATGTGTGTATGTGTGTGTATGTGTGTGTGTGTGTGTGTGTGTGTGTGTGTGTGTGCTGATCAGGAAATAGATAAATAGATTTTTCAGCCTGCTTCCCTAGCGTACATAAGTACACATATACTATCGATAATCTAGCGTTTATTTGAAAACGATTCATAAATAGGCCGAAAAATGACTGTTTTTTGTGTATTCCAGTGTATTCCAGTAAAGGGCGTTTATCACAGAATCTTCAGAAATTTTCTGGAACTTTCATAAAACGAGCATTTTTCAAAATGGTATAAAACGGAAATGAACCGATTAAAAAACAATCCATTTCGACAATGTTGGCTGCAAACAAGTCATTGATAAGCGACGGCCATATTATACACATAGCCATAATTTAAGATATAGTTTATGCGTTCGCAAATATGAGAGCTCTATCATTGAAGTGGGTGTTGGCACGCAACGGGGTTCCGGGGCACCGGACCCTTGGCACTCAAAGTGTTAATGTATTGCGTAATTTTAAACGTGGAATTAAGGAATATCAAAATAAAAGCACATGTTGTTGAACTTGATCATGCATATTTATTAGAACATTTAATTACAGCACTATGTTATCAATAAACATTTATAAAATGAGGCAACCAATTTGGGTCACGAGTCGACCCCTTAGTTTGAGAACCACTGGGTTAGGAGATCCCTTGTCCTACTGTCCCATCCTCCTCTCCCCTTCTCTCCTCATTTTCTTCTACCCTCACCCCCTACCCTTCTCTGTTCTGTAATACAACTCTACGACTCCTCCCCCTCCCCTCCTCCCCCTCCCCTCCTCCTCCTCCTCCTCCTCCTCCTCCTCCTCCTCCTCTCCCCCTCCCCCTCCCCCCCCCCTCCTTCTCCTCCCCCCCCTCCTCCTCCTCACCTGGCAGACTGTTGCTGATCAGCTCCAGGTAGAGCTCCATGGAGGCCAGCACCTTGTAGCCGGCACAGTTGAGGGTTCCCTTGGGGGGCAGGCCCCTGTCGTGGGACTGAAGGAGGGGAGACAGGTACAGGTCAGACACACGAGCAGAGACCAGAGAGGAGGGGAGACAGGGGGTCAGACACACGAGCAGAGACCAGAGAGGAGGGGAGACAGGGGGTCAGACACACGAGCAGAGACCAGAGAGGAGGGGAGACAGGGGGTCAGACACACAAGCAGAGACCAGAGAGGAGGGGAGACAGGGGGTCAGACACACGAGCAGAGACCAGAGAGGAGGGGAGACAGGGGGTCAGACACACGAGCAGAGACCAGAGAGGAGGGGAGACAGGGGGTCAGACACACGAGCAGAGAACTAAATCACGTGAAACATGGCCTTAACCCTTTCACTAACAACACGACAGAAGGTTAACCCTTTCACTACCACACTACAGACGGTTAACAGTGTGTAGTGAAAGGGTTAACCTTCTGTAGTGTGATGTAGTGAAAGGGTTAACCTTCTGTAGTGCGTGGTAGTGAAAGGGTTCATCTAAAAGCGGAGCGCTCTGGAACGACCATGTCAGTGTCGGCTGACCGGAGCGCGTGAATCCTTTCGGCAACTGGCTTGTCCTTCCGCGTTCCCGTTTGGCGCTCTGATTGGCCAAGTCATGTGACATGAGCGCCAATCGTGGGACGGCAAGTTTTTGCACGGTTAAGCTTAGGCACTCTTTCGAAGTTGGTTAAGGTTAGAGTTTGTCTTAGAGCAGGGCGATAGAACACCAGGTAGTTTGCAGGCTGTTCGACGCGGAAATGGGCAAAGACGCTATTGGGCGCACATGTCACATGACCTGGCCAATCAGAGCGCCAAACGGGAACGCGGAAGGACAAGCCAGTTGCCGAAAGGATTCACGCGACCGGAGCACTTATTCTTTAGGCCATGTTGGCAATGAGACGGTTTCACACCTAAAATAAATACATAAATGGATCAACTCAACTTCTAGGAACTATACTGTCATGAGGAGGTTTAACACTTTCACTACCACACTGCCAAATGGTTAACCCCTTCACTGCGACGATACAGAAGGTTAACCCTTTCACTGTCACACGACAAAGGGTTAACCCTTTCACTACCACACACTACAGACGGTTAACAGTCTGTAGTGAAATGGTTAACCTTCTGTAGTGTGGTAGTGAAAGGGGTAACCTTATGTAGTGGTAGTGAAAGTGTTAACCGTCTGTAGTGTTAGTGAAAGGGTTAACCTTCTGTAGTGTGGTAGTGAAAGGTTAACCTTCTGTAGCGTGGTAGTGAAAGGGTCAACAGTCTGTAGTGTGGTAGTGAAAGGGTTAACCTTCTGTAGTGTGGTAGTGAAATGGTTAACCTTCTGTAGTGTGGTAGTGAAAGGGTTGACCTTTTGTAGTGTGGTAGTGAAAGGTTAACCTTCTGTAGTGTGGTAGTGAAAGGGTAAACCTTCTGTAGTGTGGTAGTGAAAGGGTTAAACCTTTCACTAACACACTACAGAAGGTTAACCTTTCACTACCAGGTAGTGAAAGGTTAACCGTCTGTAGTGTGGTAGTGAAAGGTTAACCGTCTGTAGTGTGGTAGTGAAAGGGTTAACCGTCTGTAGTGTGGTAGTGAAAGGGTTAACCTTCTGTAGTGTGGTAGTGAAAGGTTAACCTTCTGTAGTGTGGTAGTGAAAGGTTAACCTTCTGTAGTGTGGTAGTGAAAGGTTAACCTTCTGTAGTGTGGTAGTGAAAGGTTAACCTTCTGTAGTGTGGTAGTGAAAGGTTAACCGTCTGTAGTGTGGTAGTGAAAGGTTAACCTTCTGTAGTGTGGTAGTGAAAGGGTTAACCTTCTGTAGTGTGGTAGTGAAATGTTAACCTTCTGTAGTGTGGTAGTGAAAGGTTAACCTTCTGTAGTGTGGTAGTGAAAGGTTAACCTTCTGTAGTGTGGTAGTGAAAGGGTTAACCTTCTGTAGTGTGGTAGTGAAATGTTAACCTTCTGTAGTGTGGTAGTGAAATGTTTTTTTTTGTATCCACTTTTTCTCCCATTTTCTATATTTTCTCCCATCCCAATTTCGTAACATCCAATTCAACCCTCTCCTGTCTCGAACGCTGTTTCTTGCCTCCCACAAGCCGGCTGCAATGTGGACTAAGTCATACATAGCACAAGTCCCCTCCGGTACTTGAGGTAACAGTAGTCGCATCTTTTCACCTGCGCAGCTCGATCTCTCAGTGGCGAGGAGTAACGCGTGGGAGGCTCACGCTGCCCCTGACACTTCCTGATTCTACTGCGCAGGCGCACCAACCGACCTGTAGGAGTCGCTGTCCACAACGCCCGATCCCCACCCATCAGTTTCCCACCCCCTAATACGGCCAATGTGTATTAGTATGAACGACCAGTTAAACTGAAAGCAAATGTGGAGCGCTGGGCTCAAACAGGCAAGCCCAGCGTCTCCAGATTTCGTGGCGAGCCCCTTGCCCACTACGCCACATAGCCTTGTGGTAGTGAAATGTTAACCTTCTGTAGTGGTAGTGAAAGGTTAACCTTCTGTAGTGTGGTAGTGAAAGGGTTAAAAGAAAGGATGACGGCATGAGTTGTCTTTCCTCACCGCTTTGCTGTCGTAGTAGTTGACGTTGTAGGAGTCCGGGACGAACAGGAAGCGGTTCCTCCACTTCTTGCTCTCCTCCAGGTACTGGAACAGAGCTCCAGAGAAGATGGACTTGTTCTCCAGAGGCGTCTGAGGGGTAAAAATGAAATAACTAGTGCTGTCAGGCGATACATTTTTTTTTAATCTAATTAATTAATTACAGGATTTGTAATTAATTAATCGAATTAATCACATTTTAATCGCATAACCATTTTAGGCCTGATGTTCTATATTCTATAATCATATTTCAAATTGCATGTGTCCGGATGGCAGAATTCAGTACTGTATCTACAAAACCTTCTGTTTAATCATCTTTCATTTATTCATTTGCTTAGATTTTTCAGGTGTGGTCAATTTTAGCATGATGGTGTTATTCACAGTCAAAGATAAAACAAAAGTATTGATATTCTCATTTGGTTCATTGCAATTTACTCAAGCCTAGTTACAGACACAGTAACTAAGCGCTACCGGAGTCTCATGGCAAGCACAGAGAGACTCAGAAGAAGCTTCTATCCGCAGGCCATCAGGATGCTCAATGACAATAACGTTATTGCTGTTTCCGGCCGGTCCACCATCTTGAAAATGCAATGTAATTCCCCATTGACCATTTCTAAATCGTCTCGTTTAAAACAAATAAAGCATTAACATTGGCATGGTGTACCTTTCTGTGCGTATTCATCCATCTATAGCTCAACATGAAAATATTCGCAATTAAATTGTAAAAAAAAAATCGCCTAATTTTATTTCAACCAAAAATGCTTTAACAATAATGTTAGTGATAGAAGGGAACTCGTTTTGTGCAAAAATGGAAAGCTTTTCAATATTCATGAGGCAGAATTGTTACAATAGCCGATAATCCATTTTCCCAATGATAAATCCCTATACGGGTGGACCTCGCGGGCGGTCCAAAGCGACGTCAGACTACACCTCCCTATATTGAACAATAGGCTGATTTGATATACAAAAAAGTGCTTTCCATTATTTGACATGGTCAATGACAAAAACAGCTTGGAATCTGGAAGTGCAGAAAATGCTGCTCTAGAGGACTTGATTAGAAATACAAAACAATGGGCGGTTAGGTG
>NC_140166.1:54574643-54744078 GCF_963971535.1 Notolepis coatsorum | reverse complement strand
CAGAGACCAGAGAGGAGGGGAGACAGGGGGTCAGACACACAAGCAGAGACCAGAGAGGAGGGGAGACAGGGGGTCAGACACACGAGCAGAGACCAGAGAGGAGGGGAGACAGGGGGTCAGACACACGAGCAGAGACCAGAGAGGAGGGGAGACAGGGGGTCAGACACATGAGCAGAGAACTAAATCACGTGAAACATGGCCTTAACCCTTTCACTAACAACACGACAGAAGGTTAACCCTTTCACTACCACACTACAGACGGTTAACAGTGTGTAGTGAAAGGGTTAACCTTCTGTAGTGTGATGTAGTGAAAGGGTTAACCTTCTGTAGTGTGTGGTAGTGAAAGGGTTCATCTAAAAGCGGAGCGCTCTGGAACGACCATGTCAGTGTCGGCTGACCGGAGCGCGTGAATCCTTTCGGCAACTGGCTTGTCCTTCCGCGTTCCCGTTTGGCGCTCTGATTGGCCAAGTCATGTGACATGAGCGCCAATCGTGGGACGGCAAGTTTTTGCACGGTTAAGCTTAGGCACTCTTTCGAAGTTGGTTAAGGTTAGAGTTTGTCTTAGAGCAGGGCGATAGAACACCAGGTAGTTTGCAGGCTGTTCGACGCGGAAATGGGCAAAGACGCTATTGGGCGCACATGTCACATGACCTGGCCAATCAGAGCGCCAAACGGGAACGCGGAAGGACAAGCCAGTTGCCGAAAGGATTCACGCGACCGGAGCACTTATTCTTTAGGCCATGTTGGCAATGAGACGGTTTCACACCTAAAATAAATACATAAATGGATCAACTCAACTTCTAGGAACTATACTGTCATGAGGAGGTTTAACACTTTCACTACCACACTGCCAAATGGTTAACCCCTTCACTGCGACGATACAGAAGGTTAACCCTTTCACTGTCACACGACAAAGGGTTAACCCTTTCACTACCACACACTACAGACGGTTAACAGTCTGTAGTGAAATGGTTAACCTTCTGTAGTGTGGTAGTGAAAGGGGTAACCTTATGTAGTGGTAGTGAAAGTGTTAACCGTCTGTAGTGTTAGTGAAAGGGTTAACCTTCTGTAGTGTGGTAGTGAAAGGTTAACCTTCTGTAGCGTGGTAGTGAAAGGGTCAACAGTCTGTAGTGTGGTAGTGAAAGGGTTAACCTTCTGTAGTGTGGTAGTGAAATGGTTAACCTTCTGTAGTGTGGTAGTGAAAGGGTTGACCTTTTGTAGTGTGGTAGTGAAAGGTTAACCTTCTGTAGTGTGGTAGTGAAAGGGTAAACCTTCTGTAGTGTGGTAGTGAAAGGGTTAAACCTTTCACTAACACACTACAGAAGGTTAACCTTTCACTACCAGGTAGTGAAAGGTTAACCGTCTGTAGTGTGGTAGTGAAAGGTTAACCGTCTGTAGTGTGGTAGTGAAAGGGTTAACCGTCTGTAGTGTGGTAGTGAAAGGGTTAACCTTCTGTAGTGTGGTAGTGAAAGGTTAACCTTCTGTAGTGTGGTAGTGAAAGGTTAACCTTCTGTAGTGTGGTAGTGAAAGGTTAACCTTCTGTAGTGTGGTAGTGAAAGGTTAACCGTCTGTAGTGTGGTAGTGAAAGGTTAACCTTCTGTAGTGTGGTAGTGAAAGGGTTAACCTTCTGTAGTGTGGTAGTGAAATGTTAACCTTCTGTAGTGTGGTAGTGAAAGGTTAACCTTCTGTAGTGTGGTAGTGAAAGGTTAACCTTCTGTAGTGTGGTAGTGAAAGGGTTAACCTTCTGTAGTGTGGTAGTGAAATGTTAACCTTCTGTAGTGTAGTAGTGAAATGTTTTTTTTTGTATCCACTTTTTCTCCCATTTTCTATATTTTCTCCCATCCCAATTTCGTAACATCCAATTCAACCCTCTCCTGTCTCGAACGCTGTTTCTTGCCTCCCACAAGCCGGCTGCAATGTGGACTAAGTCATACATAGCACAAGTCCCCTCCGGTACTTGAGGTAACAGCAGTCGCATCTTTTCACCTGCGCAGCTCGATCTCTCAGTGGCGAGGAGTAACGCGTGGGAGGCTCACGCTGCCCCTGACACTTCCTGATTCTACTGCGCAGGCGCACCAACCGACCTGTAGGAGTCGCTGTCCACAACGCCCGATCCCCACCCATCAGTTTCCCACCCCCTAATACGGCCAATGTGTATTAGTATGAACGACCAGTTAAACTGAAAGCAAATGTGGAGCGCTGGGCTCAAACAGGCAAGCCCAGCGTCTCCAGATTTCGTGGCGAGCCCCTTGCCCACTACGCCACATAGCCTTGTGGTAGTGAAATGTTAACCTTCTGTAGTGGTAGTGAAAGGTTAACCTTCTGTAGTGTGGTAGTGAAAGGGTTAAAAGAAAGGATGACGGCATGAGTTGTCTTTCCTCACCGCTTTGCTGTCGTAGTAGTTGACGTTGTAGGAGTCCGGGACGAACAGGAAGCGGTTCCTCCACTTCTTGCTCTCCTCCAGGTACTGGAACAGAGCTCCAGAGAAGATGGACTTGTTCTCCAGAGGCGTCTGAGGGGTAAAAATGAAATAACTAGTGCTGTCAGGCGATACATTTTTTTTAATCTAATTAATTAATTACAGGATTTGTAATTAATTAATCGAATTAATCACATTTTAATCGCATAACCATTTTAGGCCTGATGTTCTATATTCTATAATCATATTTCAAATTGCATGTGTCCGGATGGCAGAATTCAGTACTGTATCTACAAAACCTTCTGTTTAATCATCTTTCATTTATTCATTTGCTTAGATTTTTCAGGTGTGGTCAATTTTAGCATGATGGTGTTATTCACAGTCAAAGATAAAACAAAAGTATTGATATTCTCATTTGGTTCATTGCAATTTACTCAAGCCTAGTTACAGACACAGTAACTAAGCGCTACCGGAGTCTCATGGCAAGCACAGAGAGACTCAGAAGAAGCTTCTATCCGCAGGCCATCAGGATGCTCAATGACAATAACGTTATTGCTGTTTCCGGCCGGTCCACCATCTTGAAAATGCAATGTAATTCCCCATTGACCATTTCTAAATCGTCTCCTTTAAAACAAATAAAGCTGTGAGCTTGGTTCGCCTGTTCGAATCCAGCTCACAGCTCCGGGGTTGTCACCAGCTTGGCTGGCCGTCTGCACTGATACAATTGGCTGTATCAGAGGGTGGGAGAAGCTGGCGGGGTGGGTCCGGGTCGTTGTAAACAGCGACTCCTACAGTTCGGTCGGGGCGCCTGCTAAGCGCGGATTGGACGTGAGGGGGATAGTGTGGTCCTCCCACACGCTACGCCCTCTCAATGAGAATCCGCGCTGCCAGGTGAAAAGAAGCGGTGATTGGCTGGATGTGTGTCGGAGGAAGCACGTGGTAGCCTCCACTCTCCCAAATGATCTGACTGTGGGGGGTAAAGCGCAGCGACCAGGAAGGGACTGGGAATTGGCATACGACTAACATTGGGATGGGAGAAAAAATCGGAGGAAAATGGAGGGGGAAAAAGACCAAAAAAAAATAAAAAATAAAATACAAAACAATGATTCTTTTTTGAAAAATAACTTACAGATGTGTTCCATAGACTCACAGGAATTGTGTAAAATTGCCCAAATAGTGAAATAAATAGTAAGATAGTTACCCTTTAAGATTCATGCCATGAGATATAAAATGTTAAAGGGGAACTCCAACATTTTGGGAAATTAGCTTATTTAACATCTTCCCTGGAGTTAGACAAGAAGATACATACCTTTTTTGTCTCTGTGCGTGCATTTTAGCTTTGGGAATAGACGCTCCGTTAGCATAGCTTAGCTTAATCACTGGAAGTGAGGCAGGACAGTAGCTTTACAGTGCCTTACAGTGTATTGCAAGGTCTGACATTGACCAAACTTGATATGCATGACCTTGGTGGGCTCTAGGTCAACTCCTGAAAAGGGGGTCAATGTCAGACTTTGCAATCAAAAGTTAGGGGGCTAATAACCCTTGCCATAATTTCAGTGCGCCCCCTAACTTTTGATTGCAAGGTCTGACATTGACCCCCTTTTCAGGAGTTGACCTAGAGCCCACCAAGGTCATGCATATCAAATTTGGTCAATGTCAGACCTTGCAATACACTGTAAGGCACTGTAAGGCTACTGTCCTGCCTCACTTCCAGTGATGAAGCTAAGCTATGCTAACGGAGCGTCTATTCCCAAAGCTAAAATGCACGCACAGAGACAAAAAAGGTATGTATCTTCTTGTCTAACTCCAGGGAAGATGTTAAATAAGCTAATTTCCCAAAATGTTGGAGTTCCCCTTTTTAACAGTTTACATTGTTTGGATAATGTAATATTTATTTATTACTTATTTGTAATACGAACACATTCTACATTGACAATACACAAATATATTACAGTATGGCTATATAACATAACGTATATTATATTGTGGGTCGATTATTTACATTTTGTACTTATTTACATATTTTAAACGCGAGTGGGCTGGGAGTAATTATATTTTCATGCTTTCAGAGTCAAAAACACATTATTTAACAGAATCCAATGAATGTATATGGTGACAATGGTGCAAAGACATACTGTATGAACCAACTTTACAAAGTTACAAGATTCAGCTGCTAGGGTTCTCACCCGCACCAAGCCCTGGCACCACATCACTCCTACCTCATCCACCTCCACTGGCTTCCAGTCAAGTCCTGCATCGACTTTAAGATCCTCCTCATCACCTACAAATCCATTAATTCCCTTGCCCCCTGGTACCTAGCCAGTAGCCAACCTCCTCCATCCCTACTGTGGTCTGTGGTCCTCTGACTCCGGTCTCCTCTCCATCCCCACCACAACCCACCAATACTAGACATGGCTATGTCACCAGCCACGCCGTGGGTCTTCACTTTACTCTACCTCTACCAAGAACAAATGCACTTGAGAGAACCGTAATGTATAGAGCTGCTGCAAACTGGAATTGTATACCTGTGAAGATAATGATGACCAGCAACACATTAACTTTTAAGAAAAAGTTGAAGTTAGTTTATTTAGTTAGTATTGTTAGTTTGGTTAGTTAGTTTAGTTCGTATTGTATTTGTGGCTAGAGCCACGAATGCGGAGACGCTGGGATCGCCTGTTCGATCCCAGCGCTCCACATTGCTTTCAGTTTAGCTGGTCGTCCGTACTAATACACATTGGCCGTATTAGGGGGTGGGAAACTGATGGGTGGGGATCGGGCGTTGTGGACAGCGACTCCTACAGGTCTGTTGGTGCGCCTGCGCAGTAGAATCAGGAAGTGTCTGGGGCAGCGTGAGCCTCCCACGCGTTACTCCTCGCCATTGAGAGATCGAGCTGCGCAGGTGAAAAGATGCGACTGCTGTTACCTCAAGTACCGGAGGGGACTTGTGCTATGTATGACTTAGTCCACATTGCAGCCGGCTTGTGGGAGGCAAGAAACAGCGTTCGTGACAGGGGAGGGTTGAATTGGATGATACGAAATTGGGATGGGAGAAAATATAGAAAAAATGGGAGAAAAAGTGGATCAAAAAGTTATGTGTTCGGACCCCAGGAAGAATAGTCTTTCACCCATGGGTGTAGACTAATGGGGATCCATAAAATAAACAAATAAACAAATCTGCGCACTGTCGGTCCCAGAGCCTTCTCTGTTGCCGCACCCACCCTCTGGAACTCCCTCCCTCCAAACATCCGCAACGCTACATCCCTGGACTCCTTCAAATCACAACTCAAATCTCACTTCTTCCACCAAATTTATCAATGACTCTGCCTGACTTCCCTCTTTTTACCCAATTGTTCCTCCGATTTCCTTCCCCTTAGTCCCCCCCCCCTCCTCTGTTAAGCGCCTTTCCTGAAAGGCGCTATATAAATTTAAGAAATTATTATTACACACATGACAGAATCTCATAATACAGTGACAACACAACCGCACACACAGTGACACTGCATAGTGAATCAATGACTCCAGTACTCGTTTCAACTGAACTTGGGTGGTTTTCTGAAATCCCGCGAGGCGTGAGCAGCTGTTGCAGGAAGACCACACTGGTCAGCTGTGGAGCGTGAGAGTGTACCGTGAAAACGTTGCGCTGAAAGCTAGCTTAGCTTTATATGAAAGATAAAAACAGCGGTTTATGTTGAACCATTTCACTGCCACACTACAGAAGGTTAACCATCGGTAGTGTGATAGTAAAGGGTTAACCTTCTGTTAGTGATGCACCGATGTGAAAATTGTGGCCGATACCGATAACCGATATTAATATTGCTGTTCTGGCCGATACCGATATTTACCGATGTCGATATCTCTGTATAGAAAACACTTTTTTATGATAATCAAATAAAGAGCTATTTTCCAAAACGCAATTTTTTTTTACTTTTGTAACTTATTTTCAGAAATTACTGATATTTTGAAACTATTTAAGGCCAAAACATGTAAAAAAAAAAAAAAAAACATAAAAAAAATATCGGTCCTATCTTGATATCGGTCCGATACCGATGTGTAAAAAAACGGCCATATCGGCCGATATTATATCGGCGGCCGATATATCGTGCATCACTACCTTCTGTAGTGTGGCAGTGAAAGGGTTAACCTGCTGTTGTGTGGCAGTGAAACAGTTAACCTTCTGTGTATTGTCGCAGTGAAAGGGTTAACCGTTTGGTAGTGCGGCAGTGAAAGGGTTAAGTGCATTTCCAAATTGCGCCAACATCATGTCACCCACTTTGCGTAGCGTTCCATGAGTGGAGTCCGGTTGCGGACAGAGTGGAGGTACAGTCATCGAATAATTACAAATGGTAACTGAGTGTTTTGACTAAACAATACACTTTAAGCATAGAGTATATTTCTGTGCATCGTTATGTCCGTGGAGGGAGACCCTGGGCCGACAGTGGCTCAGGAGGTAGAGCAGTCGTCTGGTAATCCGGAGGTTCCCAGTTAGATTCCCACTCCTCCCGGGCAGCGTGTCGAAGTGTCCTTGAGTAAAACACTTAACCCCTAATTGCTCCCGATGTGCAGGTTGGCACCTTGCATGGTTGCCTCCGCCGTTGGTGTGTGAATGTGTAAAATGTGAGGAACAAATTGTAAAGCGCTTTTGATAAAAGCGCTATATAAATGCAGCCATTTACTATTTACATAATAAAATCGGTAGTGTGCGACTGTGCATGTCAACAATTAAGCAAGCACTACTCGAGTAATTCATGAGTACTCGATCTGGGAAAACATTACACGTGCCTCATCCTTAATAGGAACAGCACGTGAAACTAGGTGGCATACCATCCCGCTCTCATTTAGTACCGCTGTGCATCAGCGTTAGCACCATGTAGTGTACGGTAGCATACAGTACAGTTAGCACCATGTAGCGTACGGTAGCATACAGTACAGTTAGCACCATGTAGCGTACGATAGCATACCGTACAGTTAGCACCATGTAGCGTACAGTAGCATACGGTACAGTTAGCACCATGTAGCATACAGTAGCATACGGTACAGTTAGCACCATGTAGCGTACGGTAGCATACGGTACAGTTAGCACCATGTAGCGTACGATAGCATACCGCACAGTTAGCACCATGTAGCATACGGTAGCATACGGTACAGTTAGCACCATGTAGCGTACGATAGCATACCGTACAGTTAGCACCATGTAGCGTACAGTAGCATACGGTACAGTTAGCACCATGTAGCATACAGTAGCATACGGTACAGTTAGCACCATGTTGCGTACGATAGCGCGTACGGTAGCATACGGTACAGTTAGCACCATGTAGCATACAGTAGCATACGGTACAGTTAGCACCATGTAGCGTACGGTAGCATACGGTACAGTTAGCACCATGTAGCGTACAGTAGCATACGGTACAGTTAGCACCATGTAGCATACAGTAGCATACGGTACAGTTAGCACCATGTAGTGTACGGTAGCATACGGTACAGTTAGCACCATGTAGCGTACGATAGCGCGTACGGTAGCATACGGTACAGTTAGCACCAGGTATCATACGGTACAGTTAGCACCATGTAGCGTACAGTAGCATACGGTACAGTTAGCACCATGTAGCGTACAGTAGCATACGGTACAGTTAGCACCATGTAGTGTACGGTAGCATACGGTACAGTTAGCACCATAGCGTACGATAGTGCGTACAGTAGCATACGGTACAGTTAGCACCAGGTAGCATACGGTACAGTTAGCACCATGTAGCGTACAGTAGCATACGGTACAGTTAGCACCATGTAGTGTACGGTAGCATACGGTACAGTTAGCACCATGTAGCGTACAGTAGCATACGGTACAGTTAGCACCATGTAGCGTACGGTAGCCTACGGTACAGTTAGCACCATGTAGCGTACAGTTGTAGCATACGGTACAGCCACGACTCAGGGAGGAGGAGAGTGTACGACCGTTTGAAGAACACTTCAATGTTTTAACGGTGCTCTTGAGAACCCATTAAAAAAAGTGATACGTTTACGTGCTCACATTCTTGTCTGCATGCGCTAATGGTTGTTCGCTCAGACCTACACCCGCCCAGTTAGCATTGTTGTCCTCGGGTAGGCCCACCTCATTCCACAATACCGTCTCCTAAGCCGTTAGAGGACTCCAGGCAGGCGCTGCTACGCCGCTTCATTAGTGTGTGTGTGTGTGTGTGTGTGCGTGTGTAGTAAATAGCAGACAGACCGCTTACAGGCTCAACCCACTATAAATGGACTTTTTCACAACTGAAATAAAGCCTCAAACATGACCCCAGAGAATTCACATAAAGAGTTGTGGCTACAAGGGGTGATACAAATACTAGACTCAAACTAGGAGAGCGGGGAGGGGGGGGAGGGGTTATTAATGGATGTTTTTTCTAACTTCACCATAGCACCAGACAGTAGGGCACATCTGGGGTGTGGGAAGGGACACACACACACACGCACACGTGCACGCGCACACACACACCATACTCTCATGTTCTATTCATGTCATCCTATCTGGACTCCAGCATGAAATATCCAGAACAAGACACATCCATATTATCTATTCTTAATTAATCCGAAATTTTGAATATTCTGCAGTCTGGAAGAAGCAAAAGCGGACTTGTTGTCAGGTGTCTCTCCTTGGTCCTTTGCGTCTCCTACGGCAGTTTCTCAGAAGGTGACGGAGGAAGAGCTTTTGGGTGAGGGCAGAGGTGTAGTTGTGATCTTTTGGAAACCAAGCCCTATTTCCTACTTTCCAATGATGAGTCTTTTCTTTTTCTCAGCACAATCCGCCTAGTTAGCCACAAACTAAGGCAAGTCAATGGAGTCGAGCTCTCGTCTATACAAGCTAGGCTCGAGTTACCGCTCTCCACACTATGTTAGCGCTGTGCCAATGCCGGAGAGGGGTCTGGCTGGACCAATTATCATTCCGCTATAGCGGGGAGGGGGGGGGGGGGGGGGAGGATGCTCTGGCTTGTTTGTATTTCTTCACAATCCTCCTTAATCATGCCTGGGCCGTGAAGGTGTCCTTGCAAAATAGGGTCACAGATAGCGGAAGGGGAGGAGAATTCCGACTGAAACAGTCGGCCAATGGCGTGCTTATACCCACAGTCTATATCCCGCCAGTGAGACTAATACTAGTTGACCAAAATCTAGTACTTTGGGTGCACTTTGGAGTAAATACTGTGTAGTAAATATCAGTTCAGTTTCACTGTGGAGTAAATACTGGAGTAAATATCAGTTCAGTTTCACTGTGGAGTAAATACTGGAGTAAATATCAGTTCAGTTTCACTGTGGAGTAAATACTGTGGAGTAAATATCAGTTCAGTTTCACTGTGGAGTAAATACTAGAGTAAATATCAGTTCAGTTTCACTGCGGAGTAAATACTGGAGTAAATATCAGTTCAGTTTCACTGTGGAGTAAATACTGGAGTAAATATCAGTTCAGTTTCACTGTGGAGTAAATACTGGAGTAAATATCAGTTCAGTTTCACTGTGGAGTAAATACTGGAGTAAATATCAGTTCAGTTTCACTGTGGAGTAAATACTGGAGTAAATATCAGTTCAGTTTCACTGTGGAGTAAATACTGGAGTAAATATCAGTTCAGTTTCACTGTGGAGTAAATACTGTGGAGTAAATATCAGTTCAGTTTCACTGTGGAGTAAATACTGGAGTAAATATCAGTTCAGTTTCACTGTGAAGTAAATACTGTGGAGTAAATATCAGTTCAGTTTCACTGTGAAGTAAATACTGGAGTAAATATCAGTTCAGTTTCACTGTGGAGTAAATACTGGAGTAAATATCAGTTCAGTTTCACTGTGAAGTAAATACTGGAGTAAATATCAGTTCAGCTTCACTGTGAAGTAAATACTGGAGTAAATAGCAGTTCAGTTTCACTGTGGAGTAAATACTGGAGTAAATATCAGTTCAGTTTCACTGTGGAGTAAATATCAGTTCAGTTTCACTGTGGAGTAAATACTGGAGTAAATATCAGTTCAGTTTCACTCAGGCCAGGAGCTTGAGCCGATATGAGGAACAGCATGGATTGTGCCGAGCAACGATTCTACTCTAATATCGCCGACATCATTGCTACAAACAGGAAATAAGGTTTCAGAGATCAAAACTATCTTAATAAGAAGAGATACATGTTTACCTATGTGGACAACTGGACAGCCATTTTTAACCCTTTCACTACCACACTACATAAGGTTAACCCTTTCACTACCACACTACAGATGGTTAACCTACTGTAGTGTGGTTCTGAAAGGGTTAACCCTTTGTATTGCGGCAGTGAAAGGGTTAACCTTCTGTATTGTCACAGTGAAAGGGTTAACAGTCTGTAGTGTGGTAGGGAAAGGGTTAACCGTCTGTAGTGCGATAGTGAAAGAGTTAACATTCTGCATTGTCACAGTGAAAGGGTTAACCGTCTGTAGTGTGGTAGTGAAAGGGTTAACATGCTGCATTGTCACAGTGAAAGGGTTAACCGTCTGTAGTGTGGTAGTGAAAGGGTTAACCTTCTGCATTGTGGCAGTGAAAGGGTTAACCGTCTGTAGTGTGGTAGTGAAAGGGTTAACCTTCTGCATTGTCGCAGTGAAAGGGTTAACCACCTGTAGTGTGGCAGTGAAAGGGTTAACAGTCTGTAGTGTGGTAGTGAAAGGGTTAACCTTCTGCATTGTCGCAGTGAAAGGGTTAACAGTCTGCATTGTGGCAGTGAAAGGGTTAACCGTCTGCAGTGTGGTAGTGAAATAGTTAACCTTCTGCATTGTCGCAGTGAAAGGGTTAACCGTCTGTAGTGTGGCAGTGAAAGGGTTAACCGTCTGTAGTGTGGCAGTGAAAGGGTTAACCGTCTGTAGTGTGCGGTGAAAGGGTTAACCGTCTGTAGTGTGGCGGTGAAAGGGTTAACCGTCTGTAGTGTGGCAGTGAAAGGGTTAACCGTCTGTAGTGTGGCAGTGAAAGGGTTAACCGTCTGTAGTGTGGCGGTGAAAGGGTTAACCTTCTGCATTGTCGCAGTGAAAGGGTTAACCGTCTGTAGTGTGGCAGTGAAAGGGTTAACCGTCTGTAGTGTGGCAGTGAAAGGGTTAACCGTCTGTAGTGTGGCAGTGAAAGGGTTAACCGTCTGCAGTGTGGCAGTGAAAGGGTTAACCGTCTGTAGTGTGGTAGTGAAAGGGTTAACCGTCTGTAGTGTGGCAGTGAAAGGGTTAACCGTCTGTAGTGTGGCAGTGAAAGGGTTAACCGTCTGCAGTGTGGCAGTGAAAGGGTTAACCGTCTGCAGTGTGGCAGTGAAAGGGTTAACCCAGTCCCGTCTCTGAGTGTTTACCTTGCGGTGAAGCAGCTGTGGCGTCGGCCCGCCTCCTCCCTCGATGTCAAAGCGCACGTTGTTGAAGAGCGCCACCGCATACTGCTGCTCGTACAGCCGGCACAGCTCCCCCATCACCTCGCCGCTGCGCACTGTGGAAGCACACACACACACACACACACACTCGTTAGGGTAGTGAAAGGGTTGACCATTTGCCGTGTGGCAGTGAAAGGGTTAACCTTCAGTATTGTCGCAGTGATAGGGTTAACCATTTTGTTGGTGTGGTAGTGAAAGGGTTAATTGGGATCATTTGGAATCAAGTGTTGATGAATAAAATAAACCGCGAGGTGTTTTCACGGGTAAGACGATTCAGTTATCAAAACACCTGTATGCTTCATCGATACAGTTCTCACACACACACACACACACACACACACACACACACACACACACACACACACACACACACACACACACACACACACACACACACACACACACACACACACACACACACACACACACACACACACACACACACACACACACACACACACACACACACACACACACACACACACACACACACACACACACACACACACACACACACACACACACACACACACACACACACAGCAGAGCCAATAGAGAGGAGAGGATGAGGAGGCCCACTGGTCCCTCCCCTTGTGCTGGACCACCATGGTGTGTGTACGCTAGTCGACAGCGAGGGACACAGAACTGTTTGGATCCCGTTTGAGTTGTGCCATGAATTACACATTATGATCAAGTCGAGTCAATTTAAGAGATAATTTGCGAGTAAAAAAAAAAAGGTTGACTGACAAGCAAGTTAGCCAAGCATTAGCTAGATAATAGCTAAGTATTTATTTAGCATAGCTAGCAGTATCGATGTGGTTTCTTTTGATGCTATAGGACAAAGCGGGGCTCGCAAGTCATTAGTAGTTCCAAGGTGTTTATTTGACAAAAAGGCAGATGCAACGTTTCGACCCTTCCGGTCTTCTTCAAGCATGAAGACAACACAACACTGACATCTTTTTATACAGGAAGTGAACTAAATTGAATATCAGCCCCACCTGGTGGCGTCTACCTTAATGATAAGCAAGCAGTGCAAAAATGCGGAAGCATTCGTCACCGCACGCCACTACGGTAAAGCGCCTTTCTTTTCAGGCCCGCTTTGGGAGCTGTCGCGCGGAAATAGGCTGTCTATTGCCATTCTCTTTGACAAACTCTAACCTTAACCAGCTCCTTAACAGCGCCTAAACTTAACCGTTCTAACCTTAACCAACTCCGAAACAATGCCTAACCTTAACCTTAACCTTAACCATGCCTAACCTTAACCATAGAAATTATATTGCCATTCTCTTTGACAAACTCTAACCTTAACCAGCTCCTTAACAGCGCCTAAACTTAACCGTTCTAACCTTAACCAACTCCGAAACAATGCCTAACCTTAACCTTAACCTTAACCATGCCTAACCTTAACCGGCGAAAGAATACACGTTAAAAAAAAAATCACGTTAAAAAAAAAATATTCGATGGGATTCGAACTCGCCAGCAAACAAGCCATAGGATCCACAGCCATGTAGTCTTGCCAATTGAGCTATTTCTAGATACTGAATAAGGGGCGGTGACATATATATTGAGCTCCGCTCGTGTCGAACCAAGGCGGGATCTCATGCGCATGCGCGGGCACCTCGCGCGAGCACGCCGCCGCCGGTGCACGCACGGGCGCTGGGCGGCGGAAAATGAAAGGCGCATTACCGCACGCCACTACGGTAGAATGCTTCCGCATTCTTGCACTGCTTGCTTATCATTAAGGAAAAGGCCACCTGGTGATCAGGAGCGGTCCCAAGATTTGCATGATACATTTTATACATGATTAAGTAACAATTTCTTTTCATTTGAATTTTTTTTGAAGATTTGAGAAATATCTATATTAAACACAACATTAAGACATACGGAATGGGGATGAAAAAAGCCCAGTAGCTTTACATTTTAAAAAGGCACACCACAATGTCTCATCACTAAGATACCTTGGAATAGAGAGAGTGCATCTTCCAAGACGAGGGGGAGATATAGATAATCTCCTACTGAGGAGAGAAGTATGGTGGATCCATTATGTTAAAACGATGGCACCAACAGGACTCAATGAGGACTTTGACATTAGACCTTATTTGTAAATTTAACTTATAGAGGGAGACAGTTAATGGACTTTTTTTTTTTTTGTGTTTTTTTCATTTGTTTTCAGTGACTAACACTGCTGTAAATTATGTCTTAATGTTGTGTTTAATATAGATATTTCTCAAATCTTCTAAAAAATGTCAAATGAAAAGAAAGTTACTTAATCATGTATAAAATGTATCATGCAAATCTTGGGAGCGCCCCTGATCACCAGGTGGGGCTGATATTAAATTAAGTTCACTTCCTGTATAAAAAGATGTCAGTGTTGTGTTGTCTTCATGCTTGAAGAAGACCGGAAGGGTCGAAACGTTGCATCTGCCTTTTTGTCAAATAAACACCTTGGAACTACTAATGAGTTGCGAGCCCAGCTTTGTCTTATGTATTACTGTTTTTACAGTTTGGCTCAGCACCAACAAACGGAGGATGTGTGTTATTTATTTTTTCTGATTCTTTTGATGCTATAACATAACGTTAGCTAGCTGACAATTAGGCTTGGGCGGTATGACGGTATTATGGTATACCAGGGTATTTATAAATGCCGATGGTATTGAAAATCAATACCGTAAAAACCGTCAAAATCACAGATGCGCTTCAGTTTATATTACAGTGAAACAGAGTTTTGAGTGTAGTGCACACACGCGCCAGCAGAGGGCGAGACCAGTCCTCACTAGTGGAGCGAGTGGGTCACAACGGTGTTCACGTTTTACGGTAATGTTGCGACAGTGCTGTGAAAATACCGTAAAGCGTTGTGGTAACGAGACGAGTTGGTTTGTGTTGTTGTGCACTAGTGGAGCAAGCAAATAATCCGTCTCTTATTATATGTGAACTAAAGAGTACAAGGTTTACACAACAGCCCCCACCCGCTTTTTTATTGTATTTGTACCGTCCTGTACTATCCGCTGTCAGCTGTTTATCTCTCTCTGTGAGCTTGATTAACTAGCGTTAGCTCACGTTAACTAGCGTTAGCTCTGCGGCTAATCTTAGATTACCCTGAACTAAATCAATGACTAGGTTATAAAGCAGGGGTGTCAAACTCATTTTCACAGAGGGCCACATCAGCATTATGGTTGCCCTCAAAGGGCCAAAGACCGTATAAATGTTAATGTAATGTAAAATAAATGTCACAGTCAAGAGGGGCAGAACTAACAACTGTGAGCTGCAAAGAACACGTGGGACAGATGTAGCAGATGTTACAAAAACAAATGGCTGCACACAACCTTGCAGAGGCCATACATCCAACTAATGTAAGATAGTTAAATTAACTTTAATTAACAGATTGCAGAATGGGTACAGTACAGTAAAGCTTGATACACACAATTGTTAGGGGGATGGAGACCAGAGAAAGACTTTCGATTTGTTTACATCAGGGTCCCCCATTTTCAATTTGTAATGAAATTGCTATTATGTGTCTGCATGAACACACAACTGTAATTTTATTCAAAAATAACAAAATAAGGGTTGTCTCAGTTCACAACTATATTATATATATTGGTCAAGTTTTGGGTGGGACTTGTTTGACTTGTTTGACGAGTTGTTTGTTTCAACTCGTCCGAGCAAGACCTTAAAGTGAGGAAGGCACTTGCGTGGAGGGCTCTGAACGGCATGACCAGTGTGTGGAAATCCAACCTCCCCCGTCAAATCAAGCTCAACTTCTTTCATGCAACAGTTGAGTCTGTCCTTTTGTATGGCAGTGAATGCTGGACCTTGAAGCCCACCCTGCAGAAGTCCTTGGATGGGTGCTACACCAGAATGATGCGTGTGGTGCTCAACATCAACAGGGATGAGCATGTCACTAATGCAAACTTGTATGGGGGGGTGCTAAAGGTGAGCGATAAAGTGGCAGTCAGGAGAATGAGGCTGGCAGGTCACTGCCAGAGACATCATGAGATGCCAACCAGCAAACTTGTACTGTGGGATCACGAGGACGTCCCACATTAACCTACGTGGACGTACTCAGGAGAGATGTGGGAACAGAAAGCACCGGCGAGCTAGCCAGATGCATGGAGGACCGGGATGACTGGAAGCACCGATGGAGGGCCCGTCCGAGTAGGCCTGCCACGATAACACATTTTGCTGGGCGATTAATTGCCCCCGAAAATATCGCGATAAGCGATATTATTGCGACCGGTTAGAGAATTTTTTTTTGAGAATTTTATTTCCCAAAACTTTTATTTTGAAGCCCACCGCTCCGTCTTTTCCGGTGTTTTAGACTTTTATTTTGAAGCCCACCGACCGGACCGGAAGTATTGTTGTGATTATCCTAGCACTAGGCACTGCAGCACGACTCGAAACTACCTACTACGTTATAATAAATGAATTCATGTTTAACTTGTCCCCGTGTCCAGTCCTTTGACTAGCCCCACCCGTTCATTGTAAACAATGATGCATGTAATTGTATTAAAGTTATTCTGTGTTGTAGCTATGTTATACGTTGTATTTCGTTTGTTAGCTATAGCTAATGTTGTTAGCATTGAATGAGAATCAACACTCGATCTTTCATCTTTATTTAGCAGTCCAGTTTCTCCGGGCAGTAGCGAGTAACTACTTGGGTCTAAAAATAGCTAACGTTACACTATAAATAACGCTACTTGGTTAAAAGGAGCAACACTATTGAGAAATGTAGTTAAGCTATGAGGCGTTGCCCCACGGAGCTCCTGTGCTGTGCTCTGTAGTAAAGCCAGCGGCCCGCCTCCCAACACGGACAGTGACTGACAAGGGGCACTGGTTCCGCCTCATTAAAACAAACGCGCAAATAGCAATTAATCGCGCCCGTCAAAATCATTGCATTAATTTTAATTATCGCGGCAATTAATCGATTTATTGCTTATCGCGGCAGGCCTACGTCCGAGGACGACCTAGATAGATGTTTGCGTCCCTACAGCTTCTTATTCAATTGAGCGAGATGCTCGGTTATGTCACACAGCCAGTTTGCATCTGACAGTTCAGACAATATTTCTTCAACCCTTTGTTACCTATTCCGCCTGGATCTTTTTTGTATTTTGGGCTGTAAAATTGTCAAAGAATGTCTGAGGAGTAAGTGCTTTTGGCTTTTTTCCTTTGTTACTTCATCAATACCTCAGATGTTCAACATACATGTATGTGTAAGAATGTGTAATAACTAAGGCTGTCAAAGTTAAAGCTTTATTAACGCATTAACCCACAATTATTTTAACGCCGCTATTTTTTAACCCAAGATTAATGTTTAAAAAAATATATATATATATCATTTTTTTTTTTACCAGAGCTCTTGGGGGCCACATCAAATGACGTGGCGGGCCACATTTGGCCCGCGGGCCATGAGTTTGACACCTATGTTATAAAGCATTCGAGTAGTTTTCATTGCACATAGAAGTAGCCAAACAGCGGGAGCATTTCGGGAGCATATGACCAAAACCCAGGCAATTTCGAGCCCTTAAGGAATCAAATAGTCTGCCATGGCTAGGCTACATGCTAACGCTAACGGTGCAGGCTTCTGACTACCATTCTGAGAGCTAACGATGATTTGTTTACTTGGTAACACGGGTTGCCCCGCCCCCCCCCCCCCCCCCGCTGATGAAAATGAAAGTCATACCGTCGTATACCGTATACCGGGGTATTATGTCATAATGGTATGATACCGCCCAAGCCTACTGACAATCACACTTTTTTCAAACATTGTGTGTGTAATTCATGGCACGATTCAAAAATATTTGTATTTTTCGCTGTCTACTAGCCATTCATATTTAAATTTCTTTAAATAGGGTCCCATTGGGGTCTAGCGGGAGGGGAGGAGCCTCTCTACAGGCTTCAATGAACAGCACACCCCACTCCCCCATCCAAGGACCCATGTTATCGTTTAGAAATCTCAGCTTGCAGAGTGTGACCTTGCAAAAGCCTTATCTTGCTCTGTACAAAATAAATAATGTCTCCCTGCTGAAAGTCAAACACAGCCTTGACAGAATGCCCAGAATTTCACACCGTTCTGTTCCTGCTTTATCGGCGTGTTCACAACTCCACACACACACTACACCACTGTTTGCCATCGCCGGAGTTAGCCTTCACACAGAGACGACGCTCTCACATTGTATATTCAACACGAGATCACGCTCTCAACCCGTTCATCAGACTAAAAAGACCTCACTTCACTCTCTCAACCCGTTCATCAGACTAAAAAGACCTCACTTCACTCTCTCAACCTGTTCATCAGACTAAAAAGACCTCACTTCACTCTCTCAACCCGTTCATCAGACTAAAAATACCTCACTTCACTCTCTCAACCCGTTCATCAGACTAAAAAGACCTCACTTCACTCTCTCAACCCGTTCATCAGACTAAAAAGACCTCACTTCACTCTCTCAACCCGTTCATCAGACTAAAAATACCTCACTTCAGGGAGCAACCATCTCAAGTTTATACAACTCTTTCAACTAAACGTATCGTTCCAAACGTTAAAAAAAAAAAAAAAAAAAAAAAGATATATCTCAATTGCTTGTTTACAATCCCGGGGGCTCTTATAGATCTCGAGTGTGGGGCTGTAACTGTAGCGTGAGGAGGGGAACGGTCTGGTGGGTCGGTCTGATTGGGTCTCGGAGCTTAAAGAGAAGAGGACGAGTTTGGAGGCAGGCCAGACCGAGGGGGAGAGAACTGGTGCCAAACTCCTCCGAGGAGAGGAGGCCCGCTGGGCCCACCCAGCAGAACCACTTCACTCACCAGTGTAGAGGGATAACCCACATTCTAACGGGACGACGCACAGGGTACAAGATGCACAGGGTACAAGATGCACAGGGTACAAGACGGACAGGGTACAAGACGCACAGGGTACAAGACGCACAGGGTACAAGACGCACATGGTACAAGATGCACAGGGTACAAGACGGACAGGGTACAAGATGCACAGGGTACAAGACGGACAGGGTACAAGACGGACAGGGTACAAGACGGACAGGGTACAAGATGCACAGGGTACAAGATGCACAGGGTACAAGACGCACAGGGTACAAGACGGACAGGGTACAAGATGCACAGGGTACAAGATGCACAGGGTACAAGATGCACAGGGTACAAGACGCACAGGGTACAAGACGGACAGGGTACAAGACGGACAGGGTACAAGATGCACAGGGTACAAGACGGACAGGGTACAAGACGGACAGGGTACAAGACGGACAGGGTACAAGACGGACAGGGTACAAGACGGACAGGGTACAAGATGCACAGGGTACAAGACGGACAGGGTACAAGACGGACAGGGTACAAGACGGACAGGGTACAAGACGGACAGGGTACAAGACGGACAGGGTACAAGATGCACAGGGTACAAAACGGACAGGGTACAAGACGGACAGGGTACAAGATGCACAGGGTACACGTAGGGCTGGGCGATAAAACGATAATTATCGCGATATATTTAAAAAAAATCTATAAAAATAATATCGATTATTTCATAATTAGAACCAGAGACAGTGGACAGACTTGTCTTTCTTGCCTGCAACTTAAAGTAATGGCTTTGCTTGTCCAAATGACAATACTGACCAAATTGAGATATATTTTTCTCTTGTCCATTTATTTCGTTTCCAATTTAAAATACAGTTTGAAACAGTCTGTACACAGTAGGCTATGTGTGCTAGCAGAGCTAGTCTCCAGTCGCGAGTCACGGTGCACGTGTGCGGTGGTTTGTCCACCAAAAAAGCGCCAAAAGATCGAAAATAAACTAGCAGAGCCAGAACTGTTCAACTCCCCTGGAGCCACAGCCAGCAGAGAAGCCTGTTTACTTTCGCTTTTAAACCAGCTGCAGCCTGAGAACTGGAGTGTGGAGTGGGACTCTCATTGGTGAAGTGTAACGCGTGGGAGGGCACACTATCTCCACCAAGTCCTGCCCCCGCTGAGCAAGCGCCGAGACCTGACCTGTAGGTGTCGCTGTCCACAACGCCAGATTCCCACCCACCAGCTTCCCACCCCCTAATACTGCCAATTGTATTAGTATGAACGACCAGCCAAGCTGGTAGCAATGCCGAGAGCTGGGCTCGAACCCAGCATCTCCTGCGTTGGTGACGGGCGCAATCTCCGCTACGCCACCTGACCGCCCTACTCCCCCAATATTTATGTGGTTATATTTTAAGAACCCAGAGTACTTACTCCTTACGTTCAAACGACTGTCATCCGCTACATATCCCCAAAGTTCGCACTAAATTCGGCAAGCGCTCCTTCATGCACTTTGCACCCGCTGCCTGGAGCTCACTACAGAGCACTCTGGACCTGAAGGAGCCAATTTCTCTTAGAACATTTAAGAATCTTGTGAGTAACTTGGAATCAGCCTAATATCGTTCTTGCTCCTGCTTTATATGAAAGGCCCATTATTTACTCTATTGCTCTGACCAGACTGTATCTGGTCAATCTGTTGTTGATTTGGTATCATTTTATTGTGTCATTTTGCATCGTCTGTTTTAACTGTCGAATTACAATGTTTTAAGCTGCCGTCTTGGCCAGGCTTCCCTTGGAAAAGAGATCATTGCGTCTCAATGGGACTGACCTGGTAAAAAAAAAAAAAAATAAATAATAATAATAATAATAATAATAATAATAATAATAATAATAATAATAATAATAATAATAATAATAATAATAATAATAATAATAATAATAATAATAATAATAATAATAATAATAATAATAAGTAGACTGGTGGGACTGGGTGAAGAAATGGGAGGGGACACGGAACTACGACAGTGTGTCATTGTTTGGTTAATCAGTTAGCCTATAGGTCAATTGATCCACCTCTTTTCTCGATCCTCCAATCACAACCGTCAGGTTGATTGTCTGGTGTTTTAGATGCGGAACCACCAAGGAGGGTTGAACTGAGGTGAACTTGGTTAAACCGCAACTTGTGTGATTGTGTGAAATTGATGGCTCACTCAAGAGAGGCTGAAGTCAAATAAATCCTCATTCCAGAATCCATCCGGTTTCCTGTACAGGTGCCACCCAGGGTGTGAAATACTGAGCAACCAAGTGCAACAAGGAAGCACCGTGTACGTGCATTACAGGTGAAACGCCCCTGGGTCAGATAGCTGGATCACCGTTTGCACAACCGATGACTAGCGCAAAGCAGCAAACATCCCAGACGGCAAATAAAAGATGACATCACAGCAGATAAAAACGGACTACATATCTTTCATCTTAATGTAAATAGCCTCAGGCACAAACTGGAAGAAATAAGACAACATTTCAGTAGCGGAAAGGTAAACATACTATGTTTCTCAGAAACTAAACTGGACTTATCAGTAACGGACCCGGAAATTGAATTAGAGAACTATTCTTTAGTCCGCAATGACAGGAACAGGCATGGAGGAGGTGTCTGTATGTACATTCATAAAGACACTAAATTTATTAACCGTACAGACCTAGATCATGAGGCTATTGAAACTGTTTTTGTAGAAATTCTATTTGAAAGGGCTAAATCTGTTCTAGTCGGCACAATTTACAGACCGCCAGACCAAAATGGCTTTTATGATGTGTTGGATGCGTGCTTAGCTGGAGTTGAGGATACAGAAATTATTCTTATTGGGGATTGGAACACGGATATGCAACAAAAAGATGCACCCGTCTTCAAATCCTACAATAGGTTTTGTGATCTGCACGGCCTCAGCCAACTAATCACACAACCCACACGTGTGTGTGAGTCAACTCAGACTACCATTGACCTCATCCTGACCTCTGACAAGTCCAAGATCGCCAATAAAGGGGTTATAGCATGCGGGTTAAGTGATCATCATTATATGATATTCTGTACGCGCAAAAAGCTAAAACAAAAGGCTGGCTGTCACAAAACAGTCACATCTAGAGACCTCAAAACCTACTCTAGCGAGGCCTTTAACCTTGAACTGGAGAGTCTGGACTGGTCAGATGAGCTCAATGGTACACTGGTTGAAGAAACATGGCTTGGCTTCAAACCAAATTTTCAACGATACTAAACAACATGGCCCCCCTAAGAACCACCAGGGTAAAAAATCGCGCTGAGCCGTGGATGCACGCTGAAATACTGACCGCTATGAAAACCAGAGACAAAAAATGCTCAGAGTTTCGTAAAAGTCAGTCAAAGCTTACCATAAGCACGAGCAGTGAACTCCAAGCCCACGTGACTGAACTCAAACTGGAAAGAAACAGACTAAGAAATGATGTAAACTCCATGATCAAAACAGCAAAAAAAGAAATTCATCAATGACAAAACCGAGGAAAACAAAAACAAACCACGTGAACTTTGGAAATTACTCAATAACCAACTAGGCTGCAGTAAAAAACTTAAAACCAGATTCTCAAACATAAACATAAAGACAGACAACACGCTCATCACAGAAAAGCTGGATGTAGCCAATTACTTAAATAGTTTCTTCACAAACATAGCCACAACACTGGTAAACAAACTACCCTCCCACTCAGGGCATTATGGGGTAGAACACATAGTAGCATACTACAAGAACCTAGGGGTCCACAAAGACGACTTCAAACTGGAAATGGTAACAACAGATGAGGTACTCAAAAAACTGAGCGCCCTCCAACCCAACAAGGCCACTGGCCATGACAACATCCCCTCCAAATTCCTCAGAGACTCAGCAGCCGCCATCACCCCAGTCATCACACACATAATAAACCTCTCCATAAAACAGGGACACAAAATTGTATACGAACAGGTTGAAAAATACCTTGCGGAAAAAAATCTAATCTACAAATTCCAATCTGGCTTCAGAACATCCCACTCCACTGACACATGCCTTCTCTATTTAAACGACCACATCAAACAAGAGGTGGACGCGGGCAAATACTGCGGCATGGTCATGCTGGACCTACAAAAGGCCTTCGACACTGTCAATCACACCATTCTGATTGACAAGCTAAAAGCAATTGGTTTTGATAGTCTATCAGTGAGCTGGATGCAATCCTACCTGGAGGGGAGAGAGCAGATGGTGGAGGTAAACGGTACCCTAAGTAAGTAAGCTGTGGTGTTCCACAAGGAAGCATACTAGGTCCGCTACTGTTCCTAATTTATGCAAATGACATGTCGTCAGCTTGTGACTGCAACTTGTTCCTGTTTGCGGACGACTCAGCCCTGCTGGTCTCTGACAAGAACAAGTTACAGGTTGAAAAAACCCTCAGCTCAGAACTAGGCAAAATCTGCATATGGCTCGCTGATAACAAACTATCATTACACATGGGCAAAACAGAGTCCATTCTCTTCGGTTCAAATAACAAACTCAGCAAGACCGACGGCTTCTCAGTTACAGTGGGTGACAATATTGTCACAAGGAAAGAAGATATTACCTACCTGGGTTCCATCCTAGAGGCAAATCTTTCCTGTGACAAAATGGCATCCAATGTAATAAAAAAAGTCAACCAACGAACTCGATTCTTGTACCGGATCTCCTCACTGGTAAACAAGAATACCCTGAAGACTCTAGCAGGAGCACTCATTCAAGGGTACTACGACTATGCTTGCACCTCATGGTACCAAAGCACCTCAAAGGCGCTAAAAACAAAATTACAAACATCTCAAAACAAACTGGTCAGACTACTGCTTGACCTTACTCCTAGAACCCACCTCACCCCTGCCCACTTTGACAACCTAGGATGGCTTAGAGTAGATGACAGAGTACAGCAACTTGCAATGGGCCTGGTCTACAAGATACACTACACGACCAAGGTACCCATGTACATGACAAAATACTTCCCAAAGGTCAGTGAATACCACGATCACAACACCAGAGGGAGCTCCACAAATCATGTTAAACCCAGATTCGGCTCAAACAAGGGACTAAACACGTTTCGCAATTATGCCACATCAATGTGGAACGCCCTACCCAAAGCTGTAAAGGAATGTGAATCACTACCCACTTTCAAAAACACTCTAAAAAAACACCTAAGGGAGACTGCAACTCGAAACTGGCCCCTGTAAATGTCCGAACACAACCCCCTCCAATGTACAGTAAATTACCAAGTATGGTCTTGTCAATAATCCAATGTACAGTGTTTGTTTGTACAGGTGTACAGTGTCCCCCACCCACCCCTCCTTCTTTCTCCTACCCCCCCCCCCCCCACTCCTACCCAACCCTCCCCCCAACCCACCCATCCACCTCCAATGTACAGTCCCCCCCCACCCCCACCTACCCAATCCAATGTACAGTTTCTACGTCTAATGTATATACTCTTTTCTTTCTGGACTCTTTTTGTATCACAAACAGTACTGTAATTGCAAATCTGGTATGTCATAAATGTATAGATGTAGCAGTACTGTCTATCGGTATGTCATGTATGTCACATATGTTACGATGAATTGAAAATGGGGGACCCTGATGTAAACAAGACGAAAGTCTTTCTCTGGTCTGCATCCCTTAACAATTGTATGTATTGAGCTGTACTGTACCCATTCTGCAATCTGTTAATAAAGTTTTCAATCAATCAATCAACAAATCCACACCACGCTATAGTCCTCTCTTAACCCCAAGTCGTCCCATCCCTGACGAGTCAGTCACCACCACCACCACTGCAGCCTCCCCCTAACTCTCCTCACGTCATGTCGACCCAGACAGACACTTCGGTCTCTCAACCCAGATAACCAGAGGTGGAATCTAATAGGGCTTGTACCGAATGCTTCGAAGCTTCGATCATAATGTTGACATTCAAATTCTAAATCAACATTCAAAAAATCTTTATTAAAAAAAAAGATGTATTCTTTTTTTGTCTATTCATTCTGTTTCAACCAATGGGTTTTTTCTTCACAGTTGCAGATAAAGATTAGGCTACACTAATATTATAGTATTATACTATAAGACGACACCATCACTATCGTACCAACCGTGCCCTTATTGGATTATTTATGTTGACGAAACTGATGAGTTATATTCATTAACCCTTTCACTGCCACATGACAGCCGGTTAACCCTTTCACTGTGACAATACAGAAGGTTAGCCCTTTACTATCACACAACCGACGGGTGGCGATGCTCCATCATTAGCATCATTAGCTCCGCGGATGCAGAGCTAATGATGTAGCATCGCTGTCGGTTGTGTGATAGTAAAGGGTTAACCTTCTGTCGTGTGGCAGTGAAGGGTTAAAGAAAGTTGATTTAATAAAAAAAATACTAATTTAATCGATAATCACTATTTAAATTGAGGATTTAGTTTAAGGATATAATTTTTTTTCTTTTTAAATAAAAAAAATATGACAACAGACCATTGGAAGCTTCGTTCGAATACTTCAATAGAAGCTTCGAATGTTAAAAAATGACATTCGGTACAGCCCTAGAATCTAATAATATCGCATTAAAACCTCACAGAGGACACCAGAGCGCCAGAGAGGCCATGTCCCAGCTATTAATCCCCCCCAAAGATGATTGCAAGTGGTCATAGGTTAGCTCTCGAGAAGGCATGTGGTGATAAAAGGCAGAGGGAGCGTTGTTTGCTAGCCAGCCAGCTGGATGGATGAAGAGGAAGTCTCAGAGGAATGTGATCATTAGCCATGGGGGGGGGGGGGGGGGGGTATGAGGGGGCCGCAAGGAGAGTGAACATTTAGTCCAACTAGTGATGGAAGGAAACCTGGAAATCAGTTTACTGGGTTTAGATCAGAGAGAAAGGGAGAGTGAGAGAGAGTGAGAGAGTCAGTCGGTCAAAAAGGCTAGCCCAGGTTTCAGAGTAGATCCTGATTACGTAGAGAGAGAGAGAGAATCAGTCGGTCAAAAAGGCTAGCCCAGGTTTCAGAGTAGATCCTGATTACGTAGAGAGAGAGAGAGAGAGAGAGAGAGAGAGAGAGAGAGAGAGAGAGAGAGAGAGAGAGAGAGAGAGAGAGAGAGAGAGAGAGAGAGAGAGAGAGAGAGAGAGAGAGAGAGAGAGAGAGAGAGAGAGAGAGAGAGAGAGAGAGAGAGAGAGAGAGAGAGAGAGAGAGAGAGAGAGAGAGAGAGAGAGACAGACAGACAGTCAAAAAGGCTAGCCCAGGTTTCAGATTAGATCCTGAGATTATGTAGAGAGAGAGAGTCAGTCAAAAAGGCTAGCCCTGGGCCCTATTCCCCGTACCTGGTTCAACTAAGTCGATCAAGAGTCCCATTATCCAGATTCAATTAACCCGATGTTTGAATCCGGGATTTTCCTGTTCCTCGAAGGTGGATTCAGTCTCGTTCATTTGAACCAGATTTGAGACTCAGGATAATTGCGCGCGCCCGCCTCAGCTGAGAAGACAGCAAGTGTCGATAGCAGAAATCCTGATCTTCTAACGGCATTGATTGATTGATTTAAAACTTTATTAACAGATTGCAGAATGGGCGTGCCTGCTGGCAGTATAGGCTTATGGAATGAATAATCAAATGAGATCTTGCTAGCGAAAATAATTAGTTCAGCTCTTTCAGAATAACGATAAAAACAAGCCCAAATAGTATATCTAATTGATACGAATTATATCATGAGGATATCTGTATGTGCTTAGGACGGGTATTATGTACTATATAAATACATGGTTTCCAAAGAGAGGCTTGGAGGGAGGCTTGCAGTTACACTATTAATCAGGTTTTAATCTGTTTCGGACCTAATCCATACATGCATTGAATTGATTACCATTTGGTTTATACCAGTGACACCTCATGTTCATCATCAGATAACAGTGCTTGAAAAGATAAATGCATTTTCTCAAATTCATTCATCAAAAACGTCAAAGGCTCATTCAATTTATCAAGTCACGTCACGTCATCAAATCCATCAAACAGCGCATCTCCTCATATATTTTAATCCCAGTTACAATATCACAATAACGTGTGACACTGTCCACAGATTCAGATTCCTCATAATTCATATCCACAATCCGCGCATAGACGCTTCAGCTTGAATGAAACGCATCCGGGTGCTCCGTTAAGCAAATACACAGCGAAGAATATTAAACTAATCAGAGCCAAACACCCGATAGGTTTCATTCATTAAAAATATCCCAGCGGGATTCACATTTGCAATGATCCGTTTAGTCCGTTATTAAAATAACTGTGTGTGTCGCGACTCGCGAGCGCCGTATCCGTATAAATATGACGTGCATTATATAGGACAAAGTAAATTCATAGGCTGAATATGATTTATTATCAGCGTTACTGCAGATGCAGACCTATTATTTTACATTTCAAACGAAGCACAAAAACATAATTCAGAATGGCATAATGGGATCTAGACTGAGAAATATTTCAGGAAGGGAGCTGGGATTTCTTTGCGGGGGCGTGGCCATAGTTCATCCAGCTAACTGAACTTAACCCTGCCCTCGACCAGGTTCAAACTTTTTGATCTGTTGTCATAGTGATTTAGACAATTGAGCGTCAGGGAATGGAAAGGTCTGGCTTAAGTCAAGCTATGCTGAAAATTATCCGGCTAACTCAGTTAGCCAGGTACGGGGAACGGGGCCCAGGTTTCAGGTTAGATCCTGATTGGGCTGACGGTGATTTGGAGGAATGTTATCATACATATTGTGACTACTATATAATATATGGGTCATTGACGGATAAGACTTTTCAATAGGCCAATTTTAAAATACAAAAAATAAGGATATATTTGGCCATTTTTCAAACATTTGGAATGTAGTGTATACATGCATTTATGGAAAAAAAAATTAAGAGATTTTAGTGTTTTTAAAGTTGAATTAATAGGACATGGCCTTAATAAAAGTAATTTGGGGCGACCGTAATTTATCTCAAAATTAATATATTTCCTTAACATTACTAATATTTTAACAGGTATCAGTAATTAAATATACATCTTAAGAAAGACAGGCTTGTGTGCCCTTTAATTTTTTGTAAACCATGATTTCACAAGTTTATTCTATAAAATAAAAGTCCCACAATTGTGTTTTCTTGATGGTCGCCCCAGATGATATTTCATAAAATTAACATATGCGGACAACATTTGTTTGTATATTATGATGGAAGTATATGTGCAAATGCTTCATAATTTTGTCAATGAATGCAAAACATGTTTGAAATTATGCCAAATAGGGCAAGGGAAATATTTAAATAGATTTAAAGTGATTTTAATCCGGTTGTCCAAATAGAAGTCAATGCTGGACGGTCGCCCCACATGGACATTTGACACTTCAGATAGCAGAAAAATTACCAATAACTCAAATGTTTGGAGGAGTTAGAGTGGGTCTGTATATGGGGAAGGTATTAGAGATACATGTAATCTTTTTATGGATTTTAATGTTTTTTTTTAAGGTAAGAAATTCAGTGGGACAGAAAAAATAGGCGTCACGTCATTGACCCATATGCAACAATCAAATTGCTCCCATCCTAGGTTGTATGCGTATGTGGCAGGGAGCTGGTACCCCTTCGGGAATACAACATGGTAACATGCTCTTTGAGTCAGAGGCGACTCTTTGACTGGTTTCAGAATCACACTAGAAGCAACAATGTGGTATTGTTGTGTATATGTGTGACTCCAATGAGTCACACAGCACTCAGACAACATGCCCATCAGATAATCCATTGTGCGTGTGAGGGAGCAAACATCATCACGGAGCCGACAGCAGATCAGTGCTCAGGCTTTACTAACCAACATATTTCAGCAAACGGCTCAGCGGGATGGTTTTCAGGCATCTCTTTGAACATCATATGATCCCAGTTGAGACTCTGCGTCAGAGTGGTTCCTTTGGAACACAGTCGACACCAGGGCTGACCTCCACTAAGGATTTGTATACTTTGATTGGCCGAAATTTGCAGATAGTCAACTTACCCCCCTCCCCACAATGCTAAATAATTTTTTTTGTTTTTGTTCATCATTCCATTTGGGCTGTGGGGGGTGCTTAATGTCTGAAGGAGTCGACTGAAGGCTCCTTGTGCTCTGCGAAAGCATGCAATTGGTCCACTGATGGATACATCTTGATATTTGTCTAGTCTAGTGTGTTCATTAGACGGGTGAAATCCTCTTTCAGTGCCTCTGTGCCTGTTTTCTTAGGCAGTTAGCCTCGCTGGTATGCGCGCCAATCGCGTTGCCACGCTTCTAGGCCTCTTTTCTTTTGGAAAGAATGATAAAAAAAAGAAATTAAAAAAAGAACATTATAATATTATATTATTTAAAGAAAGGTTTTGCATTTGACTAAGAGGTTGGCAGTCGACTACGGCTCCTTTCGATCGATTAGTGGACTATTCGACTAATCGGGGTAAGCCCTAGTTGACCCACAACAAAGTTCGTCTGAGGGAAGAGACGGTTGTGATTCAGAGGATCAAGAACAGAGGGTGGGGTTAGAGATTTCAATCAATCACTCAATTGCCACTTGGCGTGGTCACAAGACCACTAGATCTCAATCACCTAACCGAAGCAAATCAATGGGCTCATTCATCTCAGACAAATGAAGGCAGAAGGGCAGGAGATCTACTGGAGATAATGGCGCCTTTATGTTTGTCCGTCCTCATCCCCCGTTTAGCAACTCTCCAGTCGACTCAGTAACTCCACTGACCACATGGGGACATCCGTCTGCACCGAGGAGGGCTTACACCGACTAGACAGGTTTCCTAGTTCCTAGGTTACGCCAATGGGGGCTTTGTTTGTTTCAGTGCCCTTTCATTTCCCCAAAAAAAAACTGTGAAACAACTGTGAAAATATTTTGGGACATTTTTCCCAAGACGGTTCTGGTAACATCCCATGTTGGTGTTGTCTGGGACGTGGCCGTCACTCTGTTCAGATCTGTGGGCGGAGGTTCTCTTCAAAGTGTGACAGTAAAGGATTTCTGCACTTTGTGTTTGACTGCCTCAGTGTGTGTGTGTTTTTACATGTGTATGCGTGTAAAGGGGCTATTTAAGGTTAAGCAGGCAGCGGTGAGGGAGTTAAGGGGCTATTTAAGGTTAAGCAGGCAGGGGTGAGGGAGTTAAGGGGCTTGGGATGAATGTAGTCAATGGACGGTCCCCAGAAGGATAGCAAAACTTAGCACGCTGTGTGTGTGTGTCTACCGATGTACTGTCAGATATTCTTGACGCTGACGTAGGCTACTCCTTGACCGTTTCTCCAGAAAGTGGAAGTTTATTAAATAAAGTACAGTTCCACAGAAAGGTTGGGACAGTCACAATAATGATCAACATGCGTTTATTGGCTGTAGATAAAATAGGGCTAGTTCCATCAGCCATTCCTAAAAACAGTTTGTGGTCAGGATGTTGTATAACATGGCTTTTAATAATAATAATAATATGAACAAGATGAACTGCCGCCACTTGGTATAATACCGTTTGTATGTTCCATCAGTCTATCAGTGGATAATGTACCTTTCTGTCATGCTAGAGAGGATACGGGTTGAATAAAGTGTTTGATATGACTAAATTATTTACCTTTGATTGATTGATTGAAAACTTTATTAACAGATTGCAGAATGGATACAATACAGTACAGCTCAATACACACAATTGTTAAGGGGATGCAGACCAGAGAAAGACTTTCGTCTTGTTTACATCAGGGTCCCCCATTTTCAATTCATCAGGACATATATGACATACATAACATACAGATAGACAGTACTGCTACATCTATACATTTATGACATACCAGATTTACAAATACAGTACTGTTTGTGATACAAAAAGAGTCTAAAAAAGCTTATATACATTTGACGTGAAAACTGTACATTGGAGGAGGTTTGGTAGGTGGGGTTGGGTAGGAGGGGTGGGGGGGGGGACACACACTGTACAACTGTACTAAGCAAAACTGTGCATTGGAATATTGACAAAACCATACTTGGTCATTTACTGTACATTGGAGGGGGTTGGGTTAGGACATTTACAGGGGCCAGTTTCGAATTGCAGTCTCCTGTAGGTGTTCTTTGAGAGTGGTTTTGAAAGTGGCTGGGTAGTGATTCACATTCCTTTACAGCTTTGGGTAGGGCATTCCACATTGATGTGGCATAATTGCGAAACGTGTTTAGTCCCTTGTTTGAGCCGAATCTGGGTTTAACATGATTTGTGGAGCTCCCTCTGGTGTTGTGATCATGGTATTCACTAGGGGTGCACCGATGTATCGGTCGGGTATCGGTATCGGCCGATAAGTGCCTTGTTGACTGCAATCGGCCTATAAGCTCGAATGTGCCGATTAAGATTAAGATTAAGATTTGTTTATTAAGGACAATGCAAATTAATGAACATCATTTACATGTGTATGCATAACATCACAGCATGATAAGGACGTAAATATGCCGGGAATAGCACAGGGCTAATTTCCACCCGTAGTCCTAACATAAAACAAACACAAAACGGACCATACAACGTTCATTCATAAAAACTGACATCACTGACATGACCACACTAACATGACATTCAGTCAGTACAACATCACTAACATCCCTAATGAGTGCATATTTGGCTGTCTAACAGCCATTTCCTGAGTTGGCCCTTAAAGGTGGACAGGGTGGGACATTCCCTTAAGGGGACCGGAAGGCTGTTCCATGTTCCACTTCCCTTTATCGATAGACAATTTTTGCTGAAGGCGGTCTTTCTAAAATGGACCTCACAATCCCCTCTGGTGTTTGATCTAGTGGCTAATCCAGTGTTCCTTTTCTCGTGGATAAACTCCTTGAGAGGGGGAGGGGCTAATCTGTGCAGGCATTTATATACAAAGCAGGAACTTTTATAACGTCTGAGGTTTTCAAAATTTAAAATTTGATGCTTATCCAGGATTTTACAGTGGTGGTATGAGTACTGTTTCCTGTCATATACCTTCAATGCTCTGTTGTAGAGTTGTTCTATAGCAGTAGCGGTACTGTACTAGTAGCAGTACTAGCAGTAGCCGATAAATTCAGTCGCGTCCTGCACAACGGCGCCGCCCCCAGTCCCCCACACACACACAAGCTACTGCATCAAAGTTACTACTAAATATTCAACACTCTTATCATTTGGCACTAAAAGCTAAACATTGTCACCGATATGGCTGTCGCATGTCATTACACATGTCATTAATTGTGTACGCGAGGTGGTCGCTCAGTGATGCATGAGCATGAGCTACCGGTGGATGGAAGACTAACGTTACTGGTGAAAATGTGATTTACGTTGGAATACTCCTTTGCCAACTTGCTGTACTTTGCTTGCAGGTCTGCAGCCATTATTGCTGGATTATGAATAGCCCCAACTTTAGCCAAGGTAACGTTATGGCTAAACCTTTAACGTTAGTTAACGCTAGCTTTCGGTTAGCTGTTCAATGCTATTAATAACACAACCAAGCGAACCCATCACAGCTCCCCGTCAACACCCCTCTCTCGGGAAGATGGCATTTAAAAAAGTATCTGCTGTTAAAATGACACAAACATTCGTTTTGTGGCATTAACGTTATATAGTTAGTGTTACACGTTCAATAACATCAGCATATTATTTACCCGAAGATAGCAAGTAAGCAAGGCATTACTCCGTTCATAGCTCAGTTCCATTCCGTTGCTCATTCCGTACCCAACTACCCATTCTGCAATCTGTTAATAACGTTTTCAACCAGACAAATGTATAGAAAGGCTTTGTTTTATTATAACATTTGTTGCAGTAAAATCATTGTGTCTCGTTTGGTCATGCTGTGGAGCGCTGGTCGGCAGGCCGGGCAGCTAACGTATTAGCTTGTTGTGGTTCTCGCAAGCAGATCAATGGCGTCATGCCCGGAAGTAGAAAATGAATAAACGCTTGCCGATTGGTGGTAAGAACAGCAGGAGGTGGGTGCTAGCGGTGTGACGTAATTGGCAGAATCGACTGTCAATCAAAATGGTTCTATTGCATTGGTTGAGAGCGCTGGTTGAGAGAATAGTATCCATCTGCAGGCCGCCAGACGATACTGGGAGAGGGATAGTGCTACATGGCATGGTGGAATTAATACCATAAACATATTTCTTGATGTTTCCTTTTTTTAAGTAAGTAAAGAGGCCTACAAATACAAACATACACATACAAACATACAGTAGTTTCATTACAAAAAAAGATTATTACAAAAAAAAATTACAAATACTATACAAATAATACACAAATATCGGTATCGGCCGATTGTGTTAGTTGAACAATCGGTATCGGTATCGGTGGCCAATTTTCATATCGGTGCATCCCTAGTATTCACTGACCTTTGGGAAGTATTTTGACATGTACATGGGTACCTTAGTCGTGTAGTGCATCTTGTAGACCAGGCCCATTGCAAGTTGCTGTACTCTGTCATCTACTCTAAGCCATCCTAAGTTGTCAAAGTGGGCAGAGGTGAGGTGGGTTCTAGGAGTAAGGTCAAGCAGTAGTCTGACCAGTTTGTTTTGAGATGTTTGTAATTTTGTTTTTAGCGCCTTTGAGGTGCTTTGGTACCATGAGGTGCAAGCATAGTCGTAGTACCCTTGAATGATTGCTCCTGCCAGTCTTCAGGGTATTCTTGTTTACCAGAGAGGAGATCCGGTACAAGAATCGAGTTTGTTGGTTGACTTTTTTTTATTACATTGGATGCCATTTTGTCACAGGAAAGATTAGCCTCTAGGATGGAACCCAGGTAGGTAATTTCATCTTTGCTTGTGACAATATTGTCACCCACTCTAACTGAGAAGCCGTCGGTCTTGCTGAGTTTGTTATTTTAACCGAAGAGAATGGACTCTGTTTTGCCCATGTGTAATGATAGTTTGTTATCAGCGAGCCATATGCAGATTTTGCCTAGTTCCAAACTGAGGGTTTTTTCAACCTGTAACTTGTTCTTGTCAGAGACCAGCAGGGCTGAGTCGTCCGCAAACAGGAACAAGTTGCAGTCACAAGCTGACGACATGTCATTTGCATAAATTAGGAACAGTAGCGGTCCTAGTATGCTTCCTTGTGGAACACCACAGCTCACTGGGAGGGGGGGGGGGGATAGGGTACCGTTTACCTCCACCATCTGTTCCCTCCCCTCAAGGTAGGATTGCATCCAGCTCACTGATAAGACTATCAAAACTAATTGCTTTTAGCTTGTCAATCAGAATGGAGTGATTGACAGTGTCGAAGGCCTTTTGTAGGTCCAGCATGGCCATGCCGCAGTATTTGCCCACCTCTTGTTTGATGTGGTCGTTCAAATAGAGAAGGCATGTGTCAGTGGAGTGGGATGTTCTGAAGCCAGATTGGAATTGGTAGATTAGATTTTTTTCCGCTAGGTACTTTTCTACCTGTTCGTAGACTATTTTTTCCATGACTTTCGAGATGGAGGTAAGAATAGAAACAGGGCGGTAGTTGCCTGGGTCTAATTTGCTGCCCTTTTTGTGCAGATGGGTCACCCTCGCAATTTTGAAATCCTTGGGGACGTGTCCCTGTTTTATGGAGAGGTTTATTATGTGTGTGATGACTGGGGTGATGGCGGCTGCTGAGGCCATGGTTACACAGACTGTTTTTGTTTTAGTTTTGAATACGTTTTGAATACGTTTGCTGTCCCTGTTTTGGCAGGAAACGTTTTGGCCCTACTGAAAACGCTAAATTGTGTTTCCGTTTTGGATACTCGCCAAAACTCGCCGACAACGTGTCGTGTAATCTGCGCGGGGCCGTTGCTCAACGCCCATGCACAGTAGATACCCACATCTGCGTGCCCTCACCAACGTCCGGTGACAACAGAGCTATAGCTGCAGCTACCATGTCAAGTTATTGTTATAAGGACCCCAGTCCAAGCTACAACAGTCTGCATTCCCTTAACAATTGTTTGTATTGAGCCGTATTGTATTGTACCCATTCTGCAATATGTTAAATAAAGTTTACATCCATTCATTCTGCTAGCATTAACGATTGCATGAGCAGCTGGCTAACGTGAGCTAACGTTAGCTACCTACCGTAGCTACCTAGCCACGAGACCCTGTTAGCTCAGAGCATCTCTTTCAACATAACAAGCATTAAACAAAATGGCCCAGTCATCTATTCACTTTTGTTTAATACATGAGGCGTTGTCTCTAATGTTATCTAGCTACTGATAGCTCATGATATCATCAGTTTGGTGCTGGCTGGCTAACTAACGTGAGCTAACGTTAGCTGCTAGCCACAATGCTATACTGTTATACTGGCATATTCCATTCACGTTAGCATGTAAGCTAACAAATTCGGCGCCGATTAGACTAAACTCCGCTTTTGGTGTTCAATTGTGTGGATTAAAATTTAAAGATGGCGGCTTGTATATTTTTTTTGCAGGAAGTGTATTGGCACATTCAAGTTCTGATTGGTTGAAAATTGCCTTCATGTTCGCCACCTACTGCTTTGGCATTGTACTACATCACTGTGCTCAGGAGGCAAAACGAAGTGCTCAGGAGGCAAAACGAATGTATAACTCGGCTGCCACTACGTTGCGACCTGGAAAAGCGAAACTCATCTTCAAAACGAAACGAAAACATCAGTCAGTCTAACCGCAGCCTGAGTCTGAGGAATTTGGAGGGGATGTTGTCATGGCCAGTGGCCTTGTTAGGTTGGAGGGCGCTCAGTTTTTTGAGTGGGAGGGTAGTTTGTTTACCAGTGTTGTGGCTATGTTTGTGAAGAAAATGTATAAGTAATTGGCTACATCCAGCTTGTCTGTGATGAGCGTGTTGTCCGTCTTTATGTTTATGTTTGAGAATCTGGTTTTAAGTTTTTTACTGCAGCCTAGTTGATTATTGAGTCATTTCCAAAGTTCACATGGTTTGTTTTTGTTTTCCTCAGTTTTGTCATTGATGACATTCTTTTTTGCATTCTCTACCGTGGAGATTAACTGGCCTGTTGAACTATTGATTGATTGATTGATTGATTGAAAACTTTATTAACAGATTGCAGAATGGGTACAATACAGTACAGCTCAATACACACAATTGTTAAGGGGATGCAGACCAGAGAAAGACTTTCGTCTTGTTTACATCAGGGTCCCCCATTTTCAATTCATCAGGACATATATGACATACATGACTAGGGCTGGGCGATATGACGATATTATATAAATATCGGGTACAGTTCATTAACGATACACTTTTTTAACGTATCGTGGATATCGTGATGTTTTGCCCAAGAGGATTGTGTCGCGTCAATCTGGTCCACCCCGTTCAAACTTTTGAACAACGCCGCTCCCACACACACACTACTGCATCAAAGTTAGTACTTGTTATGATTAACAAAGGCATTCGTTTTGTGGCATCAACATTATATAGTTACACGTTATATAGTTACACATCAGCGTATTTACCCAAACATAGCAACGTCCGATGACGACATAGATAGCAAGCGTTACTGTTCATATCTCAGTCCGTGCCGAGTTGTGCGTGCCCATTCTGCGGTCTGTTAATAAAGTTTTCAATCAGACGGATGTATTGAAAGGCTTTTATTATAACATGTGTTGCAGTAAAATCATTATGCCTCGTTGTCATGCTGCGGTGCGCTAGTAATCACTCGTCGGCTGCGGTGAGCTGTTGTTGTTGTCGCTGAGCTGAGCTCTCGTTAAAATCAAGGAGGGCATTCAGGAAGTAAAAAAAGAATAGCGCTGCTTGCCGATTGGTGCTAAGAACAGCAGGGCGGGTACAAGCGGTGTGACGTAATTGGCAGACTCGACTGTCAATCAAAATTATTGTGTTGCCGGCTGAATGATTGAATGAATGAACGTTATTAACGATTGCAGAATGGGTACAATACAGTACAGCTCAATACAACAACAGTGGACTGACTGGAGGATGAAGACCAGAAAAAGACTTTCGGCTTTTTTACATAAGGGTCCTCCATTTTCAATTCATCAAAACATTTAGAGACATACAAATATACAGTAGTTTCATAAAAATGCTAAAATCCTATTTATTGATTGATTGATTGATTTAAAACTTTATTAACATATTGCAGAATGGGTACAGTACAGCTCAATACATACAATTGTTAAGGGGATGCAGACCAGCGAAAGACTTTCGTCTTGTTTACATCAGGGTCCCCCATTTTTAATTCATCATATTTCATATCTAAATCATATAATATCTCATTGCTAAATATATGCAATATATAATCTAATAATCCAATAATCTAAATCTAATATATAATATAAAAATGCTAAATGCATGGGTATTTTATTTTGTCTTTAATGTTAGCTTGCAAACTCAAATACTGTCTTGGTAAGCCTCATAATGAATTGTTTGGGGGAAAAAAGAAAAACATCGTGATGCGTATCGTGTATCGCCGAAAGGTCAGAAAATATCGTGATATCATATTTAGGCCATATCGCCCAGCCCTATAAACATGACATACAGATAGTCAGTACTGCTACATCTATACATTTATGACATACCAGATTTGCAAATACAGTACTGTTTGTGATACAGAAGGAGTCAAGAAAAGGGAGTATATACATTTGACGTAGAAACTGTACATTGGAGGAGGTTGGGTGGGGGCCCGGGGGGTTGGGTACATTGGGATATTGACAACCATACTGGGTAATTTACATTGGAGGTGGTTGGGGGGGGGGGGGGGGGGGCACACTGTATAAACAAGTAAAACTGTACATTGAGGGGGGGGGGGGAGGAGGAGACACTGTACAAACAAACAAAATTGTACATTGGACTATTGACAAAACCATACTAGGTAAATGACTGTACATTGGAGGGGGTTGGGTTAGGATATTTACAGGGGCCAGTGTTGAATTGCAGTCTCCCGTAGGTGTCCCTTGAGAGAGGTTTTGAAAGTGGGTAGTGATCCACATTCCTTTACAGCTTTGGGTAGGGCGTTCCACATTGATGTGGCATAATTGCGAAACGTGTTTAGTCCCTTATTTGAGCCGAATCTGGGTTTAACATGATTTGTGGAGCTCCCTCTGGTGTTGTGATCGTGGTATTCACTGACCTTTGGGAAGTATTTTGACATGTACATGGGTACCTTGGTCGTGTAGTGTATCTTGTAGACCAGGCCCATTGCAAGTTGCTGTACTCTGTCGTCTACTCTAAGCCATCCTAGGTTGTCAAAGTGGGCAGGGGTGAGGTGGGTTCTAGGAGTAAGGTCAAGCAGTAGTCTGACCAGTTTGTTTTGAGATGTTTGTAATTTAGTTTTTAGCGCCTTTGAGGTGCTTTGGTACCATGAGGTGCAAGCATAGTCGTAGTACCCCTGAATGAGTGCTCCTGCCAGAGTCTTCAGGGTATTCTTGTTTACCAGAGAGGAGATCCGGTACAAGAATCGAGTTCGTTGGTTGACTTTTTTTATTACATTGGATGCCATTTTGTCACAGGAGAGATTAGCCTCTAGGATGGAACCCAGGTAGGTAATTTCATCTTTCCTTGTGACAATATTGTCACCCACTGTAACTGAGAAGCCGTCGGTCTTGCTGAGTTTGTTATTTGAACCGAAGAGAATGGACTCTGTTTTGCCCATGTGTAATGATAGTTTGTTATCAGCGAGCCATATGCAGATTCTGCCTAGTTCCGAGCTGAGGGTTTTTTCAACCTGTAACTTGTTCTTGTCAGAGACCAGCAGGGCTGAGTCGTCCGCAAACAGGAACAAGTTGCAGTCACAAGCTGACGACATGTCATTTGCATAAATTAGGAACAGTAGCGGTCCTAATATGCTTCCTTGTGGAACACCACAGCTCACTGTGAGGGGGGGGGGGATAGGGTACCGTTTACCTCCACCATCTGTTCCTTCCCCTCAAGGTAGCATTGCATCCAGCTCACTGATAGACTATCAAAACCAATTGCTTTTAGCTTGTCAATCAGAATGGAGTGATTGACCGTGTCAAAGGCCTTTTGTAGGTCCAGCATGACCATGCCGCAGTATTTGCCTGCGTCCACCTCTTGTTTGATGTGGTCATTCAAATACACACACTGCTTCCCCCGGCGTGTGCAGAGAGAGGCCTGTGCTTCAGAATAAAAAATTTATTTGGGCCAACGTAACTTTGTCAAGTCAAATCAAATGAGTCTACACAGCATACTACAATACTGAGTGCAGAACTTAGAGTCAGAGCCAGGTCTTATTCACTCTGTATGTAAAACACAGTTGACTTGGTCAAAATAGTCTAAAAAACAACATCAGATAAAACACATTCAATATTAAAAACAGGTAGGAGTGTATAAGGAAGTGTTGCGAGGTATTGTGAAAGAGCGGTGGGGCAAAGGACCAAAGGTCGACCCCCCACTACATCCCAGGCTAGCTCACTAAATACTTTCAAAACTAAGCTAAAAACATAGCCTTTAAAAATACATTCTGCCACTTACTCATAGGGCTGGGCGATATGGCCAAAAATGTTGATCACTCGATATACATTCCTCGATATACGTTCCTCCTACGCGTGTTTCACTCGCCCCCACCCCCCTCACCCCCGGCCCTGCTGATGAATTTAAGACTGTGTGCCATTATTACTACCAAATGTAATAATTGTGAAAGCCCCTTAAATATTGAAGAGCACTGCTCTGTTGTAATCCAAAATTTAACTATTTTATCACTGTTCTATGTTAAATACCCTGTTTAGGGATGCCTCGATCGATCGGCCAGCGATCGGTATCGGCCGATATTCAGTATAAATATGAGATCGGTGAATTCCGATAATGCTTTATTTTCGCAGATCATGAAAACTAGGGCTGTCTTAAATACTTTGAAGCTTCGTTCGATGGCACAAGCTTAAAATATATCGAAGTAAAAAAAAAGAAAAAAAAATATTATTATTATTATTTAATTTTTTTTTGCCTCCAAAATCTTGCGCCTCCATTCCAATGAAACAAAAGTAAGCGGTGCCTTCCCGCCTCCATTCCAATGAAACGAAAGTAAGCGGCGCCTCGACTCCACCTCTCTACAACAAGCATGTGGAGATTATCTGTGTTGAAAACAACAAGGACATGTGCAGCAGACATGTCGACGAAGAAGCGAAGCAATGCCGTTTGTTATTTCAGACTGTCTGACAGATTTGTGTTCATTGTGCTGCTTTTTTAAAGTGTCCCGACCCATATAAAAATATGTCTTAATAAAACATGCTTAATTAAGTCGAATTCTGCCTTTGTCTCTATCAACTACATATAAATATTTATATAATTGTTTGCTTGATAGACGAAGGTTGCAACATAATTATGTAATGTCATGTCGTTGGCTGTGAGAGCAGCCCCACTGCACCCAGGCAGGGCAGCCGAGTGAAACCTTGTTGGCTGCGTCACAGTCACGAAAGGGAGCCAATCCGCTTTATTTATAGAGCACATTTAAAAACAACAAAGTTTACCAAAGTGCTGTACAAGTCTGTTAACAGAACTCAGTTTAGGCCGGGCGACAATAATGTGGTCAAGAGGCATGGTTTCTATCTTGTGCCTGAACTGGCATGGCTTCTTTTATTCACATATAAGCAGCAGTTGTACAACTCTTCTCTCTCTGAGAGACGTTGGAGGAGAGAACGAAAGGGGCGGGCACCTTTCCTTTCATAGTTACCCTAAGGTAGAATACCTGGGTGGCTCCACCCAGAGCGCCCTCCAGTGGGGACAGATATATATGCAACAAGGCAATCACTGGTGGAGACAATTGTCTACGCAGGTAAACAGTTACTAGTACAGTCATATGTACAGTTAGACAGTTACTAACAATCCTATACAGAGTCTCTGATCTCAACACTCCCACTATTTAGTATGCTGGCTGACTTCTTGGAAAATCATTTTAACAAAGGAAACAATATATATAAACTCAAAAGCATCCATAGGGTATGACGTTCAATACCTTCACATTAAACATGACCTTTACAAATCACGTCAGTTTTAATTTGAAAACAGGTTCCCTCATAGTATCTATTACTCTGTTGTCCGTTGGACAGTAAACCGGTGTCATTCTTTCTTATCTGATGGCATACCTGATGAGATGATTATATTTATAATGACATGTTTACATCTATATTGACACCTCAGGTTCCTAGTAATCACAATGGTCCCCTGGTTGTCCTTATAAACAACAGTCTCCATATATACACAATGTTCATAATTTTAAACGGTTTCGACAGAACGCCCATTCTTCAAAAATATATTTTATATATTTAGGATATATTTCAATTACCTACTGCATCTTGAACAATGCATTCATAACCTTATCTTCATCACTTCGAGCAGTTGCTCTAGATAAACACATTTCCATTGTCATAGCTAGAGTTATATACTCAGCTTCACAGGCTGATAGTATCCCTGTAGGCTCTAAGCCCGTAAGCCTTTGCTGTCTTTTCTGAAAACACCGCTGTCCGTCTGTAGCACCTCTGGGATAACGAAAAACATATTTTTGACGTAGTTCAATGATTCTCTGTGGGATCAACAAAAATACTATGACATTCTTACTCACTATAGAATAGGGCTGGGCGATAAAACGATAACGATAACTATCGCGATAAATTATTTCCTCGAAATAAACATGAAACGTGGTCGCAAAGTTTCGATATATCGATTTTCCAAGCTTGGCTCCGTTCAGCCTCGGCTCAGCACACTCACTACAACAACCAACGTTACGTGATGACGTGCTTACGCACAACAGCTAACAACCAATCAGTGAAGGAGATGGCCGAGAGCGAAGTAGACCCGGAAGGAGGTAGGACTCACTCAACAACAAGGCTTGCTAGGCTAATTAGCTTGCACGGCGATGTTTTATATATTTACGTGCCGAGTATGTGTGTGGCGTGAATTCTGAGGCCACGTTTATAGTAGTGGGGGTATACAGTGGACGTCGTTTCAATATATTGTGGCGGAAGAGAGTATTTTAGTGTCATATTTAGCACATTGTCATGGAATACACCGCTAAGATAAAAACAGGCTGGCTAGTATAACTAGCTTGCACGGCACTGTTTTATATATTTACGTGCCGAGTATGTGTGTGTTTTGAATTCTGAGGCCACGTTTATAGTAGTGTGGGGTATACAGTTCGTTTCAATATATTGTGGCGGAAGAGAGTATTTTAGTGTCATATTTATTGTCATGAGATACTCCGCTTGTCGGCTAACTGCTAACGTGCGCGGACTGATGACGACATCAACTCGACTTGAGACATTCGCAGCAGCATAAGAAGTTAATTAAACTTGACAGACATTATATCGACGATAATTATCGATATCGAATTATATGAAAATAATTTTATAATTTTATCGCGATAACGTTTTTGGTCATATCGCCCAGCCCTACTATAGAACATAGGTCAGGGCGAGTACAGGTTGTCCAACAGAATGAAGTTACCCACAGTTTATCTATACATTTCTTACTTCAGTCAAAAACATCTCAGGACCTTCTCCCACATATCTCTTCTGGGATATTTTTACACAGTTGACAGACTGTTCGAAGTCCATACCTATAAAATGGTTTAACCTGCCTAGGTCTTTCTTTTGTGGTCTGGAGCGATGATCAAATCCTCCACTTCTGTATTTTAAACATAGATCACCTCTGTACTTTAACATTGTAAACCACCCACCTTTGTACTTAAACATGGGGTTAAACATATGATCCATTTCAGCATTTTAAACCTGGTAACTCATCAACCTCTGTACTTAAACATGGGACCAAACATATGGTTCAATTCTTCAGCATGCAATCAATTTTCTATGAACCATACTTTGTATTTACCGTGGTATTCAATACCTTCCTGGGTTGAATACCCCCATCTCCCTCCCACTGACTGCCTGCCCTCTAGTAACTTGGTTGAATACATCCATCCGGGGGACATTGTGGCCTCTTTAAAGGTCGGGTTTACCCCACTGACTACCCTGTAGTAGTGCTCAACGGGGATAGGTGTATTGTCCTCCTCGTCACTCCCTTCCCTGGCATAGCCTGTCAGACGTTCTGGGGGTCTGTGTTCCCTTGTGGAATACCTCCCACTGCTTGAGGCGCTTGACGTCACCCTCAGGTGCTTCTCGTCATCGCCCTCTGGGGGTTGCTGACTGTCTGTCTGCGAAACTGTACTGAGTACACTGGGGTGTTGTGTTTCTATTTCTACACACCTTGTTCTGGAGTCCAGCTCTGGCTCCTCTGTCTGTGTCTCGCCCTCACAGGTTGCCTTCGTGACAAACTTGACTAGCATGTGTTTCAGCACTATCCCTTTACCGGGATGATAAACTAGGAGAGCAGGACTTCCTCTGTCGTGTCCTACGAAACATCCTTTTACATCCTTGGACTTGGGTTTTCCCTTGTCCTGCAGGTACACATAAAACACTGATCCAAATCGGTGCATTCTGGCTAGATTACACTTCTTTCCTGTCAGCGATGTATACGGAGTGGTGCCCGAGTGCTTATTAAAGCACCCGTTTCTGGTGTAAGCGGCTTCTTGTACCGCATAATGCGACAGGCTCTTTGGTAAGTTACTATCGGCTAGCTTACATCTAGCCATTTCGGAAAGGGTGTGCCATTCCCTCTCTGCCACCCCGCTCTGGTGCGTGGGATATGGACGTGACGTCTCGTGTCTTATCTTATACCTTCCCAACAGTGATTGGAACTCTCCGTTTGTGAACTCGGTTTCGTGGTCGGACCTCAAACATCTTAATGTACCATAAGGAGCTACGTCTGCCAGGAATTTTTCCGTGGCCTGGAGTGTGTCACTCTTTTCTTTGATAAAGTAAACAAACACTGCCCCTGTACACACGTCTGTAAAAGACTGTACATATCCAAAACCTCCTATGGACTCATTGCTTACTGGGCCGACTAGGTCCATGTCAACTAGTGCAAGTGGTACCCCTACTCTGTCTGTGGGATTTCTGTATCTCGGTTGGGTAAACTTCCCCGTTTTGCACATTGCACAATTTTTGTCAGGTCTGCGCTTCTCCCCCTCAATGTGCATACCCTCTGACACTACTTGCAGTTTCAGTAAATCCTCGTAAATACAATGACCCATAATCTCGTGCCATGTCTGAATATCGTGACTGGCCGTCCCGTTATACACATCATCATTATCGTTACACTGGTCGTAGTCATTACACTCAGTTTTCAGATAAAATACTCTCTGGTACATCTATGTCAAACCGGGTACCGTCGGTTCTACAAGAACATTTTTACCTTTATCGAAGGATACCTTGGCGCCGCTTGCAGTAGCAGCTATTAGAGAATAGTCCTTGTGGGAACGATGGTACATATAGAGCGTTCTTTAGCGTCACCGTACGCCGGCGCCCCCTGCTGTGTTATCAGGAGTGTGAACGGTTTGTACAGCTCCGGTAGTCCTCTCATCATCATCGCCATCATTAGCCCATCGCTCGGTGCTTCTCCGGCACTCCTCAATGGCGTTGTGATTTGCTCCGCTCTGTTGACGTATTCGGTCACAGTTTCGGTGATCCCCTTCCTCAGGCCCGTTAGTGCTGTGTAGAGGGCCACGACTCTGGGTCTTCCTCGCCCGATGAAATGCTCTCTCAGTACCGCCAGGCTTTCTCGGCCTCTGTCTTTAGTGTCGCGGAATATCAGCCCCAGGCTGGTGTCGTCAAGCATCTGCGCTAACTCACAGTACGCGTTAGCATTCCGCTGCTCGTCCAGGGCTTGCTCTTCCGCTGTCAGTTCTCTGGTGGGGGCCCCCAGGATTGTCTCCTTCAGCCCCGCCCTGTGCATGCAGCACAGCATGCGCTCTTCCCAGAGTTCGTAATTCTCTGCTTTTCCAGTGAATGTCGGCCACTTGTCTCTTCTCTTGTTTTCCATCCTCTTCGTTAATGGTATGCTTAGCTTTTACTCTGGTCGGCCTAGCGACTAGCCACGCGGTGCTCCCGGCACTATCCTAGCCTATAACTTCAGCTAAGCTTGCTACAGTAGCGCCACTATTTCGCGCCGGCGTTATCTGGGCCCATAACCTGTTAACAGAACTCAGTTTAGGGCGACAATAATGTGGTCAAGACTAGGCATGGTTTCTATCTTGTGCCTGAACTGGCGTGGCTTATTTTATTCACATATAAGCAGCAGTTGTACAACTCTTCTCTCTCTGAGAGACGTTGGAGAGAACGAAAGGGGTGGGCACCTTTCCTTTTATAGTTACCCCGAAGGTAGAATACCTGGGTGGCTCCGCCCAGAGCGCCCTCCAGTGGGGACAGATATATATGCAACAAGGCAATCACTGGTGGAGACAATTGTCTACGCAGGTAAACAGTTACTAGTGTAAACAGTCATATGTACAGTTAGACAGTTACTAACAATCCTATACAGAGTCTCTGATCTCAACAAAGTCCCACAACATAAGATTAAAAAAAAAAATAAAAAATGAATAAATAAATAAATTATTATTTTTCCCGAAGCTTCGAATTAAAATCGAAGCTCGGCCCCGAAGCTTCGATTGCCAAAAAAAGCTTCGAAGGTCAGCCCTAGTGAAAACCGATAGAAAAACATGATCCAATTCTTAGCGGAGTTCTCACTCGCTGACTTCTCTCTCAAGCACACAGAGCTGCAGCGCACGGCCTCTCCTCCCCCCCCTGCCCCTTCCGCACCCGTGTCAACAGAGGCTCCTATTGCCTCCGGCAGTCTGCTCTAGTCTGGTGCATGGGACCTCTGTGAGCTAACGTTAGCTACCTTGCTATTGTTACTGTTTAAACTAAATGACCCAGTCAACTATTCACTTTTATTTTAATACATGAGGCATTGTCTAACCGAACAGTATCTAGCTGGCTAGCTACTGATAGCTCCTGATATCAACAAATGCTCCAGCAATAGTCTAGTAGTGCATAATACCTCCGTTAGCTAGGTAGCTCACGTTAGCTCACATTAGCTCAATGAAATGTCCCAGTAAACTAAATAGTTCACTGAGGCGTTGTCTTAACATTATCTAGCCGGCTAGCAGTAGCTACAGATAGCACCTGATATCAATGTCTTATAACATTGATTCGATGCGTATTCGAGCTCCTGGCTTGCATCGCAGTCACGAAAGGGGCTAGCTGAGGGAGTAGGGTATATCTGCAGAGCCGCAGATATACCCTGCTGAGTCGCATGCTGAATGTGATTTGACCAAAGCAGAGTATACACACCAGGGTTTCCGTTAGAATTTTTTTTTGCAGGTCTGAGTGTGACAAATGGGATAAATTCCGGTCAGAGTTTATTGAGCTTAAAAACAATTGATAGGCCTATATAAAGAATGACATCATCAAGGCATTTATAATATTTTAACTAAAAACTAGGCTACTTTTGCGTATATACAGTCATTAATATATTCCAAATAAAATAAGTCCCTCGAGACTTCGTGCTGCTGCCGACTTGAGGTGTCGGTGGGCAGTCTGCCCGACCTTAATAAACAGCAGTCTGTTATAATCACATTTTTATGAGCTAACGAATTCAGTTATATTGGACATTTGTATTAATTATATCAAGCGAAGAACTGAGAAATTTGGCAGAGAGAGACGGCAACATTATCGTGGGTTTGCGTGATGTATATCTCCACCTCCCAACGACTTGGTGCTGGTCATAATGTCCTGTGAAAATAATTCCCTCTAAACACAATTTGATTATTTGAATTGTATTAAAATAGGCTAAAATTAAATAGCCTATGCGATGAACGAAACAATCATTTGTTTCATCGTTGCTTCACCAAGCAGCCGGTCTAATAATGACATCCTGTTGTCAGCGCGAGCTGGCTGCTGATATATTTACGTGAAGCATGGAGCAGCAGTGTTTTTAGGTCCGGTCTGGAAACCGCTCAGCAGCACCCCCACCCAACAGCTGAATTGCCAATGGCTGAATTGGAGTACTGCACCCTGCCGGCCGGCAGATGGATGCTTCTCGCAAATATATCAGCAGCCAGCTCGCGCTGACAACAGGATGTCATTATTAGACCGGCTGCTTGGTGAAGCAACGATGAAACAAATGTAATGATTGTTTGTTTCGTTCATCGCATAGGCTATTTAATTTAGCCTATTTTAATACAATTCAAATAATCTAATTGTGTTTAGAGGGAATTATTTTCACCGGACATTATGACCGGAGAGATTAAATATGTCGGACTTCAACAGATTTTGCCGGTCAAATACCGGTAATTACCGGCTAAAGGAAACGCTGATACACACAGTAGAGCAGTCAGCAGACTGCCAGGCAATAGCCTCTGTGTTTACACAGGTTTGGGAGGGGCAGGAGAAGGGGAGGAGCAGTGCGCTGCATGTCTGTGTGCTTGAGACAGCGAGTGAGAACTCCGCTAAGAATTGGATCATGTTTTTCGATCGGTTTTCACATGACTATTTCGTTGCCCGCCACATGGCGGACAGACCTCTCAGTCTCACTCGCCAAGCGTAAAATCTGCCCGCCAATGGCGGGTGGCGGGCTCTAATTTTGTGCCCTGTGTGTACGCCTCGGTCGGGATTGTGTGTAAGCACAGCAGAACCCTGCTCCGCTTCAGACAGAGAGAGCACAGCATATGTAAAGCTGTAAAAGCCTGATCAAGCTCAATAGCTGTACATGCCATTGTTGTTGTGGGCTATCGTGTCATCGGTTCAGGAGAAGACGTGTATCGCTTGTAAAGATGGTGACGCAATGGGGGGCATCTTCAGGCGTCTTCAGAATTGCGCACTCTGGGAGCTGGTATCAAAAAGTACCATCTTCAGGCTGCCAGAACGCAGTTCTGTGTGGCAGAATGGTGCAAACAATCAAATACTTTGCCTAAAACGACCAATTATTATTATCACAAGGGTACAGAGGACTCAGGAGGAGATTTATAAATGTTGGCAACTGGAGTTTGGCACTGCTAGACGAACTATACCACTGCTAGACGAACTATGCTAGACGAACTATACCACTGCTAGACGAACTATACCACTGCTAGACGAACTATACCACTGCTATAGTACCACTGCTAGACTAACTATACCACTGCTAGACTAACTATACCACTGCTAGACTAACTATACCACTGCTAGACTAACTATACCACTGCTAGACGAACTATACCACTGCTAAACTAACTACCACTGCTAGACTAACTATACCACTGCTAGACAAACTATACCACTGCTAGACGAACTACACCACTTACCTTTAGCCACCAGAGAGGTGTTCCCCTACGACTGACTCAGCAGCGCCCCCACCCAACAGCTGAATTGCCAATGGCTGAATTGGAGTACTGCACCCTGCCGGCCGGCAGATGGATGCTTCTCGCAAATATATCAGCAGCCAGCTCGCGCTGACAACAGGATGTCATTATTAGACCGGCTGCTTGGTGAAGCAACGATGAAACAAATGTAATGATTGTTTGTTTCGTTCATCGCATAGGCTATTTAATTTAGCCAATTTTAATACAATTAAAATAATCTAATTGTGTTTAGAGGGAATTATTTCCACCGGACATTATGACCGGAGAGATTAAATATGTCGGACTTCAACAGATTTTGCCGGTCAAATACCGGTAATTACCGGCTAAAGGAAACGCTGATACACACAGTAGAGCAGTCAGCAGACTGCCAGGCAATAGCCTCTGTGTTTACACAGGTTTGGGAGGGGCAGGAGAAGGGGAGGAGCAGTGCGCTGCATGTCTGTGTGCTTGAGACAGCGAGTGAGAACTCCGCTAAGAATTGGATCATGTTTTTCGATCGGTTTTCACATGACTATTTCGTTGCCCGCCACATGGCGGACAGACCTCTCAGTCTCACTCGCCAAACGTAAAATCTGCCCGCCAATGGCGGGTGGCGGGCTCTAATTTTGTGCCCTGTGTGTACGCCTCGGTCGGGATTGTGTGTAAGCACAGCAGAACCCTGCTCCGCTTCAGACAGAGAGAGCACAGCATATGTAAAGCTGTAAAAGCCTGATCAAGCTCAATAGCTGTACATGCCATTGTTGTTGTGGGCTATCGCGTCATCGGTTCAGGAGAAGACGTGTATCGCTTGTAAAGATGGTGACGCAATGGGGGGCATCTTCAGGCGTCTTCAGAATTGCGCACTCTGGGAGCTGGTATCAAAAAGTACCGTCTTCAGGCTGCCAGAACGCAGTTCTGTGTGGCAGAATGGTGCAAACAATCAAATACTTTGCCTAAAACGACCAATTATTATTATCACAAGGGTACAGAGGACTCAGGAGGAGATTTATAAATGTTGGCAACTGGAGTTTGGCACTGCTAGACGAACTATACCACTGCTAGACGAACTATGCTAGACGAACTATACCACTGCTAGACGAACTATACCACTGCTAGACGAACTATACCACTGCTATAGTACCACTGCTAGACTAACTATACCACTGCTAGACTAACTATACCACTGCTAGACTAACTATACCACTGCTAGACAAACTATACCACTGCTAGACGAACTATACCACTGCTAAACTAACTACCACTGCTAGACTAACTATACCACTGCTAGACAAACTATACCACTGCTAGACAAACTACACCACTTACCTTTAGCCACCAGAGAGGTGTTCCCCTACGACTGACTGGTTGTACACAATTAGTAAGACGCTTTGGATCAAAGCATTGGCTAAATTACTAAATGTAAATTTAAGACGCTTTACTGTTGTGATAGTTCTTCGCAACAGTAGAAATAGACATAAAATGAGCATACAATAGACTAGGGCTGGGCGATAAAACAATAACGATAATTATCGCAATATATTTTTCCTCGATATACATATGAAACGTGGTCAATACCTAAAATTATTTTTAAAATTATTATTAATGCCAGTTATAAAACTTTTATTGTTATACAGTTCATGTTCTACCTCAGATTTGTGGACAGACTTGTCTTGCCCGCAACTTAAAGTAATGGCTTTGCTTGTCCAAATGACAATACTGACCAAATTGAGATAAATTTTTCTCTTGTCCATTTATTTTGTTTGCTTTATAATTTAAAATAGTTTGAAACCGTCTGTATACAGTAGGCTATGTGTGCTAATCAGACTTGAGATTTAATTTATTTTTCATTATTAATACCAGAATTGAGATTTTATTTATTTTCATTGTTAATGCCAGTTATAAAAGTGTTATTATTCGTGTTCTACCTCAGATTTGTGGTTTGGCAAGTAGGCCTAGTTTGTCATGTTCTGACAATAAAGAATATTCTGAATGACAATTAACCTTCTGGTTTCTTCAGCAGCAAAAATAGCATTTTTAACATGACAGAAATAATTATTTCATGTATAATAATAATTTATTTGTATAGCACTTTTCATACAGAAGTTGCAGTTCAAAGTGCTTCACAACAGTAAGAAATATAGGCATAAGCGAGCATGAGCAAGGTAAGGTAAATCACAGTGTTTCACATTAGGACCTAGTATCCCAATAGGTTCTCTGTTTACAGTTTCATTCAGTACAAAAATAGTTTAAAATGATTCGGTTTAGAAATAAACTAAGAATTATAAAATGGAACAGACATACAACAGGGTTAGAGATGCCACCGATACCGATCACCGATCGTCTATGAGCCATATCGGCCGATACCAATCGTTTTTGGGTTTATATAATTTTTTTTATTTTTTAAATATATACTTTTTTTAATTTATTTTTTATAAAATATATATATTATATAATTATACTTGTAGTTGTATTATCTGCGAGACATCGCCACCACGCAACAAGTCAAAATGATCGCCATCTGCAAACGCCTCCACTGTCTGTGTGCAGGGACCGAAACTAAAGCCCGCCGCCCGCCAGGGGCGCTCAGTTTTTACCTTTGGCGCTTGACACTTAGAGGGCTGCCCGCCGTGTGGCGTGTAATCAATCAAGTTCATAACGATACTCTTATTTTGAAAATCTGTGCGGGTCTCATTTCCGCCCCAAGCGCATCTCCAGTCATAATATCGATGGCTCCGGCAGTTAGCAACATTAGGTTCGTATGATACTCTTATTTTGAAAAAAAACTAGTCATATCCGCCCAGCCCTGCAGCGGGATACTATTGGCTAAGGGCTTCTGCTCGCAGTGCTTGTGTCAAAACAGAGGCAGTCTGCTCTAGTCTAGAAGAGCGGACCTCCATGAGCTACCGTTACTGTTTAAACAATGACCCAGTCAACTATTCACTTTTAGTTTAATACATGACGAGGCATTGTCTAACGGTATCTAGCTGGCTAGCTACTGATAGCTGCTGATATCAACAAATGCTCCAGCAATAGTCGACTCGAGTGCATAATACCTCCGTTCCCTCGTTAGCTAGCTCACGTTAGCTAGCTCACGTTAGCTAGCTCACGTTAGATCTATCTGTCCCAGTAAACTAAATTGTCTTAACGTTATCTACCGGGCTAGCAGTAGCTACAGATAGCTCCTGATATCAATGTCTTATAACATTGATTGAATGCGTATTCTAGCTGAGGGCATGTTGAATATGATTTGACAAAAGAACCGTAACGTTATACCAATAGGGTCCAGCTGCATCGCCGGAGAATCCTTGCATGCTGAATGTAGGGTCTAGCTCAGGGGTGTCAAACTCATTTTCACAGAGGGCCACATCAGCATTATGGTTGCCCTCAAAGGGCCAAAGACCGTATAAATGTTAATGTAATGTAAAATAAATGTAGCTACACATTTACATATTGTTAAACATGGTGTTTCTGTATTTATTACGTATTCAAGTTATACATATTGCATATTCATTTGCATAAATGTAAAAATATATGTTAGCTTATGTTATTTTAACAAATAATTTTAGTTTATCAGAACCCCATATTACTCCACCAATCAATGATCAAACCATTCAAGTAAATAACAAAGAAGAATATCATCAAATACAAGCTATGACATTAAGTTTGTTCAAAACCTTTTTGTCACAGTCAAGAGGGGCAGAACTAACAACTGTGAGCTGCAAAGAACACGTGGGACAGATGTAGCAGATGTTACAAAAACAAATGGCTGCACACAACCTTGCAGAGGCCATACATCCAACTAATGGAAGATAGTTTAATTAACTTTAATTAACAGATTGCAGAATGGGTACAGTACAGTACAGCTCAATACACACAATTGTTAAGGGGATGCAGACCAGAGAAAGACTTTCGACTTGTTTACATCAGGGTCCCCCATTTTCAATTCGTAATGAAATTGCTATTATGTGTCTGCATGAACACACAACTGTAACTGTACTCAAAAATAACAAAATAAGGGTTGTCTCAGTTCACAACTATATTGGTCAAGTTTTGGGTGGGACTTGTTTGCGTCCCTACAGCTTCTTATTCAATTGAGCGAGATGCTCGGTTATGTCACACAGCCAGTTTGCATCTGACAGTGCAGACAATATTTCTTCAACCCTTTGTTACCTATTCCGCCTGGATCGTTTTTGTATTTTGGGCTGTAAAATTGTCAAAGAATGTCTGAGGAGTAAGTGCTTTTGGCTTTTTTCCTTTGTTACCTCAGATGTTCAACATACATGTATGTGTAAGAATGTGTAATAACTAAGGCTGTCAAAGTTAAAGCTTTATTAACGCATTAACCCACAATTATTTTAACACTGGTATTTTTTAACCCAATATTAATGTAAAAAAAAAAAAAAAAAAAAAAAAACGTTTTTTTTTTTTTTTTACCTGAGCTCTTGGGGGGCCACATCAAATGACGTGGCGGGCCGGATTTGGCCCGCGGGCCGTGAGTTTGACACCTATGGTCTAGCTGAATATAGGGTCTAGCTGCAGGGCCGGAGAATCCTTGCTGGAGCTGGAGGCTACTCAAGTATACACACAGACAGTGGAGCTGTTTGCAGATAGCGAGCATTTTGACTTATTGCGTGGTGGCGATGTCTCGCAGATAATACAACTACAAGTATGATTATATAATATATATTTTATTTTAAAAAAAAAATTATATAAAATATATATATTTAATCAAAAAAAATTGGCAGGTAAGAAATATGCTTGGCGGGTAGATTCTTCCCATCTACCCGCCACTGGCCGGTGAGTCAAAAAGTTAATTTCGCTCCCTGTGTGTGTGTGTGTGTACAGCAGTAAGGGGGGCCATAGCCACCATGCTGTCTGATGATCTTAATCATGTTCCATGTTTATATTTTCCCGAGCTGTATATGTATTTTCCCGGATGTAGTTTATATATTTGCCATGTCTAACCTTTTTATCCACTAGGAGCAGCCTTTAACTCCTGGCAGGGGGACTGCCTCTGTAAACTGGCTTGGTTTGGTGCATTTACGTTCTATGTGCATTTTATGTTCTATGAATGTTCATTAATGTGCTTGTCCCTCTTAACAAATTAAATAAATTAAATGCCCGGATGAGAAAGGAGGGCAGAGAGTGGGGTCAGCACCCCTAAAAACCTCACTTGCAGATAACCTCACAGCAGATAAGGGAACAGCAGGATGACTTTAGTCCTGGGAAAGAAAGGTTCTTATGACATTGTGTCTCTAGGGGGGGGGGGGGGCTTCTGATAAGAGCAGAGAGGGGCCAAGGTGGGGGAGGAACACAATCTCAAGAAAGCAAGAGAGAGAGGAGAAGAAATACAAGATGTTCTGAGCCAAGAAGTGGTAGATTGAGGTAGGGGGCTGCACGATTCTTGCTAAAATGTGAATCACGATTCTCTCTTAGAGAATTGAGATCACGATTCTGATCTCTCACACGATTCTTATTTTTTCAAATAAAATGTATTGCACTATATCAAAGTGCTTGACTTAAACTTAAAAGTCTCTTGTAACATACAAAATAACTCAAGTCAGAATAGTCATCATTTAAAGAAAGTAAAAAGTTTAAATTTAAATTTAAAAAAGATTTTAATAAAAAAAATACAAAATAGTCATAATTTAGAAATTAGATCGCATAGGTCTATGAATTGAGATCGCAAATTTGTTCCGATTAATCGTGCAGCACTAGATTGAGGTTTCAAAAGGGATATAAAAATACCACTGAAGGAGGATACATTCAACAAACTGAAGGGAGACACAAAGGAGCGACCCAAGTGCGGCAAACGAGAGAGAGAGAGAGAGAGAGAGAGAGAGAGAGAGAGAGAGAGGGGGCTGTGGCAGAACTCAAGGAGTTTAATGGCAGACGAGGAGGCAGACGGGCCCTTCATTAGAGCACTAGATCAAAACACTTTCTTTCCGTTGTTCCTGCATTGTGTACATTTACAGGCTTTTAGCTGGAGAGAGAGAGAGAGAGGAGGGTGAGGGGAGTCTACAGGCTTTCAGTTGGAGAGAGAGAGGAGGGTGAGGAGAGTCTACAGGCTTTTAGCTGGAGAGAGAGAGAGAGAGAGAGAGAGAGGAGGGTGAGGGGAGTCTACAGGCTTTCAGTTGGAGAGAGAGAGGAGGGTGAGGAGAGTCTACAGGCTTTTAGCTTGAGAGAGAGAGAGAGAGAGAGAGAGAGAGAGAGAGGGAGAGAGAGAGGAGGGTGAGGAGAGTCTACAGGCTTTTAGCTTGAGAGAGAGAGAGAGAGAGAGAGAGAGAGAGAGAGAGAGAGAGAGAGAGAGAGAGAGGAGTCTCTACAGGCTTTCAGCTGGAGAGAGAGAGAGAGAGGGAGAGGAGGGTGAGGGGAGTCTACAGGCTTTCAGTTGGAGAGAGAGAGAGAGGGGGAGAGAGAGAGAGAGAGAGAGAGAGAGGAGGGTGAGGGGAGTCTACACTCTACAGGCTTTCAGTTGGAGAGAGAGAGAGAGAGAGAGAGAGAGAGAGAGAGAGAGAGAGAGAGAGAGAGAGAGAGAGAGGAGGGTGAGGGGAGTCTACAGGCTTTCAGCTGGAGAGAGAGAGAGAGAGAGAGAGAGAGAGAGAGAGGAGGGTGAGGGGAGTCTCTACATGCTTTCAGCTGGAGAGAGAGAGGAGAGAGAGAGTAGAGCCATATGGAATCCGCGATCACGGAATCGCGGACGGAATCGCGGAATTGAGCAATAAAAATGGAATCCACTATAAAAAAAAAATTAAAAATTAATTTTTTTTTTTTTTTACTTTTTTTTTTTTTTTTTATGTTGTGGGACTTGTACAGCACTTTGTTCAACTTTGTCAGTGCTGTAAAGTTTAAACCTTTTAAAATCTTAGACAAACAAAACACTTTGCTTTCATGAAATATTGTAAGCCGTCATTTGAGGCTTTATAAAAGCAGCACAATGAACACAAATCTGTCAGTGCCGAGTCCGACCTCATCTTAAATAACAAACAGCATTGCTTGTTGTAGTTAACAAAGAGAGGCAGAGTTGATTTTGCAAAAATATATATAATTTTTTTTTTTTTTAATAATCAAATTTTATTTTCATATTCGAATCCCATGCCCATCGAACAAAGCTTCAAAGTATTTAAGACGGCCCTATTAAATGGACTGTTATATCTTATTAAATTGTGGACATTTATTCATTCCCACTTAGACACTATTTCTGATGGTAAAATGAGCGTACAAAGCAAAATACAGAATTCTGAAATATTAAAACGGAAAAAACGGAATTTGGAAAAAAATAAAATGGAATTTGGAAAAAAATAAAACGGATTTCATATGGCTCTAAGAGAGAGGGTGAGAGGAGTCTCTACATGCTTTCAGCTGGAGAGAGAGAGAGAGAGAGAGAGAGGGAGAGAGAGAGAGAGGAGTCTCTAGTATGCTTTCAGCTGGAGAGCGGGTGAGAGAGAGGAGTCTCTGCACATTAGGCTCACATTCGTCTGTCAAGTACAGCAGACTCCAGAGTGTGTTACTATAGTTTCAGTACAGCAGACTCAAGAGTAATAATAATAAGTCATTTATTTTGTATAGCGCTTTTCCCTGCCCTTGGCAGCTCCCACATTACTACCAGGCGTAGGCAAACACACGTGAAAACACACGCGCACACGCAAAAAGGGATCATTTAATTTAACCATTTTCTCTTTACAAAAGGAAACTCCACACAGACAAAGAAATCCTTTATTTTCCCCATTCTGTGTTTTGGCCGTTTTCTACTTTATATTTATTGGTAAAGAATTTGCACTACAACCCATACCTCATTACACCTTACTGTAAATTGTACCTAAATTGTACCTCATCCCATTTCTGCATTGTACTGTATAGTGTATAGAATATAGTATATTGTATTGTAACTCAGTTACTTTTCTACTCTGCATTGTACATTGTATATATTGAACACCTTTGTCTACGTACTTGACTTCTAGTTTATACTTACTATACTTTATACTTATCTATTTTTATCTAGCACAATCTCTGGAGCAAAACAGAAAGAAGCATTTTATATAAAAGTATTCTGTACTTCTGTATGACAACTAATAAAGAAACTTGAAACTCTATGTGTTTCCGATGCGTTTCCTGAGAGGCAGAGACACAGGAGAGATGGAGGAGGTGTTGTTGAGAGGCAGAGACACAGGAGAGATGGAGGAGGTGTTGTTGAGAGGCAGAGACACAGGAGAGATGGACCAGGTGTTGTTGAGAGGCAGAGACACAGGAGAGATGGACCAGGTGTTGTTGAGAGGCAGAGACACAGGAGAGATGGACCAGGTGTTGTTGAGAGGCAGAGACACAGGAGAGATGGACCAGGTGTTGTTGAGAGGCAGAGACACAGGAGAGATGGACCAGGTGTTGTTGAGAGGCAGAGACACAGGAGAGATGGACCAGGTGTTGTTGAGAGGCAGAGACACAGGAGAGATGGACCAGGTGTTGTTGAGAGGCAGAGACACAGGAGAGATGGACCAGGTGTTGTTGAGAGGCAGAGACACAGGAGAGATGGACCAGGTGTTGTTGAGAGGCAGAGACACAGGAGAGATGTTGGAGGTGTTGTTGAGAGGCAGAGACACAGGAGAGATGTTGGAGGTGTTGTTGAGAGGCAGAGACACAGGAGAGATGGACCAGGTGTTGTTGAGAGGCAGAGACACAGGAGAGATGGACCAGGTGTTGTTGAGAGGCAGAGACACAGGAGAGATGGAGGAGGTGTTGTTGAGAGGCAGAGACACAGGAGAGATGGAGGAGGTGTTGTTGAGAGGCAGAGACACAGGAGAGATGGACCAGGTGTTGTTGAGAGGCAGAGACACAGGAGAGATGGACCAGGTGTTGTTGAGAGGCAGAGACACAGGAGAGATGGACCAGGTGTAGTTGGACGTGGCGCCCCCAGCCTCCCCATCTACTAGGGCTGAGCCCAAACGTTCAGACCTTCGTTCGTTACGTTGGCATTCAAATTCTAAATCAACATTCGAATTTTTTATAATTTTTTTTTTGTCTATTCATTCTGTTTAAACCAATGGGGTTTTTCTTCACAGTTGCAGATAAAGATTAGGCTACACTAATATTATAGTATTAAAAACTGATGAGTTATATTCATTAAAGAAAGTTGATTTAATAAAAGAAAAATACTGATTTAATCAGATTAATCACTTTATTCAAATTGAGGATTTAGTTTGAAGATATTTATATAAAATAAATAAAAATGTAAGTTTATTTTTAATAATTTTTTGGGGGAATTTCTTTTTTTGGAATTAAAAACGAAGGTTCGAACGTCCGTTCGAAAAACCCTGACGAAGTTCGAATCCCAAAAACAGGCTTCGGGGACAGCCTTACCATCTACTAGACCAGAGCAAGTGCCCTGGGAGGCTCCTCGGTGGCGAGGCTAGCCGTCACCTCCGGTAGTGACATCACTAGGGGTGTAACGATGCATCGATTAATCGAAATGCATCGATTCTAATGTGACGATTCAACTGCATCGATTTGAAAATGTTAGAATCGAAATTTATCAAAAAATATATATATATTTATTTGTTTTTTTGTGTGTGTGTGTGTGTGTGTATTGTTTTTATTGACCTATAGTCCATTCATGCTGAGTGAATCAGTTGCCCCAGCCATATTTGTGTATTCAACATTTTTGGGGGAATTAACTGATCGAAAATGAATCAAATCGAATCGTGGTCAAATGAAGAGATTTCATGATGCATTTAATCGTTGCCTGAATAATCGTAATCGAATTTAATCATTGTGAGGTCTAGGGCTGACCTTCGAAGCTTTTTTTGGCAATCGAAGCTTCGGGGCCGAGCTTCGATTTTAATTCGAAGCTTCGGAAAAAAAATTAAAAAATATAAAAAAAAATTAAAAAAAATATATTTTTTTATTTTTTATTTTTTTTATTTATTTTTTATTTTTTATCTTATGTTGTGGGACTTGTACAGCACTTTCATAAACTTTGTTGTTTTTAAATGTGCTCTATAAATAAAGTGGGTTGGATTAATTAATTAAGTAGCCCCTTTCGTGACTGAGCCAACAAGGTTGCACTCGGCTGTGTGATTTAATTCAAGGTGGATCGCTGTTGTCGTTTGAACAACTTCAGATTTCATGGGAACTACCAATCCCCCAAATCAAGAATGTTTAAGATGAATGAAGTAAGATTTTGATTATTTGAAATATGGCCTGTGTAGACTAAACTATGCACAGAATTATGTCAGTCTACAAGGTCCGTATTCTACATGGTCCGGCAATGTAGACCTTGTACTGACTCCACTACAGACCAATTATCAGTGAATGTTCATGCATTTTTAAGAAGGGCAACTTCCACAAAAAAACAAAGAACTCACCAAAACATCTCAGTAGCACCTTATCTAAATTTTATTTCCTATTTTGTTTATTCATCCCAGTATCTTTCTTTCTTATGTGTGGAATTCTACAAGGCATGTAGGTGTATATGTATTTGAGGATGATATCCTTCAAACAGGCAATAGTGATGATATAATTTGGGCAGTGCTGAGCTGGGTTACTTTCCTCCAGTGTATTTGTCCCCCGGCCCCACCCAATGGCCCCATGCGCGCGCGCGGTGCGCACACACACACACACACACACACACAGTCATTTAGCTGACGCTTTTATCCAACGACAAGACAGCAAGAAGGGTACAACTCTATCAGCTGAGTAACAATGTTTATCAAAGTGTTGCGTGTTACAGTGTAGGTTAGTCAAGGTTAGATTTTTTTTTTTTTTTTTTAATCATTTCAGATAATGGTTGAGGAAGTGAGGCTTTAGTCGACGGCGAAAGATTGGACGGGATTCGGCTGTCCTAACTGGGATGGGTAGTTCACTCACACACACACACACACACACACACACACACACACACACACACACACACACACACACACACACACACACACACACACACACACACACACACACACACACACACACACACACACACACACACACACACACACACACACACACACACACACACACACACACACACACACACACACACACACACACACACACACACACACACACACACACACACACACACACACACACACACACACACACACACACACACACACACACACACACACACACACACACACACACACACATTTTTTTAACTTCGATTTTTTTTTTTATGTTCGAAGCTTGTGCCATCGAACGAAGCTTCGAAGCTTCGAAGTATTTAAGACAGCCCTAGTGAGGTCGCATCGTTACACCCCTAGACGTCACCACGTTGTCGAGGCTAGCCGGCACCTCCGGTAGTGACATCACCACGTTCTCGAAGCTAGCCGGCACCTCCGGTAGTGACGTCGTCACCACGTTGTCCTCTCATCACTGGAGGGATCGACTTCACATGACCTCGGCCTAGCAGGTAACCTAGGTAACCCTAACCCTAGCAGCCCCCTAACCAGGGCTCTACAGTGCGACCATATTGCTCGCATATGCCCCTAAAAATATGTGTGTGCGAACCTGAAAAATAAATTACTCACACGGTGTGCGAGTGCAGATTACAGCCTCAGTCGTTCTTTTTATTTCTCCGCTGAGAATCGTTAAAAAACTACAAGTCCCACATTGCACTCAAGCCAATGGTCCAATCACAGTAGAGTGACGTGACTGGTTTCAGACTTGTTGCGACTGGTCTGCCATTGCGATCAGGGCTCTGATTGCGATATGCGAGCGTTTTCCGAGACACTAACTTATTATAGTCTTACCAATAGCAATAGATTTTAGAACACCTAGATTTAGCGATAGCAATAGTAATATAATGTTAATGCAACAAAACGAATGCCTTGCTTTGTTAATCATAACGTTGATGCAGTAGCGTATGTCGTTGTGTTGACTGTAACGGACATGATAGGGCCTAACAAAAATAATAGTTGGTTTCAGGTTGGTTGTCAGTTTGGCCATGGGTAGGTAGGGAATTTATTTTATTTTATTTTTTTATTTTATTCTTTCCCACGGCGACTATGGATAGGGAATTTCTTTATTTAATTAAAATGTTCACAACAACATGGATGCATGTACTCTGCCAGCATGTTTAATATCCATAATACTAAATGTTTGACTAAGATTTCTATGAAACTTTATTCTAAAAAAAATCTTTTTAAAAACTCATAAAATATATTGGGTCGCACCTAAATCGGCAGGGTCGGTCGGCAACCTGAAACCAACCATTATTTTTGTTAGGCCTAACAACATAACACTGTGTACACATTCAAATTGCAATAATCGATTCTAACATTTTCAAATCGATGCAGTTGAATTTTCCCCTTAGGATCGATGCATTGTTACACCCCTACACCAAAGTAACTGGCCCACTGTGTATGTGTGTACAGCTAACTTGGCTAGCGTTATCAACAGCAGAGGTGGCCAATAGGGTCCAGCTGCAGCGCCGGACGGCCGGAGTGCAAGCGGTGTGACGTAATTGGCAGACTCGACTGTCAATCAATGGTCTACCTGACACGCAAACTCATAAACAATGTTTCTGTACTGGAGGTGTACAGTATTTCAATAGGCAACCCTGAAAGGATAATTTTTCTAGAAGAGCAACACAGCCAAAACATAGGCATTGTATGCATAAAAGGGGCAAAAGCTAAAGTTAAGTGACTGTTACTTTTGTAGCAGTAGTTTGATTTGATAGTTTATTTGATAGTTTATTTGATAGGGACAGCACATGTTAATGAACATCAAGTACAAAATACAAAATGTAAACATGCAGGGTTGTAGCAAGAGGTAATTTACACACATGCACGCACAGTACAAATATACAGTTATAAAAAAAAAAAAAAAAAAAAAAAAAAAACTCCGTTACTTGAAATATTTTCACTGTGCTCCTAAATATTTTTGGGTGCTCCTAAATTTCTTTGTGTGCTCCTAAATTTTTTCATTTAGAAAAAGGTTAGCGTAGAGCCCTGCCCCTAGCAGCCCCCTAACGCTAAGCCTAACAGCCCCCTAACCCTAACAGCCCCCTAACACTAACAGCCCCCTAACGCTAAGCCTAACAGCCCCCTAACGCTAAGCCTAACAGCCCCCTAACCCTAACAGCCCCCTAACGCTAAGCCTAACAGCCCCCTAACGCTAAGCCTAACAGCCCCCTAACACTAACAGCCCCCTAACCCTAACAGCCCCCTAACCCTAGCAGCCCCCTAACCCTAACAGCCCCCTAACGCTAAGCCTAACAGCCCCCTAACGCTAACCCTAGCAGCCCCCTAACACTAACAGCCCCCTAACACTAACAGCCCCCTAACGCTAAGCCTAACAGCCCCTAACGATAACAGCCCCCTAACGCTAACCCTAACAGCCCCCTAACCCTAGCAGCCCCCTAACCCTAACAGCCCCCTAACGCTAACCCTAACAGCCCCCTAACCCTAACAGCCCCCTAACCCTAACAGCCCCCTAACGCTAACAGCCCCCTAACGCTAACTCTAGCAGCCCCCTAACGCTAACCCTAACAGCCCCCTAACCCTAACAGCCCCCTAACCCTAACAGCCCCCTAACCCTAACAGCCCCCTAACGCTAAGCCTAACAGCCCCCTAACCCTAACAGCCCCCTAACGCGAACAGCCCCCTAACGCTAACTCTAGCAGCCCCCTAACGCTAACAGCCCCCTAACGCTAAGCCTAACAGCCCCCTAACGCTAACAGCCCCCCAACGCTAACTCTAGCAGCCCCCTAACACTAACAGCCCCCTAACGCTAACTCTAGCAGCCCCCTAACACTAACAGCCCCCTAACGCTAAGCCTAACAGCCCCCTAACGCTAACAGCCCCCTAACGCTAACCCTAGCAGCCCCCTAACGCTAACCCTAACAGCCCCCTAACCCTAGCAGCCCCCTAACACTAACCCTAGCAGCCCCCTAACACTAACCCTAGCAGCCCCCTAACACTAACAGCCCCCTAACGCTAACCCTAGCAGCCCCCTAACACTAACCCTAGCAGCCCCCTAACACTAACAGCCCCCTAACGCTAACAGCCCCCTAACGCTAACCCTAACAGCCCCCTAATGCTAACCCTAGCAGCCCCCTAACCCTAGCAGCCCCCTAACCCTAGCAGCCCCCGTTGATTGATTGATTGATTGATTGAAAAGTTTATTAACAGATTGCAGAATGGGTACAGTACAGCTCAATAAATACAATTGTTAAGGGGATGCAGACCAGAGAAAGACTTTCGTCTTGTTTACATCAGGGTCCCCCATTTTCAATTCATCATAACATATATGACACACACGACATACAGATAGACAGTACTGCTACATCTATACATTTATGACATACAAGATTTGCAAATACAGTACGGCTGGGCGATATGACCAAAAACCATGTTAATGAACATCAAGTACAAAATACAAAATGTAAATATGCAGGGTTGTAGCAAGAGGTAATTTACACACATGCACGCACAGTACAAATATACAGTTATTAAAAAAAATAAAAAAAATCCGTTACTTGAAATATTTTCACTGTGCTCCTAAATATTTTTGGGTGCTCCTAAATTTCTTTGTGTGCTCCTAAATTTTTTCATTTAGAAAAAGGTTAGCGTAGAGCCCTGCCCCTAGCAGCCCCCTAACGCTAAGCCTAACAGCCCCCTAACCCTAACAGCCCCCTAACACTAACAGCCCCCTAACGCTAAGCCTAACAGCCCCCTAACGCTAAGCCTAACAGCCCCCTAACCCTAACAGCCCCCTAACACTAACAGCCCCCTAACGCTAAGCCTAACAGCCCCCTAACGCTAAGCCTAACAGCCCCCTAACCCTAACAGCCCCCTAACGCTAAGCCTAACAGCCCCCTAACGCTAAGCCTAACAGCCCCCTAACCCTAACAGCCCCCTAACACTAACAGCCCCCTAACGCTAAGCCTAACAGCCCCCTAACGCTAAGCCTAACAGCCCCCTAACCCTAACAGCCCCCTAACACTAACAGCCCCCTAACGCTAAGCCTAACAGCCCCCTAACGCTAAGCCTAACAGCCCCCTAACCCTAACAGCCCCCTAACGCTAAGCCTAACAGCCCCCTAACGCTAAGCCTAACAGCCCCCTAACACTAACAGCCCCCTAACCCTAACAGCCCCCTAACCCTAGCAGCCCCCTAACGCTAAGCCTAACAGCCCCCTAACGCTAAGCCTAACAGCCCCCTAACCCTAGCAGCCCCCTAACCCTAACAGCCCCCTAACGCTAAGCCTAACAGCCCCCTAACGCTAACCCTAGCAGCCCCCTAACACTAACAGCCCCCTAACACTAACAGCCCCCTAACACTAACAGCCCCCTAACGCTAAGCCTAACAGCCCCTAACGATAACAGCCCCCTAACGCTAACCCTAACAGCCCCCTAACCCTAGCAGCCCCCTAACCCTAACAGCCCCCTAACGCTAACCCTAACAGCCCCCTAACCCTAACAGCCCCCTAACGCTAACAGCCCCCTAACACTAACTCTAGCAGCCCCCTAACGCTAACCCTAACAGCCCCCTAACCCTAACAGCCCCCTAACCCTAACAGCCCCCTAACCCTAACAGCCCCCTAACGCTAAGCCTAACAGCCCCCTAACCCTAACAGCCCCCTAACGCTAACAGCCCCCTAACGCTAACTCTAGCAGCCCCCTAACGCTAACAGCCCCCTAACGCTAAGCCTAACAGCCCCCTAACGCTAACAGCCCCCTAACGCTAACTCTAGCAGCCCCCTAACACTAACAGCCCCCTAACGCTAACTCTAGCAGCCCCCTAAGACTAACAGCCCCCTAACGCTAAGCCTAACAGCCCCCTAACGCTAACAGCCCCCTAACGCTAACCCTAGCAGCCCCCTAACGCTAACCCTAGCAGCCCCCTAACCCTAACAGCCCCCTAACGCTAACAGCCCCCTAACGCTAACAGCCCCCTAACGCTAACCCTAGCAGCCCCCTAACACTAACCCTAGCAGCCCCCTAACACTAACCCTAGCAGCCCCCTAACACTAACAGCCCCCTAACGCTAACCCTAGCAGCCCCCTAACACTAACCCTAGCAGCCCCCTAACACTAACAGCCCCCTAACGCTAACAGCCCCCTAACGCTAACCCTAACAGCCCCCTAATGCTAACCCTAGCAGCCCCCTAACCCTAGCAGCCCCCTAACCCTAGCAGCCCCCGTTGATTGATTGATTGATTGATTGAAAAGTTTATTAACAGATTGCAGAATGGGTACAGTACAGTACAGCTCAATAAATACAATTGTTAAGGGGATGCAGACCAGAGAAAGACTTTCGTCTTGTTTACATCAGGGTCCCCCATTTTCAATTCATCATAACATATATGACACACACGACATACAGATAGACAGTACTGCTACATCTATACATTTATGACATACCAGATTTGCAAATACAGTACGGCTGGGCGATATGACCAAAAACGTTATCGCGATAAAATTATTTTCATATAATTCGATATCGATAATTATCGTCGATATAATGTCTGTCAAGTTTAATTAACTTCTTATGCTGCTGCGAATGTCTCAAGTCGAGTTGATGTCGTCATCAGTCCGCGCACGTTAGCAGTTAGCCGACAAGCAGAGTATCTCATGACAATAAATATGACACTAAAATACTCTCTTCCGCCACAATATATTGAAACGACGTCCACTGTATACCCCCACTACTATAAACGTGGCCTCAGAATTCACGCCACACACATACTCGGCACGTAAATATATAAAACATCGCCGTGCAAGCTAATTAGCCTAGCAAGCCTTGTTGTTGAGTGAGTCCTACCTCCTTCCGGGTCTACTTCGCTCTCGGCCATCTCCTTCACTGATTGGTTGTTAGCTGTTGTGCGTAAGCACGTCATCACGTAACGTTGGTTGTTGTTAGTGAGTGTGCTGAGCCGAGGCTGAACGGAGCCAAGCTTGGAAAATCGATATATCGAAACTTTGCGACCACGTTTCATGTTTATTTCGAGGAAATAATTTATCGCGATCGTTATCGTTTTATCGCCCAGCCCTTTGTGATACAAAAAGTGTCCATAAAAAGAGTGTATATACATTTGATGTAGAAACTGTACATTGGAGGAGGTTGGGTAGGTGTGGTGGGGTTTGGGTTATGGGGGGGCTGTACATTGGGGCAGGCCTGTACAGTGCGACATATATATCGCACGTGCTACAGCAACAGCGGTCTGTGCGATGGATGGATTTACTTCAGTAGCACTGGTGCGATAGGGATTCGGTTCATATAGATACTCTTATTTTGAAAATCCTGTAGCGGGTCTCATTTCTGCCCACGCGCAGCTCCAGCTAGGCTCCGAAAGCTAGCAACGTTCAGGTGCATATGATAATCTTATTTTGAAAAAACTCTTGTGACAACTCGACGAGTCATATCCGCCCTATCCGTGCGCCTTCTGCAAGCAGAGCAGCGCGTTGGTCGGTTGGTGCTACACGTCCCGAAATAAGTCCGTGGTGGGTTTTTTTCTCTCGCAACGGGTCAAATGCATCTACATGCTTTGCACCGTCGCCATTCCTTTATGCGCACATCGCCCGAAATTAACGTTTATGTACCATTACAATCACTACAACGTTAGCAAGCTAACAAGCTAATCCTGATCAGAGGCAGAGCCAGCAGCCACAGTGTGGGCTGGGGAAAGGGAAATGGGGGGGCACTCTCTCCCCTTCCCTGTGTGTGTGTGTGCGTGCGTGCGTTTGGAAAGATGATGAAGTCACTAGTCAGGACAGGAGTATATTATAGTAAACTGAGGATGGACAGATAATGTTGATATTCAAATATAAACAAGTTTCGAGAAGAGTGGAAGTTTGAAGACAGACTAGACTACAATATGATGCGGGGGTGGTGAGTTGAAACAGTGTGTGTGAATGAATGAATGAAAACTTTATTTAACAGATTGCAGAATGGGTACAGTACAGTACGGCTCAATACACACAATTGTTAAGGGGATGCAGACCTGAGAAAGACGTTTGTCTTGTTTACATCAGGGTCCCCCATTGTGTGTGTGTGTGTCCCAACCGACCCCACTTCTATGTTTCAATAAATTATTTGCATTTAAAACTATTAACGCTGACTCATTCCTTCAGTCCACTCAAAATTATGCTAATATTCCTTATGTTGTTTATGATATTAATTGAAAATAGCATATGAGAGTATCATAGTAATAATAACACATGGCGATATACTAAATGACAGCCAAACATGGCACTGCAACTAAATAACACAAATACAATAGGCACATTTGTGACTGTTACAAATATAACACGTTTTATACTTGTGCTACAAGATTTTGGCCTGTGCTACAAAACTATCAACCTCTGTAGCACCAGTGCTATGTGCAAAAAAAGTTAACGTACAGCCCTGCATTGGGGGGGGGGGGGGACACACACTGTACACTGTACATTGGAATACTGACAAAGCCATACTTGGCCATTTACTGTACAACTGGGTTAGGACATTTGTAGGGGCCAGTTTCGAATTGCAGTCTCCCGTAGGTGTTCTTTGAGAGTGTTTTTGAAAGTGGGTAGTGATTCACATTCCTTTACAGCTTTGGGTAGGGCGTTCCACATTGAATTGCGAAACGTGTTTAGTCCCTTGTTTGAGCCGAATCTGGGTTTAACATGATTTGTGGAGCTCCCTCTGGTGTTGTGATCGTGGTATTCACTGACCTTTGGGAAGTATTTTGACATGTACATGGGTACCTTGGTCGTGTAGTGTATCTTGTAGACCAGGCCCATTGCAAGTTGCTGTACTCTGTCGTCTACTCTAAGCCATCCTAGGTTGTCAAAGTGGGCAGGGGTGAGGTAAAAAAATAAATAAAAGAGTAAAAGTAACTACGGCAGATGGATTTATCCAAAATGGCCTCACAGCACCATGGTTTTAGGCTTCAGCACGTTGGCCCCTGGGCCGGGCGAGCCAAATCCATCCAAACCAGGGCAGCGTTCTCGACCGTGAGCCTTGAGCAATAATAACACAGGACCACTTGGGACGTTTTACAATACAGAGATCTGTTGGGAAACTCTCGGTCCGGTCGAGAAAGGAAACCAGACTCCCATTTAATAGGCCCGCCGCCGCACTGGAATGACATTTCCCCCGCTTTCACCACAGTGCCTTAACAAAAACATTCCATGGAGACGGTCCCACAGGCAGAGGCAGACTCATAAATCTGAACCGTCCATCGTGCTGTTGTTCCCGTCACGGCAGATCCAGGGAGTATAGCGGGTGCTGGTGTAAAGATTTTAATAGACTGAAATGAAAACAAAATTGATTAGGGGTCTCAACCTATTTTTTCCAAGTAAATGAGTGGTGTGTGAATGTGTGCGTGTGTCACGAGGAGGAGGAGGAGGAGGAGGAGGGGGGGGTTCACACCGGCCAACCCCAAGGGATATTTCCGCTAATACCTGTAGGCCTGGCGCTAAAAGCAAGCCTCTCTGTCCTGGTGGTGTGGATGATGAGCGAGGCCCCGCCCCCCCCGCCCCGCCCTGCCGGGCCACACAGACCGGCCCTGTTTGAGCCCCAGCAGGCAGCGCCGCTTGAACCACAGCCTCCAGACCTGCTGGAGGAGAACAGAGCCGGCCTCTGCCACAGGGCGGACATTCCACACCAGTGTTTCCTGTCTCCCAGCCCCCCCCCCCCCCCCCCCCCCCCCCGCTGACCCTCGGAGGACTCTGGACCTGCCATAAGAGACCCCCTGTGTGTGTGTGTGTGTGTGTGTGTGTGTGTGTGTCTCTCTCTCTACGTACACAGTACACACCCATAGACCTCACTTCCCCATTTCCAAGCAGGAAATGAAAAGGTTAGCCGTGCCATGTGTACTCGCAGACCCCCCCCCCCCCCCCCCATCTCAAGATGATGACCTCATACGACTGGTATGGGGGGGAAAGACGATACCTAACTGTATGACGCTGGCTCCTTAGAACGCAGCCACGCCACTGCAGGGATTCCCACACCACCGACCCCCCCCCCCCCCCCCCCAATCTGGTCGTCATCAGCTGATGAAGCTACGGTATCTTCTGCAGGGTGATTGGATTAACTTTGATGAGGCAGAATATCCCCCCCCCCTCTCTTTACACACCAGGAATAATACACAACGTGTGTGTGTGTGTGTGTGTGTGTGTGTGTGTGTGTGTGTGTGTGTGTGTGTGTGTGTGTGTGTGAGAGAGAGAGAGAGTGAGTGAGAGTGAGAGAGAACGCGTTGATACGTGCGAGTGTCGAAGGATAAATCCAGACGTCCCCTGAAGGCGGGCGTGTAGATTGTGTGTAGATTGCGTGGCCCTAAAGACCCAGTGGGTTCCATCCAGACACACATGTTTCTTTCAAGCATTCTTCAAATTCCTCATCCGATATGCCCGTCTCCCTCTGCACGGGCCGGGGTGAGGCTTTAAGGAACGACGCTCCTAAATCAAAGACCCTTCGCCCTCTCTATAACCTTCTCTCCCTCTCTCTCTCCCTCTCCCTTTCATTTATCTCCAAGGGAATCACTCAACCCTCTCTGCTGCCCACTTAGGAAAACGATAGCCTGTTTTTGGACCCGGGGGAGGGGAAAATCAAACCAACATTGGTTTTTAAGTTGCTGTGATGATGTTCCTGCAATGACTTGGTGTTTTCGAGAAAGAAGAACTGGAATCACAATGAGGAAGATTACTAGTAGGGAGGGGGCGACCTCCTCCTCCCCCCACGAGTCCTAAACACTACAGCCTACCATGCTCTGATGCGATCCATTGCTTTTTAAAGTGAACACACTGAAGGCCATCAGTTTAGGGTCATTCAACAGATGTTTTTGTGATATAATACTCAATATAATCATATCTAAGATGCTTCTATATGTAATTCTTTTTAGAAAATCAGTCACTTTGCATTGATTTGACATGTTACAGGTGTTTGTTCTTCTGGTACAGATAGTTTTATTTAGCCTAGTATCATACCACATCAGTATCTGTGCATTACCAACTTCAAGCTGTCAATGGGACAGAGAAGATATAGTGATGTTCATGTTCATGTGGACAATTCAAGTTCTCTCCTGCCCTGATCCCACCAGATCCTCACAGCAAGGCTGACTCAGGTCTGCTTTCACACTGATCACTGGGCACGTTTTGACAAGTTTATGGAGGAGTGAGATTATTGCCATGGTGGCACAGCAGTTTGGGTACAAGGTCAGACAGACAGTCTCTAGAATATATGCCGCCCACGATCACATGCATTATTTGGGTTGAGTTCAATGTCAATGTCCATCTGTAACAGACCCTGAAATAGAATTAGAGAACTATACTATAGTCCGTAATGACAGAAACCAGTATGGAGGTGGTGTTTGTATGTACATACATAAGGACACCAAATTCATTACCCGTACTGACCTTCATCATGAGACAATTGAAACCGTATGGGTGGAAATTTTATTTGAAAGGGCAAAATCTGTTCTAGTCGGCACAATATACAGACCGCCAGATCAAACTGGCTTTTATGATACTCTGGATGTGTGCTTAGCTGGAGCTGAGGATGCGGAAAAAATTCTTATTGGGGATTGGAACACGGATATGCAACAAAAAGATGCACCCGTCTTCAAATCCTTCAATAGGTTTTGTGATCTGCACGGCCTTAGCCAACTAATCACCCAACCCACAAGGATATGTGAATCAACTCAGACTACCATTGACCTCATACTGACCTCCGACAAGTCCAAGATCTCCAATAAAGGGGTTATAGCATGTGGGTTAAGTGATCATTATATGATATTCTGTACCCGCAAAAAGCTAAAACTAAAGGCTGGCTGTCACAAAACAGTCACATCTAGAGACCTCAAAACCTACTCTAGCGAGGCCTTTAACCTTGAACTGGAGAGTCTGGACTGGTCAGATGAACTCAATGGTACACTGATTGAAGAAACTTGGCTTGGCTTCAAAACCAAATTTTCATCAATACTAAACAACATGGCCCCCCTAAGAACCACCAGGGTAAAAAATCGCGCTGAGCCATGGATGCACACTGAAATACTGACCGCTATGAAAGCCAGAGACAAAAAATGCTCTGAGTTTCGTAAAAGTCAGTCAAAGCTTACCAAAAGCACGAGCAGTGAACTCCAAGACCACGTGACTGAACTCAAACTAGAAAGAAACAGACTAAGAAATGACGTAAACTCCATGATCAAAACTGCTAAAAAAAATTTCATCAATGACAAAACCGAGGAAAACAAAAATAAACCACGTGAACTTTGGAAATTACTCAACAATCAACTAGGCTGCAGTAAAAAACTCAAAACCAGGTTCTCAAACATAAACATAAAGACGGACAACACGCTCATCACAGACAAGCTGGATGTAGCCAATTACTTAAACACTTTCTTCACAAACATAGCCACAACACTGGTAAACAAACTACCCTCCCACTCAGGGCAGTATGGGGTAGAACACATAGTAGCATACTACAAGAACCTAGGCGTCCACAAAGACGACTTCAAACTGGAAATGGTAACTACAGATGAGGTACTCAAAAAACTGAGCGCCCTCCAACCAAACAAGGCCACTGGCCATGACAACATCCCCTCCAAATTCCTCAGAGACTCAGCAGCAGCCATCACCCCAGTCATCACACACATAATAAACCTCTCCATAAAACAGGGACACGTCCCCAAGGACTTCAAAATTGCGAGAGTAACACCCCTGCACAAAAAGGGCAGCAAATTAGACCCGGGTAACTACCGCCCTGTTTCTATCCTTACATCCATCTCGAAAGTCATGGAAAAAATAGTATACGAACAGATCGAAAAGTACCTTGCGGAAAAAAATCTAATCTACGAATTCCAATCTGGCTTCAGAACATCCCACTCCACTGACACATGCCTTCTCTACTTGAACGACCACATCAAACAAGAGGTGGACGCGGGCAAATACTGCGGCATGGTCATGCTGGACCTACAAAAGGCCTTCGACACTGTCAATCACACCATTCTGATTGACAAGCTAAAAGCAATTGGTTTTGATAGTTTATCAGTGAGCTGGATACAATCCTACCTGGAGGGGAGGGAACAGATGGTGGAAGTAAACGGTACCCTATCCCCCCTCCTCACAGTGAGCTGTGGTGTTCCACAAGGAAGCATACTAGGACCGCTACTATTCCTAATTTATGCAAATGACATGTCGTCAGCTTGTGACTGCAACTTGTTCCTGTTTGCGGACGACTCAGCCCTGCTGGTCTCTGACAAGAACAAGTTACAGGTTGAAAAAGCCCTCAGCTCGGAACTAGGCAAAATCTGCATATGGCTCGCCGACAACAAACTATCATTACACATGGGCAAAACAGAGTCCATTCTCTTCGGTTCAAATAACAAACTCAGCAAGACCGACGGCTTCTCGGTTACAGTGGGTGACAATATTATCACAAGGAAAGATGAAATTACCTACCTGGGTTCCATCCTAGAGGCTAATCTTTCCTGTGACAAAATGGCATCCAATGTAATAAAAAAAGTCAACCAACGAACGCGATTCTTGTACCGGATCTCCTCTCTGGTAAACAAGAATACCCTGAAGACTCTAGCAGGAGCACTCATTCAAGGGTACTACGACTATGCTTGCACCTCATGGTACCAAAGCACCTCAAAGGCACTAAAAAACAAATTACAAACATCTCAAAACAAGCTAGTCAGACTACTACTTGACCTGACTCCTAGAACCCACCTCACCCCTGCCCACTTTGACAACCTAGGATGGCTTAGAGTAGACGACAGAGTACAGCAACTTGCAATGGGCCTGGTCTACAAGATACACTATGCGACCAAGGTACCCATGTACATGTCAAAATACTTCCCAAAGGTCAGTGAATACCACGATCACAACACCAGAGGGAGCTCCACAAATCATGTAAAACCCAGATTCGGCTCAAACAAGGGACTAAACACGTTTCGCAATTATGCCACATCAATGTGGAACGCCCTACCTAAAGCTGTAAAGGAATGTGAATCACTACCCACTTTCAAAAACACTCTAAAAAAACACCTACGTGAGACTGCAATTCGAAACTGGCCCCTACAAATGTCCTAACCTAGTTGTACAGTAAATGACCAAGTAAGGCTTTGTCAATATTCCAATGTACAGTGTAAAATGTGTGTGTCCCCCCTACCCAACCCCCCCCCCCCCCCCCCCCCCCCAACCTCCAATGTACAGCCCTCACCCAACCCACCCAACCCCACCCCACCCAACCAACCTCCTCCAATGTACAGTTTCTACGCCAAATGTATATACACTCCTTTTCTGGACACTTTTGTATCACAAACAGTACTGTATTTGCAAATCTGATATGTCATAAATGTATAGATGTAGCAGTACTGTCTATCTGTATGTCATGTATGTCATATATGTTATGATGAATTGAAAATGGGGGACCCTGATGTAAACAAGACGAAAGTCTTTCTCTGGTCTGCATCCCCTTAACAATTGTATGTATTGAGCTGTACTGTACTGTACCCATTCTGCAATCTGTTAATAAACTTTTCAATCAATCAATCAATCAATCAATCAATTCAATCAATCAATCAATCAATGTATATACTCTCTTTTTTAGACTCTTTTTGTATCACAAACAGTACTGTATTTGCAAATCTGGTATGTCATAAATGTATAGCAGTACTGTCTATCTGTATGTCATATGTTATGATGAATTGAAAATGGGGGACCCTGATGTAAACAAGACGAAAGTCTTTCTCTGGTCTGCATCCCGTTAACAATTGTGTGTATTGAGCTGTACTGTATTACTGTACCCATTCTGCAATCTGTTAAATAAACTTGTCAATCAATCAATAAGTCAGACAATTGGGAAGAAGAAGTGAGGAAGTCCTAAAAATGGAAAACGAATGAGTTGTTGAGTTGGCTAATATTAACATGTTTACATATCTTCTTAAGTCTGTAGTATGGCAATACAGAAATGGCTAAATATATGATAAATGCATTCGTAAAACAAACATCGACAATCAGTGTGGCAGGTGAGGATGGGTCACCTAATAACCGCACACATGTGACAAACAGCTACCAAATCACACCTCTCTCTCACCTGTGATCATCTCCCGTTTGCCCTCATCCAGGTGGCTCGAAATCACATCCCCCATGTTGGCGACAAACTTATTATTCCAGACAAGAAGAAAGTATATCTGTAGTTTAATAATAATAAGAGCTGAAACGAGTTATTATCTGGGTGGTGGCCAGCTCTCACCCTGCACACCTAAACCTCCGACATCACTTCAGCAAACACACGCAAAAAGTGAAGCGCCCTCCTTCGTGTGGAGCAGAAGGTGTGGTTTCTATGAAGGCGGGGCTGCTGCCTGGTTGCTTGCAATGCATACTGTTTTGTTTACCTTTTCTAACGTTGTCAGGTGACAGACAAATACCTTTCGTGAGTGTGCGAGTGTGGAACATCTGACAATTATTCGGAAAGTCTATCTATTTGTGCTTGATTAGACACTATATAACTCAACATTTGGATACATAAATCACAGCAACTTGCAACTGCCAAAGTTGCCATATACTTAGACTCTGCTGCCCTCTACTGGACAACTATTGGCAATGTAGCCAATAAACAAACTATTTCTTCTTCTTCTTTTTTGAGATGCAGTCATTGGGGGACAGACATTTAAGCCATGCACATTTGACAGAGGGACATTCAAGCAGTGATAAGAAATGTAAGCAATTTGAAAATTTTAGGGGCTAATGACATTTGAGCAAATGGACATTTGAAGGTGGACATTTGAGTGACCATCGAAGCAATGAACAAAATGGGCAACAGTGATTTGAGCAGTAGAGAAGAGGACATTTGAGTGACGGCACATTTTGAGCTGCAAATGTTTGAGCTGCCAAATTGAGCATGAAAAAATAGAGGGACGGACATTGATCAAGGGTTAGGGTTAGGGACATTGATCAAGGGTTAGGGTTAGGGACATTGATCAAGGGTTAGGGTTAGGGACATTGATCAAGGGTTAGGGTTAGGGACATTGATCAAGGGTTAGGGTTAGGGACATTGATCAAGGGACATTTGAGGATGGACGTTTCTGAGTGAAGGACACTTCAGTGACTGACATTTCAGCAAAGGACATTTGAGCTGTATTTGAGGATGGGATATTTGAGCTATGAATAATGTATCCCTACAATTCCTGGTCCCCACATTTTCCCACCTATGGCATTGACATGTACTATGCCAGAAGTGTCCAGAAACATATACATCTGTTACCATATGTCATATGTTATTGTCAAAGCCAATAGCTGTTTCTGGTACTTTAACATGGTAGTGCCCCATAGCCCGGAAGGATTTCTTCATGGAAATTGTCACATTTTGACCTAGCTGCAAGGCCGTTGTTTATAAACATATCCCTTACCTTAACGATAAGTAAACCGGGGTAAGACACCCTATTATCTATTAAAATTATGGCTGTCAAAATTAATGCTTTAACTTTGGAGATTAATTAATATTATTTAAAGAATTAAAATAAATTAATCTAGATTAATCAATGGAGTGAAAAATCTTCAATCTTAGCGCCGCGGATATAAGAAAGTGTCATAATCACAGCAAGAGCTTTCTTCACTCCTCCTCATTCCCCCCTCACATTCACCACACACCCTCCTCACTCCTCTTCATCCTCCCTTCCATCCACCATGGAAGCCTCACGCCCATATATGGTCAGCACCCCTTCACCCCCTGTCACTCAACTCAGCTGCACCTCATCCCCTGATTTCGCACGCTGTCAGGCACCTCACTCCTCACAGCTGTATCCCATCCCCTGATGATGAAGACCCTACTTCTACCGGACGACGCTGACCAGAAGTCGTTGTGGTGTTAGTATCATTACCTAGGTACGACGCCTCAGTCCGAAGACCTGCTAGACACCCCTGTGTGATTATTCCCTGTTCTAACTTTCCTTCTCTTGTGCCCAGGACCTCCGTGCCAGCGTGCCCCTGTCTGGAGTGGACCCCCTGGAGCTTACCAAGGAGTTCCTGCTCACTCTCTCGACACGGACCTGTGTCTCCGTCTGCAGTAGCACTGGAGTGCACCTGCTCCTCCCATTACCCCAAGAACATTCCCAAGTCATATCTGTTGTACATTTCTGGATGTAACTCTTGCCTACTTTTAAATATTACTATTAAACATCCTGAAACGCTCCATTATCTCTTCTCCTGTATTCAGCGATTGGGCTCTGCTTAAAACCGACCTCACAGAAAGAGGTCTAGCTGAGTCAATGTTGATGGTTTTGTTGAACATTTGTATTTCACAGGAGAGAAACTGTATTCAAAGAAAGCTATTAAAATAGTCTTTGAATCTAAATATACTTTCTTTGTGTTGATTTTACATTAATTCCATGATTTTACTAAAGTAAATATCTGTTACAAGCTTCGGTCTTAAGTAGAAAAATGCTATTTTTAGTCTAGATTCATTACAGAAAATTGTGAGATTAATTAGTTAATTTTTTTTAATCTATTGACAGCACCAATTAAAATATATATTGAATATTAATATAATACATTTACACATTTAATACATGTGCAATGTAAACACATTTAGAGGATAATTAAATCATAACAGACTACAACTTTGTTACTATAAAACTAAATGTAAAATGTTGTAAAGGGGCAGCTTCCTCCACTACCCGAGGAATATGTCCCCTATAAGCGGCACGGTGTAGTAGTGTTTAATACTGTCTCCTCACAGCTAGAAGGTCCTGGGTTCGATTCCCGCTTGGGGACCAGGTTGCCGTGTTGCCAGGTACCCAGGTGCGGTATCTCCCGGGCCTTTCTGTGTGGAGTTTGCATGTGTGGAGAAACCCGTGCTCGCAAGGGTTTCCCCTCCAGAATATAAACCCAATGGAAAAACATGCACAACAGATCGCTAACGCTGTTGCGTCCCTGACGAAGACGGACAGGAGCACTTGGATTGGTCCCCGGGCGCGAGCCCTTGTCTGCTCCCGGCTGCCCTTGGGGGGAAAGGACGATGGGATGGGAGGTGCAGAGAACATTTCATCAGCGACTTGGTGCATGTGTCACACATAATGTGTGTGTGTGTTCCTGTGCATCTCACTCGCCCATCGCATGTGTGTGTGTTAAAAGATCTGCATGACAAATAAGGACTTCTTCTTCTTTTAGAATATAATGTATCAACAACCTTAATAAAAGAACCAACACACAGAGTCAAATACATAGCACCCCTCCCCTCAAAGTTTGGTGTGAACGATGGTCTGTGTGATTGCCATGAAATGCAACAGCATTGCTTGCTTGGTGTCTGTGAAATATCTGTCTATGACCTCGTTGTATTTAAAAGCCTCTAGGGCCTTTGAGGGGTCTCAAACTCGCAGCCTGCGGGACAATTGCGGCCCGCTGGATGATATTTTGCGGCCCCCTATTGACATCAAAGTCTTTTTTAATGTTGTGGGACTTGTACAGCACTTTGTTCAACTTGGTCAGTGCTGTAAAGTTTAAACCTTTTTAAATCTTAGACAAACAACACACTTTGCTTTCATGAAATATTGTAAGCCATCATTTGAGGCTTTATAAAAGCAGCACAATGAACACAAATCTGTCAGTGCCGAGTCCGACCTCATCTTAAATAACAAACAGCATTGCTTGTTGTAGTTAACAAAGAGAGGCAGAGTTTATTTTGCAAAAAAAGAAAGAAAAAAAAATAAATCATATATATATATATATATAATATATGATGCGGCCCAGCCTCACCCAGACTCTACCTCCAGCGGCCCCCAAGTAAATTGAGTTTGAGACCCCTGCTCTAGGCTGTTGTTTTATACATTATCATATGTTGTCTACTCTACTTGACCCTCTCTCTCTCTCTCTCTCTCACACACAACGCAGTACGCACGTTCCAAGACTCGCGAGGCGTTATGACTTGTCATAAGTGAATTGTATAGAAACAACTCAACAAAATTGACTATTGCACAACTGATTTTTCAAAGAAAATCTACGAAGGGGGGGGGGGCCTTCACCTTAAAACTATACGTACTACGTAGCACCGGCCGCAACCAATAGTATATAGCTGCAGAACCGCAGAGCGGCACTCTGAGGACCGGCGCTCTCAGGACCGGCGGCCTAAATTCTTATCCCAACGCATGTTTGCTTCCGCGTTCGCGTTTTGCGCTCTGATTGGCCACTGACGTTTCTGGTCGCGCCAATCGTGTGACGGCAAGTTCTTTCGCCGGTTAAGCTTAGGCACTCTTTCGAAGTTGGTTAAGGTTAGAGTTTGTCTTAGAGCAGGGCGATATCGTGTGACGGCAAGTTCTTTCGCCGGTTAAGCTTAGGCACTCTTTCGAAGTTGGTTAAGGTTAGAGTGTGGATCGTAGGCGTTAGGTAGTTTGCTGCTGGTCGAGGCGGAAAAGGGCGCATCACGCGATTGGGCGCACATGTCACATGACCAGAAACGTCAGTGGCCAATCAGATCGCACCAGAAACGGCAGTGGCCAATCAGATTTGCAAAACGCGAACGCGGAAGCAAACATGCGTTGGGTTAAGAATAGACGCGGACCGGCACTCTGAGGACCGCACGCCACCCACCCAATGGCTGAATTGGAGTATTGCACTGTGCGCTGTATTGCACTGTGCGCTACAAACAGGCCAGACGACTGTACAACCTACTTCGAAGTGGTTATGCTTTGGCCCTCTTTCGAAGTGGGTTATGCTTAGAGTTATGGTTAGGGTTAGGTCTTCAAAAAAATCACGCCTCACAGCAGGGCCGTCAGAGAGCCGGTCCTCAGAGCGCCGGTCCTGAGAGCGCCGCTCTGCGGTTCTGCAGCTGCGTGCTTCTCGCCGCAACAGCCACCCTCCTTTCTTGCCATACCTTGGCTTTTACTGAAACTATGCCACTGACCACGCCCCCAAATGTGTCCCGTAACAAAATTACGCCCTTGCGCTAGCCCCTGTCAATCATCTGACTTCTGGATTTACTTTTTTATTTCTCTTATTCTTCGGGATTATCTCCCACAAACCTGAACGTTATTGCCATAAAACATAACGTAGTTAGTTTCTCTACCTTTCTGTGAACGTCTAGCAAAAAACGGCATTGCAATCTGATGAAAAATGGCAGAGAAATTTATATTATAAAAAAGTAACTGTACTTATAGTAGATTTCATTCACGGTTTGTGAATCACGGCATGGTGATACTAAATCCAGATTGAACTCTGCCCGATCCATAGATGTGCGACTTGGCCATAATAAGGTCATTTATTGGCCTGATATTCTATCTATAATCATATTTCAAATTGCATGTGTCCGGATGGCAGAATTCAGTACTGTATAGATCTACAAAACCTTGAGCTCAGTGGCAATTCTTCATGTCTGGTCAATTTTAGCATGGTGTTATTCACTGTCAAAGATGACAAAATAAGAAATGTATTGATATTCTCCTTTGGTTCATTGCCATTTACTCAAGCCCAGTGGCGGACTCAGGCTGTTTGAAGGGCAGGGGCGAAAAGAAAAAAAGGGCACCTACTACACAACATGGGACCCTGTCACAGTGTCACACTCCCAGGTCAGGTCAGACCTGGGAGAGTCAACACCACGGACGTGAGGTGAACAATGGTCTCCTACCACCCTCTGGTGGTCACCCGCAGACGGTGCGGGCCAGCACAGTGGACATGCTGACTAATGTATTGACTTTAATTAATAGTGTGATTAATGTGGTGTCATGGTGTGTGCTGTCGTTGACTTTCCCTTCCTTTGTTTGATGTGGTTTCACTGTTTTGGGTTTGTGTTGTGAGTTTGCTTTAGTGTTTAGTTGTGTTGTTTGTTTCTATGTTTTAGACTGGCCTGCCAGGTGTTTTCAATGATGATTAGTATAGGTATTTAAGTGTGTGTCTTCCTCTCCTCGTCGTGGCGTCATTTCCTACTTTACCCCGTGTTGTTCCTGTGTCTTGCCTGCCTTCCCCGTTGCTGTCTATTGAGTCCTTGCCTGTATTCTCCTGTCGTTTCTTTGTTTTCCTTTGTTGTTTGTTAGTAATAGTGTCTTTTATTTGTATTGCACATTGGATCTGAAGTAAACATCCCTTATTCAAGCATCGCTCCTCGTCTCTGCCTCCGTTCCATCTCCCTTGTCTGCAAACTGTGTTCTCACCTTCATTTAGCACCCCAAGCGTAACAGAATGACGCCACCAGTCAAGAACGCAGCAGAAAGGGTGGCCGATACCATGACGGTCATCCGGAGCCTGGTGGACGGTGACGTGCAGCATTACTCACATGCCAAGTGGGAGTTCCTGCTCCGGATGATCGACAGGGTCGCCACGGAGAGTCCGACACAGGCGTCTGCGATGCGGGTTATGGCCAACCACGTCACTGACCTCATGGAGGGGTTTAGGTCGATCTCTAGTACCCTACCCACCAGCTTTGTCCCGCTGGCATTGCAGACTAGCATACAATTCACGGTCAGCCTAGCTCCTGAAGCTAACCGTGCGTCCCCAGCTAGCGCAGCTCCGCCCGTTAGTGCAGCGCCTGTAGCTGACCAGGCGTCTCCAGCTAGCACAGCTCCGCCCGTTAGCAATTCTCCTGTAGCGACGTATTGCTCACCTTGGAGCGCTTCTTCGAGGGAGACGTCTGCTCTTCATCCTCGTTGGAGAGGATGCAGCTACACGCACGGCTCTCCTATGCAAGCGCGATGTGCGGCGCAGAGCAGGCTCCACTACTCGCGGAATACGACCGACAACTGGGACTGATTATTCGGGCGCTCTGGTCCCCTGCTCCCAGCGAAGCCACGGCTACCAGTACGCTCTCCTCCACAAGTAAGACCTCTACTGCCACCGCAGCTGTTAGCGTTGGTCCCGCGGCCTTCACTGCCCAGGCTGTTAGCCCAGCCGTTAGCACAGCTTCCAGAGCCAGTAATGCTAGTCCCCATTCTGTTAACACCGTCCAGTAGGGGTGTAACGGTACGCGGATACGTACTGTACCGCCTCAATGTGGTCCTCCGGTACAGTACGCGCTGTGCACCGAGCGATTGCAACGGTATGGAACCTTTTTTTGCGGAACTTAAATCCCCCCGGCCCCACGTAATTTATCAACAACACTGCGGTCTGCTGTGAGCATTATAAAACAAACGTGTATTTAACCGACCGTGAATTAAAGTGTCAATGCTGTTTGCCATTTTAACAGCAGATACTTTCTTAAATGCCACATCGTCCCGACCGAGCGGTGTTGACGGGGAGCTCTGATGGGTTCGCTTGGTGGTGTTATTAGCATTGAACAGCTAACCGAAAGCTAGCGTTAACTAACGTTAAAGGTTTAGCCATAACGTTACCTTGGCTAAAGTTGGGGCTATTCATAATCCAGCAATAATGGCTGCAGACCTGCAAGCAAAGTACAGCAAGTTGGCAAAGGAGTATTCCAACGTAAATCACATTTTCACCAGTAACGTTAGTCTTTCCATCTCCCGGTAGCTCATGCTAGCTAACCTAGCTCACGTTAGCGTCGTCACTGAACCACCTCGCGTACACAATTAATGACATGTTGCGGACAGCCATATCGGTGACAATGTTTAGCTTTTAGTGCCAAATGATAAGAGTCTGAGGCGGAGTCTCAAAAGAGAATGTTGAATATTTATTGTGCAAAAATCACAACAGATCCTCTGCTACTTCAACGGAGCCTTCTGGAAGCAAGTGCAGCAACGAATAATGTCCGTGTGGATCATTGGAGTAGGGTATATCTTCAGTGCTGCAGCCCCATACTACTCATTGATTAATGATACTAATACAAATCTATACAATCACCTGTTGTTGAATAAATACCATTACTTTCTAGTTATTACTAAAAAACAGTATATATAAAACAGTAGCTGTATGCACTGGTATCGCCCCCCCCCCCCCCCCCCCCACTGTACCGAAAAAATACCGAACCGTGACTTCAAAACCGAGGTACGTACCGAACCGTGGATTTTGTGTACCGTTACACCCCTACTGTCCAGACTACTAGCATAGCCGTGAGCCTTGCTTCCCCCGCTAGTACTGCTAACCCCAGCTCTGTTAACACAGTCCATGCTACTAGCACAGCCGTTAGCCTTGCTTCCCCCGCTAGTACTGCTAACCCCGGCTCCGTTATCACAGTCCATGCTACTAGCACAGCCGTTAGCCTAGCTCCCCCGGTTAGCACTGCTAACTCCCGCTCCGTTAACACAGTCCACGCTACTACCATAGCCGTTAGCCTAGCTCCCCCGGTTAGCACTGCTAGCTCTCGCTCTGTTAACACTGCCCAGACAGCCAGCTCAGGCCCTATAGCTAACAAAGCCTCTGATGCTGGGACCGCTCCGTCGGCCGGTAGCTACCGCCTCTGTCCAGTCCGCTAGAGCTCCGTCTGCTAGCGTAGCACGCACTGCTAGCAAGTCTCAAAAGGCTAGCAAAGCTAAGAAGACTAGCATAGCCCTTCCCGCTATGGTAACTCCTACTGTTAGCACCTTAGCCCCTCCCGCTAGCATAGCTTCTACAGCTAGCACCATAGCCCTCTCTGCTAGTATAGCGTCCCCTACTGGTCCCGTAACCCCCTCGGGGACGGGTTTCATGAGGCACATTCCCGCCTACAAGAATTCATGGGCAATTATTCTCCGGCCTGCAGTCTGGAAAGAACACTTATCGCCTGGTGTTCTCCATGATGAAGCGGAGTCCTGAAAGAGCATGCGAACTCCGGGTACTGGCCGGGACCATGTTTAGGGTGCTCTTGCAGGACCCCAGCTCCCCAGCCGACTGCCAAGCTGCTAACCCTGGTAAGGCCTCCACCACCAACATGGCCTCTACTGTTAGCATAGCTGCTACTAGTTCAGTCCCTACTGCTAGCATAGCTTCCGCAGCTAGCACGGGCTCCTCTGCTGGTGAAGCCTCAACTGCCAGCGTGGCCCCGGTTGTTAGCACTGCTACTGCTAGCACCACAGCCCCGTCTGCTAGCGTAGCTCCTACTGCTAACAAGTCACAGAGAGCTAGAAAGCCTAGGAAGGTTAGCATAGCCCCACCTGCTAAGGTACCTGCTGCTAGCACCCCAGCCCTGCCTGCCAGTACCATTCCTACTGCTAGCGTAGCTTCGCCAACTAGCCCGTTTCCCACTGCTAGGACTGCCCCTTCAGCTAGTAAGGTCAGTTTCCCTGGAGCCGCCCTGTCGGCTAATCTCCAGGCTTCCACAGCTAGTCCAGCCCTATTTGCTAGCCTAGCCCCTGCTAGCTTACTCCAGATCGCCCATGTAGCCTCTGTGGCTGGCGCCTTAGCTCTTCCTGCTAGCATACCCTCTACAGCAAGCACATCCCCCACTGCTAGCAGACTCTCTGCAGCTAGTACTGCTCCTGCACTTAGCTTAGCCCCTGCTAGCTCGCTCCAGATTGCCTATGTAGCCTCTACCACCAGCATGTCTCCCACTGCTTGGACTGCCCCTTCAGCTAGCAAGGTCAGTCTCCCCGCTGCTAGGACTGCTTCTTCGGCTAGCAAGGCCAGTTTCCCTGGAGCCGCCCGTCGGCTAACCCCTCAGTCCCGTCCACTAGAGCCCCTGCTGCTAGCGTTTCGGTCCCGTCTGCTAGGGTTCCTACGCCTAGTCCCTCAGTTCCGCACGCTGGAGTTCCTACTGTTAGCGCTTTAGCCCTGCCGGCTGGTGTAGCCCTGGCAGCTAGCACAGGCCCTGCAGCTAGCATTTCCCGGGTAGCTAACCCAGTCTCTACGGCCAGTTTAGCCCTTGTTAGGGCAGCTCTAGCTTCCCCGGTTCCTCCTCCTCCGATGTCTGGTCCGGGTCGTGCCTCTACTCCTGTCCCCGGGGGGTCTCCTGCTTCCGGCTCGTCGTCTGGTTCTGGCTCGTCGTCTGGTCCCGGCTCGTCGTCTGGTCCAGCCCTGCGCCGTGGTCTACGCCGTGGTCTACGCCGTGGTCAATGCCGAGGTCTGCACCGAGGTCGATCTGCACCTGGAGAGTCGTCTGGTCCAGCCCTGCGCCGTGGTCTACGCCGTGGTCAACGCCGTGGTCTGCGCCGAGGTCGATCTGCACCTGGAGAGTCGTCTGGTCCAGCCCTGTGCCGTGGTCTACGCCGTGGTCGACGCCGTGGTCAACGCCGAGGTCTGCGCCGAGGTCTACGCCAGGAGGGGCTCCCATCCGGGGTCCTGCGCCCGGTCCCGAGACCTCCACCGGGAGTGGCTCCCATCCGGGGTCCTGCTCGGGGGTTGTCGCCCTCGCCCCTTTGTTCTGGGCCCCCTCTCCGGGCCTCTGTCCCTGTCTCCAGCCCCCCTCACCGGGCCCCTGTCCCCGTCTCCAGCCCCCCTCGCCGGGTCCCTGTCCCCGTCTCCAGCCCCCCTCACCGGGTCCCTGTCCCCGTCTCCAGCCCCCCTCTCCGGGCCGCGTCTATATTAAAGGCAGCCCAAGAGTCGTTCCGCATTGGCGTTTTGCGCTCTGATTGGCCGAGCGCGCGCATGCGCATGAGCCGCGACGCGCTCCTTAGCCAGGAATCCAAACTCCGTTTAAGCTCCAGAGAGCGAGGCTGAAAATCCACAGTTCTTGCCCCACTGATGGAGCCGAATCCCGGATTCGAGTTTTCTGATGAATACCCCCAATATGGAGGTCCCGAACGCAATTAAGTATTGATTACGCCGTAACAAATCATTAAAAAAATATACCGTTAACTGGAGTATGTTGTTTCTTTACATATATGTTGGATTAGAGAATTGGTTTGTCGCCTCTGTCCCTGTCTCCGGCCCCCCTCTCCGGGCCTCTGTCCCTGTCTCCAGCCCCCCTCACCGGGTCCCTGTCCCCGTCTCCAGCCCCCCTCACCGGGTCCCTGTCCCCGTCTCCAGCCCCCCTCTCCGGGCCTCTGTCCCTGTCTCCGGCCCCCCTCTCCGGGCTTCTGTCCCTGTCTCTAGCCCGCCTCTCCGGGTCTCTGTCTCTGTCCCCCTCTCCGGGGCCCCTGGTTCCGTGCCCTGTGCGCCCTTCTCCGGGCTCCCCTCTGGTCCCGTTCCCCGGTCCCCCTGCTGCTGGGCCCCTCCTGGGTTCCTTTTTCCGCCCCCCCGGCTCCTGTTTCCCGTGTCCTCGTCCCCAGTTTTTCGGGTCGGTATTATGGGTCGTCTGGGAGCCTCCCCTTCGGGGGGGGGGTCCTGTCAGGATCTGAACTTTCTGGACAGTCCTCTGGCGCCCCCGGGCGGTCTGTTCGCGGTGCTACAGGTCGCCGCCTTTCGTATGGACTTGTTTGTACACATATTGTCAAGTCTGTTGTCTTTCTTGCTCCCTGTGTATCTCCCGTTAGTCCAGATGTTCTAGTCTCCCTTGTACTCCCTGTGTATCTGCCATTTGTCCTGTGTGCTCCCCAGTATGTTGTATTGTGATCTAGTCTAGTGTTGTCTTATTCTGGAATCTGCTCCCTGTCTGTGTAGCCCCCAGCTGTGGCTCATTATCATTACCTCCTGTATATATACGTGCCGCCCCCTGTTTCCAGTGTTGCGTCATTGTTTGTAATTAGGTTCCCCGTCAGTGCCTTCCCGTGCTGTTCCCCCTATCTTGTGCCAGCTTATGCTGAAGTCCTATTTTCGTTTCTGTTTGTAGTTAAAGCCTTGTGTTCAACAAGTAAAGCCTTTTGTCAACTACATCCCGGTGTTTCCTGCCTGTCTCTTCCTCGTCCTGCGATTGAATCCTACACTCCTCTCCTAAACTCGGATCCTCACAGAATTGGAATAATCTTTTTGGAGAACATCTGATCTGAGGTAAGGAATCTATTTTACCAGTCTTAGGATAATCAGAGCTGTTTTCACAGAGATATCAGCGTGTGCCATATGTGTGTGTGTGTGTGTGTGTATGTGTGTGTGTGTGTGTGTGCGCTGATCAGGAAATGAGAGAATAGATTTTTCAGCTCGCTTCTCTAGCGTGCATAAGTACACATATACTATCGATAATCTAGCGTTTATTTGAAAACGATTCATAAATTGGCCGAAAAATTACAAGCTTTTTTGTGTATTCCAGAATATTCCAGTAAAGGCAGTTTATCACAGAATCTTAATATTTTCCTGAAACTTTCAAGAAAACTAGGGTTTTTCAAAATGGTATAAAACGGAAATTAACCGATTAAAAAAGAATCCGTTTCAACAATGTTGACTGCAAACAAGTCATTGATAAGCGACGGCCAGATTAGACACATAATTAGCCATAATTTAAGACATAGTTTATGCGTTCACAACGCTATCATTGAAGTGGGTGCTGGCATTCAACCATGTTTTGAGACGGGGACCAGTGGCATCCAAAGTGTTAAATTAGCTTTAGAAAGCTATTCACACTGAACTTTAAAATGCTATGGGTATATTTTGTGCAAATAATCCTAAAATAATTTGTACACTTTATTTCTAAATTGAGAACACAAGGGGCGGCTGGGTGGCGCAGTGGGCTCCCTAGACCAACCAGTGGGGGGCACATGCGCGCAATGACCAGGAAGGGGAGGAGGGAATTGGCATAACGACTAAATTGGGATGGGAGGAAAATATAGAAAAACACGAGGAGAAAAAGTGAAAAAAAATAATTGAACACAGGTTAGCATAGAATCAGCTAAGAAAGGTACCTGTTTAGTTAGCTAGCTACAGTAGTAATACAGCTAGCCTAGGCTCAAACATACTGCCATCAATAAAAGCACTTGCAGTGTACATACATTAGTATTTAGTAATGCATAATTGGTCAAACAAACTAAATTTTTGCAACTTCAAAGAAAGCTTGCTGTATTACCTACCTCAGACACACAGCAGTAGGATGCAGGGTTACAGCTCAGACTGCATTAAGCCCTCTGGCATCTGAACATTCAAGAGGGGATGTGTCTAAAACTGAACATTTAAATGGATGGAATATTGTAGTGACGGGGCTGCTCAGAGTTGTAGCTAACACTTTTGTGTGACATTATTTAACCGTCTGGGTCAAGTTTAGACCATTGGAAGGGCACCAATGGGCACGTCCTCTCATTTTCGCCACTCAAAATGCCATTTTAGCGTGATGTTTTCGGCTGTGAGAGCACATAGTCAAGTTTAACCATTGGAAGGTGTTGACAGAGTCACCTGTGGAGCAACAAGAACTTGGCCATGACGACAAGGTTCTTCTCATTAGCCTTTAATCGGCATGGTTTATTCACATATTCATATGCACCATGAGACCTCCTCTCTCTGTGAGAGCGACGGAGGAAGTGATCGAGGGGGAGGTAACAACTCCTTTTATACCTCTTACCTGACGTCAACATCAATAGCTACATCCCCTTGCGCCTATAGCGCCCTCTTGTGGAAACAGTTAAGCAGTTACATGCAATTGTATATAACACATAACCTCAACACTCCCACTTACGGCTGTCGTGTATACTGTACAACTTATTCAAAAACATCTTTCAAAGAAAATAATACAGTTCAGAACATCAAAAAGAATATGGCAGTCAATATTACATAACAGGCAATATTTTACACACCAAACATGACCTCTGCAAATTTTCTCAATTTCAGTTTGGAGACAGGCTTTGTCATAGCATCTGCTACCATGTCGTCTGTAGGACAATAAACAAGTGTCATCCTTTCTTCTCTGATAACAGATCTGATGAAGTGATATTTTATATCCACATGTTTACACCTTTGTCGGCACACAGGGTTTCTAGCAATTGCAATGGTTCCCTGGTTGTCTTCATAAACAACAGTTTTCTTATATACATAGGTATACATATCTGCTGAACCAAATGATACAGCGATTAGCTCCATTACAGACTGCTTACTGGCAATAAATAAATGGATGAGTAAGAACTTCCTGAAACTAAACGAGAACAAAACTGAAATTCTAATTATCGGCTCCAAAACTAAAAAAGAAACATTAATAAAGAACCTGGGGGGACTAACCCCTTGGATCAAATCTGAGGTCACTAGTCTTGGGGTTGTCATAGATTCAGAACTGAACTTCAATTCTCATATTAGCAAAGTGACGAAAACATCGTTCTTCCATCTCAGAAATATAGCAAAAGTACGACCATTTATTAATCAGAACGATGCTGAGAAGCTAATTCATGCATTCATATCTAGCCGGCTAGACTACTGTAATGCACTTTTCACAGGTCTCCCTAAGAAAACCACAGAGAGGCTTCAGCTAATCCAAAACTCTGCAGCCCGACTGCTAACTAGAACCAAAAGGAGAGAGCACATTAGTCCAGTCTTAGCCGCTTTACACTGGCTTCCTGTAACATTTAGAATTGACTTTAAGGTCCTTCTCCTTACATACAAAGCTCTAAATGGACAGGGACCTAGCTACATCGCCAACACTCTAATAAATTACACACCAGCAAGAACACTGCGATCATCAGCTGCTGGACTACTAGAGGCTCCCAGAAGCAGTCAAAAGAGGATCGGTAATGCAGCCTTTATCAACTATGCCCCAAAACTATGGAACAAACTACCCCAAAACATCAGGGAAGCCAACTCGCTAGACATCTTTAAAAGACAGCTTAAAACCTATCTCTTTGCTCAGGCATTTCACTGATAGATATCTGCTACCACCTAGTGGCAAGAGGAAACATCAGGGATATCCTGACACAACTTGTATTTATTCTTACCCTGCCTACTCTTTTACACTGCCTATCAAATTCATGTGTCGGTTATTGCACTTTTTACTTCTTACTGATGACTATTTTTAAACTGAATCATTTTAAACTATTCTTATTATTTGCTATGCTCGCTCATGCCTGTATGCTGTTAGTAGAACCAGGTTAACTGTGTCCTGGCTGTAGTAGAACCAGGTTAACTGTGTCCTGGCTGTTAGTAGAACCAGGTTAACTGTGTCCTGGCTGTAGCATTGTAGAACCAGGTTAACTGTGTCCTGCTGTAGTAGAACCAGGTTAACTGTGTCCTGGCTGTTGTAGAACCAGGTTAACTGTGTCCTGGCTGTAGTAGATTCTTACCCTGCCTACTCTTTTACACTGCCTATCAAATTCATGTGTCGGTTATTGCACTTTTTACTTCTTACTGATGAACTATTCTTATTATTTGCTATGCTCGCTCATGCCTGTATGCTGTTAGTAGAACCAGGTTAACTGTGTCCTGGCTGTAGTAGAACCAGGTTAACTGTGTCCTGGCTGTTAGTAGAACCAGGTTAACTGTGTCCTGGCTGTAGCATTGTAGAACCAGGTTAACGTTAGTTCTGTTAGTTAGGGGCGATGCTTGGCATCACACTGCACTATCTCACGTACGTGCACGCGCACTGAATAAACCACAAATATACCTCTAATACCAATATTAGTCTGACCACACCCCTCATCAGCTTACCTTCATAAGCAGGTGTGTGGTCACCTGCTCTCCTCCTTCCCAAGCTTTCACCACAAGGTGAGGACAAGGGCTGCAGCGGCCGTCTGATGCCAAGCATCGCCCCTAACTAACAGAACTTGGTTATAGTCATAACCTATCGTTCTGTATCGTTAGTGGCTTAGCTTGGCATCACACTGCACAAGGGAGGCCAAGCGGAGCCACTGGCTGACAAATACACCCCGCTGACAGCCCCCCCACAACCATCAGAACAGGGAGGGCCGAGCCCCCCCGACCCCCCCTAATGGCGGGTAGCCCCCCTATTAGGGACGTCACGGGAAGGCGACGGACCCGACCGTGCGAAGAGGCACTCAAGCACTCAACGCACAGGGTGAGCAGCCGTGGCTTGACCCCACGACTACACACACGCACAACCCGCATGCCACCCGGGAACGAACGGAGAAAAACCACCTCGTTACTGCCCCCAGAATCACGGGGTCAAGGGCCAACCCAACCCCGTGGCAAGGCCGTAGCAGCGGAGCGCGAAGGAAGGCCCAGACCCACCAAGGACTGGGCTCCCTGAAATGGGGGCCCGGAGAAGTCCATGATGCCAGCATCAAGACCCCACCAGGGGGGCACCTAGTGACCCCGCCCCTCACATCGCCAGCGTATTCGGACAAAGGCCCCTCAGCCGAGCGGGCCCTGTCCCCCCCAACAGCACGCCGCCTGGAACACAAGCCCTGCAACAGGCAGACAGCATGGTCATAACATACAAGAGTTAACCAACGGAAACAGGCAGTGCAACGGGGAAGACCAGGCAACAGGTCGTCAACCCAAGCCTGGAAAAAACTGCGGACGAGGCAGGCGCCAGAAAGGACAGCTGAAACAGCCGCCCCGGCGGAAGGGGCGTATGCTGGCGTTGTCGCATAACCAAGCTTTCAACAGCACGTCAGAAGCGGGATCCGTAGACCACACGGCCCCTGACAGCTGCCCACAGAAAAGCCCATACGATCGGCAGACGTCATGAACGTGCAGGGGCACCCTCAACCGGAGAACCGGGAGTTGACACTGCAGCAACACACCAGAGAACCAACCACCCAGGCATTACCCCATGTAATGGTTGGTCCTATAACCCCTCAGGAAAAAACCCCGAAACGCACCTGCGGCACCGCCGCAGCCCGCGTTCCGGTTCCCAACAGGGCTATCCCTGGCCTACAGGTCAACGGGCATCACCCCGGACCGGGCCCGGCGATACGGGGAGCACAGGATCCCAAAGGAGGTTAACCCCACCCAACAGGCTCCTCAGCGCCAAAACGCAAGAGAAGAGCGTAATATGGAAGACCAGCCCCCAGCACCCCGCACTCGGTATTCCCAGAAGGTCACCCAACCAAGTACCAACCAAGACCAACCCGCACAGCAGCCGAGATCCGCCGAGATCGGATGCGTACAGGTCGGCACGGCCATAAGCCACTATGACAGTGCAGAATACATCAAACAAGGGGTCCCATAACGCACAACCCTGTGACACCCGGATTGACCTAGCATTTTTCCCCCCTGAAAAAACCCTAAGTCCCTCAGGGTACCAGAACAGCAGATCTGCATCCCCAGCGGACAACGGGTGCACTGATCTGGACCAGCGCGACCAGAACCAGTCCCGTGCCCTAATCACGCCGACCTGCCAACCCCAGGAGAAGGGGCAGATATGCGCGTCTGATCCCAACATAAAAAGAAGGCGCCACCCAGACGTGTCGGTATGAACCGCGTCCGGCGGCCCACCCCTAGGGCGTGAGACCCTTCCCATATGCCCAGACCCATTCCGTCATCATCCCCTGACATGAACGGGAACCCATCGACAACACACAGGATGTCGGAAGAGGAAAAACCCCCATCCCAATTGCTCCATAAAAACGCTGTTTTACCAAAGCAAACGAGGCGCGCCAGTCAGCAACGGCCAAAGCACATCCTGAGCTAGCACTATGTGTGCGTTTGGACATACCCACATCAACAATAGGCCGTTTAGACCACCATATTGAATCCCCAAGACGCCCAGGGAAACGACAAGAGGGGCGAGATGCAATCAACTCCATGAATGAATGAATGAAAAAATATACCCAACAGACTGCAGTACAGGAATACATACAAAAAGATAAGGGGAGGCAGACCTGAGAAGACGTTAGTCTTGTTCCATCAGGGACCCTCATTTCATATCCATCAAGACACATTCAACTCTTTATAAAATAAAGAAAAGGCATCACATGTATGACCTAACTGCACAGCTGGGAGTAAAAAACCCTGTTTTTCACATGATTTTAATCCAGTCACTCTTTTTAATCAGAGTGTAAGACCAGATTCCCCCAGAAACACCTTCCCACATGAGACCACGGTCAAGAAAAAGATATGTAAACTGTGAGACACGTGACCAACAGACTCAAGTTTGACACAAAAACGAGCGCAGCAGGTTAAGTCCTGCGCTCTAACCTCGACATCTTTACGACACCAGCTCATGGAAGGCGTCGCCATAGCAACAACGCTATAATGGGCGGGGAAAACCCACCGGATCCTGTCATAACAGGAGTCGGTAGAATACCCCTCCCCCCCCCCCCCCCCCTCCCCCGTCAAGCACTGGCTTGGCCCTGACTGGCTCAGCAGAAAAGTCAACAAACCCTCTAAACCAATCAAGTGGGAAAAAGGAGGGGTTTATCCGACACCCCCTCCCGAAAAACACACCTTCTATCCCTACACACAAAAAACAACCGTAGCCATTTTGAAAACCTCCGGTAGAACAAAATATATAGCATAAGCTAATACAATGTTAGCTACCCACAAAGTGTAAAAGGGTTTACAACAAAACACAAGTCGCCTGTGCGTGAATCCCATACCCGCAGCCTATGCTACACATAGGAAGACGTTGAACGAGAGTAATGGCTAGGCCATGAAAAGTGTGTACGAGCATTACTGCAACTAACAACACAGCGTTGTGAACACATATACTTAGTTAAAGCAATGGAATACCACCAGTTCTAATTGCATGTGGAGCATCAAGCTAATAGAACCTATTACCGAGTGTAAGTTGCAGACCTTGCTTAAAAACTCGTAACACAACACAACTCATTCCCCCAACGTAACAGGGTAGATTCATAAAACACAACCCCACCACATGATTTGTATTGAAGAAACACACAGTTTGTTCGGCCAAACACAGTCCCCCTTATGTCAGGGAACTTTTTATTAATAAATAAATACGTGTTCAAGGCACAAAATCATAGAGGGGCCGGGGAGGGTGTAGAGGAGGATACACAGAGGGGGAAAAGTCACTCTCAACGGCGCCTGCCACCTCGCGCCGCTCGAGTCTTGCCACCCCGGGGAGCCCCGGAGGGACGATAGGTAACAGTCTGCTGGACACGACGATCCCTACCGTCTCCTCCGGTCTGGGATGGGCCGGCGGTGGCCGAAGCGCCGCTTCTTCCCCTGGCCCTCTTGGCAGGGCCAGCAGTGGCGGTGGAGGCAGTGGTAGCGGCGACGGAGACAGCTCGACGTCGCGGAATCCTTCTGCCCCCACCGGCAAGGACGGGAGGCGGAAAATGGGGTTGGAGAATGGACCTCTCCTCTGCCATCTCTCTGCATGTTGAGGTCATCAATAGCAGGCCCTTCTCGAACAGGCCAGCGTCGGAGAGGGCGGCCGTCAGAAGAGGGGTTCTCTTCCGTTCCGGCACACGGGCCTGCTCCAGCCAAAGATGACGCTGGCCCAGGGTGGCCAGGGCGCGCACTTTCCCCATGGCTATGGCTAGCACCTGGGAGAGGTGCAGCACAGCTCCCGCAGCCTGGGTGATCTGATCGCACCTCACCTCGTTCAGATCCGCGCCGCCCGTCATTATCCCCGATACAAATCTAGCCAGGTGGGCGATGTTAGAGGCCGCAGCCAGCGACTGTGTACCGGCGATGAATGACTGGTCACCCCAATAAGCCAATCGCCTAGCCGACCTCCCCTGGAGGACCGGCTTGCATAGGGGCTCCCACACCATATCCGGACAGAGGAGCGCGGCCATCGGATTGTCAAGCCGAGGTACGCCCTCCCCCATACCTTTGACCAACCCCGACACCCGCGTAACTGGTACGTAGGCGGGAGTTAGTCCCATGATGTTGGAGACCGCCTGACCCCGACGAACATAGGCCCCCATCGATGGGAAAAATGGGTAGACAACGTCCACCCCTCTCACCGGGGGACGCTGCCAGGGATGGCCTATGAGGTCATCAGGGACAGGTGCAGGCAATGGCTGCGGCAGCGGCACACCGTTTGCAGCGGCGGCTACCGCCATGAGCTCGGGGAACAAGGCCCGCAGTTCCCCCTGCGGACCCTCCTCCACCGACCCCGCATCCCTCGCATACAGCAGGCTGCGACTGGTCAAGGAGCCACAATCCGATGAGGCTGACAGTAGGGCATCCTGTCGATGAGGCCAAGGTGGTTCCCCGACATCCTCGAACAAGGCGCCCCGTGGAGCCATTTCTCCCCCCTCCGGGGTCTCCGGAGGAGGGATACTCCCCTCCACGGGACCATCATACAAGAACCCGTCCGCCTCCTCCATGAAGTCTTCAGTTTCCATCAGAAATCCAGAGTCGGACGCGGCCTCGCTGGTCTCCAGCAATTCCCCAAACCCAGGCCGTTCGCGTCTGCACGCCACCATGTTACGACGTGAGCGAGCAGACGCAAAAAGTTTTCGTCGCAAATCCTCTGGCTCTAAGACAATCCCCCGTTCATCAACGGGCGATTCCCCAGAAACAGAGGAACCAGAGTCGAGATCAGGCCATCGCCGGAGCGACGGCACCGAACCCTCGGCTCGTCGGTGAGGAAAACTATCCACCGGCAGTCTCCCGGGCTGGGTCAGCAACCACGAGAGTGGCAACAGCCCAGCACCGGAACGCACGACGGAGGCGGGAATGGAGAATCGGTGGTGAAGAGTAGGTCTAGCGGGTCTACTCTCCGCGGAATACATTATGACCCAAACCTTTTTCTTATACAAACAAGTGAGAGAAGAAAAAGGTTAGGCACAATGTAAACCTAGTCACAACTCTTTTCAACTATCAACGACACGTCAAGTGGGGTACTACCGAGGCACTTCCTTGTGGTGAAAGCGAGAAGGAGGAGAGCAGGTGACCACACACCTGCTTATGAAGGTAAGCTGATGAGGGGTGTGGTCAGACTAATATTGGTATTAGAGGTATATTTGTGGTTTATTCAGTGCGCGTGCACGTACGTGAGATAGTGCAGTGTGATGCCAAGCTAAGCCACTAACGATACAGAACTGTGTCCTGGCTGTAGTAGAACCAGGTTAACTGTGTCCTGGCTGTTGTAGAACCAGGTTAACTGTGTCCTGGCTGTAGTAGAACCAGGTTAACTGTGTCCTGGCTGTTAGTAGCTTATGGCAGATAAATCAGCATGGATTGTCTGTAAACTTTCACTTGCTTATGGCAGATCAATCAGCATGGATTGTCTGTAAACTTTATGCATTGTTGTCACTTGCCATATCTTGCTATGCTCGCTCATGCCTGTATTTTTTATGTCCGCTCTATTTTATAATTTTTATTTTATTTTATTTTATTTTGATTTTACTATTTTTAAACTGAATCATTTTAAACTATTTTTACTATTTGTGTTACTGAAAACTGTAAGCGGAGAGCCTATTGGGATGCTAGATCCTAATGTGAAACACTGTGATTCTACCTGTCTATCTTTTTATGCTCGCTTATGCCTGTATTTTTTACTGTTGTGAAGCACTTTGAACTGCAACCTCTGTATGAAAAGTGCTATACAAATAAAGTTATTATTATTATTATTATTATTATTATCCATTCCTTCGAGCAGTTCTAGATAAATACATTCTTGTATTGTCATAGCTAGAGCCATGTATTTGGCTTCACAAGTTGACAGTGCCACTGTGGGCTGTTTCTTTGTTTTCCATGAAACCAGTGAGCTGTCTGTGTTCAAACTCACACAATACCCTGTGGTACTTCCTCTGTCTGTGGCGTCTGCCGCCCAATCTGCATCACTGTAGGCTTTAAGCCCTAAGCCCTCGCTGCTCTTTCTGAAACAAAGCTGTTTATCTGCTGTACCTTTGAGATAGCGAAAAACATGTTTTGCTGTAATCCAGTGCTCCTCTGTGGGATCAGCAAAATGCTGTGACAATTTACTCACTACAAAACATAGGTCAGGGCGAGTACATGTTGTCAAATAAATGAGGTTACCTACAGCTTCTCTGTACATTTTTACATCTGTCAATTTCTGAGCATCCTCTTGGTAGTCTAGTTTTTGATCACATGGTGTTTCCCTTGTTCTACATTCTTGCATGTCAAAACGTTTCAGGATCTTTTCCACATATCTCTTCTGGGATATTTTTACATAACTGGCAGACTGTTCGAAGTCCATGCCTAGAAAATGCTTTAACCTACCTAGGTCTTTCATTTTGAATCTGGTGGAGAGCATACTTTTCACCTGCTCTAGGTTTCTAGTGTTGTCTGCTGCGATGATTAAATCATCCACCCAAATCACAATTATCACTTTTCCTGACTCTTTTGACTCCCTTGAGTAAACACAGGGGTCTACTGGGTTCTGTAGGAAGTGATCTTCAATGAGACATGTATGAAGCATCTCGTTCCAATTTCGCCCAGACGGTTTCAGGCCGTAAATGGATTTTTCTAGCTTACACACTAGCTTCTCTCCTTTCTTCTCGTAACCTTCAGGTTGTTCCATATATATATCTCCCTATCTATGGGTGCGTGCAGGTAGGCTGTCTTCACATCCATCTGGTGTCAAATCAAACTGTCCTCAGCTGCTTTCTGCATCACTACCCGTACACTGGTAAGATTGGCTGTAGGTGAGAATGTCTCACCGTAGTCTATACCTTCCCTCTGACTGTAACCTTTAGCTACAAACCTGGCCTTGTACTTGTCGTGGCCTTCAATACCCTCCTTGATTGAGTACACCCATTTTCCTCCCACTGTCTGTCTGCCCTCTGGTAACTTGGTTAGAGTAAAGGTATGGTTGTCCTCTAGGGACCTCATCTCCTCATCCATTGCTCTCTCCCATTTTCTTGACTCAGGGGACACCATGGCCTCTTTAAAGGTCTGAGGTACTCCACTCACTACTCTGTAGCAGTAATCAATGCTCGTAAGTGTACTGTCATCCTCGTCACTTTATCTCTGGGCATAGTCTTTCAGATACTTTGGGGGTTTGTGTTCCCGTGAGGGATACCTCCCACTGCATGAGGCACGTGACGTCACCCTCGGGTGCTCCTCGTCATCGTCCTCTGGGGGTTGTTGACTGTCTGTCTGCACGTCTGTGCTCAGTACACTAGGCTGAGGTGTCTCTCTTTCTTCACACCTTACTCTGGAGTCCAGCTCTGGCTCCTCTGTCTGTGTCTCGTTCTCACATGTTGTCTTTGTGACAAATTTGACTAGCCTGTGTTTTTGCACTTTCCCTTTACGGGGTAGTAGACTAGAAAAGCGGGGCTTCCTTTGTCGTGCCCTACAAAGAGTCCTTTTTCACACCTGGACTCAAGCTTTCCTCTGTCCTGCTGGTAAGCATAACACACTGACCCAAATGTTTGCATTCTGGCTAGATTACACTTTTTCCCTGTCAGTGCTGTATACGGGGTGGTGCCCGTGTGCTTATTAAAAGACCTGTTTCTGGTGTAAGCGGCTTCTTGTACCGCATAATGCCATAGACTCTTAGGTAAGTTACCATCTATCAGCTTACACCTAGCCATTTCGAAAAGAGTGCGTCCTTCCCTCTCTGCCACACCGTTCTGGTGCGGGGAGTAAGGACATGACGTCTTGTGTCTTATCTTGTTCCTTCTCAACAGTGATTGGAACTCTCTATTTGTGAACTCGGTTCCGTTGTCGGACCTCAAGCATCTTATGTTGCCATAAGGGGCTACATCTGCAAGGAATTTCTCTGTAATTACAATGACCCATGATCTCATGCCATGTCTGAATATCGTGACTGAGTCACATTACACATATCATTATCATTACACTCTGTTTGTAGATAATACATTCTCTCGTAAACTATGTTAAATCGTGTACCGTTAGGCTCTACAAGAACATCTTTACCTTCATTGAAGAACACTTTGGCACCGTTTGCAGTAGCAGATTTTACAGAGAATAGTTCTTGTGGGAACGAGGGTATGTAGAGAGCGTTCTTTAACGTCACTGTACACCGGCGCCCCTCACTGTTTATGAGGCATACCTGTGTGTCTCCTCTCCCCTGCGCCAAACCGAATGTGCGCTTCCCGTCTGCCAGCTCCATGTTGTGTCTCTCCGACTCGAAGGTGTTGTCAAAGTTCTTGAATCGATTCCTGTCGTTGATGATGTGGGACGACGCACCTGTGTCCACGATCAGTCCCTTCCTTTGGACCTGCTGCTGCTGCGTTGACTGGGTGACGTACGTTGTCTGTGCCCCGAAGATGAAGTCCTCTCGTCCCGCTGCTCTCCGGGCATCGTCTCGACTCGCCTCACGTCCACCGTTGCCGCCATCTTGTCCACAGCCGCCATCTTGTCCATGCGCGTACCGAGCGCTCTGGTCACGTTTCTTTCTTTTTTGTATTTTATTTTTTTATTCTTTTTTAAAACAAACATATAAACAAACATGACAACACACGATAAGATATACAAGCATTAATTGTCAGGGCACATCCAATGAGATCACATTTTGGTTAGTTGTTTTATATAAGATATACCCATAATACCTGTTATCTAAAAAAAAAAACCCTACATACATATGCTCAGCTCGAACCCCCCCCTCCCGGACCCCACCTTGAGAAGTACCTCCACTATCCCTCGCACCTAACCAGACACTACCATTATAAGCTAGCTTTTATTCTCTCCACCACTTCTAACCACATTGACATTTTGGATTCATTGAGACCCAGAATTCTTGCTGTAGATATTTCATGGTAAATTACATCGAGATATGTAAGAAACCAAACTTTACGGCACATTTTTTCCGGTTGAAACCAGCGTGATGCGATCAGCTTTTTGGCTACTGTGATACCCGATAAAACCAATCTCTTTAGCTGTGGATTCACTGCAAACTCAAAAACATCATTCAACAGCAATACCGAGGGGTGTACAGGTATATTCCAAGATACGAGTTTTGATATTTGTTGGGTCACATCTTTCCAGAATGCCTTAACTGGTGAGCAGTCCCAATACATGTGCATAAATGTCCCTTCGTCCCCATTTGTACATTGGGTGCATTTGGAATCTTGTTTGAGCCCCATTCGGCACAGTCTTATAGGAGTCAAGTATGTCCTGTGAATATAGTTAAGATTGATTTGTTGATGATCCGGGTTCCTTGATGTAAGTCGGACATTTGCCCAGGCTCCTTGCCAATCAAAGTCATTTTCCAGGTCTGGTATATCCCTCCTCCAGACAGAGTCAAGTTGGAGGGTTTCATACGAGGACGTTAGTAATTGATGATAAAATTCTGAAACAAAACCTCTCGATGTCTCTCTTGAGTAGAAGAATTTGTGGTATCTGTGGTGTTCAATTGGTCTGTCTAATGGAACACCGTGAGACTTCAAACATAGCTCTAACTGTTTGTGAAAAAGCCATGTGGACTTGGTGAGATTAAATTTTTTGCGTATTTCTTTATCACTACAAAAACCCTGTTTGTTAAAAATATCCCCTAATGAGTGTATGCCTTGCTCTTCCCATATAGGGAATCTTATAGGTCGTTTTCCAATTAAGAGAGCATTGTTATTGAATAAGGGAGTATGGTTGTGCCATTCTTGTGGGTTAGGATTTTTTTTTTGTGATTCACGCCATATCCGGATCGCATGAGTAATTATGGGGCCAAATTTTCGTTCACAGTGCTTGATTGGTAGTTTAGTGTATGCTATGTCCTTCAGTCTATGTGGGGCTACTATGTTTTCTTCTATTTTCCTCCAAGATGCTAATGCTTGGGAGTCAAACCATGTTGTCAATGGACTTAATGAGTACGCCTTAAAATATAGGAAAAAATCTGGAAATGCCATGCCACCATCTGCTTTATTTCTCTGTGCGGTGGATCTTTTTATACGTGGTGGTTTGTTATTCCAAATAAATTTGTATGTGGAGGAGTGTAATCTTTTCCAGTAACCCTCTGGAGGGGGTAACGGTAGCATTGAACAGAAGAAGTTGATTTTAGGTAGTACATCCATCTTAACTATTGATATCCGTGCTTGTACTGTGTTCTTAAGTTTTGCCCATCTATCAAGGTCGTCTTTGATTTTGTTTTGGATTTTTGTGTAGTTGTGCTTCACCGTTTGTCTTATGGTAGGGAATATTTCCACTCCCAAGCATCTGAAATGTTTTACCATCGGTATCTGTCCTGGGAGGGTTGTATCTTTTTTTGCAGGGGTGTTAAGTGGAAGGAAAGCCGACTTCGGCCAATTTATCTTAAATCCCGATAAATCACCAAAGTCCTCAATCAACTTGAGCAGATGAGGCAATGTGGTGTTGGGGTTTTTCATGAACAATATTACATCGTCCGCATATAAACACATTTTTTGTTGTGTGCCCTTGATTACGATAGGTTCTATGGATTGGGATTGTCTTATATATTGTGCTAACGGCTCTAATGATAGATTGAACAGACCGGGACTAAGAGGACAACCCTGTCTGGCAGAGCGTGATACCGGAAATATTTCAGATATGATTGTGCCTGTTATAATCATGGCCGATGGGTCTTTGTATAATACTTTAATCATATCGATGAATCCTTTTCCTAACCCCATCCTTTCTAGCACTGCCCACAGATACGACCATTCCAGCCTGTCAAAGGCCTTCATAGCATCCAGGGACAGTATCGCCTTAGGTATGGTATCCTCTTTGTCGGCATCAAGTACGTGCAGTATACGTCTTATGTTCTCAGTGATCAGGCGGCCTCCTATGAAGCCAGTTTGGTCCGGGTGAACTAAAGACGTCATATGCTTTTGTAATCTGATGGCTAATACCTTAGAGTACAGTTTGATATCTGTTCCGAGGAGGCTTACAGGTCTATAACTACCGCACTCGTTGGGGTCTTTGTCTTTTTTAAGGAGGACTGTTATGAGTGCAATATTGTCGGTTTTATGGAAGTTCCCCTCCTTGACTGAGTATAAGATCATATTTAGTAATAAGGGGCCAATTATGTCCCAACAAGAAAGGTACATTTCTGATGGGAAACCGTCTCTTCCTGGAGCCTTACCACTTTTCATTGCGGTTATGGCCATCTTGAGTTCCTCTAGTGTGATCGGTATTTCTAACTGTTTAGCGTCATCCTCTGAAAGTTTAGGGAGAATAATTTGATTAAGAAATGTGTCCATTTTGTTTTGATCGAAGGTCATTTCTGATTTATATAAATCGGAGTAGAATACTTTGAATGTATCGTTTATTTTTACCGGATCTGTTACAAGTACTTGTTGTGCTCTAATGGTAGTTATATCTGCAAATGTTGCATTAATTTTTAATCGCATGGCTAATAGGTGGCTGGGTTTGGAACCATGGGAGTACTGCTGTTGTCTTGTGCTGCGTATTTGTATTTCCGATTGTTGTCTGTATATGTCATTGATCTCTATTTTTAGTACGTTAACTTGATTTTCTAGTCGAGTTGAGTTGTTGTATTTCAGAGAATTAAATAACGTTGAGTAAAGCGTTTCCAGCTCATCCAGTTTTGTGTTTTGATTCTTGCGCATTTTGGAGGAAAAGCTATCCGTGAAGTCTTTGATCATTCCCTTTACCGACATCCATATTATTCTGGGGTCTTGCACCGAGTTTGCATTCTCCCGTTGGAATACTATAAGAGCTTCTTTGAGTTGTGTAATGAATTCCTTGTTGTTAAGCAGCAACGAGTTAAATCGCCATCTTGGGGCTCGGGAGGATAGTATACCAAATGTACCTTTAAGGAGTAAATAACAGTGATCTGATAGTGCGTTGGGTATCATTTCCACTTCATAATTATCAAATAGTCTCTGTGATGCAAAGACATAATCTATTCTGGATAGTGTCTTATGTCTCGCAGATCGACAAGAGTACTTTCGGGTCGTGGGGTTAAGTAACCGCCATAAGTCCTTTACACCTGTAATCTTTGACCAATCCTTTAATGCCTTCGATGAATTCTTTTGTTCGCTGGAAAAGGCGAGGTAAGATTTGTCTATCCTTGGGTTCCAGATGGCATTAAAATCCGCTCCTATTATAAATGAGTAATCGGGAATGTCTAACATTGCATTGGTTAGTGTAGTGAAGAAATCTTCTTCGTACAAATTTGGGGCGTATACCGCTATCAACGCTATTTTCCTGTTCTTATGTTCAATCTTAGCTATAGTTATCCGACCTTCTACATCAGACCATACTCCCTTTAGTACAATATTCAACTTACGTTTAACGACTATTGCTACACCCCGAGTTCTCGTACCAATAGAGGAGTGACTGATATTATGGTATATGTTGTCCGCTAATTTACCTATGTCTTTCCCTAGAATGTGTGTTTCGCTTAGCAGAGCAATGTCCACATGTTCTTTTTTCATCAGTGTGAGCACGCTTTTGCGTTTAAGTTGGTTATTTATTCCCCCGGTGTTCCATATCATTATATTCAAACTAGCCATAGTCTATACATGTTGCATTGTAATTTTTGGTAATGCTTCTAGAGTGCGAGGCAATACTAGATGTACATCCCACTATTGAGGTCCCGTTGAGAGCCGAGCTTAAAAACATACATATATACAAATAAAAATCCCCTACCCTTCCCTCCCACCGAGAGTCGTACAGGATTGTGTTCCATGAACACAACCTTTGCGTATGACTCTCTCCCTTGCACCACCGGATATCCCAGAATGATCCAATTATCCTTAACATTCCTATGTATACCATAGGATCTAACACTCTAAATTCTACCATAAGTAGAATGTCGACTGTGGCTTGGCCACTTACCCGTAAAAAATAAATAAATAAAAATTTAAATGAGATAAACTAAAAATAAAGACCAAAAATAAGCTTCAATTGTCATGCCTTAATCACTTACATTTTATATGAACTTGTAATTTATAGTAATTTATAGTAACCCATGAATAATATGAAGGTATTGAACTGAAGAGAGAGCCTCAATAAATCAGAGAGAGCGGATGAAAAAGAAAGAAAAAAAAAACAAGTAAAAGGAAGAGAACATTAACTTAGATCTTAAAAGAGCATTGCTATGCTTAAACATCTAAAGTATTAATTGGAGAAGTAGTGAAATTATTTCCCATTAATAAAAAAACAATTTTTAAATACGTATATGCAGCATTTCCCCCGACCGGGGTGGGCGATGATCGTTGTGTAGAGTGATCTTTCAGCCGGCCGGCTATGATGGCTCTGTGGTTTTGCATCTAGATAGCTGTTGATTATTCCCCCGAGGGGCTTCTGGTAGAATGAATGACCACGTATTGCTGATATTCCAGAATGCTCCATATATCAAAGAATGCTTCGATGTTCTAGATTATTCCAATATGTCATTTTTACATTGTCTGAATGTTCCAGTATGTTCTGGAGTGTTCCAATCTTAAATCCAATATGTCCGCAATAATATACACGTCGGGGAAAGCATTCAAAAACTCTGAGCACGTAGGTCTCTCTGTCCCAAATTCTCGATTATTAAAGGTTGTACTATATGGTGACCTTGCATAACTGAGATTTAAAAGGCCATTTATACACTAATCTGCTCCTGTTCAGACAGGAATTTGGCTGCCTCTTCAGGCGATTTGAGGAGAACTTTTGCTCCTTGTTTGTCGACGGCGCGAAGTATTGCAGGGTATATTAGTAGGGGTCTGTATTTCCCCAGGTATAGTTGAGACATCACCGTCTTGAACTTGGCACGCAGTTCCACTACATCACGACAATAATCTTCAAAGCAGTGTATTGGTACCTCCATGTGTTTCAGATTGCCTTTCATCCTGCGAATTCCACGCATAATCATTTCTTTTATTCTGACTTGGCGCAGTACAACTAATATCACTCTGGGCTTAGCGTTGCTGTCACTGGAGCGGGGTCCCAATCTGAAGCACTCATCCACCTCCGGTATTTTAGGAAGGATTCCTGTTCCCAAGATTTTCTGTAATTCTGTGGCAAACTCTTCAGGGTTTTCACATCTCACTGATTCGTCCAGACCGACAATGCGAATATTCAGCCTGCGTTTTTGATATTCCATCTCGAATATTTTGGCTTTCTGTTCTTTATTGATTCGCGTGAGCTCCTCCGTTATTTCGCTGAGCTCCGTCTTGATTTCATTGTAGTTCCCCTTCATCTCGGCAGTTAGGTTAACTGTGTTAGCCTCTACTTCCTTGTAGATGTGAGTGAATTTGATTTCGTGGGCTTCCACTACTTTCTCCAGAGCCTCGGTGCGTTTATTCTGTGCGTCGGCGTCCGCTCTCAGCGCATCAATTTTGCCTTCAATAGATTCTTTAATAGCATCTACTTTTTGAGTTATTATCTTCTGTGATTCTGTGATCATTTCCTCCATTCTCTTCTCTGTGATCATTACCTCCATTCTCTTCTCCATTGTCTTCCCCATTTCCTCCATTTTCCGGATGATATGATCGGTATCTGCGGAGGTCTTTGATGGGGTTGAACTTGAAGCGGCCTCTGTCGAGTCAATACTTTCTGCTGTCCGCTGTACGTATCCTGGGTCCCGCAGCGGGACCTCTTCGACTGGTTTTTGGTCTTTCCTTGGGTCTTTCCTTGATGGCATCTCGATTCTTTTGGTCAATATAGTTAGTTGATAGTCTCAGTTGATATATGCGTCAAGTTTTAAACGCATTAATGATATATAATTATGATTTTAAAACGAAAAAAAAAATAACGGGTGAGCAGCTGTGTCACATGCGACCTACTCCATTCTACAGCTAAACCGGAAGTCACGTTTCTTTCTACACACTTTGTCTGTGTGCCCCGTGGATTTACAGAAGCTACACCAAACAGTTTTTGTGCAGTTATCTTTCCGGTGCCCCTTTTCTCTGCATCGCCAACATGCCAGCTCCGTCGGGGGTCTGGTCTTCTCTCTCGGTGCCGCCCGGGCCTTCAGCACCCTCTCTCCCGCCTCTGTTGCGACTGGGTGTGTCTTCTGAGGCCTCAAAGTTCCGCAGCTTGGCCTTGAACTCCCCCAGCGACATGTCCGCTGAACCATCTCCGGTAGTCCTCTCATAACCATCGCCATCATTAGTCCATCACTCTGTGCTTCTCCTGCACTCTTAAGCGCCGTAATGATCTGTTCAGCTCTGATGACGTATTCGGTCACAGTCTCGGTGTGCGCTTTCTTTAGCGCGGTCAGTGTTATGTAGAGGGATACGATCCGGGGTCTTCCCCTTCCGATGTAGTGTTCTCTCAACACTTTTAGGCTCTCTCGGCCTTTGTCCTTCATGTCGCGGAATATCAGCCCCAAGCTCGTGTCGTCTAGCAGTGGTGCTAACTCGCAGTATGCGTCGGCATTTTGCTTGGTATCCAGGGCTTGCGCGGCCGCCGTTCTTCTCCCGTGGGGGCTGTTGACAGAGTCACCTGTGGAGCAACAATAACTTGGCCATGACGACAAGGTTCTTCTCATTAGCCTTTAATCGGCGTGGTTTATTCACATATTCATATGCACCATGAGACCTCCTCTCTCTGTGAGAGCGACGGAGGAAGAGATCGAGGGGGAGGTAACAACTCCTTTTATACCTAAATCATAAATCATAAATCAAATGTATTTGTAAGGCCCGACAACACACGTTAATGTCCCCATGGGCCGTACACGTCTTCTTTAAACAAGTCAAGAAGAAACATAACAATAAGTCAAGAACAAAACAAGAACACCATAAGGTCCAACAAATTTAAAATAAATGCAAATAAATGAAAGAATGCAAGCACTCCCAGACATACCCCACGAAAAACTTTTGTAAGGAAAAACTCACTAAAACCTAACAAATAGGGAAAAATGCTCCACAGGCAGTGTGGAGGAGAGAAACCTTAGAAGGGCCATTCAAGGGGGGATCTCCCTTCTTAGATGTCGGTAGTGTTGCAGACTAACAGTTGGTAAGCATGCACTCAAGTGTGTAGTGAAACACAGATGAGTGCATGCAATAGCAACTGAACATTTTGAAAGATTAAAGATAGAGCTGATAGCGATAGCATCTGAACATTTTGAAAGATTAAAGATAGAGCTGATAGCGAATCTATTTGAGGCACAGGGGCGGCGCAAAGAGGGTCGCATCCTCCCTGTCTTAATCACGGGACATTCAACACTCCGGTCATTGCTCCGAGACAGCCAGAGACAGGGAGATAGGGGGCGGCGCAGAGAGGGTCGCAACCTCCCCGACATCATCGCGGGACGTCCAGCACTCCGGTCACCACTACGCCGGAGACAGGAGGGCACGCAGAGAGGGTCGCATCCTCCCTCTTACCTGACGTCAGCATCAATAGCTACGTCCCCTTGCGCCTATAGCGCCCTCTTGTGGAAACAGTTAAGCAGTTACTGTACATGCAATCGTATATAACACATAACCTCAACAGAAGGGCACCAATGGGCACGTCCTCTCGCTTTTGCTACTCAAAAGGGCACTTTAGGTTTAGCGCAATGTTGTCAACTGTGGGGGCACATGGTCAAGTTTAGACCATTGGAGGGGCACATCCTCTAGTTTTTTCACTCAAAAGGGCACTTTTGCATGATGTTTTTCAACTGTGGGGGCACATGGTCAAGTTTAGACCATTGGAAGGGCACCAATGGGCATGTCCTCTCATTTTCGACACTCAAAAGGGCATTTTAGCGCAATATTTTCAACTGTGGGGGCACATGGTCAAGTTTAACCATTGGAGGGGCACCAATAGGGCACGTCCTCTCGCTTTTGTCACTTAAAAGGGCACTTTAGTGCAATGTTTTCAACTGTGGGTGCAGGCACATGGTCACGTTTAACCATTAGAGGGGCACCAATAGGGCACATTCTCAAATTATTTCCACTCAAAAGGGCACTTTTGCATGACATTATTTAACCGTGGGGCACAAAAGCACTCAAAAGGGCACTTTTGCGTGATGTTTTTCAACTGTGGGGGCACATGGTCAAGTTTAGACCATTGAAAGAGCACCAATAGGGCACACCCTCTAATTTTTCGCCACTCAAAAGGGCACTTTAGCGAGCGTTTTTCAACCGTGGGCGCCCCCCCTGAGTCCGCCAGTGCTCAAGCCTAGTAACAGAGACAATATTTCTGACACTGAATACATTCCCTGATATCCATAGATGTCCCTATACCAAGGATATGCAAATGATCCCTGTAGAAGTGGAGCAATCTTCCATTTACTTTAGGCGGATTTCAGTCAGTGAGCTCATACTTTGAGCTCATTTTATAGTTAAAATGATTGAGATAACGCAATCTTCTGTCTTCGTTGTGCATGCATGCGTGTGCTCACCACACGCGATACATGTGTCACTATTCGGCAGTGGCTACTGTTATTATAGTATTGTAATGAAAGGTCTGTTATTTAATGTTTGTGTAAAGGGCTATTTTAACGTTTGGTGGGTAGTGGTGCATCAGTAAACTGAATCCCTATTCAGTCAAAAGTATTGTGTATTGGGTATTGTGCTCTTGCTCTGTTTGAATAGGTGGAGTGGGTAACTGTATTATAATTGTAGCTAAGGGGCTACACAACCCGGACTGTATTAAAGATTGTTTAGATTAAACCACTACTAAAGAATATTAATAGCCAGACAGTACAGTTAGACAAAATGGCGGACACTCAATTGACTGCGCGGGGACAGGGATACCAAGTTAACAGTATTTTAATAGTCATAGCAAACATACATATGATTTATTACGGTTCTCCTTTAATAATAGAATGTCAGTGTAACAAAGTCAGCGGTAACGAATGGTTCCTAGACTACGGAATACTCGACCGGTGGAGCTCTGAAGGGGGTGAGACGAAGAGAGGCGATACAGGGAAAGCAAAATGGTGGCTGGAGACGATGGGTTCCCTCTAGAGCTCCTGCCCTAGAGAGACTGTAGACTGGTCGGATAATCCTGTCGCCGCTGGAATAAGGGGTCTCGTACGGAACCGGTCCTTGTAATCCTAGCGCCCGATGGCAGGGTTAATAGCTATTAATTCAAAAGCCCGTTGGCATAGATGGTAGCTAGTTAGCTTCGTTTGTACTTGAAGCTAACCCGCAGACGGTCTCCAATGAGTAGTTATATCCAAATGCCGCTGGGTTTAACTATACGTCTCTCCACGTTACTTCGCTTACACAAGTCACTATACTGTGCCAATAATGGCTCGACAATATTATAGTTGTATCTAAGTAACCATTAGCTATCTGTAACGATACACCGCTATCGGTCTGTGTACAACTGTACCGGACGTCTTACACTCTCGCTCAGCTAGTTTTCCTGTGGTGTTACTGCCGCTGCTGCTGCTTGCCCCGTCCACACAATATACTCGATACTAGTTCCCTGTGGACTCCGCCTATTCACCTGTGCAGAATCAATGCGCCTGCTCTGGGCTTGTCTGAACATGTCTGAACATGTCTAGAAAACACATCTAGGGGCCGCGCCTCTGGCGCCTAGTCGTTAAGGATGGGATCTACCACAAGTGAATGGAGAATACTGTTAGGCAGACAGATGACGTAGAGATATATATCTTATATATATAAGTTATACAAATAATAAACGCAGACTTTCAGTGTTAATCTGGACCTTCAGAACAGCCGCCCCCTAATTAGTCCGCACCTAATTAGTAAATAAAATGTGGGGCACAGATTAATATTAATGGTCAAGTCAACTTCTCCATAATGGGCGGTGGAGGGGTTGGAAGTGATCTACAAAGTTGGTGGGTTATCGTCGTTGTCAGGGGGGTCAGGGAACGCAGGAAGCTCTATCAACTTGGCTACTGGTCTGGTATAAGTCCACCCTTGGACGATTACTTCTGCCGCTCTGACCAGTAATCACTCTGCTCACACGGCCGGCTGGCCACGTAGCTCGGGGTAGTGACTGGTCTATTATCATCACGACGGTCCCCACGGTCAGGTTGTCCCTGTCCTTCATCCATTTCTGACGGGCTGGAAGGGAGGGTAGGTAGTGTAGGAGGAAGCGGGCCCAAGACTGGTCGGCCAGTACTTGGCTGTGTCTCCACATTCTCCGTCCGTTCATCCCGTCCTGTCTGTACACCGTCTGAGAAAGGGCAGGGTCCGGCCGCACCATCAAGAGGTGGTTTGGGGTGATGGGTTCGATGTCAGCTACGTCGTTTGGAACGTAGCCGAGGGGCTTGGAGTTCAGAACTCCCTCTTCTTGAGCCCTCAGGTAGGCCACTGATCCGTACGCCACTTCTGAGGCATCGCTGAAGACGTGCAGGTCTGTCTGACACTTCTCCAGTCGCACGGTAGGGGGGAAGTAACTCCGCGGGATGGCCACCTCGCGGAGTAAGACAAGTTCATCCTCCCACTCTCTCCATGTGGTAGCTAGGTGCTCGGGTATGGGGTCTTCCCAGCCCTGCTCCTTGGCCCACAGTTCTCTCACCAGCATCTTCGCCCGGGTGGTGTAGGGGAGGATACACCCCATTGGGTCGTACTGGCTGACGAGTGTTCGGTACACACTCCGCCGAGTGGTCAGTCTAGTCGTGGACGTCTCCTGATCCGTCCTCAGAGGTGTGTGTCGGTAGTGAAGCGAGTCCGTCTTGAAGCGCCAGACGAGGCCCAGGGTTATCTCTTGCGCTTCGCCTGGGGTGTGCGCCATCCAGGTCTCGCTGCTCGCGGCCTTGGTCTCTGGAGGGAGGTGCCGGAGAACTCGAGGGTCGCTACTGGCCCACTGTCGGAGGTCGAATCCACCGTTGGTTAACGAAGCCCGTAGCTTCATTAGGATGCTCTCTGCTTCTTCTGGCGTGGATACGCTCTGTAGGCAGTGGTGCGTCGCTCCCTTAAGCACATGCAGAGTGGGCATCCCGTCCCGCCTCAAGAGTGGGGTTGCGTATCTGAACACTTCGTCGACCTCGACTCTCGTAGTCTTCTGATCTAGTAGAGCGATGGCATACTTGTCCTCTTTGGACCGAACCATCTTGCGTTCGGTCTTGGATGGCAGCGCGTCTAGTGTCCATAGCCTCTCAACGTGCTGTAGGAGAGTGTTGTCTGTGTCGCTCACCTTGGTGTAAAGGCAGCGTGTGGACGTTGGTTGGCTGGCAGGTCCGTAGAGGGGGCCCTGGAGCGTCCACCCCAGTCGGGTCTTAACCGCGGCTGGGCATCCTTTGGGTCCGATGTGGGCCGCCTTGGTTGGGACAATGAGGTCCGCGTGGTCGGAGCCAATGAGTAGGGTCGGTGTAGCTCCGCTGATGAGCGGTATGGGCAGTTGGCGTAGGTGGTCGTACTTTTCCTTCAGCTGTGGGATGGGGTAATCGTAGCGTGACAAACCTATGTCGTAGCTCATGAGCGCCTTGCTGATGCTGTACCGCTTCTCAGGCTGGTCGATCGCTGCAATGGTGAACGAGACGTTTTCACCTTTGATTGTCTGTAAATCTTGACGAATGGTACGGAGGGTCATGGTCTCCTCTGGTCCCCGCAGGTCCAACTGGGTCGCGGCGGAGGCGAGGAGGAGTGTCTTCTCCGACCCGTCGTCGAGGATGGCGTAGGTGTCGAGTACCTTGTCCCCGTGGCTGAGGAGTACTCGTACTACCTTGAGGAGCATTCTGGGGCTCCCACGATTCGCGGGGTCGATGTGGAGCACTTCTGTTCCCGAGTTGCTTTGTAGAGCTAATCTTCGCTTGTGGGCCTCGCGCAGTGATTCGCAGTAAGCGGCGTCCTGCTTGTTAGCCTTACCCCACTGATCCATTTCGGCGGGGGTCAGTTTCTTGTATGCGCCACACCGCGACCGCCAGTGTCCGCTGTTGCAGTAACTACATGTGATCTTGAATTCTGGAACCTCCATGTTCCATTCCTCTTTGGCGGGGGGGTTGTGACTCTTCTGTTGTGACACCGACTCGGCCTGGTACATCACTGTGATGGGCCTACTTTGGTCTTCTGGTGGGCGCTTGTTGCTCTCGTGCAGTGCTTCGAGGTGAGCGCTGTCACACTTGCCACACTTCTTCTTAAGGCGGCATTCTGCTGCCATGTGGCCGCGCGCGCAGCGGAAGCAGCGGCGGTTATCTTTAATCCACTGACTTACTTCGGCGGTGGTCAGTTTCTTGAATGCTTCGCACTGTGACAGCCAGTGTTCACTGTCGCAGTATTGACAGGCAATTTTCCATTTTTCCTTGGCGGGGGGGTTGTGACTCATCTGCCGTGACACCGACTCGGCCTGGTGCATCACTGTGATGGGCCTGCTTTGGTCTTTAAACCTCCTCGGTCCCTCTTTAATGTTCGAGCCACCCCATGCGAAGGTGTCAATTCTTAGGCTGCTAACCTCCCGGGCTAGGAAGTCAGTGAGATCCAGCAGTGACTGTTCTGGGCCATTCGGGTCACGGTAGCTTCGTTGCTGCCGAAAGCGTTCTTGGCGGAATGGGGGGAGCTTCTCCAATATGCGCTCCACGTTGGAGTTGGCGTACAACTCGTACATCCCCTGGTCTCGTTGGGACCGAGCATCCCTATTAGGGACTGTACCTTGACGGATAGGTCGTCCAGGGCTCGGTTGTCTCTAGCCGGGGGGAGACGTTCAATCTCACGTATCTCCTGAATGACATAGTCCCATGTACGTCCGTAACGTGCGTCGAGGGCAACCAGGGCGTCAGAATAGGGAGTTTGTGAATTGGAGTATGCCAGCACTATGTTGTGCGCTCTAGTTACCTTGAGGTGCTTAAGGAGAATGGCATACTTGTATGACTGGTCCTGTACTCCGGACATAATTGTCTCTAGGCACATATGCAGCTCGGTATACTGCGCTCGGTCTTCTCTTGTGAAGTCTGGGAATGTGGGTGTCCCAATGTAGTGTGCCATGGATGGCTGCGACACTGACACACGTGGGGGGAGAGGCATCCGCGGCGAGTCTCCCTGTACGTTGGGTCGTTGGTTCGTGCTGGGCGGGAACCAGGGGCGGGGTTCCCATGCACTATTCCTCTGTGCCGTCTGGTGCTCGAACTCCCCACTGGGACGTGTTGGGGGTTCATAACGCAGCGTGTCGGGACTGAGACCGGGGCTGCGCTGAGCCTCCTGGTCTGAGATGGGGTAGTGCGGGTGGGCTTTCTGTCCTCCCTCGTCCTCCGTCAGGCTTTGTAGTCGCTCGGCTAGCTGCTCTGCGACGTAAGCAGGTTTTTCCCGTAGGCGGGGTCCCGTGTAGCTTTGTCGGGGAGGGGAGGGTGCCCTCGACACTTGTCGTGATGATCTCCGGGAGCTCCGGGTGGAAGAGTGGGGTGTCGCCCTCTGGAGCGCTTGTTCCATCATTTGTGCTTGTAGACGGTCTCGTTCCGCCTCGCGCTGCGCATTGGCTGCGTCGCGCTGCATGGTTTCTTGAGCCTGGAGGCGCCTCTCTTCCAGTCTGAGATGTATCGCGGCGTCAGCCTGGAGGCGACTCTCTTCCAGTCTGAGATGTTTGCGCTCACTCTCTCGTTGCGCCTGGAGGCGTCTCTCTTCCACTCTGGAATGTTCACGCTCACTTTCTTGTTGCGCCTGGAGGCGGTCACGCTCACCCTGGAGGCGGTCTCTTTCCGCTGAAGCGGTTAGCGTGGCGATCAGGACTTGCGCTAGCCTCTGGTCGGCCTCGCTTGGGGATGACGCTGATGATGGTGATTTGGAGTTGGCAGGGCTTGGCGGTGACCTGGTCTCATCACGCGCTCCGAGGTCCATCTCGGGGGCGCTGTACTTTGTCTTCTCCCGCGCTCCGAGGTCCATCTCGGGGGTGCGGTGCTCTTTACTCTGGTGCGCTCCGAGGTCCATCTCGGGGGCGCATTCTTTATCCTCTTGCGCTCCGAGGTCCATCTCGGGGGCGCGTTCTTTACCTTCTTGCGCTCCGAGGTCCATCTCGGGGGCGCGTGTTCTATGGGTTCATGCGCTCCGAGGTCCACCTCGGGGGCGCGGTGTTCTATGGGCATAGTCAAGTCATGTCCCGCTTGTCCCCCCGTGAGCTAAGTCAGTTTCACTTAAACTAGCTTGGGTCTCTACCTCTGGGGTTGACAGGTCGATAAGGTTGGGCATACTTGAGCTACTAATTTTATCCTTGCTTAACGTCCTCGTAGATAAGCTAGGAGGTAGATCTACAGCGTAGTTCTCCAAGTGGGGAGGGGGCTGACGCTGGCGCCTAGGGCGCTCTAAGGGGGGAGAGCCGATTGGAGTGTCCGCCGCTGGCCATATTATCACTAATATTATTATTATTACTGATACCATCCGGCTCGAAGGACCAATTGTAGCTAAGGGGCTACACAACCCGGACTGTATTAAAGATTGTTTAGATTAAACCACTACTAAAGAATATTAATAGCCAGACAGTACAGTTAGACAAAATGGCGGACACTCAATTGACTGCGCGGGGACAGGGATACCAAGTTAACAGTATTTTAATAGTCATAGCAAACATACATATGATTTATTATGGTTCTCCTTTAATAATAGAATGTCAGTGTAACAAAGTCAGCGGTAACGAATGGTTCCTAGACTACGGAATACTCGACCGGTGGAGCTCTGAAGGGGGTGAGACGAAGAGAGGCGATACAGGGAAAGCAAAATGGTGGCTGGAGACGATGGGTTCCCTCTAGAGCTCCTGCCCTAGAGAGACTGTAGACTGGTCGGATAATCCTGTCGCCGCTGGAATAAGGGGTCTCGTACGGAACCGGTCCGTGTAATCCTAGCGCCCGATGGCAGGGTTAATAGCTATTAATCCAAAAGCCTGTTGGCATAGATGGTAGCTAGTTAGCTTCGTTTGTACTTGAAGCTAACCCGCAGACGGTCTCCAATGAGTAGTTATATCCAAACGCCGCTGGGTTTAACTATACGTCTCTCCACGTTACTTCGCTTACACAAGTCACTATACTGTGCCAATAATGGCTCGACAATATTATAGTTGTATCTAAGTAGCCATTAGCTATCTGTAACGATACACCGCTATCGGTCTGTGTACAACTGTACCGGACGTCTTACACTCTCGCTCAGCTAGTTTTCCTGTGGTGTTACTGCCGCTGCTGCTGCTTGCCCCGTCCACACAATATACTCGATACTAGTTCCCTGTGGACTCCGCCTATTCACCTGTGCAGAATCAATGCGCCTGCTCTGGGCTTGTCTGAACATGTCTGAACATGTCTAGAAAACACGTCTAGGGGCCGCGCCTCTGGCGCCTAGTCGTTAAGGATGGGATCTACCACAAGTGAATGGAGAATACTATTAGGCAGACAGATGACGTAGAGATATATATCTTATATAAACAATATATAAGTTATACAAATAATAAACGCAGACTTTCAGTGTTAATCTGGACCTTCAGAACAATAATAGTAAATAGAAAAATATGTTGTGCTCTTGCTTTTTGAAGGTGGAGAGAGTAGCATTGATAGTGCCACAACAGTTTTATTTGAGGTTCATAACAGTACATTGTACTAAGCAATTGTTGGCTGATTCGTTTGTGGTTCACATGCACTAAAATTCACCAGAATGCAGGAAATTAAGTATTTGTAAAAAAGGGAATTCCTGGTGGGGGACCCCCAGACCCCCTGCGCCAAAGAGACAGGCCATCCATCATTAGGCTCAACAAGATGCAGGCAGCAATGAAGTTATAAAAGTCTTTATTTAAAATACATACATTAAAAAAATAAAAAAATAAAAAACACAAAACCTTTTTAAAAGTGCAGGCATTAGACAGACTAGTCCCCATGAGTCTTCTAGATCGACATGGCAATCCTGGCCGGCGTCACAGAGCCGACCCCCTTGTCCGGGCAGAAGGCTGGGAAGAGTCTCCCTTTATGTGCGTCTACAATGCAATGTTTGTAGATGCAGGACTTATTCAAGTAAAAACATAGATAACCGCCTCTGCCGCTGTAACAGATGCCAAGTGTCACGGTTCTCGCCCTGCATATCCATGTATCCACCACCAACGGTGTTCCACAAACTGTGAACTGGCTATTCAGGAACTCCAGGACCCAGAAGCCATTCTCAGGGCAAAGAAGACCGCCATACTTGTTCAACCTTGTGGCAGACTCTGTCGCCACGCCGACAAACCAGGAATGACCGGTGTTGAATCCCGCCCACGCATTGATCTCAACCTCCCAGTAGGAACGTTTCGTGGGGCAGAGGGCGTCGGAGCCGAGGACGCAGGGAATGCTTGTAAAGCGCAGAGCACTCGGGCTGAAGATCTGGTATATCTTGTGGTTCACACGGATGGTTCTGCTCTTGTTCAGGAAGATTAAAGACGGATGTGCCGTCGCCTGGTCATAAGTCACAGCAACTGGAGGTAGAAACATGAAAAGTGGTTCATTCTAGTAAAATAAGGATCATAAATTAACATACCCACACCCCCTCCCCTTCAAAAGCACTCAGGTTGGCAATAAACACCAGCAACAGATTCATAATGATCCATTTGATGCAAGAATTAATAAAATACTTTGCCAATGACAAAAAAGGTAAGCCATGGTAATGCCACCAACGTCACAGTCACATATTTTAAACATACAAGTAAAATCACATACAGTACCTGCACATTTCTTCACGGTTGCATGTTCTAAAAAGAAGGTAAACAAAGACAATACATCAAGTCTCAAGGCATCAGGCTAAACTTGTACCATTTAGTTTTGTATGTATATCATGCCAGTTAGTGTCACACGCCCAGGTCAGGTCAGACCTGGGAGAGTCAACACCACAGACATGAGGTGAACAATGGTCTCCTACCACCCTCTGGTGGTCACCCGTAGACGGTGCGGGCCAGTACAGTGGACATGCTGACTAATGTTTTGACTTTAATTAATAGTGTGATTAATGTGGTGTCATGGTGTGTGCTGTCGTTGACTTTCCCTTCCCTTGTTTGATGTGGTTTCACTGTTTTGGTTTTGTGTTGTGAGTTTGCTTTAGTGTTTAGTTGTGTTGTTTGTTTCTATGTTTTAGACTGGGCTGCCAGGTGTTGTCAATGATGATTAGTATTTAAGTGTGTGTCTTCCTCTCCTCGTCGTGGCGTCACTTCCTCCAAGTCCTCAGTGTTCCCCTGCCCGTCGTGTCTCCTGTCGTCTCCCTTGCCTTGTTGTTTTGTATTGAGAGTGTTTGTAAGTAGATTTAGTGTTTTATTTGTATTGCACTTTGGATCTGAAGTAAACACCCCTTCTTCAAGCATCACTCCTCGTCTCTGCCTCCGTTCCCTCTCTGCAAACTGTGTTCTCACCTTCATTTAGCAACCCCATCGTAACAAGTTAGGGTATCTTGTGTATAGTTACTTTTACTCTCTCTCTCTCTCTCTCTCTCTCTCTCTCTCTCTCTCTCTCTCTCTATATATATATATATATATATATATATATATATATATATATATATATACACCCACACACTTCAGATAAAAAAATGTATTGCTTTTTTATTGTAATGTGTAATACAACCAATAGGGCATACAGACCCTCATCTGCACCAACTGTATTTCTCATTTGTATATACAAAATGAAATATAGAATCTATTGTTTCCATTACTAACCTGCCCATACCCAATCTATTTTATAGATTCTAATGACAGAAATCCATTCAAATCTTTCTGGGTTTCTCATTTTACGCCAGTCTAAAATTATGCCAATCACTGCTGGGTTGCAATTCTTATATGAAAAGTACTATACAAGTAAAGATTATATATCTGTACCAGGTTTAAAAAGGGTACCCTGCCTTACCCATGTCGGGAAAGGTATCAAGATGCCACTGATCAAGATGAACTTTGACGGAGAGAAGACTCTAGAGGGGGGAGGGGGAGGGGGGGGGGTGAAAATGGGTCTGTGTCAAGTTGATTGCAAGTACAACTAAACAGCAATCACATTCCAACAAATCAAGAGCAATAACTACTCTACAGACACGGTTTTCACATGTACAAGGTGATGTCAGACATTTCATTATTATTTTTTGACTTTTTCTGCATTTTTCTCCCATCCCAATTTGGTCGTTATGCCAATTCCCTTCCTGGTCGTTGCGTGCATTGTCCCACTGTCGGTCTGGGGAGGGTGTAGACTATGACATGCCGTCTCCAATACATGTGGAGTCGCCAGCCGCTTCTTTTTCACCTGACAGCGAGGAGTTTCACTGGGGGTACATAATGTGTGCAGAGGTTCACGCCAAGGGCGTAATTTTGTTTTCAATGGTGGAGGGGACACATTTGGGGGCGTGGTCTGTTGCATAGAGTTGTAGGTCGCGGGAGGTGGGGGGAGGGGGGGTGGGTTGTAGATTTTTTTTTAAATCAGTTGTGCAAGTCAATTTTGGTGAGTTGTTTCTATACAATTCACTTATGACGAGTCATAACGCCGCGCAAGTCTCGGAACGTGAGAGAGAGGGAGATATATCGCGCTATTTATTATAATGTATAAAACAACTGTAATGTTATGTCTAGTAACATCAGGGACTAGATTACGCTGTGCAGGATACCTGCGCAATACGAGTCAGCCTACAACAGGACTGGGCATGCGCAGGGGCTTCCCGGGAGTAGCCGGCCAAGCATGCAGTCGTGTTCCAAGTCAACCCATACCTGATGTTGAATAAAGAGTGTTTACTAAACCAACCGAGTGATTATTCAACATTACATGGTGTCAGAAGTCAACCATGGCAAAGTTCCCACCGCCGAGCAGCTTGGACTTCAGCCATCCGGAGCAGTGGCCTGAATGGAAAAGCAGATTCCACAGGTACAGAATCGCGACCAAATTAGACAAGGAGGAGGAAGAAGTGCAAGTGTGCACTCTGCTGTACACGCTCGGAAGTGAAGCCGAATCGATCGTCAAGACCTTCGTTTATACAGCCGACGGAGATGAAAAAGTATATGCAATTGTGCTGGACAAACTGGACAAATATTTTGTGCCGAAAGTTAACGTCATACACGAGCGAGCAAAGTTCCACCAGCGTGCACAGAAGCACGGAGAAAGCATGGAGGAATACATCCGCGGTTTACACGAGTTGGCGAACACTTGCAGCTTTGGAACTGTGAAAGATGAAAATGTAAGGGACAGACTCGTTATAGGAGTATTGGATACAGAATTGTCACAAAAGCTTCAAATTATGTCGGATTTAAACCTAGAGGGGGAATGCAGACACGCCAGGCAGTCGGAACAGATCAAAGGACAGATTTTCAAACAGAGTGGAGCCACAGAGTTGTGTGAGGTGACGCACACACAAAGACGAGCCTACTCCGCGCGGCCGAGAGGCGCATTTCAACCAGAGAGGAGAGAAAGCTACAGACCCCCCAGGCAGCAGCACGCGGGCACAAGAAATGCAGCTCAAGGCAACTGCGACAGGTGTGGCAACCAGCACGCCGAGAGTGATATGTGCGCAGCCAGACGTGCGGAGTGTCGTAAGTGCGGTAAGAGAGGCCACTATGCTATTGTGTGTCACACTCTACAAGTCAGTGATGTGTATGCAGAAGAGCAAACCGAACCTGATGGTTATTTCTTGGTTAACGACTGCTCCTGAGGATGATGCGATTCAACGTGAAAGCGGTGTATGTCCCAGGAAAACTGCTTGTAGTAGCAGACACGCTCTCAAGGCATCCTTCTGCAGCGCTACACCTGGAGACAGTTGAGCTGTCAGACGACATAGTGGCTCTAGAGGAAGCCACACAGGCAGCATGGCCAATGTCAAGTTCACGTCTGGATGAGGTTAAAGAGCGCACAAAAGAAGACCCCCCCAGAGCTACAGATGGTGATAGTTTGTGAGAAATGGCTGGCCAAGATACGCATCCAAAATGCCAAGCAGCATCATGCCATACTATGCAGTAAAAGATTCGCTTTCAATATGCCGCAACCTGCTCATCTATGGCGACAGAATGGTTATTCCCAAATGCATGAGGGCAGTAATAGTGGAACGACTGCACAACGGCCACATGGGCATTGTGAAGTGCCGTGAATGCGCCAAGCAGAGCATCTGGTGGCCAGGCATCGGTAAAGCCCTGCAGAAGTGGATTGAACACTGCAAACAGTGCCAGGTGACAAAACCCACCGAGAACAGAGAGCCGCTCATGCCGACGCCTCTACCCGACAGACCTTGGTCGAGAGTGGCTGCGGATATCTGCGAAGTGGACAAAAGAAACTACCTGGTTGTAGTCGACTACTTCTCAAGGTATATCGACCTCGTCTACCTACCAGACATGACAAGCGCCACAGTGAGGTCTCGCCTCAGCGCCATCTTTGCAAGGTGGGGCTGTCCCACGACCCTGGTGACGGATAATGGGCCTCAGTTCTGTGGGCATCAGTTTAAGCAATTTGTAAAGGACTATGACTTTCACCATGTCACACACGAGCCCACATTTCCCACAAGCAAATGGAGCTGCTGAGAGAGCAGTGAGGACGGCTAAACACATTCTGAAACAGAAGGATCCAGCACTCGCTCTTCTCAGCTACAGAGCAACTCCAATCCAGGCAACAGGATACAGTCCAGCCCAATTGATGCTGGGCCGCCAAATACGTACTCCTGTACCCATATTGGAGGAAAAGCTTATTCCCCGGTGGCCAGACATAAGCCTGGTGAGGGCAGCAGACTCCAAAGCCAAGGCTGCCTAGAAACACCACTATGACAGACGTCACTCAAGCCGCCCATTGCCCCTACTCAAGCCGGGTGACCCTGTTGCTGTCAAACTTGACAGTCAAAAAGGGTGGATTACAACTGCCACTGTCCTGGACAAATGCAGTGCCCCAAGGTCATACCTCATCCGCACCGGAGGCGGTGTTCTTCGCAGGAACAGGCGACACTTGCGTCTGCTGACTTCACCACTTCCTCAGCCCGAGCATAAGGAGGAAGAGGAAGCAGACGGGGTAATCGAGGAGGAAGCAGACGAACGACAGCAAGAGACGTGACACCAATCCAGACACCAGCCACGGTCACCACGTTGAGAGGCAGAGTGGCTAAAAAGCCATCACATCTGAAAGACTTTTTCACCTGAAAGACTGTATAGTGAGTGCGTAGGTTGCCAATGAGGCAGAATAATCATCGGCACCTATGTGGGCAACCGGTAGTCTGACCCGGGAGTCTAGTTCAGGTTCATGTGACAGGGTTTGAAAAGAAACTCTAAAAGCATTCACTAACGTTAATAATAAGAATAATATGTTGATTAAAATAGCTAAGGTTAATATTGTAGTCATGTTCCATGGACTGCTAGATAATTTTATTGGTTTACTTCCCTCAGGTTAAGCTACTCAAAGGAGGGAAGATGTAATGTTATGTCTAGTAACATCAGGGACTAGATTACGCGGTTGAAAGGGATAACCTGTCCCTCGTGAGTCCTTGAATTGATATGGTTATGGACCAGTCGACCAAAAGATTCGCGGAACGACAGAGTATTTCAAACGGAGCTTTTATTTGTTGGTCACACAGAGAGGATACCTGCGCAATACGAGTCAGCTTACAACAGGACTGGGCATGCGCAGGGGCATCCCGGGAGTAGCCGGCCAAGCATGCAGTCGTGTTTCAAGTCAACCCATACCTGATGTTGAATAAAGAGTGTTTACTAAACCAACCGAGTGATTATTCAACATTACAACAACAGCCTAGAGGCTTTTAAATACGAGGTCATAGACAGATATTTCACAGACACCAAGCAATGCTGTTGCATTTCATGGCAATCACACAGACCATCGTTCACAGTTTCACACCAAACTTTGAGGGGAGGGTGCTATTGAGCACACCTGACGACATGGCTGTTGTTATGCAAAGAGAGCTGTGGTCGGTACTTAGCGCGTGCACACAGAAATGCGTCTCGTCCCGCCTCGCCGGGTGCTCACCTGGCTAAGTTTCTTTGCATGACAATGGCTCAGTCAGGTCGTCAGATACCTGAGCTCAGAGATGGAACAAGCAGCCGTTTTCCATGTGGTCTTAGTGCCACGTTGCGTCACGTTTATTATCGTGTAACATTGTTTTGGACTGTAAAAACGTGCAGGGGACTAACTGCCTTCTGAAAACATGCAGGGGACATGTCTCCTGTGTCCCCCCCCATAATTACGCCCCTAGTTCATGCCATCTGCCCCAGATCCCCTCCCTGCTGAATAGGCACCCCAACCGACCAATAGGAGTCGCAGTTTGCAATGACCAGGACACATATCCCACCTACCAACACTGCCAATTGTGTTAGTAGGGACGACTGACCAAGCTGGAGGTATCTCTGACAGCTGGATTCGATCCCAGAGTCTCTGCAGTGGTAGGAGAGTGCTTAGTCCACTGCACTACCCAGCCGCACCTACATTTAATTTTTTAAACTGAAAGACCAACCCACCATACAGTAGGTCTCTAGATGAAGACAATGAGTTCTACCTTCAAGAAGCTGAAGTCATCCGTTGAGCCCCTATGAAGTACGTTCCTCGTCCTGGTCTCCGTCCAGCACCGAAAGTCATCACGACTTTCCAAAGTCAGCTTGAGTGTAAAACAAAAACAGGACAATTGATGATATGAGACAATTCAAACTGAATTATAGAGAAATGATGTTCACGAGGTACAGGGATGAGGAAGGGATTTGACATTCACGGGTGTTTACATTCTTTTTGTATTTCTTTCATGATTTACATATACAATTTTGTTTTGCATATATATATATATATATATATATATATATATATATATATATATATATATATATATATATATATATATATATATATGTTTTGTAAGGTTTTAAATTAGTACTCATTGAGTAGTGGAAAAGGGGTAGGATTAAATAAGTGTATACTTCTTCCTACTCCTTTTCGAACATGTAAATTGAGTTATGTTTTGCTTTCGTAAATTTTTTTCCCCCTTCCATTTAATTTCTTGATCAATGATTTGTTTTGGTTTTATATTGTTTGTATTTATTTGCATGTTCGAAATAAAGATTTCAATCAAAAATCTAAATTGCTACCAGTATAACCAAGTAAGCAGATTAGTGCAAATTGTTAAATCATGGCGTCAACCATTCTCTGCTGGAGATCCATCAGGTGAAGGTTCTTCATGTGTTGCGCAGAAGCACCGGTCAGCTCCAGGTCACGGGCCGCACGCCGCACCCTGGCCTGTGGGAGGGATCATAGAGATTGAGCATAGTTATTAATTACACTGAAAGACATTCTGTGACAGCACTTTAGACTATTGGACCATCACTGTCCCTAAGAAGGCATCATGTGGACCAATTGTCATCTACTTGCTAGATGTTCCGTGTCAACACTTCCTTTGGTCCATCCTCCTTCCAATGTGCTGCTCCCAGCAGTTGGAATGAGGTGCAAAAGATGTTGAAGATGGACAAATTGATCCCCCCCTCACTACTTTAAGGATCTGCAACTCGCAGCCTTAAACTAATATTTATTCCGCTTCATGGATTACATACCATGCAATTCTATTTAGTCGTTGGATGTGCGTTTTAATTATTTCTCCAACCTCTGATGTATGCATATAGTATTTTATTTAATTATTTTGTCCGCTTTTGCCAGCTACCCTTCAAGAGGGCCTTTTGCCCTCCCCTCTCGCCAGGCCATCATTGTGAGTAAGAATGTGTTCTTAATTGACCTGCCTGGTTAAATAAAGGTTCAAATATAACCTCTCATCTGGTTGTTTTAGTCAGTGCTACACAAAAGAAAAGTTGACACGGAATGGGCAGTCTTTAGTAACCCTCCTCACCTCAGAGCGTTCAACGATGTAGTTCAGAGCTCCAAGTTTATCCTGGAACACTGGAAGAATCATCTGCAGACGATATAGAAATATATGCAGGCATCGATATATGTCACAAGAAAACACTTCCAAAACTAAGTACTGCAGTTTAAAGTTTTATTCAAGTTTCCGGCTTGGCTGGTCGTTCATACTAATACAATTGGCAGTATTAGGGGGTGGGAAAGCCGGTGGGTGGGGATTGGACATTGTGGACAGCGACTCCTACAGGTCGGTTGGTGCACCTGTACAGCAGAATCAGGAAGTATCGGGGGCAGCGTGAGCCTCCCACGCGTTACTCCTCGCCGCTGAGAGATCGCGCTGTACAGGTGAAAAGATGCTACAGGCTCTGTACCGGAGGGGACACGTGATGCAAGGCTTCTGTCCTCACTACAGCCGACTAGTGGGAGGCATAGTCTAGCAACGTTCGAGACAGGGGAGGGAAGAATTGGATAATATGAAATTGGGATGGGAGAAAAATAGAAAAATGGGGAGAAAAAGTAGATAAAAAAAAAGAAAGTAATACAGTTACTACTGACATGACCTTACCTGCAGAGCCTTGGATATGGTCACAACATCATGTTTGTTTCCCTTGTGAGTCTGTATGGCACATGACTGACACAACATGACATCATGCTTCATACAGAAGAGGCTCAGCACACGGTTGTGCACTGGGCACATCCTGTCCTCTGGTTGCCCTACAGGTGTGGACATCATCCTGTAGTACTCAGTAATGTCTTGCAGAACATAATTGACATGCACGGCTGGTCGACCCAAGAAGCGTTTCCGGCAGATTGGACAGCTGGTTCCGTAGCTCTGGTACGTCTCAAAACAAGCCTCACAGAAGGTATGGCCACACGCCGTGGAGACTGGCTTGTTGAGCAGGTCTAAGCAGAGGGGACACTGCAGCCTCTGTGATGCCTCAGCAATGGAGGCCATCTAGGGGTAGAGAGAAGTTACTTGGCTACATATTGGACCAGACAAAAGAGTCAGGGTGGAGGCTTCAACATCAAAAGGGCATCGCAACAACTGAAACCTTTATGGTAAATTGACTTGGAATGATTCATTTCAATGAGCAATGCAATAACATTGTGTAAGACCTTTTGGAGCAGAGTGTGGGTTCAGCTGCTGATCAAAGCGTTTTGGGAGACAGTTGGTGATAGATGAGAAAACCAGATAAGACTTTGGATCTCTTTACAGGACATTGTAAAACCCCCCACTAGGACAACTGTTCTGTTGTGTAAACAGGTCGCATTCTGTGAGAGTTGGAGCAGAGTTCCTGACAGGTTTCACTCTTAGCATGGGAATCTCTTCTGACTGTATACTCAGAGAAACACAGACAATGGAGAATGTTAATGTAGTCAGCGCCAAAATAATGAGACCAAAAGTCACACCTCAGTGTGACTAGCTTATAGTAGTGACAGCTGGTCTTACCAAGACCCCAGACATGCTCTGGAAATATATATCAAGAATCATAGTCTGACTTATTAGATAAAAAGGGATATTTGAATGTCATTAGAATTTCAACTGTCTATGAAGATAATAGAACATGTTATTCTACTTCTCTGTTAAAATGTTTATATATATATAGTATGGACATTTCAGTATGAATAAGGTTCAGTCTGGTAAATACAGGTTTTGTGTTATATTATATAGAATGTCTGGTATTGAACTATAGGTAACGAATACATTGTTTTAATTCTGGATATATATAGTTCATTACACTAAAGATACGCCTTAGAAATGTTTTATTGTAAAGACATCAATCCAGCTGTGAGCAGGACAGTGGCTGTGAGCAGGAAGCCATGGTGTGAAATGAAATGACCGTATTTGGAAAGACCGGCCCAGGAGGGAGACAATGTTTTGGATGTAACTTTTGATTGGCCAGACAAGGCCAGGCAGTATGTGATGTCATATTGAGTATAAAAACCAAATCTAAAAGTATTAGGAGGAATGTCAGGCACCCAGTCTGAGCCTCCTCCAACAACCCATTCTTCAATTGACAAACATGTGAATATGTGAGTATAGACTTGTTTGAATGTATAGAACTGAGCTGTTAGTTTGACTAGATGTGTAAAGCCAATTTAATGGGCTCCAGGAATGTGAGAGTATCTATAACCATGTATTCATATTTGTTAAATTATGAATCCCTGTGTGCTGTACTGCTCCTCTCCGCTTGGGCCTCACAAAATAAAGCAATGGGTTAATTTAATATCTGACTACATCTCATTTGGGGGGAAAGCCTATTTCACCATTCTTCTCTCCATTCAGCAAACTGTGTATACTGTAACTAACCTAATATGTTTACATAAGTTATGACACCTTCACTGGGGAAAGGTGCACACATTATGTATGGATGCAATCAGGGGTGCAGTCGTAATTTCAGAAGTGGTTGTACTCTGTTTATAATGATGTCACGTGCACGCGCGCTCCGGCGCATAAATGTTCCCTCGTGTGCGACAGAACAGCTCCGACCAGCATTATGATTAGAATGAGTATTATGCATAAATAGTAGGAAACATGTTTGTATAGGAAATTACTAGTTTTAGTTTAGTTTTTGTAAATATTGCCTTGAAATAGAGAAGCTGAAAAAGGTAGCAGGATGTAGCATTCAATATATAAAGAAACTATATTGTCAACAGATATGGTTAAAAAACAAACAATGTTTTAAATGTAATTGTAGATACAATATTGTAAAGGACAGTTTCCTTCTGAAGCACAACTTAAGAAATGTCTCATCCTTCCAGTCGGGACCATTCGTCACAAACCCCCACCAATTGGTACAGGGCTTGTATTTTGGTTTGGCTATTCTCGTTCTTTGTTATGCTATTGCTATGCTATTGTTATGCAAAGACAAGTAGCTATGAGAGTAACGGTACTTGGTGCAAGGCACGACGAGTCGAGTGAAAGTTGTGGACGCATTTTTGTGTGCACGCACATGCTTCTGCTCAGAAAAGTGGTGGAACGGCGTGGTACCGCGTGGCATGAGCACTGCACCTCTGATTATCAATGATCCAATAGGATCGATGCAACGTAAAAATATCGGTTCATATTGCGATACTCTTATTTTGAAAATCCCCTGCTGAGCATATCCACCCAACATCAACAGTAGCTCCGCGTGTGTATACGTTACAGCATAGCTTCAGAGTCGGCCTATTTTGCGACTCGAAATAAGTGCCTGCTGTTTTTTTCCACAACGGGTCAAATGCATCCAACATGCTTTGCATCCTCGCCATTCCTTTATGCCTATGTCGCGTTAAAGACAGAAATTAACGCTACGTTAGCGTAAGCTAACTAACCTAACCCTGATCAGAGCCATAGAGAACAGGGACTGGGGGGTGGGGGGAGGGGCATTCTCCCTTTTTTGGTGACGCACCGGCGTCACCAAACCGACCTGTAGGAGTCGCTGTCCACAACGTCCAATCCCCACCCAACGGCTTTCCCACCCTCTAACACTTGGCAATTGTGTTAGTATGAACGACCGGCCAGCCGGTAGGAACGCCGAGAGCTGGGATCGAACCCAGCATCTCCTGCATTAGTGGCGAGCGCCTTGCCCACTACGCCAATCAGCCGCCCTGTATTTTGTTTATTTTTGATTAACAACATTGTATATATTAATATATATTTTAAAACATTTTGTACCATTACTTTATGTATGTCTTTACTTATCTACATTTCGTTAACCACATGCAGTGGTGCAGTCGTGGTCACACGCGGTTACACGCCGTGTTACCAGATCACTGAGGCAGAAGTACGCGCGTCGCGCGATCGCGCACGGATGTGTACGCGCGTGTACGCGCACACAAAAATGCGCTGTATCCATTCGTTGTGACTAAGTACCCGGCCACCGTTTTACATAACAAAAAGCGCAGGTAGACTAAGTGTCTGGGTGTTGGCTATCTGAATGCATCTCCCCCTTCATTCTGTGTGACACAGGCAGTGGAGGTGAATACTAATGTGGCTCGGAATTCGTGATGGGGGTCTCAGCTGCTTATGATATTGAATCAAGCGTCTGTGCTGCGTGCCAGCTTTCCACGCGCACATTCACACAAATAGAGAGCAAGAAGAGCTTGCTCCACGGCCTCTAGCACCTCTCCAGCTTCCTCCACGGCCTCTAGCACCTCTCCAGCTTCCTCCACGGCCTCTAGCACCTCTCCAGCTTCCTCCACGGCCTCTAGCACCTCTCCAGCTTCCTCCACAGCCTCTAGCACCTCTCCAGCTTCCTCTCTGGCCTCTAGCACCTCTCCAGCTTCCTCCACGGCCTCTGGCATCTCTCCAGCTTCCTCCACGGCCTCTAGCACCTCTCCAGCTTCCTCCACGGCCTCTAGCACCTCTCCAGCTTCCTCCACGGCCTCTAGCACCTCTCCAGCTTCCTCCACGGCCTCTGGCACCTCTCCAGCTTCCTCCCTGGCCTCTGGCACCTCAACAGCATCCTCCATGGCCTCTAGCACCTCTCCAGCTTCCTCCACGGCCTCTAGCACCTCTCCAGCTTCCTCCACAGCCTCTGGCACCTCAACAGCATCCTCCATGGCCTCTAGCACCTCTCCAGCTTCCTCCCTGGCCTCTAGCACCTCTCCAGCTTCCTCCACGGCCTCTAGCATCTCTCCAGCTTCCTCCACGGCCTCTGGCACCTCTCCAGCTTCCTCCATGGCCTCTAGCATCTCTCCAGCATCCTCCATGGCCTCTAGCACCTCTCCAGCTTCCTCCACGGCCTCTGGCACCTCAACAGCATCCTCTCTGGCCTCTGGCACCTCTCCAGCTTCCTCCCTGGCCTCTAGCACCTCTCCAGCTTCCTCCACGGCCTGTAGCACCTCTCCAGCTTCCTCCCTGGCCTCTGGCACCTCTCCAGCTTCCTCCACGGCCTCTAGCACCTCTCCAGCTTCCTCCACGGCCTCTAGCACCTCTCCAGCTTCCTCCGCGGCCTCTAGCACCTCTCCAGCTTCCTCCACAGCCTCTGGCACCTCAACAGCATCCTCCATGGCCTCTAGCACCTCTCCAGCTTCCTCCACGGCCTCTAGCATCTCTCCAGCTTCCTCCACGGCCTCTGGCACCTCTCCAGCTTCCTCCATGGCCTCTAGCATCTCTCCAGCATCCTCCATGGCCTCTAGCACCTCTCCAGCTTCCTCCACGGCCTCTGGCACCTCAACAGCATCCTCTCTGGCCTCTGGCACCTCTCCAGCTTCCTCCCTGGCCTCTAGCACCTCTCCAGCTTCCTCCACGGCCTGTAGCACCTCTCCAGCTTCCTCCCTGGCCTCTGGCACCTCAACAGCATCCTCCATGGCCTCTAGCACCTCTCCAGCTTCCTCCCTGGCCTCTAGCACCTCTCCAGCTTCCTCCCTGGCCTCTAGCACCTCTCCAGCTTCCTTCACGGCCTCTGGCACCTCTCCAGCTTCCTTCACGGCCTCTAGCACCTCTCCAGCTTCCTCTCTGGCCTCTAGCATCTCTCCAGCTTCCTCCCTGGCCTCTAGCACCTCTCCAGCTTCCTCCACGGCCTCTGGCACCTCTCCAGCTTCCTCCATGGCCTCTGGCACCTCTCCAGCTTCCTCCATGGCCTCTGGCACCTCAACAGCATCCTCTCTGGCCTTTGGCACCTCTCCAGCTTCCTCCCTGGCCTCTAGCATCTCTCCAGCTTCCTCCGCGGCATCTAGCACCTCTCCAGCTTCTTCCACGGCCTGTGGCACCTCTCCAGCTTCCTCTCTGGCCTCTGGCACCTCTCCAGCTTCCTTCACGGCCTCTAGCACCTCTCCAGCTTCCTCCCTGGCCTCTAGCACCTCTCCAGCTTCCTCCACAGCCTCTGGCACCTCTCCAGCTTCCTCCATGGCCTCTGGCACCTCTCCAGCTTCCTCCATGGCCTCTGGCACCTCTCCAGCTTCCTCCATGGCCTCTGGCACCTCTCCAGCTTCCTCCACGGCCTCTAGCACCTCTCCAGCTTCCTCCGCGGCCTCTAGCACCTCTCCAGCTTCCTCCACGGCCTCTGGCACCTCTCCAGCTTCCTTCACGGCCTCTAGCACCTCTCCAGCTTCCTCCCTGGCCTCTAGCACCTCTCCAGCTTCCTCCACGGCCTCTGGCACCTCTCCAGCTTCCTCCACGGCCTCTAGCACCTCTCCAGCTTCCTCCATGGCCTCTGGCACCTCTCCAGCTTCCTCCATGGCCTCTGGCACCTCTCCAGCTTCCTCCACGGCCTCTAGCACCTCTCCAGCTTCCTCCACGGCCTCTAGCACCTCTCCAGCTTCCTCCACGGCCTCTAGCACCTCTCCAGCTTCCTCCACGGCCTCTGGCACCTCTCCAGCTTCCTCCACGGCCTCTAGCACCTCTCCAGCTTCCTCCATGGCCTCTGGCACCTCTCCAGCTACCTCCACGGCCTCTGGCACCTCTCCAGCTTCCTCCCTGGCCTCTAGCACCTCTCCAGCTTCCTCCACGGCCTCTAGCATCTCTCCAGCTTCCTCCGCGGCATCTAGCACCTCTCCAGCTTCCTCCACGGCCTCTGGCACCTCTCCAGCTTCCTCCACGGCCTCTGGCACCTCTCCAGCTTCCTCCACGGCCTCTGGCACCTCTCCAGCTTCCTCCATGGCCTCTGGCACCTCTCCAGCTTCCTCCACGGCCTCTAGCACCTCTCCAGCTTCCTCCACGGCCTGTAGCACCTCCCTGGCCTCCTCCCTGGCCTCTAGCACCTCTCCAGCTTCCTTCACGGCCTCTAGCACCTCCCTGGCCTCCTCATGCACAGTCACAGTGCTGTCTGGCCCTTCCACTTCCCTCAGCAGCTGTTCTTCATCTGCATTGATTGACGTTGTTAACAGATTGCAGAATGGGTACAAATTAATACAGTATGGGCTGGCTCAATACAAAACAACTGCTAAGAGGATGCAGACAAGAAAAATACTTTCGTCTTGTTTACATCAGGGTCCTCCATTTTCAATTCATCAAGACAACTTGTGCCTCAAATGGAGCCTTATCTGATTGAAAAATACTGAAATTAAAATGTAAAAAATAGACACTGTATATGTAAATGTTTTACATTTTCAGAAAACGTAAAGAAATATATATTATGTTTGATATTATTTGTATACTGTATCTTATATGTTTCATAGCCTACATAAAATTATGTATTTCATAGTTAGTTATACATAGAGCTAGTATATAGTTAGTATGGTTGTGATGTCTAGATTCTAGCAAATAGCTACCTTTGGCCAGATTATCATGATCCTTTAGCCTGCACAGTATATCTAGCAAGCTATTACTGTAATCTAGTCTTACTACTATATGCATTACTATACAAGCTATAGCTAGGTCACTAGCTTGCAACCTAGTTTGCAAGTTAGCTTCCTGTTTAGCAAGCTAGTTTGCGCTAGTTTGCGCTAAATAGTTAGCAAGCTAGCTCATGCTAGCTATGTAGTTAGTAAGATAGCTCATGCTAGCAAGCTAGATCGCATTAGCTAGCTACCAGTTATAACTTTGGCCAATGATCTGGTCAATATATGTGTTTTTCTAGCTTTTGCTTATCCTACTAGCAAGCTAACTAGCGATCTAGATAGCGAGCTAATTAGAGTGAGCTAGTGCAAGCTAACTAGACAGCTAGCTTGTATGGTAAACAAAATATTGATAGCTGTTTAGTTAGAAGCTAGTGCTATCTAGATAGATAACAACCAGCATGAGAAAATTATGCATTTGGTCAATATTTGTTTTCAGATTTATCATTTAATACTCAATGTTGTCATTATACAGCCATTTCCTCACCATCAGAATAATGTTTTTCACTTCATCATCTGTGGGTATATCAAATTCTCCAATTATATGCAGTAAGACTTGTTCTGCAGTGTACTTTTGTCTTCTTTGCCTAAAGTGTGCAATTTTTCTGCACTAAAGGGCTTAAGTGCAGCTCTTGTATGAATTGTCATTGCACTACATTTACATTTACATTTAGTCATTTAGCTGATCAGAGAAAGATGTTTGTCTTGTTTACATCAGGGTCCCCCATGTGGCCGGGAGGAACACACAATTATTGTGCAGAAGAGTTCTGTGGGCCTTCGTCTCCAGGGAGGGGCTGTTGAAGACGGATGGCTTGTTATTAGTGAGTGTTTACCCATTTAGGCATAATTCTATTTTAATTACATTTACATTTTACATTTTGTCATTTAGCTGACGCTTTTATCCAAAGCGACTTACAAGTTCTGTACGACAAGTCATCAGGAAGGGCACAACTCTATCAGCTGAGTAACAATGTTCATCAAAGTGTTGGGTGCTACAGTGTAGGTTAGTTTATAGGACAAGTGCATGACAGTAAGGTTAGTTAGGGTTAGATATATTTTTTTAATTTTAATTTCAGATAATGGTTGAAGAAGTGCGTCTTTAGTCGACGGCGAAAGATTGGACGGGTTTCGGCTGTTCTAACTGGGGTGGGTAGTTCATTCCACCATTGTGGGGCAAGGACTGAGAATAGGCGGCTTCTCTTTGATGACCCTCCGGGAGCTTGGATAGGAGTAGATCTGAGGCGGCCAGAAGACGCAGAGCGTAGGGGTCTTGAGGGTGTGTAGTTAGAGACCATTGACCGGAGGTAGGCGGGAGCGGTTCCCTTTGCCGCACGGTATGCTAGGTCGAGGGCCTTGAAGCGGATACGTGCAGCAATGGGGAGCCAGTGCAGGTCCCTAAGAAGTGGGGTGACATGGGCTGACTTCGGTAGGTTTGAGATCAGGCGGGCCGCTGCATTTTGAATGAGTTGAAGAGGCTTGGTGGCAGTGGCCGGGAGGCCAGCTAGCAGTGCGTTGCAGTAGTCGAGGCGGGAGATGACTGTTGATTGGACGAGGAGTTGGGTGGCTTCTTTTGTCAGGAAGGGGCGTATCCTTCTGACGTTGCTCAGGAGGAATCTGCAGGTTCTGGTTGTCGCTGCGATGTGAGCAGAGAAGTTCAACTGGTCGTCGAGGACAACACCAAGGTTCTTGGCGGTCGGCGACGCGGTCACAGCTGCATTCTCGACTGTGATGGAGAGGTCGGTCAGGGGGGAGGATTTGGCCGGCAGGTGGAGCAATTCTGCACTAAAGGCGTAGATGCACTTGACCTACACTTACGCCTTTTGTGCACCAAGCTCAATGCACTTACGCCTTTTTTTGCGCCAAACTCAATTGAAGGTTTCCACTTACGCCTTTATGTTTTCAGCCTTTATTTGAAAAAGTAAGATTTATAGTGAACTTATCTTTTTACCATTTGATAGATCTCATCAATAGCTTTAAAATGATATATAAAACTCATTTTCGCCCGAGGTGTCACTTACGCCCCTTTTGCTCCAAGCCCTCGATATTATGTCTTGGACTTAAATATAAAAAAAAAACACATTTCAAAACTGCCCTCTTCAGTTGATAGTCAGGAATTAAGTTTGCAGCAAAACAACCGACTGAAAGAGTGGAACACAGACATGTTTGTATTCCTTACATAATATCACTTTTACTAGACATTCCTTTTTAAAATAGTTTTACTTACTGACAACAGCACTCTTATCTCTCACTCACAGACAAGTGAGACAACACACCAAAAGCTGGCTTTTTGAACTCATGCGGCTGAGTGTTCCTTTTTATCTGAGAGATTAAGCCCTTCCCCTCACCCAGGCACAACACATAATCACAGAAACACCTGTCAGGTGTGACACCTGGGGCGCTCATTCAGGAGGAAGCAGCACTAGCTTTTTTTTGTAGCCGCAGTTTGCGAAGACGCTCTCTGATTGGCTAGCCCGTGTACAGCGAAGACCCTCTCTGATTGGTTTAGCTCCGAAGGGCTCTTCCGCCTTGTACATATATATTCTCTGCTTCGAAGTGGTTATGCTTTGGCCCTCTTTCGAAGTGGGTTATGCTTAGAGTTTATCTTTAGAGCAGGGCGATGGACCACCAGCCCTGATTCCAAACTCTAAGCATAACCCACTTTGAAAGAGGGCCAAAGCATAACCACTTCGGAAACAGAGAATATATATATGTACAAGGCGGACATTTCTATCCCAGAGCCCTGCTCTAAAGATAAACTCTAAGCATAACCCACTTCGAAAGAGGGCCAAAGCATAACCACTTCGAAGCAGAGAATATATATGTACAAGGCGGAAGAGCCCTTCGGAGCTAAACCAATCAGAGAGGGTCTTCGCTGTACATTGGCTAGCCAATCAGAGAGTGTCTGAATCTAAAATCATAAAACCAATAATGGGCTGTTTTTGATTGTTTTTGTTCTGAAGTAAAAATTAGAACATGAGAAAATGGGATATTTTGTTGTCTTCGATTTTGTCATTTAAAGGAACGCGCCAACATTTTGGTAAATTAGCTTACCGTCTTCACCAGAGAGAGACAAGAAGATAGATACCAGTTTCCTCAGTTCAGTAGAAAGCTATCTGGCTGCACGTTAGCCTAGCTTAGCACAATGAATGGAAGCGGACAGTGCTGGTTAGCCTAGGCATTGTCCAACTAACACCTCTCCCGAAGGCTAACCGGTCATGTCCGCTTCCATTCAAAGGCGTGTTCCTTTAAGATTTCCCATTCATTGTGACCATGAAGTTAGACTTTTTCCCCTGCGTGTGCCTGTGAGAAGGTCACTGACTGAAGGTTTTTTCCTATGCGTTCTTCTGACACAGTGTTAATATAGAACAATATGCACATTTTATTGAAGAATTGATGGAAGCTGGCGAGACCCAAAAGCATGACATAAGTAGTGGAGACAATTTACCACATATGAAAAAGCGATCAATAACTCAACACCAGCACTTCACAAACACTGGCCTTATCATGTATCAGGGAGGGGGCTTTCACACAATACAGTGTGTCATAGCCCCCACCCCACCTACCCACCTACCCAACCCCCCTCCAATGTACAGTTTCTTCCCCCTCAAATGTATATAGTCTCTTTTTTTAGAAACTCTGTCTCTTAATCAGAGTTTCCAACGATGGGGGACCCTGATGTAAACAAGACGAAAGTCTTTCTCTGGTCTGCATCCCCTTAACAATTGTGTGTATTGAGCTGTACTGTATTGTACCCATTCTGCAATCTGTTAATAAAGTTTTCAATCAATCAATCAATCAATCAATCAATCAATCAATCAATCAATCAATGCAATATCAATGGCATCATGGCAGGTGAAAAAATAACCAAGCTATTTGCTAAGTGAGTCAAGTTCCTCTCCACTTCTCTCCCGCGCACACACAGCAAATTGGGGGGGGGGGGGGGGGGGATCTATAGTATGCTTGTCCCCCAAAAACAACAACCTGATGGCCCTTTCACACCTGCACTGGCCCTTTCACACCTGCACTGGCCCTTTCACACATGCACTGGCCCTTTCACACCTGCACTGGCCCTTTCACACCTGCACTGGCCCTTTCACACCTGCACTGGCCCTTTCACACCTGCACTGGCCCGTTTCTAGATCACATATCTCAGAATCAGAATCAGAAAGTCGTTTTCCCATACAAGGAATTAGCTTTGGTCGTTTTTGGTGCGACATTAACGGACAGACAATAACAGACAGATAATAAAAAAGAGGTGGAGTAAAACAAAATGAAATATGAACTAAGTTAAGCACAATAGAATAGAATATAATTATGAAATTAAATATAGGCCAGAAGTATAAAGGGAACTTCCCCTTTAAAGGGAACTTCCCCTTAAAAAGGGAATAAAGGGAACTTCCCCTTTAACCATCACACTGATGCCAAAAATGAGGGAGTTCTGAATGTACTGCGAGTGGAGGTAGGGCAGTGGCGAATCCTCCTGGAAGCCAACGAAAGCCAGGCTTCCCCATTATTAAAATATGAATTAATATGAAATATGAAATAATGTTTTTATTTTTTATATAGTTTACAATAATAATAAAAAAATCATAATTTTTCATCTCTGTGTTATAATTTTTATTTTTATTTTTTATCCCTCTTCTCCTTCTCACTCTCTCTAACACACTGAGACACAGTGCAGTCACTGAGGCAGTCACTGCAGCAGAGGAGAGGAGGCAGAGGGGAGGTGTCTTTCTCCAGCTTCCACCATGTGATTCATGTATGTGGAGTCCAAAACCAATACTAGCCAATCAGATTCGAGCTGACTAAAGCCTTTCCCACACCTTAAAACGGGTCCGTCAGCAAACTAAGTACTCTGGCCTCTGGACGTTTGCCGCCCTGGAGGTGTGGGAAGAGCTTTACTCAGCTCAAATCTTATTAAATCTAGCCCATAGTATAGAATAGAATAGTATAGCTGTATGTTTACACTTGAAATGTGTATTTTTATTTAGTGTGCATTTTTATTTTGTCACAATATTATTTGGCTTAAATATATATATATATATAAAATAAATAAAATAAAAACACATTTTTAATTAAAAAATAATTGGCATCCCAGTTATTTTACCCACTGAGGTAGGGAGCCCAATAATCACGTGATTGCAGCTCCACTCACAGGCATGGAAATCGCGTGATATCTCCAGAGGTTTACAGACTGTTGTCAACCAGACATTTTGTTTGAAAGAGCATCGAGATGCATGAAGATGTCTAAAAGACACAGTCACACACACACACCACACAATGAGTATAACACATGGGCTTCTATGGTTTTTTTCTACTTTCGTCTTGTTTACATCAGGGTCCCCCATTTTCAATTCATCATATCTAACGGTAACCATGGAGTCGCCCAGGGCCTTGTAGCTGGTCAGCTATGTAGTTAAAGACAGCATCAAGCTCACTTTGGTTGCGCCGTCGGTAAAGCTGAAGCCTTGCTAACCGTCTTCTTAGATGATGCACACTAAGTTTTCATATATTCTAGGTTGTAAAAAATTATAAAGAAAAAGTCAAACAGCCAAACTCACCTCTTTCCTCCTCCATTGCTATGGGAACCAATTGTTAAACCGACAACAACAAGCTGACATTATCAACACTACACTGCCTCAACAAACGTCAGTTCACATCTACAAGAATTTATAGACTGTATATTATATAAAAAGCGGATAATACTAGACAATTCCAAGGCTGGGAAATTGTGAAAGTGTGGGTGATGCCTGTGCACCGCCAGCCAACGGGAGAGGGTCTGTCTCTGTATTGTCTCTTTCCACAGCAAAACGGTAGGCAAGGCACCTTGGTTGAGAAATGCAGGCTTCAATCTATGTTGTTTAGTCTATCTGTTCAGTACTGTTTCAAGATGCACAATGAGATCTTCTGAGAGAATTGTTGAATAGATACACAAATGTTCTAGAATGTTCTATTATGACATCATACTGTGACATCACAAATGTTCTAGAATGTTCTATTATGACATCATACTGTGACATCACAACGGAACATGTTTGAGTGCCATTTGAATAATATAAATAATATGTTTGGTAAGGCTGTCCGCGAAGCCTGTTTTTGGGATTCAAACTTCGTCAGGGTTCTTCGAACGGACGTTCGAACCTTCGTTTTTAATTTAAAAATAAAAAAATAAAAAAATTGTATCCTCAAACTAAATCCTCAATTTGAATAAAGTGGTTCAAAACCTTCGTTTTTAATTAAAAATGTTTTATAAAAAAAATAGACAATTAGACAATTAGAAAAACGTCAGCTCACATCTACAAGACTTTATAGACTGTATATTATATAAAAAGCGGATAATAATAACAGTTAAACGACTAAACGACAGGTGCCCAGAATGTGTATCTCCTTACCAGCAGCTAGAGGGCAGTCACGGCCGTTGTAGATTGTTGGCAAGCAGCAGGCATGTGACGTCATTCAAGTCAATTTCACGCGTCAACAAAAGCACGTGACTGCAAACAAGCTAATAGCAGTTAGGCAGTTGAAAAAACATCATTCTCTAGAAACTTTTATTGATTTAATTGATCAAGTAAGGTTTTGTCGATATTCCAATGTACAGTTTTGCTTGTACAGTTGTACAGTTCCCCCCTGTTGAAGTTATGTGTTATATACGATTGCATGTAACTGATTAACTGTTTCCACAAGAGGGCGCTATAGGCGTAGCTATTGAAGCTGACGCCAGGTAAGAGGTATAAAAGGAAATGTTGCCTCCCACTCTGTCTCTTCCTCCGTCGCCTCTCACAAGGAGAAGGTCTCGTGTACTGATGTGTGCAATGTGAATAATAAACCACGCCAAAGGCTAAAGAGAGAAACCTTGTCATCATGGCCAAATTATTGTCGCTCCATAGGTGACTCTGTCAACACCCCCCATCCATAGTTCAGCTTTATCCAAAGACCTCTCATGATTATTTTTTATAGCGATGTTACAGTTATTGTTAGGGTTTGTGTGAGGTTTGGTTGGTTCCCCGCCACACGCTCTCCTGAGGTATGGTGCTGATTGGTGCATTCCCCGCCACACGCTTTTTGAACGATTGCCACTTTCATCACGCAGCTGTCGTAGTTTGTGATTAGCGCCCCAGAGGGCTTTATATACCAGGACCTTCCTTCTATCGTTGTCGGGTCGTTCTGGAATACAACTGCATTTGCCTGCTTTTCCCCGTTGCTGTTCCTGGTCTACTTTCTCTCCAGGACCTTTCTGTGGAGAACCGCTGTGGAGAACCTTGTTCCCCGTTTGGAGCTGCGCCTCGTTTTGCCCGCTTTACGCGTTGCGCTTGGGTGAGTGGAACCAAACCCCTCTGGATTATTCTGATTGTGTGTCTGAGAAGAGACACTGAAGACTTTGTTTTGTTGCACTAACTCGGCTAAATTGTGTGTTGTGGGGAACACTGAGGACTGTCACTGTCAATTGGTTCTGGACCCAGCTAGGGAGGAGGGAACCACACTGCCTCTGTGTTTCGTTGGACTGTTTCTGATATCTCTCTCTCTCTCTCCGTTTTCCACCTTGAGTGAAAGCTGGGAGTATCTGCAGAGCCGCTACAACGTCACATGCCAATTCCCCACCACTATCTGCTGGGAGTATCTGCAGAGCCGCTACAACGTCACATGCCAATTCCCCACCACTATCACCAGGAGGATTCTGCAGAGCGGCAGATGACTCTGCCGAAGGCAGTCTCCCCGTTTGTTTGATTATTGTACTTTATCCTTCTTTTGACTCTGTAAATAAATACACCCTAGCATTTGGCTAACTCTGAACTTCCTGTCTGTGCCGTTGCGTTTGAGGTCGGTTACAAACCATAACAGTTTGAAACCAACCTCAAACGCACGGCACAGACAGTTAGTTCAGAGTTAGCCAAATACTAGGGCGTATTTATTTACAGAGTCAAAAAGGAGTCAAGTAACAATTTCGAAACAAAAAGGGAGACTGCCTTCGGCAGAGTTATCTGCGGCTCTGCAGATCCTCTTGGTGTTAGAGGTGGGGAATCGATGTTGACGCCGTAGCGGCTCTGCAGATACTCCCAGCTTCAACTCGAGGTGGAAACGGAGAGAGAGAGAGAGATCAATAACAGTCCAACATAACACAGAGGCAGTGCGGTTCCCTCCTCCCTTAGCAGAGTCCAGAACAAACAAAAAACGATAATCTTCAGTGTTCTCCACAACACACAATTTAGCTGAGTTCAGTGCAAAGAAAAACGATACTCTTCAGTGTCTCTTCTAAACACACAATTCAGCTGAGTCCAGTGCAAGCAAAATGATACTCTTCAGTGTCTCCTTTAACATACAATTTAGCTGAGTCTAGTGCAAGCAAAAAATGATACTCTTCAGTGTTCTTCAAACACACAAAACAGAATAATCCAAAAAGGGGTCTGGTTCCAACTCACCAAAGCGCAAACGCGTAAAGCGGGTAAACGAGGTGCAGCTCAAAACGGGGGAACAAGGCTTTCACCAGCGGCAATCCACAGATGTCCTGGAGGGAAAGTAGACGAGGCACAGCAACGGCGGGACACAGGCAGAAGCAGAAGTATTCAAAACGACCCGACATCGATTGAAGGAAGGTCCCAGTATAAGAAGCCTCTGGGGCGCTAATCACAAACTATGACAGGTGCGTGCTGGAATTGATACTTGCTCCAAAAGCGTGTGGCGGGGAATGCACCAATCAACACAGTACCTTAAAGGAGCGTGTGGCGGGGAACGAACCAATCCTCACAGTTATTTTAATAGAGCTACCAACTATACTATCACCAACTAATACTATCTATTTAAAACTGATTAAAAGTGAGGAAAAAATTTCTTAGCATATAGCTATTGTGTTATTTTGTTAGATGATAGTGTATTTTCTTAGAAATCTAATATTAGCTATAGCCTATTCAAAATCATTGATGTCCATGGGTCATCATCAGATTACGAAAATATGTGTTATTTTTTTGTTCAAAGTAATGGACCACTCTCCATTTGATTATCACATGAACTAGAAAAAGATGATCTTTGTACAGATTATTTTCAACATATTACATCACAGTATCTCAAAACGGTTTACTAAAATGAGTTAGCAAGATCATTTAGATCATTTTATGGTCATGTGGTAATTTATGGGGGGGGGGGGCGGAGGGGGGGGGGTCCTTAGCAAAAACACGATACAAAATGTACAAACGTCCTTCCCGGCTATGGGATCTAAACACTATCTTTTAACAGTGGAGAGGATTATGGCAGACGCAGCAGAGAGAGAGAGAGAGAGAGAGAGAGAGAGAGAGAGAGAGAGAGAGAGAGAGAGAGAGAGAGAGAGAGAGAGAGAGAGAGAGAGAGAGAGAGAGAGAGAGAGAGAGAGAGAGAGAGAGAGAGAGAGAGAGAGAGAGAGAGAGAGAGAGAGAGAGAGAGATAGAGAGAGAGAGAGAGAGAGAGAGAGAGAGAGAGAGAGAATAAGAGAGACGGAGGTGGAGGCGTCCACAACTGAGGTCTCATCATGGCACCACTTGGACTAAAAACCATTGTTGGAGAAAGTAAGGAGCAATTATATTATCTATTCAAAGTTTTTATTTATTTATAGTTTTGTCAAAGGAAATACTAATTATTTCAGAGTAGCTTATTATGTTGAATGAATGGGATGCATTTCAAACCACCATTATACTATTGTATACTTTAGATGTTACATTTTGGATACAGTCGCTGAAGAGACGTGGAGTATAAGATGTAGTTTCTCTTGTTTTCATTAAAGTATACCTTCCCTCCTATCATTGCAATCGTTTAATGATCTCGTAGTTGCGTTTGTTTTGCGTTGGAGCATGGAGTGCATGTTTCTCGTAAATCCACACTCGCTAATCTTAGTCCGTTGGGATTAAGTTTCAATTGACATCCTACTCAGTGGGAGAGTGCTGTCGCAAGAATTCGTCCCTGTCAGGATCTATGGGTAACAGTACTGTATATTTGAATACCGTATGTCACAAATGTATCAGTGACATATGGTATATTTAGTACTGATACATTTGTGACATACGGTATTCAAATATACAGTACTGAGTAGGATGATATGTCATATGTCCCTATGCCATAAATGTCATGTATGTTGTGTATGACATAGTCATATAGTCATAGATGTCACGAATTGAAAATGGGGGACCCTGATGTAAACAAGACGAAAGACTTTCTCTGGTCTGCATCCCTTTAACAATTGTGTGTATTGAGCTGTACTGTATTGTACGGTACCCATTCTGCAATCTGTGTTAAATAAAGTTTTTCATTCATTCATTCATTCATTGTGGGACTGGGACTGGGACCTAATACAATCAAGGACAGAAACGGATGGTCCGGGTCTATACATTATAGTGCAGCATGTAAAAGTCCCTTGTTCCTACACATCAACATAATCCGATATAGGGATTATTTAGTACATGTGATGTTGTGTGCGTGAGGTATGGCCACGCAGCATCCGACAGACAGACACGCATGCATCCTCTATCACGCAAAGTGTGAACTTCATCACGTCACCGGCGACGCGCTGCGGGTGCACGAATGAATGAATGAAAACTGTATTTAACACAGATTGCAGAATGGGTACAATACAGTACGGCTCAATACACACAATTGTTAAGGGGATGCAGACCAGAGAAAGACTTTCGTCTTGTTTACATCAGGGTCCCCCATTTTCAATTCATAGCCTATTGCGCGCAGATCTCCAACGCAGTCCTCCTTTGGACCAGGGGCGGGGCTAGGGGGTGGCTACTTGGGCTCAAGCAAGCCCCGAATGTTTTCTGAAAAGCCCTGAATCTATTAAAAAAAAAGAAAAAGAAAAATTATATATATATCTTTTTTTTGTGACAATTAATCATTGTTACATGAAAATATGTTTGCACCAGATTTAGCAGAAGCTAATTTCCATCTGTAGTCATAGGCGGAGTTTGAACTTGACGCCAGGGGGTGCGACTGCTTGGCGAACTATACCCGCTATGGACCTTTATTTTATTATTTTAGCGTTTTTACAATGCCCTAACCCCTAATTTTTTATTTTATTTAGGTAGTACAGCAGCACACACACACACTCACACACACAGCACTACGGGGGATCATTTTTAACTGACTTAGGCTCTAATTATTATTATTCATAGAGACTCTCGAGCAATAATAATTATTACAGCCTCCATTTTTCGTGGACGAAAAATATACCAGGCTATAGATATCAATTTTCCCGAAATAACGCTACCTGCCTCGACAAAATTCGTGCATTGGTTATCCAGATACATTAATTATCATCTCAGAATAAGTGGCTTTGTATCACGCTGCTGCTGCTGCTGCTGGCCGCGCGTTGCCGTTAACCCTTTCACTGCCACACTACAGAAGGTTCGCCTTATAATGTGACATGATTACTACTATAAAATGAATGTATTGTAAAACAAAACATAATAGAATTCAGATTTGTTTCTCACAATTATTATAATTTTATTAAAATAAAAATAATCTTGATTAAAAAAAAAAAAAAAAAAAAAAAAAAAAAAAGGCAATTTCAAACTCCGCCCATGTCTGTAGTCTATCCAGCTGCTAACTGTATTTGAGTGAGTTAAGTCTTGGTGTTATGGTAGACTCAGACCTAAGCTTTAAATCACAATCAACAAGTTGACAAAAACATAATTCTTCCACCTTAGAAACATAGCTAAAGTACGGCCATTTATAAATCAAAAGGACGCTGAAAACCAGATCCATGCCTTTATCTCAAGCCGACTCGACTACTGTAATGAACTCCTTACCGGCCTCCCGAAAAAATACGATGATAACTATTTTATTGCAATGCACTATTGCATTATTTTATTCTATTTTACTAACAAAGACGCCTATTAACACTTTCAGCACCAGATGGCGCTGTTTACTGTTACTGTTGAAAGGCCAGCGCCTTTTAACATGGGGATACGTGGCTGTGTTTGCAGGCCTAAAGCTATATTATATATTATAGCTATGGATCTAATAATATAGTCGATTGTCATTGAGTTTCTTCCGGTCAAGATGCAAAAAACAGATAATTTTTCCATCCATACATTTCCGTTTTATACCGTCGTGAATATGAGTGTAGTTTCAGGGTGGTCTGGTGTCATTTCCAAAATGACAGACACCAAGCCACATCGTTTCAAATGGAGTGCAATAGCGGCCGCAAGGTGTTAGGCGGCGGTATTGGACTTTTGAGATCTCAGACCCATCCCCAGTGATAACACAGGCTGCTGGCATGTCTTTATGAATGGAAATATTGAATAAAAGAAACAACGATGAAAACCCGACTATACTCTGGTTTTCGGGGGTCTTGGCACTCAACGTTCGGCGAGTTAACCCTAGATCTTAGATCCTAATATGAAAAACGATGTGATTTAATGTTCTATGTCTTACGTTGACTTTGTCTATTTTGCTGCTATCTATTTTATGTTTTATGTCTGCACTTTATGCATTGCTCTTGATCTGCCAATGTTGTGCTCATTTTATGCCTGTCTTTTTGTACTGCTGTGAAGCACTTTGAGCTGCAATTCTTGTATGAAAGGTGCTATACAAACACAGTGTATTATTATTATTATTATTATTATTATTATTATTATTATTATTATTATTATTATTATTATTATTATTATTATTATTATTATTATTATTATTATTATTATTATTATTATTATTATTATTATTATTATTATTATTTATTATTATTATTATTATAGTTTGCTTCATTAATTAAAGGGTGTGAATTTAAGTGTTCTCTAGTGCCTTTTGTCCGCTTTAAGGTGGTGGTATAAGTTAAAGGTTGTGGTGTCGAAGTAAAAAAAATCCGTGCCCGCTTTCGCGGCACCTATCTGGGTTAAGCCCCGGATCTCCTACAATCCTAAATCCACCCCTGCTTTGGACCGTGGATTTATTTGAATAGGTAGATGGTGAAAGACACAACAATTATTTTGAGCTTTTGCAGAAAATATTATGTCCACTAAACACCTCTTCTTTGAAAGGTCTGGTTAACAATATGGATTTTGACTGGTGTGTGTGTGTGTGTGTGTGTGTGTGTGTGTGTGTGTGTGTGTGTGTGTGTGTGTGTGTGTGTGTGTGTGTGTGTGTGTGTGTGTGTGTGTGTGTGTGTGTGTGTGTGTGTGTGTGTGTGTGTGTGTGTGTGTGTGTGTGTGTGTGTGTGTGTGTGTGTGCGTGCGTGCGTGCGTGCGTGCGTGCGTGCGTGCGTGTGTGCCTGTGCCATTGTTTAGCTGCGTGCATACAGTATATAGCTGCCCTGTCCTTAGCTGCCAATGTGCTATAGTAGTGGAAGAGGGCTTGATGAATGTGGTTTTGTAATAGACCTCAGATGGGAAGCAGGAAGATTGTCTTGTTGTTTGGGGTCAGAGCTACTATTTTTTTTATACTGTAGACATTTTATTTTTCACTGCTGGCGGGACAAAACCTCCTAACTCCATATTTTTTTATTTATTTAAATTTATTTTTTTATCAACTCAGTAGATCATCCTCCATGTGTGTGTGGTTTTACAAAGTCTACACAATGGGAAAGCATTAAACCAATCATCTGTCTAAATCTCGTAACTCTATTCGCCCTCAAATCTGTGTTCGTTTTTTTCATCTGCTGAAAAGTTGGGTTTTTTGGAGTTATGAGGTTTTGTCCCGCCAGCAGCGTTTTATAGGAGGCAGAAAGCTCCTCATCAACACCTGTCACAGGTCACTCACCCAGTAACATCAGCACCATCACAGGTCAAATGGACTGTGTTTATGTAGCCTGTTTATACAAATACAAATACTTTCTTTTACTAGCACATACACATGTAAAACACTCACACATATAGACAATAGATAATACATGCCAATACAATACAATACAAAAATACACACATAGGCTTATAAATCACTTGCACATACATGCATATACTGACTACTCATACACATACATACATTAAATACTTGCAAACACATGTAAAACACACATATGTAACGGTTCTGATAACGTCACGTCAAACTTTGATGCCCCGAGGGAGATTCGAACACCGGGCCCTCACTCCGCATGCAGCAACACAGACCACTATACCAAGAGGTGAATTCACTTCTTTTATACCATGTCTATGCGTCTTTTGAGGATGTGAGAGTGAGTTTAACCCATAGCACCGCTACTCACCCCAGCCCTTTGTGACTGCGCTTCACGATACCATCCTGGCACCGCTACTCACCCCAGCCCTTCTTGACTGTGCTTCACGATACCATCCTGGCACCACTACTCACCCCAGCCCTTTGTGACTGTGCTTCACGATACAATCCTGGCACCACTACTCACCCCAGCCCTTCGTGACTGTGCTTCACGATACCATCCTGGCACCGCTACTCACCCCAGCCCTTTGTGACTGTGCTTCACGATACCATCCTGGCACCACTACTCACCCCAGCCCTTTGTGACTGTGCTTCACGATACCATCCTGGCACCACTACTCACCCCAGCCCTTTGTGACTGTGCTTCACGATACCATCCTGGCACCACTACTCACCCCAGCCCTTCTTGACTGTGCTTCACGATACCATCCTGGCACCGCTACTCACCCCAGCCCTTTGTGACTGTGCTTCACGATACCATCCTGGCACCGCTACTCACCCCAGCCCTTTGTGACTGTGCTTCATGATACCATCCTGGCACCACTACTCACCCCAGCCCTTTGTGACTGTGCTTCACGATACCATCCTGGCACCGCTACTCACCCCAGCCCTTCGTGACTGTGCTTCACGATACCATCCTGGCACCGCTACTCACCCCAGCCCTTTGTGACTGTGCTTCACGATACCATCCTGGCACCGCTACTCACCCCAGCCCTTTGTGACTGTGCTTCATGATACCATCCTGGCACCACTACTCACCCCAGCCCTTTGTGACTGTGCTTCACGATACCATCCTGGCACCACTACTCACCCCAGCCCTTTGTGACTGTGCTTCACGATACCATCCTGGCACCGCTACTCACCCCAGCCCTTTGTGACTGTGCTTCACGATACCATCCTGGCACCGCTACTCACCCCAGCCCTTTGTGACTGTGCTTCACGATACCATCCTGGCACCGCTACTCACCCCAGCCCTTTGTGACTGTGCTTCACGATACCATCCTGGCACCGCTACTCACCCCAGCCCTTCTTGACTGTGCTTCACGATACCATCCTGGCACCGCTCACCCCAGCCCTTTGTGACTGTGCTTCACGATACCATCCTGGCACCGCTACTCACCCCAGCCCTTTGTGACTGTGCTTCACGATACCATCCTGGCACCGCTACTCACCCCAGCCCTTCTTGACTGTGCTTCACGATACCATCCTGGCACCGCTCACCCCAGCCCTTTGTGACTGTGCTTCACGATACCATCCTGGCACCGCTCACCCCAGCCCTTCTTGACTGTGCTTCACGATACCATCCTGGCACCGCTCACCCCAGCCCTTCTTGACTGCGCTTCACGATACCATCCTGGCACCGCTACTCACCCCAGCCCTTCTTGACTGTGCTTCACGATACCATCCTGGCACCGCTACTCACCCCAGCCCTTTGTGACTGTGCTTCACGATACCATCCTGGCACCACTACTCACCCCAGCCCTTTGTGACTGTGCTTCACGATACCATCCTGGCACCGCTCACCCCAGCCCTTTGTGACTGCGCTTCACCATACCATCCGTTACACATACACACATACACATGTGAAACACTCACACATACACATGAAACACATGTGAAACACATACATGCATACACACACGAACCCCCCCCCCCCCCCCAATGTGTAGTGTTTGTGCGAGTGTTTACAAGGGTATATCCAAGACAATTTTCAGTATAGGGAAGTCATTTCAGTATATAAATGGTAAATGACACAAAGTAATTTCAATATATCAGGAAGTAATTTCAGTATATGAGGAAGCAGGGGTGTAAAGTACTTGAGTAATTGTACTTCGTTACAATACTTAAGTACTGTTTTTGGGGATTTGTACTTTACTCAAGTATTATTAGGTTTGTATACTTGTACCGGATCTCCTCACTGGTAAACAAGAATACCCTGAAGACTCTGGCAGGAGCACTCATTCAAGGATACTACGACTATGCTTGCACCTCATGGTACCAAAGCACCTCAAAGGTGCTAAAAACAAAATTACAAACATCTCAAAACAAACTGGTCAGACTACTGCTTGACCTTACTCCTAGAACCCACCTCACCCCTGCCCACTTTGACAACCTAGGATGGCTTAGAGTAGACGACAGAGTACAGCAACTTGCAATGGGCCTGGTCTACAAGATACACTACACGACCAAGGTACCCATGTACATGTCAAAATACTTCCCAAAGGTCAGTGAATACCACGATCACAACACCAGAGGGAGCTCCACAAATCATGTTAAACCCAGATTCAGCTGAAACAAGGGACTAAACACGTTTCGCAATTATGCCACATCAATGTGGAACGCCCTACCCAAAGCTGTAAAGGAATGTGAATCACTACCCACTTTCAAAAACACTCTAAAAAAACACCTACGGGAGACTGCAATTCGAAACTGGCCCCTGTAAATGTCCTAACACAACCCCCTCCAATGTACAGTAAATTACCAAGTATGGTCTTGTCAATATTCCAATGTACAGTTTTGTTTGTACAGTTGTACAGTGTCCCCCACCCACCCCTCCTACCCAACCCCCCCCCACTCCTACTTAACAGTACTTAAGTACATTTAAAAGTAGAAACTTTTTTACTTTTACTCAAGTGTGTTTTTAGCCAGATACTCTGACTTTTACTCGAGTACGATTTTGAGACGGTACCCCTACTTTCACTTAAGTATAATTTCTGGGTACTTTTTACATCCCCTGTCAGGAAGTAATTTCAGTATATCAGGAAGTAATTTCAGTGGGCCAAAACTCTGTTCATAATCCAAATCATCAAAATACTTTATTTAGTAATATAATAGGGTGTTTACATTTGAGTGTATTTTTTAAGAACCAGTTAAATCTAGTTTAGCTTGCTAGCGTTAATGCTACGCTAGTTTATGTTAGCTTGTTAGATCCTTAGAATGGCTAACATTAGCTTCTAACCCAATACAAAAATAGTAATGTTGCGTTATTTCTATGCTTCACCTGTAATAAGATAACAATTCTGTTCATATACATGAGAGCTGTGGGGCCATGTGGCACTCACCATAGATGCAGAATTAATTCACAAATTGATAAATGTTCAGGTTTAATAACCAGGCAGTGGCCTTGTTAGCCAAACCTTTTGTCCGCCTTTGGGATAATGTGTTAATGCTTGCAAGGAGCATCACTGAGCATCTATAGGCCTATAGCCTATATAAACTGTTACACATTATTGTGCACATACACATGTGAAACACTCATACATACATGTATAGACAAAATACGTGCATACATACATCTGAAATACTTACACATAGGCTTATAAATCACTTACACATACATGTATAATCACTACTCGTATACATACATACATACATACATACATACATACATACATACATACATACATACATACATACATACATACATACATACATACATACATACATACATACATACATACATACATACATACATACATACATACATACATACATACATACACACACACACACACACACACACACACATACATACATACATACATACATACATACATACATACATACATACATACATACATACATACATACATACATACATACATACATACATACATACATACATACATACATACATACATACATACATACATACATACATACATACATACATACATACATACATACATACATACATACATACATACAGTACGTTACTTCCTAAAATGCTTGTGCTATAAAAACTTTTCTTCCATAACGTAATGCCTGACTAGAGTAAAATGAGATGAGGCCTAAACTAATGCACATCCTCCAGCTTGCAGCTTTACAAAAGGGCTAATTCATCAGATATGCCCCAATCTGCTAAATTTGGCTAATAGTCACTAGGGGTGTAACAATACACAAAAACCACGGTACGGTACGTACCTCGGTTTTGAAGTCAAGGTTCGGTACGGGTTTTCGGTACAGTGGGGGAAAGTTTGGCTTTCCATGTTCCACTCAGGGATGATGTAGTGTGCAGTAACTAATTGTACTTGTAGGGCTGTCAACAAATATTCTATATTGAAATTAATAATCGACTTGTAAAGAAAAAAAAAATAATTATTATTATATTAGATTGTGAAAAAAACAGCCCTCGTGGGCGGTCGTTAGTGGTTAACATACCGTGGTATTAGTTCGGTACACAGCCGTTCGGTACGGTACACACTGAAACGGTTCGGTACAGATACGTGTACGGTACCTTTACACCCCTAATAGTCATTGTTAGCAAACATTTCTCCCTCTCTCTCTCTAGAGCAGAGCCCTAATGCTTCACAGACCATGTAGACTGACCCACGCTGTATAAAGTTAAAGAGTAAGTAATAGTATAAAAGCGTAATGTAAAACAGTAACTTTCTGCAGGCAGCTGACTGGTCTCAGGTCTCTAGGCTTCTTTGTCAACTCAACTTTCTGCTTCCTCCAAGAGCTCATCATCCACCTCTTTCTTCTTGCCTGCCCCAGTTTCACAATCTGTGGTCTCTTAAAAAAAAAAAAGGAGACACGTATTAGTATTATTTACACTCAGTATCAACGAATGTGAGTACAGTATGTGTAACTGAGGGGTACAATTCCCTGACTGTATTGATAAGTATGGTATCATTAAACCACTACCGCTTTATGTACTTTAATTACTGGCCATACAGTACATGATATATAAATATGATGAACACTTCCCACATTGAATCGGTTCCACACAAAGGTATAATCAAGTATTTATTGCAGCAAAAGGTACATAATATACTTCTCTATTATACTTTGGATGCGCTTATAAGGCAAAGGAATATGCGTAGGCAAATCAATAATGAATGTCCATTCTCTGGTTACGCAGGAGGTAATTATACAACCTGAATCTTAGGGAATTATATCTATGGTACACTAGTAATATATAGCGGGAGATACTGGAAGGGTCCCCCCGGTTGTAAGCCAGCAGGGGTAGAGGATCTGTCGGTAGTAGAAAGTCTGGTCAACGATGACTAAGGAGACTCCAAGTACAGGAGACGGTGCAATAGTCTCTTGATCCACAGACGAATACAGCTGTTCTCCGTAGACTGTAGCTCCACAGTGAAGAAAGCTAGCCGGCCTCAGGCTCTCTGAGGCGCAGACTCGACTTGGCTCCTCACAGGGTAAATCCCACACGTGTAGGCGTCGGCGATTCTCCGCTCCATAAATCACAGGACCAAAACAAATATAATCCAGCCGCAAAGGGCTATGTAGTCGTCGGGTAGATTAATCCAGTGTACATGTCCACACGGTTCTCGTCTAGGTCTCCTCGGGTGAAAGCGCCATGAAAGCAGCCCAGCCTGGATAAGCACTCTAGCTGATACGAGGAAGCGTTGGTGATGCTGGTCACTGTAGAACTTTAGCCGCACGATACACTATACACAAATAGACTATTACTGACTTAATAGAAATATGTCGCACTCGACGGTATAGCGCCAAACTCTGACAATTCAGTTATTAATTCGCACGCGGTCTCAATGCTCTATTTGGGGCCAAACAGGCCATACTTCACCGCACGGAGTATCGTGGGTGAGGCTTCAACTTATTGGGTAACTCTGACTTCTGACTAAGTGCTTCTGTATTCACCTGCGCCGTATTTATACGTTAGGTGAACAAACTAGTGCCAACATCATTTCTGTCTCGTATCCCTGGGCAAGGCCGGGCTTGTACAGACATGTCTTGACGGTGACTTTGAACCTGACTCCGGAGGCATGGCTCTGGCGCCTGTGGACCGCTGTCCAATAGGAGAATGAAATATTATGGTCTGGGCTAAAGGGATATTCCGTGTATATGTACAAGGAATATACAAGGGATATCAAACGATATACAAATACTATGCAATATATATCAATCAATAAATATATATATTCGGTTTAATCTGATCCTTTGTAACAGTATGTGTGACTTGTCCTTACCCTTTGTCATTTAGAAATGTTTATCTGTGTGGCGTAACAGAGATTGCGTTCGTCACCAAACCCCGGAGCGGCTGGATTCGCCTGTTCGAATCCAGCTCACAGCTCCGGGGTTGTCACCAGCTTGGCTGGCCGTTCACACTAATACAATTGGCTGTATTAGAGGGTGGGAGAAGCTGGCGGGGTGGGTCCGGGTCGTTGTAAACAGCGACTCCTACAGTTCGGTCGGGGCGCCTGCTAAGCGAGGATAGGACCTGAGTGGGATAGTGTGATCCTTCCACACGCTACGCCCTCTCAGTGAGAATCCGCGCTGCCAGGTGAAAAGAAGCGGTTGATTGGCTGGACGTGTGTCGGAGGAAGCACGTGATAGCCTCCACTCTCCCAGACCGACTGTGGGGGGTAAGTGTGCAGCGACCAGGAAGGGGATTGGGAATTGGCATAACGACTAACATTGGGATGGGAGAAAATCGGAGGAAAATGGAGGGGGAAAAAGATAAAAAAATTAAATTAAAATAAATGTTTATCTGTATAATGGCTTCATAATCTGTAATTGATCATACTATGATAAACGTCTTATCGTCTGTTCCGGTGTCAGTCTCTAAGGTCGCTGCTATTACCTTCCTTTCTCATAGGAGACACAAACCAAGGCACACAATTCCTCCAAGGAAAATGACATGGCTGCTATTGTGAAAGTTACTGTATGCATCCATGTGAGGGATATGACAGTTGGACAACTATAACCTTTAGTATTAAGCCATGGCTGTTGCCAGGTAGCTAGTTTACATGAATTAAGTACAGCTAGCTAAGCTACTTCTCAAAGGACACAACTTGCTACAAGCCCACAAAGCTCCTCCAAGCATTAACACATGATCCCAAAGGCTGACAAAAAGTTTGACTAACAAGGCCACTGCCTGGTTATTAAATATGAACATTTATCAATTTGTGATAATTAATTCTGCATCTACTGTATGGTGAACAGTAACACCACTTGGCCCCACAGCTCTCATGTATGTGAACAGAAATGTTAACTAACAAGTTATTACAGATGTTAGAAGCATAGAAATAATGCAACGTTACTATTTTGGTATTGGGTTAGAACAGGGGTCAGCAACCTTTACTATCAAAAGAGCCATCCATGTAAAAAAAGAGAAAATAAAAAACATTTGTTCAAAAAAAAAAAAGAGAGCCACCCCCCCCCTTCCCACAAAATAAAATTCATCTGGAGCCGCAAAACCAATTTACCCTTAAAAAACACAGTGTATTATCCCCAAGCATACCCCACATTTAGCATAAAACACCTGACATATACATAATAAGTAATTTGCGATTTATTATACTTTATACTTATAGCACACAGTTTGTTGCATTAATGGGATTATAAAACAACAAAAAGAAAATGTTTGACATTTTATTGCTGTTTTTACCTGTTATAACAAAGGAAAACCTCAAACTCTTATGAAGAGGAGAAAAAAGACTGGCATGTGTATAGATCTACTTTTAAATAAAACACAGAAGAGGAGACAAAACACTGGTGTCTGTAGACCTACTTTGAAATAAAACCCTGAACTAAGCAGGTATATTTGAGTCCTTACCTTCTTTGTGGCACATTTATAAAATAAAAAGTAAATCTTTTGTTGTTCGCACATTTCTCACCACATATCAGGCATACAGGTAAGCCTGCATCGTTAGTCGTGAAAGCAAATTAATCTGTCCATGCTGAATTAAACCCTCTATTTTCCTCTGACTTTCCTTTTTTAAAAATGTATCCATGGTTAGCTTACTGGGGGGTCGGAAACTCAAGATTAGCCACTTGCAGACGGCAGGGAGAGGTGCAGGGTGTGACGTATATTTTAGTTGATGAAATATTTAATTTGACGAAATATCTTTTCATTTCAGTGTCACAGTATGAGCTTGATCTCAAAAAAAAATATTAACTTTCTTTTTTAGTTGTAATGGAGCCACAGCTGAGTGGCTAAAGAGCCGCATGCGGCTCCGGAGCCGCAGGTTGCCGACCCCTGGGTTAGAAGCTAATGTTAGCCATTCTAAGGAGCTAACTAGCTAACACAAGCTAGCATACTGTAGCATTAATGCTAACAAGCTAAACTAGATTTCACTAGTTCATAATATGATAAAAAATAAACTCAAATGTAAACACCCTATTATATTACGAAAGAAAGTATTTTGATGATTGACATTACCTTCTGTCACTGCTGTTTCACTACTGAAATTACCTCCTGATATACTGAAATATGTGTGAGTGTTTCACATGTATGTGTGAGTGTTTCACATGTATGTGTGTGAGTGTTTCACATGTGTATGTCAGTGTTTCACATGTGTATGTGTGAGTGTGTCACATGTGTATGTCAGTGTTTCACATGTGAGTGTGTCACATGTGTATGTGTGTGTTTCACATACATTTTTGCAATGTATTACAGTCAAAGATTGGCCTTTTTATTGTCAGAGATTTATAAGTCTGTGTGCAAGTATTTCAGATGTATGTATGCAAGTATTTTGTCTACATAATGTAAATTATGAAATCCGGTCTAGGTGGTCCCTAGTCATATACATCGGATTTATATAGCGCTTTTCGAAATGCTCAAAGACGACGCTTATACTTCTCCATATGTCTCAGACCTGGCAGCACCAGAGCAGTGTGTTTACACCCAGAGACAAGGCCATGTCTGGAGCCTCTACAGTAAAGTAGTCACCTTCCCCCTGAAAGCTGCTTGTCAGGTTGGGACGCGTGGCCGACTCTTTCAAGGCGTCGGGACACTTCCACTTAATCTTGTTGAGTAATAGACCTATCTCAAACCCTGCCCTCTTTTCTTGATCCTCCAATCACAACTGTCGCTTACCTCGGACAAACCAAGTTTGTCCGAGGTAAGCGACAGTTGTGATTGGAGGATCAAGAAAAGAGGGCAGGGTTTGAGATAGGTCCATTGGACCCATCTCAAGCCCCGCCCTCTTTTCCTTGATCCTCCAATCACAACGGTTCGAGAGAAGCATCAGTTGTGATTGGAGGGTGAAGAAAAGAGGGTGGTGTTTGAGATAGATGCATTGGATAGACGAGACCCATTCACTGATTTATACACAGCTTGAAATTAATAAAAGACAACAGGGTTTTGTTTTTGCACAAATGAGGAAAATGTGGATGTGTATATACTTATTACGAGAGAGAGAGAGAGAGAGAGAGAGAGAGAGAGAGAGAGAGAGAGAGAGAGAGAGAGAGAGAGAGAGAGAGAGAGAGAGAGAGAGGTGCATTAGTTGACTGACACACATTAGTTGACTAGGCATATTCATGCTTAACATGACATGATGTCAACTGTCTTCAAATGAAGACAGTTTGGACACTAGCCAAACATATAGGCTGTGTATATATGCACGGGTGTTGCACTGTGTGTGTGTGTGTGTGTGTGTGTGTGTGTGTGTGTGTGTGTGTGTGTGTGTGTGTGTGTGTGTGTGTGTGTGTGTGTGTGTGTGTGTGTGTGTGTCGGCTGACACAGAAATAGCGGGAGGGCTAGTGTAAGAGGATTGGGAAGAGATTAGGGCCTCTGATTGCTGTGGGCTTCTCTCACTCACAGCAGATATCTTTTTAACTGTATATTTAAAGCTAATCCTAACCACAGCCGCCCCCCCCCCCATCCACTAGCACACACCATTGAAAGAAATGAGTTATGACGTACATTATGCATGAATAACAGTAACAACCTGAGTAACAACGTGATGACTAAGCATGATGACCACTTAGATGATGCTCTCTCTCTCTCTCTCTCTCTCTCTCTCTCTCTCTCTCTCTCTCTCTCTCTCTCTCTCTCTCTCTCTCTCTCTCTCTCTCTCTGTCTCTCTGTTTATCTCATTCTTTCACTCTGTCTCTCACTCTGTCACTCTCTCTCTCTCACTCTGTCACTCTCTCTGTCTCTCTCTCTCACTCTGTCTCTGTCTCTGTTTATCTCATTCTTTCTCTCTCACTCTGTCTCTCTCTCACTCTGTATCTGTCTCTCTCTCACTCTGTATCTGTCTCTCTCTCACTCTCACTCTGTCTCTCACTCTCTGTTTCTCTCATTCTCTCTCTCTCACTCTGTCACTCTCTCTCTCTCTCACTCTGTCGCTCTCTCTGTCTCTCTCTCTCACTCTGTATCTGTCTCTCTCTCTCACTCTCACTCTGTCTCTGTCTCTCTCTCTGTTTCTCTCATTCTCTCTCTCTCTCTCTCTCTCTCTCTCTCTCTCTCTCTCTCTCTCTCTCTCTCTCTCTCTCTCTCTCTCTCTCTCTCTGTCTCTCTGTTTATCTCATTCTTTCACTCTGTCACTCTCTCTGTCTCTCTCTCACTCTGTATCTCTCTCTCTCACTCTCACTCTGTCTCTCACTCTCTGTTTCTCTCATTCTCTCTCTCTCACTCTGTCACTCTCTCTCTCACTCTGTCGCTCTCTCTGTCTCTCTCTCTCTCACTCTGTATCTGTCTCTCTCTCTCACTCTCACTCTGTCGCTCTCTCTGTTTCTCTCATTCTCTCTCTCTCTCTGTCTCTCTCACTCTGTGTGACCAGGGTGTCAGGAAACTGTGTCACACTCACAGTCTGCCACACGCTTGTCTAGAAAAAGAGCAACAACAACACAACATTGGCAAAGTGTCATGGCAGAAATACAGCACAGATGGTCATGTGACCTCTCTCTTGGAGTGGTTGTTAAGGTTAGTCCAGGCGAGCGAGGAGCGCGCCCGTTCCCAGACATGTTCTGAGACGTGACGGAGTGGAAGAGGAGAGTTATCATTTGTTATAATTATAAATGTGAGAGTTATAATTTCACGATTTGTGGGAGAGTTGTAATCGGTGCGCTCCGTATACCCACGTCACACTCGTCCGTGCCAGCCGCCGTGCCAGTGGCGTATTCTCAAAGAGACAATTGAGGTTCACCCTCATTTTCAATGTCGTCGAGACTTTATTTCAATGCATACATTTTTACAATATAATAATAATAAATATTAGATCTATAGAGCACTTTTTCCACACATGGACCGCAGTCCAGAGTGCCCCACAGCAATTAGTATATAAATGAACATGGGCATAAAGTCAGCACACAATTGACAGAATAAAAAAACAATGCATAAATGGCAGACATATAAGAATAGGTATAAAAGACAATAAAAGTAGTGCAACGTAAACGTGCAGTCATAATTCTGTATGGCACTCAAATGATTTTGTTCATATTTTGACTGAACTGTAATTTGTCATTTATTTTCCTCTCTGCAGAGATTATGAATGATGTCATAAAAAAGGCCAGAGAGAAGGGCCAATGGAAGGTATGTGGACCTGCTGTTTTGTTTTCACTGAATGAATTGGTGATGGAGGTGTGTGAGTGTTAGTGCCTAAGTGCATGTGTGCATGTTTGTATGTGTGTGTATTCCTGACTTAACTATAACATTTCAGACTACACACATGTTGATTGGGATACGCTTTTCTAATGGGGGACATTGTGTGTGTGTGTGTGTGTGTGTGTGTGTGTGTGTGTGTGTGTGTGTCCTCCGCCCAGGTGCTGGTCGTGGACACACTGAGTATGAGGATGATCTCATCCTGCTGTAAGATGACAGACATCATGTCAGAGGGCATCACCAGTAAGTAGCACCCTGCTCAGAGCATTATTATTATTATTATTATTATTATTATTATTATTATTATTATTATTATTATTATTATTATTATTATTATTATTATTATTATTATTATTATTATTATTATTATTATTATTATTATTATTATTATTATTATTATTATTATTATTATTATTATTATTATTATTATTATTATTATTATTATTATTATTATTATTATTATTATTATTATTATTATTATTATTATTATTATTATTATTATTATTATTATTATTATATCTGTTATGGTTTGTAACCGACCTCAAACGCAACGGCACAGAGAGGAAGTTCAGAGTTAGCCAAAGCTAGGGCATACTTATTTACAGAGTCACAAGATGGATGAAGTACAGCAATCGAACAAACTGGGATCTGGCATGTAACGATGTAGCGGCTCTGCAGATACTCCCAGTAGGTAGTGGTGAGGAATTGGCAAGTGACGTTGAAGCGGCTCTGCAGATACTCCCAGCTTTCACTCCCGGTGGAAACGGAGAGAGAGAGAAATCAGAGTTAGCCCAACGAACACACAGAGGCAGAGAGGTGACTGGTCCAGTATTAATCCAAGTGACTTGATCTTCGGTGTACCACACACAAGTTAGCTGAGTCCAGAGAAAAACAATACGGTAATCTTCAGTGTTAATCTAACACAAAAATTAGGTGAGTCCAGTACAAACAAAAACGGGATTTCTTCGGTGTTCACCAAACACACAAAAAACTGATAATCCAAAAAGACTGTTTCCAAAAACTCACCAGAGCGCAATGCGAAAAGCGGGCAGATAACGAGGCGCAGCTCCGAACGGGGAACCAGGTTCTCCACAGCGGTTCTCCACAAAAGGTCCTGGAGTGCAAAAAGACAGGAACAGTGACGGGGAAGGCAGGTATATGCAGGTGTATTTCAGAACGACCCAACATCGATAGTAAGGAGGTCTGAGTATATAAAGCCTTCAGGGGCGCTAATTACAAACTGTGACAGCTGCGGGATGAGATTGATACTTGCTCCAAAAGCATGTGGCGGGGAAAGCACCAATCAACACGGCACCTTAAAGGAACGGAGCGTGTGGCGGGGAATGCATTAATCAACATAGTACCTTAAAGGAACGGAGCGTGTGGCGGGGAGCGGACCAAACCTCACAGTACCCCCCCCTCCACGGGAGCCACCCGGCGACCAGCCCGACCCGGCTCGCCCGGATGGGCACGATGGAAGTCGGTGATCAGGCCGGGATCCACGATGAGCTGGCGGGAGACCCAGCTCCGTTCTTCCGGACCGTACCCCTCCCAGTCCACCAGGTACTGGAACCCCCGACCCCGCCGTCGAACGCCCATCAACCGGCGGACCTGCCACTGGGGGTGACCGTCCACCATCTCGGGAGGAGGTGGTTCCGGAGCAGGAGGCATCAGGGGACTGAGAGAGACAGGCTTAACCCGGGACACATGGAAAATGGGGTGAATGTGCATGGACGCAGGAAGCTTAAGACTCACCGCCGCCGGACTGAGTACCTTCAGAACCTCAAAAGGACCGACGAACCGGGGGTTAAGCTTCTTGGCCGAGGACCGAAGTGGAAGGTCCCTTGCGGAAAGCCACACCCTCTGCCCAGGGTGGTATGTCGGCGCAGGAACCCGGCGCCGGTCAGCCCCACGACTGGCGCGCTCCGATGACTGGTGATCTCCCAGACCCGACGGCACCGGTCGAGGTGGTCCTGTACGGAGGGAACTGCCACCTCCGACTCCTGTGCAGGGAAAAGAGGGGGTTAGTAGCCCAGGGATACCTCAAAGGGTGAGAGGCCGGTGGCGGAACTGACCATGGAGTTGATGGAGTACTCGACCCAGGGAAGGAAACGGCTCCAAGAAGCTGGTCTCTCGGCAGCCACACACCGAAGAGCAGACTCCACACTCTGGTTCATCCTCTCCGTTTGTCCGTTAGTCTGGGGATGATAACCAGAGGAAAGACTGACCGTTGCCCCCAATCCCTTGCAAAAAGCCCGCCATACCTGGGAAGTGAACTGGGGCCCCCGGTCCGAGACGTCGTCCTGGGGAAAACCATGGAGGCGAAACACGTGGCGTGTCAGGAGGTCCGCCGTCTCGGCCGCCGAGGGAAGCTTGGGAAGGGCCACGAGGTGAACCCCCTTGCTGAACCGATCCACCACGGTCAGTAGGCACGTGTTCCCCTGGGAAGAAGGAAGACCCGTGACGAAGTCCAGCGCCACATGTGACCAAGGACGGCTCGGAATGGGAAGCGGCTGCAATAGCCCGGAGGGTGCCTGGTGGGAGGCCTTGCTGCGGGCGCAGACTGCGCAGGCCAGTACGAACTCCTTGACGTCGTTCCTCATGGTGGGCCACCAGAATCGACGAGCCAGGAAGGAGAACGTGCGATGAACGCCCGGGTGGCAGGCGAACCGGCTGGTATGGCCCCACTGGAGGACCCGGGACCGGACCGAGTCGGGGACGAAGAGACGATGAACCGGTACATTGCCTGGAGCGCGATGGAAGCGTAGGGCACGCCTTACCACCCCCTCGATGCCCAAGGTGACTACTCCTACCACCCTGGCCCCTGGGAGGATGGGAGTCGGGTCCTCAGTGGTTGGAGCCCCCTTGGAGTGTAACCGGGACAGGGAGTCGGCCTTCGTGTTGCGGGAACCAGGGCGAAACGTCAGCGAGAAGTCGAACCGACTGAGGAAGCTGGCCCATCTTGCCTGCCGGCCATTGAGGCGCTTGGAAGCACGGATGTACGTCAGGTTCTTGTGGTCCGTCCAAATGGTAAATGGCTCCTCGGCCCCCTCTAGCCAATGACGCCACTCCTCCAAGGCAGCCACAACCGCCAGCAGCTCCCGATTGCCGATGTCATAGTTCCTCTCGGCAGGGAGGAAACGACGCGAGTAGAAGGCACACGGATGTACCTTCTGGTCTGTTGCCGACCGCTGGGATAAGATAGCTCCCAGTCCAGTATCCGAGGCGTCCACTTCTACGATGAACTGTCTCTTGGGGTCTGGATGGAGCAAGATCGGGGCGGAAGTGAACCTCTTCTTGAGGGAGCGGAATGCAGCACACGGCGTTGGGGACCAGTCGAACGGCAGGGCGGGAGAGGTCAGCCTGGTAAGCGGTTCCGCCACTTGACTGTAGTTCCGGATGAATCTTCGGTAGAAGTTGGCGAACCCGAGGAAGCTCTGTAACTCCTTCCGAGAGGTGGGTTCCGGCCACTCCTCCACGGCCCGGATCTTGCGAGGATCAGCTCGGGTCAAGCCTCTCTCCACGATGAAGCCCAGGTAATCGACGGATTCGGAGTGGAATCGGCACTTCTCCGCCTTGGCGAAGAGCCGATTGTGGAGGAGGCGCTCCAGCACACGGCGGACATGCTGGATGTGTTCCTCGAGGGTCTTGGAGAAGATGAGGATGTCGTCTAGGTATACTACCACAAACTCCTCCAGCATGTCACGAAGGACGTCGTTCATGAGCGCCTGGAATACCGCCGGAGCGTTGGTGAGGCCGAACGGCATAACCAGGTACTCGTAGTGGCCCCTGGGAGTCTTGAAGGCGGTCTTCCACTCATCGCCCTCTCGGATACGGACTAGATGGTAGGCACTCCGGAGGTCCAGCTTGGTAAAGACGGTAGCCTGGGTGAGAGGCTCGAAGGTGGAGTTCATGAGAGGAAGAGGGTACTTGTTCTTAATGGTGATCTCGTTGAGCTGGCGATAGTCGATGCAGGGTCGAAGGTCTCCGTCCTTCTTCCCAACAAAGAAGAAGCCGGCCGCCACAGGAGAGGAGGAAGGCCGAATGAGTCCTGCTTCCAAGGACTCAGAGATGTATTGATCCATCGCTGCCTTCTCAGGGACGGTCAGACTGTAGAGGCGGCTGCCGGGAAGGGGAGCCCCTGAGCGGAGGTCGATGGCACAGTCGTAAGGCCGGTGAGGCGGAAGGGCCTGAGCCCTGGACTTACTGAAAACCTCCATGAGGTTGTGGTACTCGGGGGGTATGGTCGAGAGGTCCGGAGGCGGCTCACAAACGGATCTCCGGGGCGAGGGACAGGACGCCGCCTGAAGACACTGGGCATGACAGGAGGAGCTCCACCCCCTGATGGTACCGGAGGACCAGGCGATGTGGGGCTCGTGCAGCGCGAGCCAGGGCCGGCCCAGGACTACTGGGACAAGAGGGGATCTGGTGATAAAAAACTGGAGTCTCTCAACGTGGTTACCAGCAATGGTGAGCAGGACAGGGCAGGTGCGTTGAGTGATGTCAGCCAGGCGGTGTTGGTCCAATGCGAATACCTCCAATGGCCTCACACGAGCACAGAAGAAGCTTCTATCCCCAGGCCATCAGGCTGCTAAACGAACAATAAACACTATGCAACAACCATCAAATGCACACAGCACACACACCCACACGCACACACTCACTCAAACAAACAACACACTGCAGCACCCACTCTCCACACTTTAGATCACACAAACACACTTTACACTTTATATTTATTGATAAAGGATTTGCACTACAACTCGTACACCTACTGTGAATTGTACCTAAATTGCACCTCGTCCCATTTCTGCCTTGCACTATATAGTATTGTATATTAGTACACTGCACAGTATTGTATATTGTATGGTAACTCAGTTACGTCTATTCTGCATCGAACATTAAACTGAACACTGTGACCTCATTTTTTTTACTTCTAATTTTACTATGTTATTTTATTTCATACTTATCTTGTCTTGCACAGTCTCTGGAGCGTAACAGTAAGAAGCATTTTGTATAAAAGTATTCTGTACTTCTGTATGACAACTATTAAAGAAACTTGAAACTTGAAACTAGGTCCTCAAGTGGAATGTTGGCCCGGGTAGCAAACTCGAAGTCTAGGAAACTCTCGTCAGCCCCAAGTCAATGAGTGCCTCCACCGTGGCCCGTTGGTCCGCCCAGGCCAGGGTGACGCTCATCAGACGGCTAGGTGGTGCACGGCTCTGGGAACGAGAAAAACGGCTCACCAGGATCTCCCGGGGTCCCGGCGAGCCTGGTCTTTTGGCCGGGTGGGGCAGTTGGCGATACGGTGTCCATCCCGACCGCAGTAGAGGCAAAGGCCGGACCTGAACCTCGCCTCCCGTTCAGCTTGGCTAAGATGTGAACGTCCCAGCTGCATGGGTTCCTCCCCGGGCACCGAACGGGAGGGGAAAGAGCCACCAGTCGTGTTGGGAGCAGGGCGGCCCGCAGTACCGTCACGAGTACGGGGGGTCTGGAGAACCTCTGGAGGTCCCTGTCGGGTTCTCTCACGTCTTCTCTCCTGGAGGCGTCCGTCGATGCGAATGGCGATGCTGAACAGGTCCTCGAGGGACTCAGGTTCCTCACGGGTCGCGAGCTGGTCCCTGACAGCGTCGTTGAGCCCCCTCATGAAGGTGAGACGAAGCGCTTGATCGTTCCAACTGCTCTCCGTTGCCGCCAGTCTGAACTCCAGCACGTAGTCGGTGACCCCGCCACTGCCCTGCCGGAAGGTACCCAACCGGGCTCCAGGGTCCTGGCCACGGGCTGGGTGGTGGAAAACCCTGCGGAGCTCAGCCACGAAGTCTGGGTAGGAAAAACAGAAATCAGCCCCCATTGCCCAGGAGGCAGTGACCCACTGGGCTGCCCGGCCTGAGAGCAAGTTAGTCATGTAAGCCACTTGGGCTCCCCTTGAAGTGAATCGGCTGGGTTGATGACGAAAAACCAACTCACATTGCATGATGAATGTGGCACAATCCTCGAAGTTACCATCGAACAACCGTGGTTCGGAGAGACGGGGCTCCCGAGGTGCGGGATCGGGAGGCGCGGGGCCTGCCAGGGCTGCGGGTGATGCTCTGGCCGAGGCTCCTGAAGTAAGTGGGGTTACAAGCAAGGTGTTAACAGTTTCACTCGGCGCTTGTAATTGGTGGAGAATATTAGACTGCTGGCTAGCCAGAGAGCCAAGGGACCCCTGAATAGGCAGGACCTGGTCTCGGAGCTCCTGAACAGCAGCCGCAGCCGCACCTAGCTGTAGGCTGTGGTCGTTGGTTAACTCTATCTGGACCGCCAACGCTGTTCTGACCCTCTCTGTGTCGGCTGAGGTCGTCATGGTTGGGTCGTAATGTTATGGTTTGTAACCGACCTCAAACGCAACGGCACAGAGAGGAAGTTCAGAGTTAGCCAAAGCTAGGGCACACTTATTTACAGAGTCACAAGATGGATGAAGTACAGCAATCGAACAAACGGGGATCTGGCATGTGACAATGTAGCGGCTCTGCAGATACTCCCAGTAGGTAGTGGTGAGGAATTGGCAAGTGACGTTGAAGCGGCTCTGCAGATACTCCCAGCTTTCACTCCCGGTGGAAACAAAGAGAGAGAGAAATCAGAGTTAGCCCAACGAACACACAGAGGCAGAGAGGTGACTGGTCCAGTATTAATCCAAGTGACTTGATCTTCGGTGTACCACACACAAGTTAGCTGAGTCCAGAGAAAAACAATACAGTAATCTTCAGTGTTAATCTAACACAAAAATTAGGTGAGTCCAGTACAAACAAAAAACGGGATTTCTTCGGTGTTCACCAAACACACAAAAAACTGATAATCCAAAAAGACTGTTTCCAAAAACTCACCAGAGCGCAACGCGAAAAGCGGGCAGATAACGAGGCGCAGCTCCGAACGGGGAACCAGGTTCTCCACAGCGGTTCTCCACTAAAGGTCCTGGAGAGCAAAAAGACAGGAACAGCGACGGGGAAGGCAGGTATATGCAGGTGTATTTCAGAACGACCCAACATCGATAGTAAGGAGGTCTGAGTATATAAAGCCTTCAGGGGCGCTAATTACAAGCTGTGACAGCTGCGGGATGAGATTGATACTTGCTCCAAAAGCGTGTGGCGGGGAAAGCACCAAGCAACACGGCACCTTAAAGGAACGGAGCGCGTGGCGGGGAATGCATTAATCAACATAGTACCTTAAAGGAACGGAGCGTGTGGCGGGGAGCGGACCAAACCTCACAATATCACTACTAGGGGTGGGAATCACCAGAGGCCTCACGATACGATACTATCACGATACTTGAGTCACGATACGATAGCATTGCGATACTAAATATATCGCGATACGCTGAGTATTGCGATATTAATATTGCGATATTGCGATTTATTACCTTTTTTCAACTGCAAAGTAAAACTTTGTCAACATGTTTTATCTAATAAAATAAAGTTCAGTCTGTTCATCTCACTTCAATAATTTTTTTGCAGAACATGGTATTTTCTCAAGCAGACAGATGTAAACACTGTAATCTGTGTTGCATGTACCTGACAAAACTTAACTGAATGCACACGTGTGCGTGTGTGTGTGCGTGTGTGTGTGTGTGTGTGTGTGTGTGTGTGTGTGTGTGTGTGTGTGTGTGTGTGTGGACTACTGTTCTATTACAGGTATTGAAATGAACAATTTCCTTATACAAATTATTTTTGTTTGTTTTGTTTTAATAAATAAATAAATAATTAAATATCGATACTTGGCGTCCCTGTATCGATACAGTGTCGCCACGCAAAGTATCGCGATACTACTACGTATCGATATTTCCCCCCACCACTAATCACTACCAAGACATACCAAACAGTCCCAGGCCTGGTTAATGATCCAACAGAGAATAGAGCTCCGGTTGGAACATTAATGGAATAATATTTTACATTATATAATACCATATTATGGTTTTATTCACAGGGCACATGTAATAGAATCAGAAACACTTAAAGGTCCCACATTGTTCACTATTTGGGCAATTTTACACAATTCCTGTGAGTCTATGGAACACATCTGTAAGGGTTTTTTTTTCAATAAAATGCATTGTTTTGTATTTTTAATCAAGTACTTTGGTGCACCACTTTCTCCCCTTCCAAAGTACAAGCTGTTTTTGGCTGGGCTCCGCCCATACTCGCAATGTGCTTTGATTGACAGTCACCCACCTGCACTGGCAGATACGCTAGGATGGAGGAACCTTTTCAAAGCGCACCAGTAGAGAGAGAGAATGAGAGAAACAGAGAGAGAGACAGAGAGAGAGAGCATCATCTAAGTAGTCATCATGCTATAGTCATGACGTTGTTAGTGTGTGTGCTGACAGTGGAACAGCTGAAGGTGGCAACTCTGCTGTCGAAACCGCTTCCGCATTATTTCCACTCGCTGCTCATAATTTCAACGTATCACAGTTGATTGTGGGCGGGCGGTGGCAGATCAGAATTCTTACACGTCACAGAACCAGTCAATTCTGAATGGTTTGTTTCAGCAGGGAGAGTTCTTGTCTCAGCTGAACTGCAGAAATGGGACGTGGTACAGATTTCACATTTAGTCAGTGTTGGTACAAAACAATTGTTGCTTGAAAACAATGCAAAACACTGGAAAAGGCCATTTTTACAATAGGGGATTCCCCAAATACAAGGAATGTCAAGGATTTTTGAATGCAAAGCACCTCATGGACTGGCAATGTCACTAACTCATTCATTCATTCATTCATTCATTCATTCATTCATTCATTCATTCATTCATTCATTCATTCATTCATTCATTCAGTCAGTCAGTCAGTCATCCATCAATTCATTCATACATCTTTTCAGTCATCCATTCATTCATTCAGTTATTTATTCATTCATTCAGTCAGTCAGCTATTCAGTTATTCATTCATTCATTCATTCATTCATTCATTCAGCTATTCAGTCATTCATTCTTTCATTCAGTCAGCTATTCAGTCATTCAGTCATTCATTCAGTCATTCATTCAATCAGCTATTCAGTTATTCAGTCAGTCATTCAGTCATTCATTTAGTCATTCATTCAGTCATTAATTCAGTCAGCTATTCGGTTATTCAGTTATTCAGTTATTCAGTCATACATTCAGTTATTCATTCAGTCATTCAGTCATTCATTCAGTCATCCATTCATTCATTCATTCAGTCATTCATTCGTTATTCATTCGGTCATTCATTCACTCATTAACTCACGATTAGCCACTCTGCCCCTAGTGGTGGCTCACAGGTACTGTGTGTGATACCAGTCCAGTGCAACAATGCTTTGTGTCCTTGTTCTTGTGCTAACAGTGCAGACACATGACACATGCACACATAGTATACATACACACAGGGCGACAGTGGCTCGGGAGGTAGAGCAGTCGCCTGGTAATCCGGAGGTTCCCCGATTCTCCTCCCGGGCAGCGTGTTGATGTGTCCTTGAGCAAGACACTTGACCCCTAATTGCTCCCGATGAGCAGGTTGACACCTTGCATGGTTGCCGGTCAATGGTCTCTACCTAACAGAGACTAACTACACACCCTCAAGACCCCTACTGTTAGATCCTGATCAAACTGGCCAGTATCACGTCTTCGTCTGTTTGGCTCTCCATCCAATTCCTCTGCGTTGTGTCATTTTAATGGTCCTGACGTCTCCGATACCGGTTGATAAGATCCTTATCTCTCCCCGTTAGTACAATCCGCAAACCAGAATAATTCTCCACCTACGTAAGAATTCGACACTTCGACAACGTGAAATACCTTACAAGGAAGAGCGTGGTTTTATTTGATGAACAGAAACCTCAGCTCAGATGTTAACAGATTGTATTGTCCTTGAAGAGTCTATTCTAATGATCTTTCGGTGTGTTCAGTCTATCGTCCTTTTGCTGTTATGTCCGATAGTGGTCAGGCCTGGTCGTTAGCCTGAACCCTCCTCGTGTTAGCCGAAGCTAATGATGATGTGGCATTCTTCCTTCCCCCCCCCCCCCCCCCCCTCTCTATAAGAGGAGAGTCTCTCAGTCCTAGTCAGATTGTAGTCTGCCCTTAGCCGCTCTTGGTCTGCCTTACACCCAGAACCACTGTTCGACTTATAGATCTTCGTCGTAGCAACGACGGCCCCGCCTTCTGGTTGTCATGCGACGTGCTGTCATGACAACTGCATAACCTTTAACACCATTAAACTTTAAAAAGATGAACCTCTCTCCCTCCTGCTCTGGGCCTACAGTACACTTGCTCTGATCAATTTGTTCTTGCAGGGAATGCAAAACATTCGGCTGGCTGCTAAACATTCTGCTGGCTACTGCCTCTGAACCGCTTCTTCTATCACCGTCTTCCATGCACATTTCGATCTCACCGTTTTAGCTGTGATCATCTCCCCCCAATCTATACATCACATACATTGAAAAAGCACCCCAAATCCTTCACTACGCTCTGCATCTTCTGGCCGCCTCAGACCTACTCCTATCTGAGCTCCGGGAGGGTCATCAAGGAGAAGCCGCCTATTCTCAGTCCTTGCCCCACATGGTGGAATGAACTTCCCACCACAGTTAGGACAGCCGAAACCCGTCCAATCTTTCGCCGTCGACTAAAGACGCACTTCTTCAACCATTATCTAAATTATTATTATTTATTTTTTTAATAAAAAATGTAAACTAACCATAACTAACCTTACTGTCATGCACTTGTCCTAATATACTAACCTACACTGTAGCACTCAACACTTTGATGAACATTGTTACTCAGCTGATAGAGTTGTGCCCTTCCTGATGACTTGTCGTACAGAACTTGTAAGTCGCTTTGGATAAAAGCGTTTCAGCTAAATTACTAAATGTAAATGTATTTGTTTTAAACGAGACGATTTAGAAATGGGTCCATTGGAAATACATTGCGATTTGTGGACCGCGCGGGGAAACAGCAATGACGTAACCACCACACCTCCCTGTAAAAGATACCTAACCTGTAGCCCGAGGGGGCAGATCAGCCCTCGGCCACGTGGCCTGGCGTCTGTCTCTCGTCAGGACACAGGCTCACTGAGTAACATTGTGCTTCCCTGTGGTCCACAGTTGTTGAGGACATAAGCAAGAAACGAGAGCCCCTGCCCAGCATGGAGGCCATCTACCTGATAACACCCTCGGATGAGGTGAGATATACCAACACAGTCTCCTCAGAAAAAGTTAATAAAAATACTAACAAATAAACTAATAAAGTAACACTGAACAGCACAGGAAGTCCTTCATTCCGACAGCCATTAGACTCTATAATGCATCACTGTGCCTCACTGCATCACTGAGCACAGGGTGACAGTACAGCCTGGAGAAATCTTCCTGGACACTTTACACTTTAGATTTTTACATTTATTACTGTACATTTTCCTGTATATATAGATTTTAGAATGTATATACATACCAGAAGGTATATCCCAGACCATATTCTTTTCTATTTTATTCTGATTTTAGTCCTATTGACTACCTAAATGTTTATTGTTGTTCAAGGTGAGCGATCTGTAGTGCCGAATTTCCCTCGGGATTATTAAAGGATTTCTATTGTATGCTATTCTATTAATCTAAGTAGTAATATATTTACATATTGTATCTGGAATTGTATCTGTATTGTTGTGTGCAAAAAGAAATAATAATAAACTCTGCAACTGGAGATCAAACCAGCAGTCACTGCAGTAGTAGGCGAGTAGGCTTTCACCACTACAGTACCCACATACACCCATGTTATGGTTATAGTTAGGGTTATGGTTACTTTTAAGGTTCTCTTAATGGTTATGGTTATGGTATAAAGGTTAGGTTTTAATAAAGGTTAGGTTAACGGTTATGGTTATGGATAAGGTTAGTTTTAAGGTTCGTTGGTTCGTTAAAGGAACGCGCCAACATGAAAATCTGCATAAAATGTATACCTAGGTAAATGGAATATTGCTCCACTTCTACAAGGGCTATTTGCATATTCTTGGTATCTAGGAACATCTATGGACCTCAATGAATGTATTCTCAGTGTCAGAAATATTGTGTCTATTACTAGGCTTGCTTAAATTGTGATGAAACAAAGGAAAATATGAATTATGATTTTTCTTTTCATCTTTGACAGTGAATAAAACCATGATAATAATGACCAAACTTAAAAAACTGCCACTGAGCTCATTCAGTACCCTCTTGAGATCATGTGTACAAAAGATCTAAGGAAACTAATAAAGGGAAGATGATCAAATTGAAGGTTTTGTATATACAGTACTGAATTCTCCCATCCGGACCAATGCAATTTGAAATATTATTATAGAATATAGAATATATGCTTATACATTACCTTATTATAGCCAATTCGCACATTTATATATATATACATATAGTATCTTTCAAATGGCCGAGTTCAATTTGGATATAGTATCACCAGGCTTGCATAATAACAGATACTGATATTTACTGTAAACGACTGTACTATTTTATTTCCCCCACAGTATAACCATTTTGTAACTAATTTCAGATCTAATTCTTCCTACATGATTACAATAGTGTGGAGAAACTGACTGCGTTTCAATATTTGTCAAAAACGTTACCTTTTGTAGCTTATTATCGCGAATCATAACAATTATTGATATGATTCATTCAGAACGCTGATCTTTGAACCACCATAGTGGACCACAGGAAGTGTAGAACGGAGAAATTCCAACACTGAACGATAGCTAACGATGTCCTCTTCAAAATGGCCGCAAAAAGATTCCAATTCCCATGGTTCAACATTTCCATTTCCGTTTCCGGGTCAAAAAACGATTGGAAAATAAAAACTTAAAACGATATAAATACACTTTTAACCTATTGCTAAACTATTGCCAACCTAACGTTTTACATTCTACATGTATTTGTGACATAGTAGTGATAATAATACTTGAAAACGTTTGATTTTAAAAACGCTAATTTATTGCATCACTCATAAAAATATTAATATATGATAATAATGTCAAAAGGGGTCGGTACCGTCCCCGTGGGGTGGAACAGGTTAATGGTTATGGTTATGGTATAAAGGTTAGGTTTTAATAAAGGTTAGGTTAACGGTTATGGTTATGGATAAGGTTAGTTTTAAGGTTCGTTAAAGGAACGCGCCAACATTTTGAGACATTTTAGCTTACCGTCTTCTCCAGAGAGAGACAAGAAGATGGATACCAGTTTCCTCTCTGTGCGTTCAGTAGGAAGCTATCTGGCTGCATGTTAGCCTAGCTTAGCACAATGAATGGAAGCGGACATGATCGGTTAGCCTAGGCATTGTCCAACTAACACCTCTCCCGAAGGCTAACCGGTCATGTCTGCTTCCATTCATTGTGCTAAGCTAGGCTAACGTGCAGCCAGATATAGCTTTCTACTCAACGCACAGAGAGGAAACTGGTATCTATCTTCTTGTCTCTCTCTGGAGAAGACGGTAAGCTAATTTCCCCAAATGTTGGCATGTTCCTTTAACAGTTATGGGTAGTTTAAGGTAACAGTGTGGTTAAGGTTAGGGTTATGGTTTGGGTGAGGCTGTTAGAAAAGTGTGTCTTGGTGGTGTTGAGTAAAAGCACTCGCCTACCAATGTAGTGCCCCGGGTTTAGTCCCTGGCGAACTTTCTTTCTGAAAGCATAAAAAGTTGACATTGTTTGAATATGTAATATAATGTACTTTTGTAATGTACATTGTTGATACAATATGTAAATGTATTGCTTATGGCTATACATGACATACGTTACGTATTATGTACAGGGCTTGACATTAACAACCGCCAAATGCGGGTAGAATTTGGCAGTGGCGTGTAACTCCGTTACTCTTACCAGCCACTTTGGCGGTTAGACCGTGTAGCGTCACCGTTTTAGAGTCGTAGTGCAGAGTCTCTTTCTCTCTCTCTCTCGGAACGCAGTGCACGCTTACTTGCGTTGCGCGTAATGAGAGTCTCTCTCTCTATCTCTTCCTCTAACTCTCTCTCTCTCTCTCTCTCTCTCTCTCTCTCGGAACGACACTGAAACAGGATTTATATAGCTGATCTGTCAAGTCTAATAAATAAATTCGGTCAGTACAAAAAAAAGGTTTTTGCTTACAGTAATCGGAACGTCCTGGGTTCGAATCTGGCCCAGGACATGTGTTGCATGTCCTCCCCATCTCTCTCTCTCTCTCTCTCTCTCTCTCTCTCTCTCTCTCTCTCTCTCTCTCTCTCTCTCTCTCTCTCTCTCTCTCTCTCTCTCTCCCAATTTCCAAACTGTCCTATAAAATGTCAATAAAATGCACTTTAAAAATGGCTGAGAAAAATATGTACTCGTTATTGGCGGGGATTGAGTTAAGAGTGCAAAGACAACCTAACCTAAAACAACTTGAAGTAAAAATATATATATTATAATAATATTATAATAATAATGTAAAAAATATAAAATAACAATAATATAATAATACGATTTCTGAACTGCCTATTTGTTTTACAATATACATGAACAACAATCTGAATTAAAATATGTACAGTAGGCTGTACAGTAGGCTGCATTAACCAGATAGATGGATTGTTACATCCCCAGTATTCAGCACTACAGTAAATTCAACACATAAGATACAAATAATAGTAATAAATAATAACGTATTATTAATAATAGGCTCTGTAGCGAAAATGGTCCAATTACCCATTACATCTGTCTATACATAACATAGCATGTGGTCTGGTCTTGCAGTCTGTGGAGGGTCTGATTGATGACTTCAGGGACCCGAGGACGCCTCGATACAGAGGGGCGCATGTCTTCTTCACTGACAGTGAGTAGCTGAGTCCGACATGACCCAGCGTTTAGAGTGAGCATGGAACCAAGTTAGAGGTCATAGTGGATATTAGAGACCAGTGAGTGAGTGAGTGAGTGAGTGAGTGAGTGAGTGAGTGAGTGAGTGAGTGAGTGAGTGAGTGAGTGAGTGAGTGAGTGAGTGAGTGAGTGAGTGAGTGAGTGAGTGAGTGAGTGAGTGAGTGAGTGAGTGAGTGGGTCAGTGAGTGAGTGAGTGAGTGAGTGAGTGAGTGAGTGAGTGAGTGAGTGAGTGAGTGAGTGGGTGAGTGAGTGAGTGAGTGAGTGAGTGGGTCAGTGAGTGAGTGAGTGAGTGAGTGAGTGAGTTAGTGAGTGAGTGAGTGAGTGAGTGAGTGAGTGAGTGAGTGAGTGAGTGAGTGAGTGAGTGAGTGAGTGAGTGAGTGAGTGAGTGGGTCAGTGAGTGAGTGAGTGAGTGAGTGGGTCAGTGAGTGAGTGAGTGAGTGAGTGAGTGAGTGAGTGAGTGAGTGAGTGAGTGAGTGAGTGAGTGAGTGAGTGAGTGAGTGAGTGAGTGAGTGGGTGGGTGAGTGAGTGAGTGAGTGAGTGAGTGAGTGAGTGAGTGGGTCAGTGAGTGAGTGAGTGAGTGAGTGAGTGAGTGAGTGAGTGAGTGAGTGAGTGGTGAGTGAGTGAGTGAGTGAGTGGGTGAGTGAGTGAGTGAGTGAGTGAGTGAGTGGGTGAGTGAGTGAGTGAGTGAGTGAGTGAGTGAGTGAGTGAGTGAGTGAGTGAGTGAGTGAGTGAGTGAGTGAGTGAGTGAGTGAGTGAGTGAGTGAGTGAGTGAGTGAGTGAGTGGGTGAGTGAGTGAGTGAGTGAGTGAGTGAGTGGGTCAGTGAGTGGGCGAGTGAGTGAGTGAGTGAGTGAGTGAGTGAGTGAGTGGGTGAGCGAGTGAGTGAGTGAGTGAGTGAGTGAGTGAGTGAGTGAGTGAGTGGGCGAGTGAGCGAGTGAGTGAGTGGGTGAGCGAGTGAGTGAGTGGGTCAGTGAGTGGGTCAGTGAGTGAGTGAGTGAGTGAGTGGGCGAGTGAGCGAGTGAGTGAGTGAGTGGGTCAGTGAGTGAGTGAGTGAGTGAGTGAGTGAGTGAGTGAGTGAGTGAGTGGGTCAGTGAGTGAGTGAGTGAGTGAGCGAGTGAGTGAGTGAGTGAGTGAGTGAGTGAGTGAGTGAGTGAGTGAGTGAGTGAGTGAGTGAGTGAGTGAGTGAGTGAGTGAGTGAGTGAGTGAGTGAGTGAGTGATTTGCCACACAGCCCTGCACACCGTGGTGAAAATGCC